>NC_057807.1:692613021-693213021 GCF_018294505.1 Triticum aestivum | reverse complement strand
CCTGCCCTGTCGCTCCGCCACAAAGATCCACACAGAGGGCCGTCGGGACAAAGGTCCTTTCAGCTCCCAATCCGGGAATCACCTGCGGGTACTCAACGAGTCGACCCGACTTTAGTCACCATCTGTATAGTATGTATATATGTATAGTATATACCCGTGATCACCTCCCGAGTGATCACGGCCTGATAGTATAGCAAGGCAGACTGACAAGAATGTAGGCCCAATGATGATAAACTAGCATGATATACTAAGCAATTAGGATTGTGGGTAAAGTATCAATGACTGTAGCAACAATGACAGGCTATGCAATAGAATAGGAGTAACCGAACAGTAACATGCTACACTACTCTAATGCAAGCAGTATAGAGAAGAATAGGCAATATCTGGTGATCAAGGGGGGGGGGCTTGCCTGGTTGCTCTGGCAAGAAGGAGGGGTCATCAACTACGTAGTCGAACTGGGCAGCAACAACGTTAGTCTCGTAGTCTACCGGAGAGAAGAGAGGGAAGAAATGTAAATACAATGCAAACATAAGCATGATGATGCGTGACATGACAATGAGCGGGGTTAGGTGTGCCCTAACGTGGTAGTAGGTGATACTGACGAAAGGGGGAAACACCCGGGAAAGTATCCCCGGCGTTTCGCATTTTCGGACAGGTGATCCAGAGGGGGAAAGTTGCGTGTTCGATATGTTAGGGATGTGTAGCTGACGAACGGGCTGCTTATCAGGATTCGTCTCGTCGTTCTGCGCAACTTTCATGTACAAAGTTTTCCCATCCGAGCTACGGTTTATTTTATATTAATTTTAAAAGATTTAAATCATTTATTGGAATTTACTTTTTTTAACAAAAAGGAATTATGACATCAGCATGATGCAATGCTGACGTCAGCTGGTCAGTAGGTCGGCTGACCAGTCAAACCAGACAGGTGGTTCCAGTGGGACCCACATGTCATTGACAGGGCACTAACATGGGGGTTTAGACTAATTAATTGGGTTAATTAGCAGGTGGGGCCCAGTAATCAGTGAGAGATTAGGTTTTAATTAATTAGAAGATTATCTATTTGTTTTTATTCGTTTTATGGCATGGGGCCCGCATGTCAGTGGCAGTAGCTGCCACATCAGCATAGTTGACTTCGGTCAACGTGGCTAGTTGGGGCCCCCAGGCCCACATGCAGTGACCCAGGGGTGGCCCCAGGTGTACCAACTCAGCGGAGCCGCTGGAGTAGCTCCAGCGAGCCCGCGCACAGCGGCCTAACACCGGCGAGCATCGGGATTCTCCTACGCGGCACCAAATCGGGCGCGGCTAGGCTCTCTGGAATGGCCTCTTCGCGCCGCGTCCGATGGAGGGGAGCACGGCGACGGGGATGGCTGGAATGGTCGCCGGTGAGGCAAAACGCGGCGGCAGCGCACATGATGCTGCGGGATTTGGCTACAGGCCACCAAAATTGACGCGGGGGGTTGCGTTCCAACGGGGAGTCTATGCCGCGTCTACTAGGACCAGTGGCGTGGCCGGAGGTGGCCGGAAAAGTCGCCGGCGACGAGCGCGGCGGACGGCAGTTCAGCTGCGGGAGGGAAATGATGATGCGGCGCGGCAACAAGCAAATGGAGAGGCTAGGCGAGACGTAGGTGATGTGGCGAAAGCAACGGGCGCTGGCCCGTGACCACTTGGTCATCGGAGTCCCGCCAGCGACGAGATCCGCGACGGAGCGTTCGGGTGCTACGGCGACAGCTAGCTAGGGCGCGCGCGAGAGAGAAGAGGAAGCGGGGGCTCACCGAGCGGCACACACGATGGCCCTTGGGGGTTTAGTAGCTGCAGGGGCGTCGCCGGAGTTAGTGAAGAGCAGCGACAAGCTTGTCGGAGCAGAGGAGGAAGACGGCGGCGTTGGGGGTGTTGCGGTGGCTCCGGTTTCCAACGGGTTGCACCAGTCGAAGTAGCGGATGACAGCAGCCCTTGAAGACACCATGGGGCGGCAAGGTGGGCACGGTGGCCTTGGCTAGGCCAGAACCATGGCGGCGGTGGCGCTCGAATGCGGAGGGGAAGGAGAGGGCGAGGTGGATCTGGAGGGGAGTGGGAGAGGCGCAGGAACCAAGGCGAGAGAGGGGGCGAGTGGGAGGCTGGATCGAGGAGGCGGGGCGTGGCGGCCTTATCCTCTCCTTGTCGCCGACGAGAGGGTGCGGCGGGGACGCGCCCCTGTTCCGACCCGGGTCGGGTGAACAAGGAAGGGAGGCGGCAGGGGGAGGCGGGCCGGTCGGCTAGGTTAGCTGGGCCGTCTGGTCCAAGAGAGGTGGGGTCCGTTTCCTTTTGCTTTATTTTCACTTTTTCTTTTTCTTTTTTTTTCTTTTCTGTTTTATTTCATTTTAAAGTATTTAGGCATTTTCTAAAAATGTGTTTACTTCACCATAATTACCTATGCAATATTTGGCAACCCCCGAACATTTTTGCTTTGACTTTTGAAAACTTTGGGTGTTTGTCACTAATTCATTTTTGAATTTGCAATGTTTTTGAACTACCACTTAATTAGCAACAGTAATATAGATGACATGGCATTTGTTTAACGGGGATTACTGTAGCATGATTATCCGGGCATTACAAATCTCCTCCACTACAAGAAATCTCATCCCGAGATTTAGGAGGTAGAGGGAAACAATGCGGGGTATTAATCACGCAGGCGATCCTCGCGTTCCCAAGTGGATTCATCTTCAGAATGGTGCGACCACTGGACTTTTAGGAACTTGATCGCCTTCTGGCGTGTGCGGCGTTCAGCTTGGTCGAGAATGCGGACTGGATGCTCTTTATAGGAGAGGTCCTGTTGCAATTCGAGCACTTCATGATCTACTGCTCAGATTGGGTCCTTGAAGCAGCGGCGGAGTTGTGACACGTGGAACACATCATGAACCTGAGAAAGGTTCGGCGGAATCTCCAGTTGATATGCCACTTTTCCACGCCTTTCGAGAATAGTGAATGGGCCATTATAGCAAGGAGCTAGTTTGCCCTTGATCCCAAGCGGTGAGCACCCTTCATTGGTGTAACTCGAAGATAAGCCTTTTCGCCAGGTAGATAGACCATGTCTTTATGATGACGGTCATACTGACTCTTCTGACGTGACTGAGCAGTCTTGAGATTCTCGCGAATAATACGAACTTGTTCTTCGGCATGTTGGATAATATCCGGGCCGAAGAATGGACGTTCCCCAATTTTTGACCAGTTCAGAGGGGTTCGACACTTCCGTCCATATAACACTTCGAAGGGGGCCATCTTCAGACTAGCTTGATAGCTATTATTATAAGAGAACTCAGCATACGGGAGATATTCCTCCCATTTCTTGCCAAAGGAAATAACACAAGCTCGAAGCATGTCTTTGAGAACTTGGTTGACACATTCAACTTGCCCTTGCGACTGAGGATGAAAGGCAGTGCTGAAAGACAGATGAGTCCCCATAGCTTCTTGGAAACTTGCCCAGAATCTTGAAGTGAATAAACTGCCTTGGTCTGAACTGATTACCAATGGAATAATGCGTAATGAGACAATTCTGGACATGGAGAGGGTTGCCAGCTGACTTGCAGTGATAGTTTCTTTGACAGCCAGAAAATGTGCAACTTTGGAAAGTCGGTCAGTGACGACAAGAATAGCATCATTACCTTTCTGCGATTTGGGAAGTCCAGTGAGGAAATCCATTTCAACATGGTCCCATTTCCATTCAGGAATAGAGATAGGTTGCAGAGTTCCAGCAGGCCGTTGATGCTCTGCTTTGATACGACGACAAACGTCACACTCAGCAACATAACGAGCAATGTCTTGCTTCATATTAGACCACCAGAATCTCTGGCAAATGTCTTGGTACATCTTGGTGCTACCGGGATGAATAGACAAAGGTGTATCATGAGCTTCTTTCATAACCTCCTGAGTCATATCCAGGTTATCTTTTGAAGGGACCACTAGGCGACCTTTAAAGAACAAAGTGCCAGTATCATCAAAAGTGAAGAATGAGGGCTTTCCTTCTTCAAGGTAGCGTTTAATCCAGGCGAGTGAATCATTGAGGAAATGGCGCCTCCTCTCCCACCTCTCCTCTCCCTCTCCTCCCACACCTTCTCCACCAAAAATCATGGCGATTTCTAGATTGATTCAAGATGGAGGGACTCCTGCATTGGGATTTTGCTCCTGGCTTAGCCCTTGCAGATCAGGTGAGAAGAAAGTTTGGTTCTATGGTGCATTTCTCCCCTTCTCGAGACTCCAAGGAGTTCTTCCTTGTTGTCACGTTCTCTTCGGCTTCTTTCCCGCTCACTGAAGAATCTGTGGGTATTGCGCTTCAATGTTGCATTGGAGGATTTCGGGTTGGTCTCAATGTGCTTCAGATTAATCCTCGAGCCTTTTGTTTCTCGGTTGCTAATAATAAGGTTGGCCATTTTATCTATGGGCTTAAGGATTGTATTTGGCCGGATTTCATTTGCCATTTCTATTTGTTCAATGGCCGGTTCAACCATGTGCCCTCAAATAATTTGAGTTGGCACGCCGATGAAGAGTTACCTGAGATCGCTGTTCGTCGTCCCATGGCTATCAAATCAAACTTGGGGTTTTTACGTTCTGATTCTTCGTCTCTAGCGTCATCCATGAAGGAGCTAAGTAAGTTTTCCCTCAAACCCATTGATCACCTGGTTTTCTCCAACATACATGATGTGGAGGCGTCGTCCTCCTCAGGCCCAACGAACAGTCAAGGAATTCAAATTCAATTTGGGTCATTTCCGGCAGTGGATCATTTGCCAACGGTAATTCAGGAGGCATCGACGGTCTCATTAATTGAGCAATATCGTCGCCAAGCGCAATCTGAGGGATCTAATGACATTGAGTATCTATGTTTGGGCAGTTTTAATTGTCCCATTAATGTGTCTTATCCTAACCCGCCACAATGCTTTCTTACCTCGGCTTTCAAATATGCACCAGCCCATACGATCTGGCCACCCCGCCTGTTGGCCCATTACAAATTGGATTGGGCCCAGGCCGGATATTCTGAAGATGAGATTGATCTGATTACTACTAATTGGGCGGTTTTGTGTGCTCGTTGCCTACAATGGGGGCACCGTAAGATCGATTGCCATGCTCGGTTGATTTGCATTAATTGCTCTGCACCTGATCACAAGGCAAGCAAATGCCCGGCCCGGATTCCTCTACAACAGCTTAGACCAATTTTGGTCATGAATCCATCCAGTGTCAATCAGTCTTGTCCCCCCTCGGCCTCTGCTCTCATAAAAAATAAACCCAAACCCAAATCATCCGTTTGATGCGAGGCTTGTGGCCACTATGGACACGCGGCGCATTCCTATAGAAGGAAACGTTGGCTGAAGCGTTGGAAATGGATCCCTAAAAATCCTCATATTACCAAAACAGCCTCGCACGCTTCCGCTTCTACTCGGTTTCCTCAATCGCCACCGCCCCGCGCCTGCGATTCGCCACCTCTGTCACACCCGTCTCCTCAACCTCTCTCTCTCTCTGCACTGCCATCATGGCGAACTTCACCCTCAACCCGGTGCCGTTCCTGCCGCCAGGCTTCGCCGTCGAGCCGGGGCCGGCTGATCGAGTCGTCTGGAGTGGGATGGTGGTCGGCCCTATCCCTCCGCTCAACCACGACTACTTGGCAATCGCGGAGACAAGCGCCTATGTGCCTCTGCATCACCGCGCTGAGGTTCGTCAAGCGGTTCATGCTCTGCTTCAAAAAACCAAGTTGTTCACCACTGAAGTAAGTGACCACCCTTTTGGGATTGGTATCTTTGGATTTGTCGATTCCTTCATCTGTGATACTGCCGTTGCAACACCATTAGAGCTTGAGGATGAAGATCTGCTTGTCACATTTGTCCCTCACAACGAAGCACTCAATCGTCGGTCGACCACTTTTGGACCAGAGATATGGTTGATTTTTTTTGTTTCCCCTACGATTACCAGACTGACTACTATGTCAATAAAGCCTTGGGTGGTTTCGGTTCGCTTGTTTCTTGGTACAATCCTCGCTAGGACCATCGTTTCATGCTCATTTAGGCGAGAGTTCTGAATCTGCGTTTGGTGCCAAAGAGTTTTGTGGTTTGGCAGCTTGGTGGCGCAAGGGACTGTTGGACTGTCCAGATCACCATTCTCAGGAGCAATGACTGGAACGGGCTACTTCCAGAAGTCCTGCCCGCCGGTGAAGAACCACCACCACCTGATGGAAACCCTCATCCCCAGTTTGGCCCTGACCTGACAGCCGAGCAACTGTACCAGCAACAGGTCCACAATTGGCTTGTGCAGAATGCAGCACCCCCAATGGTGTGCCCGATGGTCCTGTGGCTCCTCCTAACCATGATCATGTTGGATGGGGAGAATGGCCTGCTCCGCCAGCTCCACCGCTGCCACAATTGCCACCATACCTCATGAATTTACAGGCCTGGTTCGCAGCTCAGGGTCTGCAGGTGCAAGATGGCATTGTCCCTGAGAACAATGTCACTGACAATGCTCTGCAAGCTTGGCATGACTCGCTCACGAGCTCTGAAGACTCTGAGGCCACCCATTCTGCTAATCTGCTCCTGCGTGATGATGTTTCTGCACCAGAGGTCCAGAGCCACAATGAGATGATTACGGTATCTGTTGATATTCATCCTCAGGGACTGCGTTTTGGTCTGTCTGCGCAGGGTAATGTGCTCATGGCTCTCCTGCTTGCCAACCCTATCCCTCGCCAACAGCTGAATGCGACACTTTTCTCGGCGCTGCGCCCACTGGTTGCTTCATTTGGTCCCTGGCGCTCGGGCATTGGCTTTCGTCATGATTCTGTTCAAGTGATGGTTCAGGTGTCTCTTTCTGGTGAAGAAATTCAGATCTCTCCGGTCCAGATGGTGCTCTCTCCTGTTCAACTTAATCTGCCTGCTCCGTCTGCTCCCCTGCTCCTCACCATGGAGCAGTCTGAACCTATGCTCCCTGACACTATTGAGATGCACTCCATGGGTGAGATCCCACAACCCACTCAGTTTGTTGCTGCTGCTTTAGAGCCACTAATGCCACCTCTGCCACTGTCTGATGAAGGATCGTCAAGCTCCCTGCAACATTTTGCACAAGCCCTAAAATAGAGGAAAGGAAAGATGTTAGCCCCAATTGACACTGCAACTCTGCGCAGAAGCACTAGGAACAATAAGTACGATGGTTTCCGGGTCAATCTCGCCTCTGATACTCGCCAGACCAAGTCCAGAGTCAAGCCTCGTGTCATCCCCTCTGCTCTGGAGGCTACTGAAGATACTCCTGTGGATTCCACTGCTGCTGCTGCCCCCGGAGTTGATGATGATGCACCGATCCCACCACCAACACCCATCCCCACCATGCAGCCCATTGGAGTCAACATTTGCGCGGTGCCCGTTGAAGAGCTCACTACCTCGGCCCTGTTCGAGGATTAGCTGGGTTTCTCTTTTATCTTCTGCAACTTTCTGAACTTTTCATTTATCGATGCTTTTGAGCAACTGGAATGTACTATGCTGGAATGTGCGCGGTCTTAATGCACCTGAGAAACATTTAGCGCTTAGTAATGCGATCCAGACTAGTTGTTGTGCGGTGATTTGCCTACAAGAATCTAAGATGCCCTCGTTTGATGCTGCCATTCTCAAATCTTTATGCCCGCGATGTTTTGATCAATTTGCATATATTCCCTCACACGGCGCTTTAGGTGGCATAATTACGATCTGGAACAGTAGTGTTTTCTCGGGCAGGGTTTTCATGTTTGAGCAATTTGCGTTAGGAGTTGAATTTACCTCCACGCAATCTAATCACTGTTGGAACTCGTCAATGTGTATGGCCCCTGTCAAGGTGATCTTCGTACGTCGTTCACTAGGTGGTTATTTGATTTGGATATCCCTGCTGCTGAAGACTGGCTTCTCCTCAGCGACTTTAATTACATTCGTTCGCCTGATAACTGCAACAAACCTGGTGGGAATGTCCAGGACATGCTCACTTTTAATGATTTTATTCGGGAGCAAAACCTCACTGAAATACCCATTAAGGCCAGAGCTTATACCTGGTCCAATATGCAGCAACAACCGCTCCTGGAACAACTTGATTGGTTCTTCACCACACTAAATTGGACCATATCGTTCCCAAACACTTTGGTGAATCCTTTGGGGAAGCCAGTCTCCAACCATACTCCTTGCTCTGTGGTCATCCAAACAACTATTCCAAGAAGTAAGCTCTTCAGGTTTGAAAAATACTGGATTTCCCATCTAGGGTTTATGGAGGTTGTGGCACAAGCTTGGAATAAACCCATCAAGTACAACAGACGGTCCAACGCGGCCGCTAGGATTGGTCAAAAACTCAAGGCTGTTTGATATGCTCTTAAGAAATGGAGTAAGAAGATTTCCCGTTTGAACATTGCCATTGAAAATACTAACAAAACGCTTCTGGAGCTAAATAATATTGAAGATCGTCGGCCACTTACCACTCCTGAGCGAAACTTCCGCAATATTCTCAAAAAACATCTATTGAGGCTTCTCCAACACCAGAAAGATTATTGGAAAAAACGATGCACCATTAGATGGATCCAATTCGGGGGTGAGAATTCAAAAAAAAATTCAAACTGTGGCTACTGAGCGTTACAGGAGGAATTATATCAGTTCTTTGATAGCTGTTGATGGCAGTATTGTTGAAGATCATGCTGGTAAGGAATCCCTCCTCTTTGAGGCTTTCAAATCTCGGATGGGGCAAACCAACCCCTCACCTATGAAATTCCACCTGGATAATCTTCTTAAGGATGAGGAGTTGTTCGCCACTCTTGTGGATCCATTCACTAACAAAGAGATAGATGCTGTGGTTGCGGCAATGCCGCCTGATCGGGCCCCTGGCCCTGATGGTTTCAATGGCGCCTTTCTGAAATCTTGCTGGCCTATCCTGAAAGAAGACTTCTATCTCCTCTGCCATGAATTTCATCAGGGTGGTCTCAGTCTGGAAAGTATCAATGCGGGTTATATCACGTTGATTCCAAAAAATAACTCGCCTGACAACGTGAATGACTACAGGCCCATCACTCTTCTCAGCTGTTGTCTGAAGTTAATCACTAATATCCTGGTTGATCGCTTGGAACGCATTATTCTTCAGTTAGACATAAAAATCAGTACGGCTTTCTTCGGGGCAGGTCCATCCATGACTGCCTAGCTTGGGCCTTCGAATACATACATCAGTGTCAAGCCTCCAAGAAAGAAATCATTCTTCTCAAGCTGGACTTTGCCAAGGCATTCGATACCATTGAGCATTCGGCTATGCTCCTCATTATGAAAAAATGGGTTTCCCACCTGCATGGCTAGGTTGGATGCACAATATCTTCTCTTCCGACAAGTCTTCAGTGCTTCTCAATGGTGTCCCTGGTCGACAATTTCCATGCAAGTGCGGGGTCCGCCAAGGTGATCCTATGTGACCTCTCATTTTTGTAATTGTGGCCGACCTCCTTCAAACTGCCATCAACGATGCTCTTGCGCAAGGTTGCTCAATCACCCGACTCCTCCTAAAGGTGATGCTCAATACCCTGTCATCCAATATGCCAACGATACCATCGTGGTACTGCCTGCGTGCCTTCTCCAAGCGACCAAGTTGAAACAAATCCTTGAGGACTACGCCACATCGATCGGGCTAAAAATCAACTTTCATAAATCCAAGATCATTCCTATCAACACCCCGGCTGACAAGTGCAATGCCCTGGCAAATCTCTTTGGTTGCACCCAAGCAACTATGTCGTTCACTTACCTTGGGCTACCCCTAGGGACCACACGGCCAACGGTCTTAGATTTGACACCGTTTGTGTGCAAGGCAGAAAGAAAAATCACAGCTACCATGTCTCTCATGTCTCATGCTGGTAGATTGGCATTGATCAATTCACTCATTACTTCTCTGGCCATATATCCGATGGGCATGTTGAGACTGCCGCAGAAAATCATTGCCCGGCTGGACAAGATTCGTAGGCATTGCCTCTGGCTAAAAAAGACAGCTGATGGCGATAAGCACAATTCCCTCGCTGCTTGGCCCATGGTCTTCCGCCCCAAATCCAGTGGCGGCCTCGGTATTCTTGACTTGAGGATTCAAAATGATGGCCTGCTTCTAAAATTCCTCCACAAATTCTTCAACAAACTTGACATTCCTTGGGTACAGTTGATTTGGGATACGTACTACTTGGACTCCATACCACATGTAGCTGATACTTGCGGCTCCTTTTGGTGGCGAGATCTTGTTCACCTCATGCCCATATACCATGGTATCACCCATGTTCAAGTCAACAATGGAAAAAATGCGTTGTTTTGGAAGGACAACTGGAATAAGGATGTTTTTTCTGACAAGTATCCAAGGGCATTCTTGTACGTCCATCATGAAGATCTTTCGGTCCGGGAGTTCCTGACGACAGCCACCCTCCATGAAACCTTTCAGCTCCCCCTGTCCGTGCAAGCCCATGATGAGTTAAAGCTTCTGCAGCTTGATGTTGCGGAAATTACACTTGATGAACGATCGGATGTGTGGGCCTACTGTTGGGGAGCCACTGTTTTCAAAACTGCTGCGTATTACAATTTTTACTTTCGGGATGTGGTGGCTCATGTGGCGTACAAATGGCTTTGGCGGACCAAGTGCACCCCAAAAGTCAAAGTCTTCGGTTGGTTTTTGCTCTCTGATCGCCTCAACACACGCAACATGCTGAAACGCCAACATTATAACCTTGGGACCAACCTTGATTGCCTGCTGTGTGGCCGTCACGTCGAGGAAACGGTGGAGCACCTTTTCTTCCACTGCACCTTCAGCAATGTTTGCTGGCAACGTCTGAGCATCGTATGGGGGGGGTGGCAACCGGCTGGATCTTATTGAACAAATGAACAATCAGCACCCGCGCAAGATGATCATGGAAATCTTTCTGATTGCTGCTTGGAGTCTCTGGAAGGAGCCTAATAACAATTATTTTAGACATGTGGTGCCTTCCGTTGACTCGTGGTGGAGTAGGTTCAGGATTGACTTTGGTAACCTTCTTTATAGAATGCCCATTCATAAGAGACATGTTGTCTCTTCCATTCTGCAAACTCTAAACTAAGGGTTTCATTAGTTTTGAGACGTATAGCTCAGTAGTGTCTAACTCCCCCCCCCCCCCCCCACCTTGTAATTATCACCATGTAACTGCTTTTGTGTTATACTTAATATATATGCAGTAGGAGCCTTTCCTACTGTCTCAACATTCAAAAAAAAGGTAGCGTTTAATCTTGTGGGCTTGAGAGTCATACTTTTGCAGCGTCTTGATGCTTTCCACGAGATCTGGTAGAGCAACCAGGGTATTGAGAGAACCCTGGGAAACAACATGGAGGTTCATTTTGCGGCTCTCAGGAGGAGGGGGAGTGAGAGCACCAGGAGGAACAATATGGAGGTTCAGCTTCCTGAATTCTTCAACAAGCACTACAAGAAATGTGTTAATTCATGACAGATTCAAACTGTCACACATGTGTCTATAATCATCATGATAGGGCAGCCGTGACGGATTGTAAATCTGTCATGTATATCGCGTCATAATTTGACCACCATGCACTCCTTGACGGATCGCCAGATCCGTCATGGATCCATGACGGTTCTCGGCCGTCACACATTATTGTTAGATAACGACGTAAACCATACATTCCATGTCATCATCTGACATGGCAGCCAACATGGATCTGACTTGGCATCCACATGTTTATGGGCCCAAATAGAATTTTGGCCCACTAATTTTTGTATGACATGTGTGGTAAACGGCCCAAATAGAATTTTGGCCCATGTTATAATCAGTCCAAACAGGATTTTGACCCACTAATTATGTTTATCTCACTATTTTTTTGTCCAAGTCAGTTACCAACTAATTTGGGTATATTCATATATTAAGCTCATACATTATTCGCTACTTTGAGTCCATACGTTTATATAGATATCTGCCCGTATCATCAAATAAAAGAAAATTACAGCAGGTTCGCAAAAATATTACAGGCAAGAATTTAATGCAAAACAAAGCCAAATTTAAAATTAAAATTACAAGGACATTTGTAACGAAGGCCACAGGCCCCCACTCCATCTCCGCCAATCTCTTGCTGGAGATTCTCCACAGCACATCTCTTCATGGTGGACGGCATGACTCTGGTGAGTGGCGCTCCTTGCCGTTTTAGCTCGATTCGGTGTCGCTTCTGTACATTGGATGCAAGGTGTTGGACGGAAATCACGAGCATGTGTCGGATCTCGTCGTCCTCCGCGCGGTTTGGCACCCCCACGAACAAACCCGCTTGCGCGCTGCATCGACACAGGCACGACCTGCATCAATGGCACTGACACCGCGTGCACAAGGTCAGCCTTTAGGGACTGGATATGGCCGATGGGGAGAGAAAGGGGAAGGGGAGGCAAGAGGTGAGGGAAGGGGTTGGTGGTGCTTGAAGGAGCTGGAGGCTGGATCTGAGGAAGGAGATGGGGTAGGTGGGAGCACCCGTGGCCGGTGTGTGGGCAGGGAAGAAGCCCGTGGCCTCGCCGTGATCCACCATTGCCGTGGCCTCGCGGATCTCGACGGGATCCGGCCGGGGAGACACTGCGGCTGGCTTCGCCCTGATCCGCCATTGCCGTGGCCTTGCGGATCTCGACGGGATCCGGCTGGGGAGACACTGCGACGGAGCGGTGGCAGTGCAAGGGGGGGCGGTCGTGGAGTAGCTGGGCACAGCGGGGAGGCGACGGTATGGGATGATGTGTGCACGATGGCGAGGATCGAGGAGCGAAGGACCGAAGGAGGAGCACCAGCGGGCTGGTGGAGGTGGGGACTGGGGATGTTCAGATTCGGGAGGTGTGGGGGCGCTGGTGCTCCCTAGAAGAGAAGACAGCGGCGTGTGGGTGAGCAGAAGAATACACGAGAAAAAGGGGGAGCTTGGCTAGCCGTCGGATCTCAGAGGAGCAGACGGTGTGGATCCGCGATCCGTGGGATGGCTTGACCAGCCAATCAAAACGCGAGTTTGCCCTCACATGGATCGCCACATCAGCAGGACCGGTCCGTTTCCTTGAGCAAAAAGAGATACCAGGCCATGACGGTTTTGGACAACGCTACGGTTCAGAGAAGAAGTTAGACTGCAGTTAAAAAAGAGAAGAAGTTAGACTATATGTTGATTCCATCTGGATGAAATTAACAAATTATATTCATATTTTTTCAAGTAAATATTATTTAGTTTTTGGACTCACATATTATGTATATAGTTTTTTAGTACAAGTGCAAAGCTTTATGTCCGCAATCTATCACACCACATTTCTTGACCAATAAGAATTGAAATATTCAAGTACGTGAGATGTGCACGATATGTGATCCGTGGTGCACTTTCTTTTTTGCATATAATTTATATTGTCTGTGTAATACCAAAATGAAACGTCTGAATGCTCCTTTATTTAGTCCAGTAGCGTTGTTATCACACGCTTGTATTTTAACCCAAAATTTCATGGGGATTGAGTCCGGATTGCATTTCTTTTTATTAAAAATTAAAATATGCATTGTCCAAGAAAAAAACAAAGGCCATAGGGCTTCGTGAAGTTTCTGCACATGTTTGCATCTTGTCGATCGATGACGTTTTCCATGACGGACTAGGGAAAACCATCATCGACTATGACGGATATTTAGAACGTCACTGGAAATCTGTCACAGATTAACAGGTTTCTTGTAGTGAAGTGAGGGCTGAACTTTGTGAACCTGGAGGTGGTTGCAATATGACTTGCGGCTCAAGGCATCAGCCATTACATTAGCCTTGCCTGGGGTATACGAAATACCCAAGTTAAAATCTGCAACAATCTCCATCCATCTGTGCTGACGGAGGTTCAGGTCTGGTTGAGTAAACAGATACTTCAGACTTTGGTGGTCGGTGAAGATCTCGCAACGATTACCGAGAAGGTAATGTCGCCATTGTTTCAGTGCATGGATAACATCAGCAAGCTCGAGGTCATGAATTGGATAGTTCTCTTCATGAGGGCGCAATTGACGAGAGGCATAAGCAATCACTTTATGCTCCCGCATTAGGACAGCGCCAAGGCCTTGACGTGAAGCATCACAATAAATGACGAAGTCCTTCTTAGTATCTGGAGGAGCAAGCACTGGGTAGAAGTCAACTTGTCTTTGAGCGCCTGGAAACTTTCCTGACACTTTTCTGTCCACTGAAACTTGACGCCCTTATGAAGCAGATTAGTCAGAGGTCTAGCGATCTTGGAGAAGTTCTCGACGAATCAACGGCAAAAGCTAGCGAGTCCGAGAAAACTTCTGACTTGCTTGACATTCTTCGAAGGAGTCCAATCGAGAATAGCCTGAACTCGTTCAGGGTTGACGACAATACCATCCTTAGAGATGACATGCCCAAGATAGGTTACTTCGGGTAGCCAGAATTCACACTTGGAGAACTTGGCATAGAGTTGATGTTCTCTATGCTTTTCCAGAACAAGACGAAGATGTTCAGCATGTTCTTCTTCATTCTTGGAATATACAAGGATATCATCCAGATAAACCACGACAAACTTGTCGAGGTATTCCATAAAGATATAGTTCATCAGACGAGAGAAGGTGGCTGGAGCATTAGTTAATCCAAAAGGCATGACGGTGTACTCGTATGAACCATAGCGAGTCACAAATGCGGTCTTCGGGGTATCTTCTTCATGAACACGGATCTGGTGGTAAATCAACCTCAAGTCGAGTTTAGAGAACACTGACGAACCAGCCAGTTGATCATATAAATCATTCATCCGAGGAAGAGGATATTTGTTCTGAATGGTAGCTTGGTTAATAGGATGGTAGTCTTGCACTAATCGGTTTGTCCCATCCTTCTTCTTGACAAAGAGAGAAGGTGCTCCCCAAGGAGAGCAACTTGGGCGAATGAAACCACTTCGAAGAGATTTGTCGATTTCCTCCTTAAGCTCAATGAGTTCATGCGGCGGCATCTTGTAAGGCCATTTGGCTATAGGAGTGGTGCCTGGTTTTAAGTCAATGATGAATTCGACAGCTCTAGCATGGGGAATCCCTGGAAGTTCTTCAAGAAAGACGTCTTGGAATTCGTGAACGACAGGAATGTTTTCAATGCCCTCGAGTGGTGCAGCGTTCAATGCATTCAATGCATAGAACCTTGCCTCGGTATTCTGAACCAATCGAGCATTGTAGCTTATTATTTCATCAGAAGGGTGTAGTAGATGGATGGTCTTGGTGGCGCAAATGATAGAAGCAGTATGTGCTTTTAACCAATTCATTCCCAGAATGATATCAATGCTACAGGACTTCAGTACGATGGGAGAGACAAGGAATTCTAGTCCTTCGATTTCAACGGGGACGTCGTTGCAAATCATGGGGGTCCGACATTGGCCCGCAGGGGTGTGTACTAATAGCAAAGCGTTCATGTCTTCGCTTTTAATGCCATGCAAGAATGCAAAATCTTATGACATGAATGAATGCGATGCTCCTGTATCAAATAAAACGGATGCTGGTACTGAATTTACGAGGCGTGTACCCATCACAGTAGCAGGCTGGTCTTGAGCTTCGTTCAGATCAACGTGGTTGGCATGAAGACGACCATAGGACTTGGCATTGTTGTTGCGGGGCTGGTTGTTACCACGGCCAACTGATGGAAGGGCCAGTTGATTCTGGTTCTGGTTGCATTCCCTAGCACGGTGTCCTGGCTGACCACACGTGAAGCATAGACCATTATTGGGAGTGGGAACAGGAGCTTGGGGTGGTGGAGCTGGAAGCCTTGGCTGCCTAGATGGTGGAGGAGGTAGACGCGGTGCAGCATAGGTCTGTCTTGGGGCACGTGCATTTGGACGGTACATGATGTTCGGGATCCATATCTTACGCTTCTGCGAGGGCGGTCCCGAAGATGAGCCCATGTCACGGTTGCGCCTGTGAGAGCTCTGGTGTTCCTGTAGACCAGTCTCGACATTGATGGCCTTGTTCACCAAGGTGGCGAAATCGGCAAAATCATGCACTAGAAGTGCGAGCTTGATGTCAGCTTGAAGGCCATCACGGAACTTCTCCTATCTGCGTGCATCAGTTGCAATGTCTCCTTCGGCATAGCGGGACAAGTCCAGAAACTCCCGCTGATAAGCTTCCACAGTTTTGTTGCTCTGGGTGAGGTTGCGGAACTCACGCTTCTTCCTATCCATGATACCCTGAGGAATGAAGCGGGCACGGAAGGCAGTTTGAAAGTCTGGCCAGGTGATGATTGTCCCAACTGGCAGAGTACGCCTGTGGCTATCCCACCATTGAGCTGCGGGTCCCTTCAGAAAGAAGGAAGCAAAGGTGACATAGCGGGCAGGGGCTACATCATCAACTCCATTTCATAGGTGATGTCACGGAGCCAGTCATCAGCACCCAGTGGCTGAGTTGAGCTGCAGTACACGGTTGGGTTGAGGCGCATGAAATCCGGCAGAGTCACTTGGGCTGGCTGCTCGTTCATATTGGGGCGAGGGAACTGAGTAATCATATTCTCCATGAACTGGCGATTCATCTCGAGCTGTTGGACCATACCAGCCATGTACTCAGGCGGTGGTGGGGCGTTGCCGCCACGACCACGACCAGCTGGTCTAACCATCCTGCTAATATATAACAGGGGTAGTTCAGCATTGAGAAATTTGCATAGACAAGAATCATTCATGATGAAACATGCATAATGAAATGAGCACGACAGATACTACATAGTAGTCGACATAACTTACAAAAGGGGTCGGACATAGAGTTCAGTACATAGACTAAGTCATCATAGGCGGCACGCGGGCTCACGGCGAATGCATCTAATACTAATAAGCAAGACTACATCAATCCCAGGAGGTACTGTGGAGGTAGTCGTAGCCTGACAACTGGTAGTGAGGCAACAGATAGTCCACGTCAGTGGCCTGGGGGGCATGGATACTCTAGTGTAGAACCCGATGCTCAGGTGGCAGAAGAGGACCAAGCGCGGGAGAGTAGCCTCCCACCTCTGGCCAACCGACACCGTGGGGCATCACGGTCCTAGGTGGGTAGATCGCAGGACGCGGCAGCTGTCTAGATAGAACAAAGGGGTGCAGCAGCATCAGAGCCCTGTAAAGGTGTTGACGAGTGGTGTACAACTCGTGGCGAAGAGCTCGGTTAGCTCGGTCCAGCCCATCAGCATGTAGAACCAGGCTCTAATGGTGGAAGGGGTCTCGGGTGACTGTGGAGTAGGCAGCAGTGTAGTATCCCTCCGCACCAACGTCGGATGCGATAGCAATGTGCCTGAAAGGGGAAGTGTCCAACGCCCAATACTCTCCACGAAGACGTGTCAGAGCAGGATAGGCATCATCGTGAACTGCCATCTCGATGGTCACTCCAACACCATGAGCAGTGTGCAACACAGTAGTGGAGTCATACTCCTGAGAGTAGAGGTGGATGATGGCCCGGTACTTCTCCTGGTTAAAGTCCTGGTACTCATTGTAGACGGTGTACTCAGGGTGCCAGCGATAACCCAGATAGGTCATCATCACAGCTAGCACAGCAGGTGATCCTGAGGCACCAATGGCCACCGTGTGGCGCACGACCTGCCTCGTGGGTTCCATCTGAAAACAAAGATGTTTCAATGGAGTGAAATGACAAACAACAACAACAACAACAACAAAGCCTTTAGTACCAAACAAGTTGGGGTAGGCTAGAGGTGAAACCCATAAGATCTCGCAACCAACTCATGGCTCTGGCACATGGATAGCAAGCTTCCACGCACCCCTGTCCATAGCTAGCTCTTTGTCGACACTCCAATCCTTCAGGTCTCTCTTAACGGACTCCTCCCATGTCAAAATCGGTCGACCCCGCCCTCTCTTGACATTCTCCGCACGCTTTAGCCGTCCGCTATGCACTGGAGCTTCTGGAGGCCTGCGCTGAATATGCCCAAACCATCTCAAACGATGTTGGACAAGCTTCTCCTCAATTGGTGCTACCCCAACTCTATCTCGTATATCATCATTCCGGACTCGATCCTTCCTCGTGTGGCCACACATCCATCTCAACATACGCATCTCCGCCACACCTAACTGTTGAACATGTCGCCTTTTAGTCGGCCAACACTCCGCGCCATACAACATTGCGGGTCGAACCGCCGTCCTGTAGAACTTGCCTTTTAGCTTTTGTGGCACTCTCTTGTCATAGAGAATGCCAGAAGCTTGGCGCCACTTCATCCATCCGGCTTTGATTCGATGGTTCACATCTTCATCAATACCCCCATCCTCCTGCAACATTGACCCCAAATACCGAAAGGTGTCCTTCCGAGGTACCACCTGGCCATCAAGGCTAACCTCCTCCTCCTCACAGCTAGTAGTACTGAAACCGCACATCATGTACTCGGTTTTAGTTCTACTAAGCCTAAACCCTTTCGATTCCAAGGTTTGTCTCCATAACTCTAACTTCCTATTTACCCCCATCCGACTATCGTCAACTAGCACCACATCATCCTCAAAGAGCATACACCATGGGATATCTCCTTGTATACCCCTTATGACCTCATCCATCACCAATGCAAAAAGATAAGGGCTCAAAGCTGACCCCTGATGCAGTCCTATCTTAATCGGGAAGTCATCGGTGTCGACATCACTTGTTCGAACACTTGTCACAACATTATTGTACATGTCCTTGATGAGGGTAATGTACTTTGCTGGGACTTTGTGTTTCTCCAAGGCCCACCACATGACATTCCGCGGTATCTTATCATAGGCCTTCTCCAAGTCAATGAACACCATATGCAAGTCCTTCTTATGCTCCCTATATCTCTCCATAAGTTGTCGTACCAAGAAAATGGCTTCCATGGTCGACCTCCCAGGCATGAAACCAAACTGATTTTTGGTCACGCTTGTCATTCTTCTTAAGCGGTGCTCAATGACTCTCTCCCATAGCTTCATTGTATGGATCATCAGCTTAATTCCATGGTAATTAGTACAACTCTGAACATCCCCCTTGTTCTTGAAGATTGGTACTAATATACTCCGTCTCCATTCTTCTGGCATCTTGTTTGCCCGAAAAATGAGGTTGAAAAGCTTGGTTAGCCATACTATCGCTATGTCCCCGAGACCTTTCCACACCTCTATGGGGATACAATCAGGGCCCATCGCCTTGCCTCCTTTCATCCTTTTTAAAGCCTCCTTCACCTCAGACTCCTGGATGCGCCGCACAAAACGCATGCTGGTCTCATCAAAGGAGTCATTCAGTTCAATGGTAGAACTCTCATTCTCCCCATTGAACAGCTTGTCGAAGTACTCCCGCCATCTATGCTTAATCTCTTCGTCCTTCACCAAGAGTTGGCCTGCTCCGTCCTTGATGCATTTGACTCTGCCAATATCCCTCGTCTTCCTCTCCCGGATCTTAGCCATCTTATAGATGTCCCTTTCACCTTCCTTCGTGCCTAACTGTTGGTAGAGGTCCTCATATGCCCGACCCCTTGCTTCACCAACAGCTCGCTTTGCGGCCTTCTTCGCCATCTTGTACTTCTCTATGTTGTCTGCACTCCTATCCAGGTTTGGAGTGAAATGACAATGTGGGTATTATTCAAAACACTATCCTACAGAACAACTACGGCTTATCCAACTTTCGGGTGAACGTGGTAACAGGATCCTAAGGTTAGAGTTAGTAAATTCGTTTAACCCGAGTAGGAGAGAGTTCAGAGCCCCAGAGTAAAGGTCGAGGAGTAAAAGATCCTAATACCACCCAATGGCGACGTGGGCCCGTAAGGCACACAACCAAGTTAGTAAAAGTTTTGTAGTGACTAGACTCGACTTCAGCCAAGGAGTGTGGAAGGGGGATTCCTACAGGTAGTCGGCTCTGATACCAACTTGTTACGTCCCCGATTCAATCGTACACTAATCATACATGCAAACATGTACGATCAAGATCAGGGACTCACGGGAAGATATCACAACACAACTCTACAAATACAATAAGTCATACAAGCATCATAATACAAGCCAGGGGCCTCGAGGGCTCGAATACAAGTGCTCGATCATAGACGAGTCAGCGGAAGCAACAATATCTGAGTACAGACATAAGTAAACAAGTTGACATAAGATGGCTAGCACAAACTGGGATACAGATCGAAAGAGGCGCAGGCCTCCTGCCTGGGATCCTCCTAAACTACTCCTGGTTGTCGTTAGCGGCCTGCACGTATTAGTAGGCACCTCCAGTGTAGTAGGAGTCATCATCGAAGGTGACGTCTGGCTCCTGGGCTCCAACGTATGGTTGCGGCATCTGAGAAGAAGAGGAAAACGGGGGAAAAGAGGGAGCAAAGCAACTGTGAGTACTCATCCAAAGTACTCGCAAGCAAGGAGCTACACTACATATGCATGGGTATATGTGTAAGGGGGGCAATATCAATGGACTGGACTGCAGAATGCCAGAATATGAGGGGGATAGCTAGTCCTATCAAAGACTACACTTTTGGCAGCCTCCATCTTGCAGCATGTAGAAGAGAGTAGATTGAAGTCCTCCAAGTAGCATCGCATAGCATAATCCTACCCGGCGATCCTCCCCTCGTCGCCCTGTGGAAAAGCGATCACCGGGTTGTCTGTGGAACTTGTCTGGGTTTGTTTTATTAAGTATCCGGTTCTAGTTGTCATAAGGTCAAGGTACAACTCCGGGTCGTCCTTTGACTGAGGGACACGGCTATTCGAATAGATTAACTTCCCTGCAGGGGTGCACCACATAACCCAACACGCTCGATCCCATTTGGCCGGACACACTTTCCTGGGTCATGCCCGGCCACGGAAGATCAACACGTCGCAGCCTCACCTAGGCACAACAGAGAGGTCAACACGCCAGTCTAAATCTTATGCGCGCAGTGGTCTGGGCCCATCGCCCATTGCACACCTGCACGTTGCGAGGGCGGCCGGAAGCAGACCTAGCAACCTCCATTACAAAGGAAGTCACGTTACGTGGTCCAATCTGGCGCGCGCCACTCAGTCGCTGACGTCACGAAGGCTTCGGCTGATACCACGACGTCGAGTGCCCATATCTTTCCCACGTAGTTGGTTAGTGCGTATAGGCCAGTGGTTAGACTCAGATCAAATACCAAGATCTCGTTAAGCATGTTATTATGAAATAACCGCAAACGCCGACCAGGGCCAGGCCCACCTCTCGCCTTGGTGGTCTCAACCTGCCATGTCGCTCCGCCACAAAGATCCACATAGAGGGCCATCGGGACAAAGGTCCTTTCAGCCCCCAATCCGTGAATCACTCGCGGGTACTCAACGAGCCGACCCGACTTTAGTCACCATCTGTATAGTATGTATATATGTATAGTATATACCCGCGATCACCTCCCGAGTGGTCACGGTCCGATAGTATAGCAAGGCAGACTGACAAGAATGTAGGGCCAATGATGATAAACTAGCATGCTATACTAAGCAATTAGGATTGCGGGTAAGGTATCAATGACTGTAGCAACAATGACAGGCTATGCAAAAAAATAGGAGTAACCGACAGTAACATGCTACACTACTCTAATGCAAGCAGTATAGAGAAGAATAGGCGATATCTAGTGATCAAGGGGGGGGGCTTGCCTGGTTGCTCTGGCAAGAAGGAGGGGTCGTCAACTCCGTAGTCGAACTGGGCAGCAGCAGCGTCGGTCTCATAGTCTACCGGAGAGAAGAGGGGGGAGAAATAGTAAATACAATGCAAACATAAGCATGATGATGCGTGACATGATAATGAGCAGGGTTAGGTGTGCCCTAACGCGGTAGTAGGTGATACCGGCGAAAGGGGGAAACACCCGGGAAAGTATCCCCGGCGTTTCGTGTTTTCGGACAGGTGATCCGGAGGGGGAAATTTGTGTGTTCTATATGTTAGGGATGTGTGGCTGACGAACGAGCTGCGTATCCGGATTCGTCTCGTCGTTCTGAGCAACTTTCATCTACAAAGTTTTTCCATCCGAGCTACGGTTTATGTTATATTAATTTTAAAAGATTTAAATCATTTATTGGAATTTACTTTTTTTAACAAAAAGGAATTATGACATTAGCATGATGCAATGCTAACGTCAGCTGGTCAACAGGTCGGCTGACCAGTCAAACCAGAAATGTGGGTCCAGTGGGACCCACATGTCATTGACAGGGCACTAACAGGGGGGTTTAGACTAATTAATTGGGTTAATTAGCAGGTGGGGCCCAGTAATCAGTGAGAGATTAGGTTTTAATTAATTAATTTAATTAATTAGCAGATTATCTATTTGTTTTTATTCGTTTTATGTCATGGGGCCCGCATGTCAGTGGCACTAGCTGCCACGTCAGCGTAGTTGACTTTGGTTAACGTGGCTAGTTGGGGCCCCCAGGCCCACATGCAGTGACCCAGGTGTGCCAACTCAGCGGAGCCGCCGGAGTAGCTCCGGCGAGCCCGCGCGCAGCGGTCGAACACCGGTGAGCGTCGGGATTCTCCTACGCGTCACCAAATCGGGCGCGGCCAGGCTCTCTGGAACGGCCTCTTCGCGCCGCGTCCGATGGAGGGGAGCACGACGGCGGGGATGGCCGGAATGGTTGCCGGCGAGGCAAAATGCAGAAGCAGTGCACGGGAGGCTGCGGGATTTGGCTACAGGCCACCAAAATTGACGCGGGGGGTTGCGTTCGAACGGGGAGTCGATGCCGTGTCTACTAGGACCGGTGGCGTGGCCGGAGGTGGCCGGAAAAGTCGCCAGCGACGAGCGCGGCGGACGGCAGTTCAGGTGCGGGAGGGAAACGACGATGCGGCGCGGCAACAAGCAAATGGAGAGGCTAGGCGAGACGTACGCGATGAGGCGAAAGCAACGGACGTTGGCCCGTGACCACTTGGTCATCGGAGTCCCGCCGGCGACGAGATCCGCGGTGGAGCGTTCGGGTGCTACATCGACAGCTAGCTAGGGCGCGCGCGAGAGAGAAGAGGAAGCGTGGGCTCACCGAGCGGCACATACGATGGCCCTTGGGGGTTTAGTAGCTGCAGGGGCGTCGCTGGAGTTGGTGAAGAGCGGCGATGAAGCTTGTCGGAGCAGAGGAGGAAGACGGCGGCGTCGGGGGCATTGCGGTGGCTCCGGTCTCCAACGGGTTGCACCAGTCGAAGCAGCGGACGACGGCGGCCCTTGGAGACACCGGGGGCCGGCGAGGTGGGCACGGTGGCTGTGGCTAGGCCGGAGCCATGGCGGCGGCGGCACTCGGATGCGGAGGGGAAGGAGAGGGCAAGGTGGATCTGGAGGGGAGTGGGAGAGGCGCAGGAACCGAGGCGAGAGTGGGGGCGAGTGGGAGGCTGGATCAAGGAGGCGGGGCGTGGCGGCTTTATCCTCTCCTCGTCGCCGACGAGAGGGTGCGGTGGGGACGCGCCCCTGTTCTGACCCAGGTCGGGTGAACCGGGAAGGGAGGCGGCAGGGGGAGGCGGGCCGGGCCGGCTGGGCCGGTCGGCTGGGTTAGCTGGGCCGTCTGGTCCAAGAGAGGGGGGGTCCGTTTCCTTTTGCTTTATTTTCACTTTTTCTTTTTATTTATTTTCTTTTCTGTTTTATTTCATTTTAAAGTATTTAGGCATTTTCTAAAAATGTGTTTACTTCACCATAATTACCTATGCAATATTTGGCAACCCCCGAACATTTTTGTTTGGACTTTTGAAAACTTTGGGTGTTTGTCACTAATTCATTTTTGAATTTGCAATGTTTTTGAACTACCACTTAATTAGCAACAGTAATATAGATGACATGGCATTTGTTTAACGGGGATTACTGTAGCATGATTATCCGGGCGTTACAAACTGCTTGCGCGGTGCTACCGCGACCCCATGCGGTACTACCGCATGGCATGCACCGTCCAGGCACGGTAGGCACGGATATAAAAAATTACATCCGTGACTACATCCGCTAAGATTTTATCTATGCAAAAGTTTGACATGGTACTACCGCAAGCCAGGTGTGGTACTATCGCGTAGGGCGCATATGTAAATTTTTTACATCCGGCCCTACCTCCGCTCATGCCGCTGTGCCTGGACAGGCTGCACGATACTATCGCGCCAGAGCACGGTACTACCGCGTAGGGCGCGGATGTAAAAAATTACACCCGCCCCTACTACCGCTTGCATAGCAGCACCAGTCCAGAGCTCACGGTACTACCGCTTAGATGGAGCGGTACTACCGTGGGCGCCCATGGTACTACTGTGCCGGGGCCCGGTACTACCGCTGGTGCCTGCGGTAGTACCGCTCTGGGGAGAAGTAACACCGCCAGCCTATGAATAGCAACACTAAGAGACATGGTGAGACGGAGGAAACTCCAAAGAGCCAAAGGAAAGGTGGTGCAAAAGGAACATGTGTACTTGAGATTCCACCCAAACCTTTCCAACGCGGACCCCCTCTTAATAGTACGGCTTTACTATGACTCAAATCCACCGAAAAGAAACATAGAGAAACACCGTCTTCAATAATCTTCGAGGGGAATCAAACCGTGTTGTGTTAACTCATGATATATCTGAAAAGCTCAATGCACACGATTAGTCCGCAAATGCATTGTCATCAATCACAAAAACTACTAAGGGAGAAATATGCCCTTACATTCTTTATGACCCCTCACCAAGAAAAACCCAATGATCCACTTATGCAGAATCTAGTCACAGTCAATAAAATGGGCTGTCACACACATAAAATTCTGCTTTTGGGAAGATGTCCAAGTGTCAGTAGTTAGGCAAACTCTTTCACAAGATTCTTTGAAGAATTTCTTTAACTTGACTTTCTCCCAATAATGAATGCAGACACAATCTCTAGTAACCGTCCTCCTAGATGGGACAGTGAAACAAGGACAAGCCTTTGCCACAAACCATCTAAATCCTGGCTTCTCAACAAATGCAAACAGAAGCTCATCCACAATTACCATTTCAGCCAAAGCATCTCTAATCTTATCCTGATCGAATCTCCAGGTAGTGAGTGAACACTTACTAGCATCCCCCTAATTTGGAGTAGCTTGTAGAGTTGGTTGCTTGTCATCCTTGACCCTATGAGGATTGGACTTGCAGGTCGTCAAATGCTTCAACAAGGATGATGTACCATTCCTTTTAGGAACACAAGCAAGCTCACTTTTGCAATGTTGCATGTTGCTGTCGTGGAATTTTATTCCTTGGTAAAATGATTCCAAACTTCTGACCGTGGAGCCATTTCCTTCCTTTTCTTGGCATTTGTTGTATTCCTCTTAGCCTTGGTCATCTCCTTCTGCTGCTGGTTGGGGAGCTGCTGCCCATCATGACTGTCCTTCTCCGAGTTCAAAGCGGTGTAAGGGGAGGTGCCTGACAGCGACATATGAGAACTTTGGTCTGCCATAAGAGAGGGAGGAGGGTCGAGGGTTTGGGAGTCTGCATTTCGTGTGACTGTGTGAGGGTTGGAGGCTTTCTACGATCAATGGGGAGAGGTGTGTTGGGCATGGGCCGCCCAGGCGCAGGTGTGACCCAGTGCCCGTGTGAGCCATTGGTTATGTAAACTTCGGTTAATATGGTTTTTTCGGGTTTTCGGGACTGGTAATCGAACCCTTACCCGAGGACCGAAAAGTCTGAAAATAAGAACCGTACCAAATACCGATACTCAAATTAACCGACATTTCGAGTATTACAGTTCGGTTCGGGTTCGGGTACCCGAACGCCTAGGTTGATCCTCGGGATCCCATTCATCCAGTGCAACCGCCCACTGCCTCCACGTATTATGCAAGGGGATTCGATGCAACAACCGTTTGGTCTCGGTTACATGTATGTATAGTGAGCAGGGGCTCCTCGCAACTACACACTCGCGCATAAGGGAGAACGGGGAAGCAAGAGATAGTAACATAACTGTATCAATCGACCAAGGCCTCCTACACTACCACACATATGCAGCTTGCTCGCGTTACATGCACAACTGTAGGCTAGCGAGATACTTTCATTGATCGATCCGGCCAGCAAACTACATACATGCACGAGTAACGATCATCGATCGAGTCTCGCATCGATCGCTTGGATTCAGTATGCGAGGGATTTCTCAGTTTCAGTAATGCGAAGAGCTCGCTCGGGTTCAGTAATGCAAAGGGATTGGTCGCACACACGCAAAACCATCGCAGCAACGCTCGGGCTCGACCACCCATTATATATCAAGCGAGGCAAAGAAATCCCTGAAAAATTCTCATCGTCACTTCTACCACAATTATTTATGTCATTGTCGGCCAAAAGAACGTCATGCATGCAGGTGCACATCCGGCCGCCTAGGACGTAAAAACACATTTTCTACCATATTGTTTTGTCATAGGAGTATGTGTCCACCACATCCATGATGATACATGTTTTTGTCACTATTATAGTCATGGAAGTTTCACTATTATCGTCATAGAAGTGTCACTTCCATGACAAAAAAATATTTTCGTTCGGGCATAATGTCATTTTTTTATAGTGTCTCCCTGAAGCTATTCCTGGTGATGTGATTAGCCTGCAATACACAAATGATATAATACTTTTCCTACATGGCTCTTTGTATTATGATAGGAATTTGAAATGGATATTGTCTTACTTTGAAATTCTTTATGGATTACAAAACTAATTTTCACAAAAGTGATGTACATACTTTTTATGTAGATGAGTAACTTGTGAATTTCTTTGCTTAAATTTTCTGGTGGAAGATTAATGTTTTCCTTGTCAAATACTTAGGTGTACCTTTGCATTTTGAAAAACTCAAAGAGAAGATATTCAATTTATCATTGATATGATCATCAATTTTTTTTGGGTGGCTTAGTATAGGAATTTGTTATATAAGAGCAAACTTGTTCTTATCACTACTTGTATTGCAAGTATGCCTACTATGATGAAATTATCAAAATGGGCCACTAAAGTCATCACTTCTCAAATGTTCTATTTTTATGGGGTAATTTGGGTGATGAACAACTTTACCAATTCGGGTCTTATTTCCAGAACAATTTAATTTTGAGGGATGGGGGTTCCTATTCTTGTGGATATCAACGTGGCTATACTTGTTTCTTGGAGGAAGAGATTCTTTGATGTTAGATTTAGTAACTGGAAATAACTTTTGTGTGTTTCAAATATAATAGTGACAGGCCCACACTTTTTATGTCGCCTCGAGTGTTTCAACATGATGCAATCAAGCAGAGCCGATCCAAATCACTTTTGGGTCTGGGCAATGTAAAACAATTGTTTTTGATACTAAACTTTTATACTTATTTTAAGTTAAGTGTACCAATTACTATTGTAATTGATATATTTTCAATTACTTATCCACATAAGAATGTTTCCAAATAGTTTTTATATTTTTCATTGTTATACAGTTGTAATGTATATCGTTGAAATGTTTAATTCTACAGAATGAAAATTTTGTGATGTACCAAATTTTTCTTTATTGTCAAAAGAATATATCAAATTTATTTTTTATTATTAAATAAATGACATAGTGTATAGACATTTGCATATTTATGCATGTGTTCATATATCTTTAAATATTATTGACTATTATGGTAGAGATTTCTAAATGATATACACAATGTCAAACATGTTAATAGTGGTTTCTAGTGTATATTAGACAGTGACATTCATGGAAACTTCTAGGGCTTAGAAAATGTGACTTGCAAGTTGGGTTCAGTAATAGAATTATCGAAGAAACCAAAAATGTTGTTGATTGGAGTTTTATGTATGATTTGATTACCTAACATGCTCGTCCGGATTCTCTTGGTTTGATTTGGTGCAAATGAGATGTTATATACATTTATCAAATTATAGATTGCGCATTGGTGTAAACATTGAAATCTAGTTATCATAATTTTCATTATGATACTAAGACATCCATCGTAAAGAGTATTTGAACTCGACTTCACTAGTTGGATTGGTTTGCCTATGTGCAGTATAACATATTAGTATGTGGTGTGAACTTATGCTGCTGGAAATTGAGGTTCTATTTTGTCCATTTAATAATCATTAATATGTAATGTACACTTGTATAGTGTTAGTAGTATAAGATTTAGTTGGAGCCCTCCCCTGTTGGTGCCCGGGGCGTCCGACTCCTTCCTGACCTATGGGCCGGCCCAGCAATCGACTGGGGTGTTTGTTGGGTACGTAGAGATGAGACATTTTTTTGAGGCAAAGAAGGGTTTCTCTCCCCCGGTTTCCATTAAGCGAAATCACCGAACGAGCTACAAGAGCTAGTTCAACCTACTCTACCACTACTACACGAACTACAAACAAGATAAAGCAGCAGCATCCAAGTGCATTCTCAGGCATCTCTGAGAAATGTCACCAGCATAGCAAATATCCAACAAAAAGAGAAATAGTCCATTACAAGTTTAGACAAGGCGACAAAAAGAGGTGTGACACGTCTCCAACGTATCTATTATTTATGAAGTATTCATGTCATGTTTACAACAATTTTATATGGTTTCGGTATGATTTGAACGGAACTAGCCCGAACTGACGCTGTTTTCAGTAGAACTACCGTGGTGTTTTTTTTTTGTGCAGAAATAAAAGGTCTCCAAATACAGCGAAACTTTTTGATGATTTTTTGGAACAAAAGAGGCACTATAAGCTTCGTGGGAGGACAAGGAGGTGGAAACTAACCACCAGGGCGCGCCAGGGGCCTAGGGCATGCCCTGGTGCCAAGTCGGCCCACTTTAGCCCATCTTCGCGTGATTCCAATGCTGAAAATCCTATATATTCAAAAAAACCAGAAACTTAACCTAGATGAGAAGTTTCGCCGCCGCAAGCCTCTGTATCCACGAAAACTCAATTGGGACACTGTTACGGCACCTTGCCGGAGGGGGAAATCATCACCGGAGGCCATCTTCATCATCCCGGCGGCCACCATGATGAGGAGTGAGTAGTCCACCCTCGGGGCTGAGGGTTTGTACCAGTAGCTATGTGTTTGATCTCTCTCTCTCTCTCTCTCTCTCTCTCTTGTTCTTGATTTGGCATGATCTTGATGTACCATGAGCTTTGTTAATGTAGTTGGATCATATGGTGTTTTCCCCTCTCTATCTTGTAGTGATTAATTGAGTTTTTACCTTTGAGGTTTCACTATTATCGGATTGAATACTTTGATGGATTTGAGAACACTTGATGTATGTCTTGCGTATGAATAGCCGTGGTGACAATAGAGTATCATATTGATTCACCTGATGTATGTTTTGGCACTCAACTCATGGATTCCCGAGGTGATATTGGGGTAATCTATGCATAGGGGTTGATGCATGTTTTCGTCTTTGTTTCTCCGGTAGAAATCTTGGGGCGCTCTTTGAAGTTCTTTGTGTTGGATTGAATATTATGAATTTGAAGTTGTTTGATGCATATCATATAATTAACTGATGGATACTTGTGGTGACATTGGAGTATCTAGGTGACATTAGAGTTAGTTGATGCGTATCATATGGTCTTATGTTAGTATTAACTCTAGGGTTGTTTGTGACACTTATAGGAATAGCTCAAAAGATTGACCGACAGAGGTGGTTTATGCTACTTGTGATCTGTGTTGGTAGATTCCCCGAAGAGGAGGGGATGACGCAGCACAACAGCGGTAAGCATTTACCTCAGTTATGAAACCAAGGTTATCAATCCAGTAGGAGAACCAAGCAACACTATGTAAAATGCAGCAGAATGTTTTTGGATTTTTGGCAAAACATATCTGAAAATATATGATAGGAAAATAGACCTGGGGCCGTTGATTTCACTAGTGGATTCTCTCGAGAAAATAGCATACGGTGGGTAAACAAATTACTGTTGGGCAATTGACAGAAGAGCAAATAATTATGACGATATCCAAGATAGTGATCATGTATATAGGCATCACATCCAAGATTAGTAAACCGACTCCTGCCTGCATCTAGTACTATTACTCCACACATCGACCGCTATCCAGCATGCATCTAGTGTATTAAGTTCATGGAGAAACAGAGTAATGCTTTAAGAATGATGACAGGATGTAGACAAGATCTATTCATGTAGGAATAGACCCCATCTTGTTATCCTTAATAGCAGCAATACATGCGTGTAATGTCTCCTTTTGTCACTAAGATAGAGCACCGCAAGATCGAACCCATTACAAATCACCTCTTCCATTGCAATATAAATCAATCAAGTTGGCCAAGCAAAACCGAAATAACAAATAAGAAATACGAGGCTATAATAATCATGTATGGACAGATCTGATTATAAACTCACAATTCATCGGATCACAACAAAATACCGCAAAAAGAGTTACATCAAATAGATCTCCAAGAACATCAAGGAGAACATTTTATTGAATGTCAACAAGATAGAAGAATCCATCTAGCTACTAAATACAGACCTGTAGGTCTGTGGTAAACTACTCACGCATCATCGGAAGAGCACCAATGAGGATGATGAACCTTGATATGTCCATTTTGCATCATGATTTTATATCGATATTTATTGCATTATGGGCTATTATTACATGTTATGTCACAATACTTATGACTATTCTCTCTTATTTTACAAGGTTTACATGAAGAGGGAGAATGCCGGCAGCTGGGATTCTGGGCTAGAAAATGAGCAAATATTGGAGACCTATTCTGCACAGCTCCAAAAGTCTTGAAACTCCATATAAGTCATTTTTGGAATTAATAATAAATATTGAGCCGAAGAAGTACCAGAGGGGCCCACACCCTAGCCACGAGGGTGGGGGCGCGCCCTACCCCCCTAGGCGCGCCCCCTGCCTCGTGGCCCCTCTGGCAGCCCTCCGGTGCCCATCTTCTGCTATATGAAGTCTTTTACCCTGGAAAAAATAATAAGCAAGCTTATGGGATGAAACTCCGCTGCCATGTGGCGGAACCTTGGCGGAACCAATCTAGGGCTCCGGCGGAGCTGTTCTGCCGAGAAAACTTCCCTCGGGAGGGGGAAATCATCACCATCATCATCACCAACGATCCTCTCATTGGGAGGGGGTCAATATCCATCAACATCTTCACCAGCACCATCTCCTCTCAAACCCTAGTTCATCTCTTGTATCCAATCTTGTATCAAAACCTGAGATTGGTACCTGTGGGTTGCTAGTAGTGTTGATTACTCCTTGTAGTTCATGCTAGTTGGTTTATTCGGTGGAAGATCATATGTTCAGATCCTTAATGCATATTAATACCCCTCTGATTATGAACATGAATATGCTTTGTGAGTAGTTACATTTGTTCCTGAGGACATGGGTGAAGTCTTGCTATTAGTAGTCATATGAATTTGGTATTCGTTCGATATTTTGGTGAGATGTATGTTGTCTCTCCTCTAGTGGTGTTATGTGAACGTCGACTACATGCCACTTCACCATTATTTGGGCCTAGAGGAAGGCATTGGGAAGCAATAAGTAGATGATGGGTTGCTAGAGTGACAGAAGCTTAAACCCTAGTTTATGCGCTGCTTCGTAAGGGGCTGATTTGGATCCATATGTTTCATGCTATGGTTAGGTTTACCTTAATACTTCTTTTGTAGTTGCAGATGCTTGTAGTAGGGGTTAATCATAAGTGGGATGCTTGTCCAAGAAAGGCAGTACCCAAGCACCGGTCCACTCACATATCAAATTAGCAAAGTAACGAGCGCGAATCATATGAGCGTGATGAAAACTAGCTTGACGATAATGCTCATGTGTCCTCGCGAGTGCTTTTCTCTATATAAGAACTTGTCCAGGCTTGTCCTTTGCTACAAAAAGGATTGAGCCACCTTGCTGCATCTTATTTACTTTCATTACTTGTTACTCGTTATAAATTACCTTATCAAAAAACTATCTGTTACCGACAATTTCAGTGCTTGCAGAGAATACCTTACTGAAAACCGCTTGTCATTTCCTTTTTCTCCTCGTTGGGTTCGATACTCTTACTTATCGAAAGGACTACGATAGATCCCCTACACTTGTGGGTCATCAAACCTCTTCGTGATCGTGTTCCCCTCTAGCAGAGTGCCGAAAAAGGCCTCTAGATTGGATCTCGTGGTTCTGCAACTTGTGGCGGCTGAAACAATTTTTCATCGGCTCCCCTATGGTTTCTAGAATATAGTGGTATTTATAGAGCTGGAGGTCGGTGGAGAAGGGCACCATGGGCCCCACAACCGGGACTAAAAGATTTAGAGGTTTATGGGTTTATTATTTGTTTTTCCTTTTAATTTAGTGTTTTCCTTTTAATTCTTTTTTATTTCAAACATATTTTACGCTACTACATATTGTACACGTTATACATATATATAAATAGAATTTCTCGTAGAATCGATCATATATATATCATCGAATTTCTCATACGACCATTCACACACACACACACACACACACACACACACACACACACACACACATATATATATATATATATATATATATAGACACACACATAATTTGGTACATACAATTTCTCCTACAATTTGCGGACCATTATATTCATGCAAGCAGCTTGTAATAGAATTCTCCCATGGGATCTATAACTTGGTCGAGAAAAATGCCGCTATTTCCTCTTGAATCGCTCGAACGCGATCCTGTGGTAGGAGCTGATCCCGCATTTCCCTGATCTTTAAAGAAGGAGATCAACATACATGTATTAGTTCTCTGTGTGAATATATTAGATAATGATGTAAAAATTGTGACTAGTGTTCTCGCAAACATACCCATTGTTGTCTATCAGTTTTGCTCATTTCGGACGCCATCATGCGAATGTTCTCGCAAATGTAGTATGCAATTCCCCGACGCCTGCTTCATGGCCTTTACAAGAATAAAATTCAATCAGATAATAATTAATCAAGAATGATAATGGTATTGAAACTAGAATTAAAGAGATAGTAGCTAGCTAGTACTACTTAATTAATTACCTTGGGTCGCACCCATTTCAATTTTTGTTTCCATTGGCCTTTAACTTGTTTGATGAACTTTTCCCAAGCCCTGCCCGCCGGCAAAGAAAATGAATAAAGGAGTTACTAATTAGTTGATATCAGGAAATGAACTAAAGAGGCCCACATATAGTTCAATAATGATTGACATTACCTATCGACCTTCACGATTTCGTAGTCACTATACACTTTAAGTAGTGAGTCCAGTACTTGAACTTTTCCCTCGTCAACTTCAATGATTAGCAGGATCCATTGAAAGCTGCATGTGCACACGTTTGTATAATTAAGCGAGCATGTGCATATATAAGTCATCAACTACACTTATTAACATCTAAAACCGAATTTGTAGTATAAGACAGTGTCACTCGCGTGAAGTTGTAAGGAAGTAGTATTTCTGGTTGGGTATTTAGTCTCACCAAGAACTCTAGCAAGCTTTTCTCTATGTCATTTCCATCCCATTTACGCGACCATGTCATTTCATTAATGGTATTTGGGTCAATGAACCCAGTGCCATAGCTTCCAGCTTTTTTCATTTCATACATCTTCATTCTGAATATACCACAGAAAAGAATATATAGTGAGGATAATTACAGGTAATGAATGAGCACTACAACTAGCTAGAGATATACTTAAATTACAGAAAGAAATCACTTACAGACAAATAGCAACTGACGATTGATTTGTCGAGTGCGTCTTGATTGAGTAACTGAAACATTTCTTCAAACTCAATCCACAACTCTTTTTCATGGTAGTAATACTCTGCCCCGACTTTCACCATGAGGGACTCTCGATTTGTAGTATTTGTTTCTCTCAGGTACCATTCATGCAATTCATACATTCTCGTTGAGAGCTTCGGGATCTCCTCAGGCTAGACCATAGGTTTGCCGCGGGTATATTTTCATTTTAGTTCCTCCTCTCTAAACGTTTGAAAGTCCTCGATGTCTACGAGTTGTTCCACAGTGACGCAGGCCTCTTCAGCCTGCCTTCTATGATCGTCGGTTATTACCAGCTGCTGATCGGCGGTACTCACATGTGTTTGTAGCCGGGGGGTGGGGGGGTCGATTGCACTGCCTGTTCTCCCAGCTGGGGAACAGTTTTCCCGAATTTTTTGACAGCTGCTTGGCTCGAGCTTGAGCTCGACTCCTTTTTTTTGCTTCATATGACTTCCAGATAGAGCGCTCAAAGTCTGAGTCAATATTCTTGGGATTTTTGTGCTGAACATTTTGATATATTATGCGGGTTTTTTTCGACATTGGCAAAAGATATGGTCGTTTTACTTTTTCATAACACTTTTTTGCAAAACATGTCAAAATTTATGTTTTTTAATTTCCTTAACTACTAGATGTAGTAACATAACTACATCTCGAAGGGTTTTAATTTTTGAAGTTTTTATCACTTTCTTTTGGGTTTTTTTCAAAACTGAAAGGTGATAGGGGGGTAGAGTTTGAAAATTGCCCTTTAGTCCCAGTTTGTGGCCTTTAGTCCCGGTTTGTGATACTAACCGGGACTATAGGTTGGCACAAACCGGGACTATAGGTTGGCCCTTTAGTCCCGGTTTTTGTCACAAACTGGGACTAAAGGGGCTCGTGGGGCTCTGGCCTAACGCCATCCTACCACCACCCCTTTAGTCCCGATCTGTGAACAAACCGGGACTATAGGTCACAAATGAACCGGGACTGATGCATAGCCGTTCCGGACCCTTGGTGAACAGGTCCTCAACATTCAGGCCCAGCTTCGGCCTTCTCACCGCTCCCAGGCGGTCTCCGCCCTCTGGCCAGGCTTGCCGGCCCCACGCACCCCAAGTCATACTGCCGACTGGCTGGAGGTGGCGGCCGGCCGCCTGGAGGCCTGGAAGGGCTCAGCAGCCCGGGCAGGAGCGTGCCGGGCCTTGGAATTCGTCAAGGTGTGGTACCCTAGGCTAGATCTAGCCCAGTTAACCACGTTCCGACTAGAGGCGCAGGAGGAGCTGGTGGCGGTGGAAGCTGAGCTTGTCAGCAGGGCAGCGGCGATCGCCGACTTCACCGACACAAGTGTCTTCGTCCCGGAGGTGGTCGAGGAAGGCGGTGAAGCTCCGCACGAATGGCTTGGGCTAAACCTAGAAGACAGCGAAGACTCCGCTGAATTCATCGACTCCAGCGACGAGGGGGAGGACGGGGAGGAGGAAGAGGAGGAGGAGGAGGAGGAAGACGAGAGCGACGTCGACATGCCGGAGGTCGGGGTAGACGGTCAGCCCCAACCTGACCGGGCCTCAAGCAACGAGCCACGCACCGAGGTGCCGCCCACTACTAGAGGCGTTCAAGTGGGGGCGGACCCGCCGCCCGTTCCTCCGACGGATGCTACTGACTCCGTCCTCCAGCACTCCAATGCTCCGCCTGCCGCCGGCGATCCCTCCGCTCAGACGGAGCCGCCTGCCGCGCCAGGTGGCGTGCCCGACTCCAACGTTCAGCCGGAGCCCTTGGCCATGCCATCCGGCACCGGCCAGCCGGATCTTTCTGCCGCGGCAACCGGCACCGCCCAGGCGGAGTCCTCTGTTGCGCCTTAGCTGTTGGGCCTTAGGATTTTATCTGTTTTCTGCTTGCTACTCTGAACACTTTGGTTAAATTCGCACAATTCCACCCTCGGGGTGTATATCAAACTCTGTTTGAATGCTGGCCAGAGGCCTTTATCCATGTAAAAATATTTTATCATCGCTTATGCTTACTGTGCCGACCTCCACTCTTCTTTCCTTTTTCTCCTTGGTTTTTTCCTTTGCCGCCAACCCTTTGGCTTTGCTTTCGCCGGCCAGGCGGCCGCTCTGCGGACCGTGGCTGGTTTGAGCATTCTAGCCGTTTGTGAGGGGGGTTAGGCTTTAGCCATTCGGAGCTTCGGGTAGTAAGGTGGAGGCCGGCCGTCTGTCCGCCAAGCAGCCAGAGGGCTAGGCGCGATGCCGCGTGCTACTATATGCGCTTCTCTCGTTAGTCATTTTTTCGTGCGGGGCGCCTCTTTGCGTCCTTTGCCCGCCATGCAGTCGCTCTACGAGCTGTGGCTTCTGACAAAGGAAGCTTTGGTGTCGGCACACTACTTGTCCGGCTGCAGGGGGCGGCATAGTGTAGAAGGCGGCGAGGCTCCGGGCCGACTGGTCGAACCCGGTGCCAGGCGGGGGAAAAAAGGACTATACATTCTCATAGGCATGATACTTATCATATAGATAAAAGAGGGCAGTCCCCGAGCTCTTCTCAGGGGACCCGGAGTCTTTATACATAGTACAAAAGGTAGCATGATACATACTGCTTTCAACTGTAAAACCTTCGGAGGAGGTTTGCGTTCCACGACCTCTCTGTTTCTTTGCCTGAATCATCTCTCTTGCGCACTCTGGGCTTCTGGGCATCGATCAGATAGTAGGCATCATTGCCCAACACCTTACTGATGATAAAAGGGCCTTCCCAAGGTGCCGAGAGCTTGTGCTGTCCGGCTGTTCGCTGGATCAGCCGGAGCACAAGGTCTCCCTCCAAGAAGGACCTTGGCTTCACCTTGTGGTTGTGGTATCGTTACAGGCTCTGCTGGTAGATGGCCGACCTGCTGAGTGCCAACAGCCGGCCCTCTTCCAGCAAGTCAACACCGTCTTCTCATGCCTCCTTGGCGTCCGCCTCGGTGTACATGGTGACCCTTGGGGAGTCGAATTCGATGTCCGTCAGGATGACGGCGTCGGCACCGTAGATGTGAAGAAAGGTGTGAAGCCTGTTGATTTGTTTGGAGTTGTGCGCAAGCTCCAGAGGATGGCCGGCAGCTCATCGAGCCAGCAGCCGACCGAACGCTCCAAAGGCTCGACCAATCGGGGCTTGAGGCCGGACAAAATGAGGCCGTTTGCGCGTTCCACCTGGCCGTTTGACTGGGGGTGGTCAACGGACGCTAAGTACAGGCGGATGCCCTGTGTTGCACAAAAACGGGCCAAGGCTCCCTTGGCGAAGTTGGTGCCGTTGTCGGTGATGATAATGTGCGGGATGCCATACCGCGTGGTGATGTCGGCGATGAAGGTCACGACAGTCGGCCCATTTAGCTTCTTGATTAGTTTTGCCTCTATCCACTTGGTAAACTTGTCCACCGCAACCAGCAAGTGAGTCAGGCCACCGCGGGCCATCTTGAATGGTCCCACCATATCCAATCCCCACACGGCAAAGGGCCAGGCTATGGGAATGGTCTTGAGTGCAGAAGCCGGCAGGTGTGGCTTGGAGCGGAACCTCTGGCACCCCTGACACTTCTGAACTAGCTCCTTGGCCTCTTCCAGGGCAGTGGGCCAGAAGAACCCATGGCGGAAAGCTTTGGCCACCAGGGCTCTTGAAGCCGCGTGGTGGCCACATTCGCCCTGATGGATATCATTGAGTATTGCTTGGCCTTGGTCCGACTCCCCACACCGCTGATAAACCCCTGTTACGCTTCGTCGCACCAGCTCTCTGTTGACTATGGTGTAGGCTGCAGCTCGCCTCTGCAACTGTCGGGCTGAGACTTCATCGGTTGGCAGCTCTTTATTCACCAAGAACTTGAGGATTGGCTGGGCCCATGAGGGCGCCGCAATTTCTTCGACTGTGACTACTGCAACTTCAATGAGGGCGGCTGGGAGGGGAGGCGGCGGGCTGGCAGCTACTTCCGCCTGCTGTGTTGGAGAAGTCCCCGGGCCGACTGCTGAAGTCCCCGGGCCGGGTTCTGAAGTCCCCAGGCCGGGCGCAGCTGTAGCAGTCCCCGGGCCGCCTGTCGAGGTCCCTGTGCCGGCCTCTGGGGCCCTCAAGTCAGATTCGACTGCTTCAGGAAGGGCCGGCACAAAGATGGAGTCTGAATCAGGAGACGGCTGGACAGATGGTTTCAGAAGGCGGCGTAGGGCGACGCCGGCTGGTATTGCTTGTCAGGTGGAGCCAATCCGTGCCACAGCATCTGCTTGCTCGTTGTCATTTCTTGGCACGTGAAGGAACTCGCACCCATCAAAGTATCCGCTGAGTTGCTGCACGAGGAAGTGGTAGCTTGCCATGTTTGCATCCTTGGCGTCCCAGTCGCCTGACGACTGCTGGACCACCAACTCGGAGTCACCATAGCACAGGATCCGGCGGTTGCCGAGTTACTTGGCCAGCCGGAGCCCATGTATGAGTGCCTCATATTCTGCTGGGTTGTTGGAGGTGGTTGCAACACGTATTTGAGCTTGTCGCCCTTGGGAGAGGTGAGCATGACACCGGCTCCCAGGACGGTGCGCATCTTCGAGCCATCGAAATGCATCCGCCAATGAGTGGAGTCTAGTGCAGGCGGCAAATATTGGGTCTCGGCCCAATCGACGAGGAAGTCGGCCAACACTTGTGATTTGATGGCGGTGCGAGGCTTGTAGTAGATGGTGTAAGGGGCCAGATCAATGGCCCATTTGGCCACTCGGCCAGAGGCGTCTCAGCTCCCAATGATCTCGGCGAGTGGAGCTGTGCAGACAACAGTTATTGGGTGCTCTTGGAAGTAGGGATTCAGCTTCTTGGCGGCGAAGTGCACGCCGTAACACATCTTCTGGTAGTGGGGGTAGTTTTGCTTGGAGGCGGACAATACATCGCTCAAGTAATACACCGGTCTCTGGACCAGTAATGCTTTGTCCTTCTCCTTGCGCTCTACCACCATGACTATGCTGACAACCCGACTGGTGGCTGCAATGTAGAGGAGCATGGGTTCCTTCTTAGTCGGAGCCGCCAGGATAGGCGGGGTTGCCAACATCTTCTTGAGTTGGAGAAATGCTTCGTCCGCCTTGTCGTTCCACTTGAAAAAGGTGGTCTTCTTCATGAGTTGGTACAGGGGAAGGGCCTTCTCGCCCAGCCGACTGATGAAACAGCTGACTGACGCCAAGCAGCCGGTGAATTTCTGCATGTCCAGCAGTCGGGTGGGCACTTTCATCATCTCAATTGCTTTGATCTTCACGGGATTGCACTCTATGCCGCGCTCTGAGACTAGGAAACCGAGGAGCTGGCCGGCTGGTACTCCAAAGACACATTTCTCCGGGTTGAGCTTGATCTGGAATCGACGCAGGTTCTCAAAGGTCTCCTTGAGGTCCTCCAGCAGCGTGCCACGCTTCTCCGTCTTCACCACCACATCATCCACATATACATGGGCTTTTCTGCCGAGTTGCTTGAGGAGGCACTTCTACATGCAACGCTGGAACATGGCGCCGGTGTTTCTCAAGCCGAGCGTCATGGTCAGGTAGCAGAAGGCTCCAAATGGCGTGATGAAGGCGGTCTTCAGTCTGTCGGCCGGGTTCAGTTTTATTTGGTGATACCCAGAGTATGCATCCAAGAAACTCAACAGCTTGCATCCGGCTATGGAGTCTATTACTTGATCAATCCTTGGCAGAGCAAAGGGATCTTTAGGGTAGGCTTTGTTGAGGCTGGTGTAGTCAATGCACATGTGCCACTGCTTGTTCTTTTTCAACACTAGGACTGGGTTGGCCGCCCACTCTGGAAAGAATACTTCCATGATGAATCCGGCTGCTAGGAGCCGGGCTATCTCTTCTCCGACAACTCTTCTCTTCTCTTCTGACAGGCGGCGCAAGGGCTGCCTGACCGGCTTGACGTCAGGTCGGACATGTAGCTTGTGCTCGGCGAAATCCGTCGGAACACCCGGCATGTCTTTGGGAGACCATGCAAAGATATCCCGATTCTCACGGAGGAAATCGACGAGCTCGCTTTCCTATTTGCTGTCAGGGCCTGTGCCTACAACAGCGTGCCTCTCCGGTTGCTCCGGGTCCAAGGGTATTTTCTTTGTTTCTTTGGCCGGCTTGAACGAGCCCTCAGCCTCCGACTCCTGGGGGATGGGTGACATTTCCGGCTTCTTGCCTGCCAACGCCACCACCCGTTCAAGGAGCCGCTTCTCGGCGGCGATCACAAGGGACTCGGCCAGCCTGCTGCTATCTGTAGCACAGGCGATCGATCTCTTGTAGTCTCCGACTACTGTCAGGATTCCCTTGGTACTTGGCATCTTCATCTTGAGGTAGGCGTAGTGGGGGACCGCCATGAACCTGGCAAGAGCAGGCCGGCCAAGCAGGGCATGGTAGGGGCTCTCAAGGTCCACCACTTCAAACCAAACTGACTCTCGGCGGAAGTGATTCTTGTCTCCGAAGAGGACATCAATCTGGATCTTGCCGATTGGTGAGCAGGAAAGGCCAGGGACTATGCCATGGAAAACAGTCCGACTGGGGGTAAGGTGCTTCTGCTTGATTCCCAATTTCTCCATTGTGTCACGGTACAGGATATTGATGCTGCTGCCGCTATCTATCAGGACTCTGGAGAAACGGGCGGCCCGCCTCTCCGTTGCAAGGGTTGCTTCTAAGACCAGGGCATACGAACCAGGGGAAGGCATCACTTCCGGGTGGTCGGCCCTGCTCCAACCGATAGGCTTCTCGGACCAATGCATGAACTCTGGAGTACTGGAGGCCACTGCTTGCACTTCTTGTTGTTGTTGCCGTCTGCTGCGCCTGTCATCAGCCACGCTGGTAAACACAATGTAGGCTCCGTGATCCTCTGGGTACTTGTCTTGTATGGCACCGACTGGTCGGGCCGCCGGCTGCTGGGGCTGAGGAGGCGGCGGTTCGGCAGGCGGAGGAGGCAGGAGTCCATCTCCCTTGGCAATTCTGGTGAGCTAGTGACACTTGCGAGTGGTGTGGTTGGAGGGCTTCGCGCCTCTATGGAACTTGCAAGGTGCATCCAAGGTTTGCTCGTAAGAGAAAGCAGGCAACCAATTGGTCTTGCCACCCTTCTGCCGCTTGGGGGCCGGCTGCCCTTCTGGCTACTGATCCTCAACCGTCGCCACCTGTCGGCTGGTGGAAGCTGGCTGGGTGGCCTTCCGCTTGTGATCTCCTGGTTGTTGTCGCCGACTGGTGTCACCAGCCGGAGTCCGAGGTGCCTGAGGGGCCACCTTGCCAGACGCATCAACCAGGATCTCCGCCTTCATGGAGGAGTCGGCCGTGGCATGCTTGTCGGCGATGACCAGCAGCTCATCGAGGGTCTTAGGCTCGTCACAGAGGAGTTGGTGCTTGGGAGGATGCCCTCTCGACACGCAGCAGTGAAGTACTCGATCGCTTGCACCTCGTGCACGGCTTCGCAGGAATTGCGCAGCTCGGTCTAGCGCGTGAGGTAGTCGCGAGTTGACTCCGTGGGCCCTTGGACGCACAAGGAGAGCTATCGGGGCTTGGGAGCCCGCTTGTAGGTGCTGGTGAAGTTGCGGATGAAGACCTGGTGAAATCAACCTAGCTGTTGATGCTGCGGGGCTTCAGGCTATTGAGCCACGTTCGGGCAGTGCCCTGAAGCATGAGCTGGACGTACTTCATGGCAACGCGCTTGTTGCCGTTCGCTATACTGAGGCCGTGGAGTAGTCGACCAGCCAGTCCTCCGGCTTCACGGAGCCGGTGTACTTGGGTGTGTCTCGCGGGAGGGTGAACCCTTTAGGGAAGGGCTCATCTCGGATTCGGGGGCCGAAGCAGGGCGGGCCCAGTGCATCTTCTTCTTCGAGCGCCAGGGATCGGTTGAGACGATCGATCCGATGGCGAGCATCATTCTCTCCGACTCCCTCCCGACGGCCAAGGCGGTCGCCGAGTGTCGGATGCGTGATAGGAGGCGGGGTGGGGTATCTTGCTCCACGAGGCGGAGGAGGCGGCAGGTCGCCTCGCCGCTCTATTGCGCGAGGGCGGCCGTCCTTGTCCTGCTCGACAGAGAGGTGTGTCCGACTGCGGCTGGCAGCCGGCTCATTGCCCTTTCCTCCGCGGGCGCCACCAGTCGGCGTCCGGGAGGTCGCCCCATGATCTCGGCGTGGGGCGGCTCGTTGTTTCGTCCGGGTGGGACTTCGGCGCGATAGGCGGCCTCATGCTGCGCGGCTGCCGCGTCTAGGAGCTGCTGGACTCGCTCCGTCATGAGGCGATGCTCGTCGCCGTCGCATTTGTCCAGTTCATCCGTTACCGCCTGGGCGTCCCGGATGTTTTCCGCAGGCATGGTGTAGACAGGGCGCTCTGCCCTGAACATGCTGGAGACGGTCGCGCCACGCTGCCGAACTGTGCCGAGGCGGCTAGGCCCCTCAGTATCCAGCGTTCCGCCTATGGCCTGATCCATCTCACGCCGATAGGCGTCCGAAAGCCGGCGCATGCTGGCCAGGCGGCCAGCATTTTCGAGAAGCTGGAGGCGGCGTCCCTCCAGCGCCTCAGCATCTGCACCCTCGGGAATGGGCGCTGTGAGGTCGTGCAGAGCGGCGTCGAGGGGATCTTGAGTACGCCCGTCCGAGTGCCCCTCGCTGTTTATGACGAGCACCTCCGTGATGGTGCTCCCGCCGCTGTACTCGCGAGGAGGCGGCTCGTCGTAGACCACCACGTTGGTGGGGAACGCGTCGAGCGACGCCGTGCCGGAGTCACAGATCATCGGATCGGACGAGCCGACGGACTCCAGGTCCACAGCAGGCTCGCTGGCGACATGGAGCTGGTCGAGGAGGCTGACGAGGCGGCTCTCAGGGCAGTTTGTGCCCGCGTCAGAGGCCGGCTCGTCGGAGAGGTCAATCTCGCTGACGAGGTCAGCGAGGCAGCTTGCCGCGCATGCAATCTCCGCGCCGTGCAGCGCGTCGGGGCTGACGCCGTCGGGCGTGCCGGGTTGGCTTTGCTCACCAGGAAGGAACAGGGTTCCCGTCCAGAGCAGATCTCCAGGAGACGGTGCACCTCGCCCCATGGTGGGCGCCAAATGTCGGGGTTGGGTGCGACATATGCCAATGGATGGCTTATCATGGTGGGAGCGAGTAGAACATCGCCGATGCCTGGATGCGGGATGAGGCGTAGACACGTATGCCGGCGAAATTTACCCAGGTTGGGGGCTCTCCGTGGAGATAATACCCCTACTCCTGCTCTGCGGGGTCTCCGCATGATCACTAAGGCAGTAGTGATACAAAGTGCTCCTCAAGCTGTGTCTAGGGGTAGGAGAAGGCAAGGCCAGCTCTTCCCGGCCCTAGCTTTCTGGCTAGTTCTATCAGAGTGGGAACCCTTTGCATGGGTGGCCTGGGGGGTTTATATCGGCCTACCCCCAGGGGTACAATGGTAATCTGGCTGGCCGCCGGGCCCGGCCGTTAGTGTCTCTAGCCTCCGGCTTCTCCGCCGACCGCTGGGGCCCTCCGCCTGGTGGGCCCTACCGACTGGTTGGTGGCTGTTCACTGTAGCCGTATCCCCAGTGACGGGGGCTTGGTCATCTTAGCGTGGCTACATTCCCACCGCCTGGTGGGAGGACACTGTAGCCACACCTGGTCTTATCAGCTTAATGGCATGCTCGCCTCAAGGCAAGGGACGGCCGCCTGCTGGAGGCCAACCCCTCTCTGATCCGCCTGGTCGAACTTTCGCCGTCTTCCTTGGGGTCACTGTCCGATAGGGCCCGCCTCTGGCAGGCCGTAGCGACATGCCGTCGTGGGGAACAGGGCTCCACCTGCTAGGAGCAACGTCAGAATAGATACGGCACAGTGCTCCGTCGTGCGGAGATCTCCGTCTGTACGGAGCACTGTAGCCACGCCCGTCTCGAGCGTGGGAGGCGACGTGCTTCACTGTAGCCATACTTCGTCTTGTACTCCTGATGGGAGCTCGGCCGCCCCGTAGTCGTGAAGTAGCCGCCTGCCTGCAGCCGCCCTCTCCGGAGGGCGGCCGCTAGGAGCTGGTCACTCGGAGCGTCGTAGTCTTGGGTCACCCGCCCTCTGGCAGCCGGCCGCCGAGCCAGCCGGCCTTAGAGGGCGGAGTTTCGGCTTGGGGCTCAGCTAGGCGGAGATGGCCCAAAGTCTTGATAAATCTTGGGCCTCGGGTGAGCCTACCCGTGGCCCATTGCTCCGACAATCACCATAGAAGTGTCAGTTCCATACAAAAAATATATTTGTTCGGGCATAAGTCATCGATGTGTCATTTTTTGTTATAGTGTCTCACTGAAGCTATTCCTGATGGTGTGATTTCAAATGGATCTTGTCCTACTTTGAATTTTTTTTCATGGATTAAAAATTAATTTTCACAAAAGAAATGTACTTACTATTCATGTAGATGAGTAACTTGCAAAGTGCTCTGCTTAAATTTTCTGCTGGCAGATTAGTGTTTTCCCTTTAAATAATTGGGTGTACCTTTGCATTTTAAAAAACTCAGGAGAGAAGACATTCAACCTATCGTTGATATGATCATCAAAAACATTTTTAGGTGGTTTGGTAGAAATTTATTATATAGGGGCAAATGTTTTCTTGTCACTACTTGTATTGCAAGTATGCCTAGTTATCTTATAACTATGATAAATTCTCAAAATGGGGCATTGAAGCCATCGCCTCTCAAATGTTCCATTTTTCTGGGGGTAATTTGGGTGATGAACAACTTTGTCAATTGCGGTCTTATTTCCATAACAAGGCAATTTGGATGGGTCAGGTCCCTAATCATATGGACTGGAACATGACTATACTTGTTTCTTGTAGAAGGAGATTCATTGATGGTCGATTTAGTAAGTGGAAAAGGCTTTTATGTCTTCAAATATAATACTGACATGCACCAGATTTTCACTTTGATCATTTGCCCCTCCCCCACCCTTGAGATTGACGGGTGGGGCCGGAGCCACTAGCCATTGAGGCAAATCTGGAGAAAATCATCAAACCCATAATAAAGCAAGGCAAATCATCTAACACTCCCAAGTTTTTTATGTTGTCTCGAGTGTTTCAACATGCTGCAATCAAGTAGAGCCAGTCCCAATCACTTTTGGGCACAATTGTTTTTATACTAAACTTTTATACTTATTTTAAACTAAGTGTACCATATTGCAGTTGTAATTAATATTTTTTTACTACTTAGCCACATAACTAAGAATGTTTCCAAATCCCTGTTCAAGAATTCATCCGATTAACCAGTTAACTTGCCGATTAATCCCTACTCATAGGGTCACCGAGTAGCTGATTAACTGATTAATCGCCCGAGTAATTGATTAAATGGCCGATTAACTTGCCGATTAGCCTATTAATCCCCTACCCGTCAACCAACCGAGCAGCTACCAATTAACGATTTCCTCAACAATGTTCCAAATAGTAGTTATATTATTCATTAGTATACAGTTGTAATGTACATAATTGAAATGTTTAATTCTAGCAAATGAAAATTTTGTGACATACCAAATTTTTTCTTTATTGTTAAAACAATTTTCAAATTTATTTTGTTTATTATTGCATAAACGGTGTAATGTATAGACATTTGCATATATATGTGTGTGTTCATATATTTTTTGATATTACTGAATATTATGGTAGATATTTCTAAATCGTATACACAATGAAAAATATGTAATAGTGATTTCTAGTGTATATACATAGTCATATTCATGTAAACTTCTAGGTCATGGAAAATGTCACTGCAAGTTGGGTTCGGTGATAGAATCATTGAAGAACCAAACATATTGTTGATTGGACTTTTACGTATGATTTGATTACCTAACATGCTTGGACAGATTCACTTGGTTTGATTTGATGCAAATGAGATGTCCTACATGTTTATCAAATTAAAAATTGTGAATTCGTTTAAACACTGAAGTCTAGTTATCATAATTTCCATTATGATACTAAGATATCCATCGTAAAGAGAGACTAGTGTATTTTTCCTTTTTGCGGGAAAAAAACTTGGATTACTCATTTAAGTTGTTACAATCATTGTCACGTAGTTGTGCAACACCTGCAGGCACATTGCCAAGCCATACAGCAGTTCGACTAAACGATCTAGCATAACTAGCCATAAAGTGGCTTACAGAGTTCTGAGCACGTCGAAACATGAGTAATACAAGCTTCTCTTTCTAACAGCTTCAATTTGATCTCTCGAACTAAGATGGCATATCTTGATCTATCCATCTTCTCACTTTTCACCATATTTACGGCTTCCATACAATCAGATTCCACATGAAGTGAAAGATTGATCCATTACATAGCAAGGGAAATTCCTCCAGAAAGAGCATTTAGTTTTGTTTCAAGCGCATCATGGCATGATAGAAGATGACGACAAGTGGTAAATATGATCTACCCTTTAGTATCCCGAAGGACCATGCCTATTGTTGCGGATCCATTCTGGCCAAACAATCTGTTAGTGTTATAACTCAAATTCGCCAGCCAGATTGGTTTGCCTATGCGTGGTATAACTTACTAGTATGTGGTGTGATTTTCTGCTGCTGCAAATTGAGGTTCTATTTTATCCATTTAATAATCTTCCAAATGTAATGTATACTTTTATAGTGTTTACTAATATAAGTTTTAGTTGGGGCCCTTCCCTCTTGCTGCCCGGGCCGGTCGCCCCCTTTTGCCCGGCCTATGGGCTGGCCTTGCAATTAAGTGGGGTGTTTGTTGGGTACGTAGAAATGAGAGACGTTTTTTTATTGAAGCAAAGATTCCCCCTCCGATTTCCATTAAGCAAAACCACCGAACGAGCTAGAAGAACCAGTTAAACCTACTCTACTACCACTACAAGAACTACAGACAAGATAAAGCAATATCATCGAGGTGCATTCTTGGGATTCTCCGAGAAATGTCACCAACATGGCAAATATTCAATAAAGAGAGAAACAAATCATTACAAGTTTAGACAAGACGACATGGGCAGCTCAAAAGCAACAAAAGATAACAAACCAAACACTGCTACTAGAAACTGGAGCAGAGACACAACGCAACCAACAGCTATCGTTTGGCGGGGGGCTTTATCACCATCCCAGCCTTGGCACATTATATCTCCACCCTTGAGATGCTTTGTAAACTTCACTTGCTACTTGCTCTAGTAGCTTTATACCCATCTCCAGCATCCTTTTGTTTTGCCCCTTTATCTGCAATAGATCAAGCCATGATCCAGCAATGGCGGAGCTATGTACGTTGCTGGGGTGGCTGTGGCCCCCCCAACACTGGGCCAACTTGTGAAGGAAAATTTTCTTTGAGTACTTATTAGGTGGAAACTTTTTTAGCTTTTGCCCTTCCCAAACACTGATATTTTACCTTTTGCCCCCCCCCAACTGACCGTGTCTAGCTCCGCCACTATGATCCAGTATGTCATGATCCAGGATCGAGATGAGAGACGTAGTGCAATGATTTTAGAATGTTGCAATAATTTTTTTTCTGTGTTGCTTTAGTTTCCATTCTGCGTGGGGTGTGTGCGACCAAGTTTTAACCCTTTTTTTAGGGTAGATTTGTTGCATAGCCGTTCACAAAAAAAGAAGATTTGTTGCATAGGCATCATAATTTGTGGGGGTCGTCGGCGGGGGTGACGACGGCCTCACGCCAGCACGTCGTCGGGCACGTACATACCAGCACCACCCACCGCAAGCCGCAGCCGCAAGCAGCAAAAGAATAGAAAATGGAAGCAGCCGCGCTGCGCTGACCGCACGCTCCACCTCTTACTTCAACGCCCACCGGGAGGAGGAGGAGGAGGTCATGGCGACGACGATGCTGAGGCAGCCCCTCCCCCTCTTCTCGTTCTCCTCTTCTTCTTCTCCCCCTATTTATAGGGCGCTCGCGCGGCTCACCAGGCAGAATAGCCATTGTTTTGTGTTCATCTCGCGTCCAGGAAGACAAGCTCAAGCTGTACAAGTAGCGCCAACACCAGACCTCTTTTGTTCCTGGTCATCCTCTTCCTCCTGATTCTTGTTGTGACGGCCGTCTTCTTGCTCCCACCAGCGATCATGTCTTCGTCTTCCTCCTCCGTGACGTTCGAGAATCCGAGGAAGGTGGTGAAGAAGGTGCTGTCATTGTCCCAGTCCGAGGGGGACGGCGCCACCGTCCGCCGGAGCATCGGCCGGTACGACACCAATCGCGATGAATTCTGAATTTCTCATTATGGGAAGCTGTCATTGACATCAGTCTGTCTCTTCTTGATGCTGCAGGCACGAGCTCCGGAACCTGGACCCGTTCCTCCTGCTCGACGAGTTCTCCGTCTCCAAGCCCGCCGGCTTCCCCGACCACCCTCACCGTGGCTTCGAGACCGTCACCTACATGCTCGATGTACGCATCCCAGCATGCTCTGCTTCTTCCATCTCGTGCTCTGTTCCACCATGTTGATACGGCCCGCAAGGTGTTTGCTGAAATGCTTTCTTGTCTTTTGGGTTTTGTGACGATGCAGGGGGCCTTCACCCACCAGGACTTCTCTGGCCGCAAGGGCACCATCAGGACCGGAGATGTGCAGGTGCGACCTACTCATCCAATTTGTTCAGACAAACCATCATCATTCATGCAGCTCTGGATCAACATTGAGAACTAACATTGCATCTGAATGCTCTGTTCCTCATCAGTGGATGACGGCGGGGAGTGGCATCGTGCACTCAGAGATGCCGGCAGCAGACGGAGTGCAGAAAGGCCTGCAGCTCTGGATCAACCTCGCCTCCAAAGACAAGATGTACGTATCATGTCAATAGTTATTTCCATATCAAGTCAACTTCTATACATGACAATGATCAACCACTCACACACTAATTCTGCTTCTGAAAATGCCCATTCATCGATGCCAGGATCGAGCCGCGGTACCAGGAGCTCGAGAGCAAGGACATTAGCCAGGCCGAGAAGGACGGCGTGGCGGTGCGGATCATCGCTGGGGAAGCATTTGGGGTGCGGTCGCCGGTCTACACGCGGACGCCAACCATGTACATGGACTTCACAATGCAACCAGGTTCGCAGCTCCACCAGCCAATCCCCGAGGGCTGGAACGCCTTCGTGTACGTCATCGAGGGGGAGGGCGTGTTCGGCAAGGAGAATGCAGCGCCGGCGAGCACGCACCACTGCCTTGTGCTTGGCGCGGGGGACGGGCTCAGCGTGTGGAATAGGTCAGGCGCACCGCTGCGGTTCACCCTTGCGGCGGGGCAGCCGCTGAACGAGCCGGTGGTGCAGCAGGGGCCCTTTGTCATGAACTCGCGTGCCCAGATCCAGCAGGCCATGGAGGACTACTACTACGGCCGCAACGGCTTCGAGAAGGCCAGCCAGTGGAGCTCCGCCTGATTCTCATCGGTGTCTCGCCGTGATGATGATCAACATCTGGTGCATTGTTGTGCAAAATATTGGGAGGGAAAGGGAAATTGCATTGTACCATTATATTTATGCCTTTGTGTAGAACGTAGAACTAGTCTTGTTTTTCTTTGATTTTTTTACTTGTTTATAAAAGAATCTGATGCAATAAAAGTGTGTAATGAGGAGGAACTTATTAATGATTGTTTCATCGTAAAAAAGCGAATTGTTTCATCAAAGATTTGGGCAATAGTGCAATGGGAAATGATGGGTGGATATCAAGTGGGGGGAAAGAACATTCAGATTTCAACTGGTGCTCCATGGTCAGGCGTATACCTGGCCATACCTCGGGCCGGGCCTAGCCAAGCCCGACGCAAAAAACCCAGGCCCGGGCCCGGCCCGGCCCGGCCTTCGGGCTCAAAATCTAGGCCCAAGCCCGGCCCGGGGGCAGCGTCGGGCCAGGCCGGGTCGGGCTTCCCATGGCCAGGTATAGTCAGGCGTTTCACATTTGATCTTCTCAGTCCATTGCTTCCTGACAACTCTATTCTCTCATGATGCAGTTCTATTCTAATGTATATGTAGTGATCAAATTGTAGATGCAAATAGTTTCAAAGATTTCGTGATGTGTCACAAAACCGGTCAAGTATACTTTTCGTCCCTCAATTTTTGGCGGATTCTAGATTTGGTCCCTCAACTCTAAAACCGGACAACTTGCACCCTTAACTTCTAAAACCGGACAAGATTCATTCCTGGTCACGGTTTTGACCGGAGTTGGTACTGTCCCACCCCGGTTTTGACCGTGCTGACCTCCACCAAAAGTTGTCCGGTTTTGGAGTTGAGGGACCAAATCTAGACTCCACTAAAAGTTGAGGGACGAAAAGTATACTTTTCTCAATTTTATTATCTCTGGACTTCTGTCAGTTTACGCTGGTCCTCTAAAAACAATGTACAAAGTTACTGTATATGGTTGATAGGAATCCAGAGTGCTATTATCGTGTACCATTATTTGATAGCAATGCAGAGTGCTGCTATTAAACATAGTGTTGTGTGCGCAGACAGATTTAGCAGCGTGCCTGTTGTAGAGGTTTTGATGAGCTATATGATTTTTCCTATATACTGTAAATCATTAGCTACAAAGTCGCAGCTATATATATCTTCAAGGCTGAGCTGCTGTAAAAGTTTCAGAATGTTTTGACTGTTGGTTTAGAAGATGTGTATTTTCCTAATTGACTGTCCTAAAAGGCTGACAGACTTGCTAGTCAAAGTTGAGTTTGCTCTTGGCCATCTTAATGAGGTTTCCTAGAGTCAAAAATATCAAGAGACTTGTATAGGATGAAAAATCCTTGCTCCAGGGAAATTTCATGATTTTTGTACTTGTAATTTAGAAGCTAACAAAATAAAATGAAGGATGACTATCTGAATTTTCAGATAGATAGTGTGGTTTGACTTAAATTGAAGATTAGGACTACTTAATGACAAGACAAAAAATGGTATCTTCGCTAAAGTTGTAGCTCATTTTCTGAACTTTTCGAACAAGTATCTATTGAATGAGTTGATTATGTAGATTAAAAGATACAAAAAAGGCCATTTAAAAAATATATAGCAAACAGAGAAACAATCACATTTTTGTAACACATCCATCAGATTTTGGATTTGAGATCATCCTGTTAGACTGTATATACGTAGCCTCTGTATTGTAACGTTGTATTGTACCCCTTGGGTACCTCTATATAATGAGATAGCCACACCCCGGTTAGGGGTGTCGTGCAGTTCCCAAAATATCTTGTTTTACATGGTATCAGTTTAGGTCACGATCACGATGTCTTCCGCTGCTCCCGCCGCCGCCGCCGTCGCGCCGACCTCCGTCGCCGCGGCCGCCGCCGCGCCGGTCCTTGCCCCTTCTTCGCCGTTCCTCGCCTCTGGGCCTCTCGTGGCGGCCTATGGGGCCCCGCCGCCGCCTGGGTCCCCGATCCAATCTCGCCCGCATGGCGAGACCTCGGGTGACCTAGCCCCAGTCGCGGCCGATGCCGCCGCGCCGCCGCTCTACGGCGCCGCCCGCCGCCGGCCTATGGCGCTACCGCGCCCTCGCCCTACGGCTACTACCCGTATGGCGCGCCTCCGATGGCTCCTGGTGCTCCGCCGCTGCCGCCATCCTCGTGGCCGGCGTTTGGTGCGCCGCCTCTACATCAACCACCGGCGGCGCCACCGAGCCACCCCTATGGATCTTCGCCGTTGCCTCCCCAGCACCCCTACGCAGCCTACCCAGGGCCGCACGGGGCTGCGGCCTCCTACGCAGGAGAGGCAGCTGCCTCGCTACAGCCATCGTACGGGGCTGCGGCTGCGCCACAGCCGCATCCTCCCGGGGCCGCGGTCGTCCCGCCCTACGGGGCCCACGCTGCTGGTCCTCCCGGGTTTTCCGCACTGTATCCGGTGTCTGCTGCTCATACCGACCCGGTTGCCGCGTCGTCACCGTTCTACTTTTCACATCTGCTACCGGTGAAGCTTGCGCCGGATAATTACTTGTCCTGGCGTGCCCAGGTGTTGCCTCTTCTGCGGAGCCGCTACTTGGAGGGATATGTTGACGGGTCCATACCGTGTCCACCACCCCACCACCCAGCGTACCACACCTGGGTGGCCCAGGATCAGGCCATCCTCTCCGCCATCCAGTCCTCGCTCACCCCGAGCGTCTCGTCGCTGGTCATCTTCGCCGCTACATCCCGGGAGGCGTGGGCGGCGCTTCACACCAGTTTTGCCTCTCAGTCTCAGGCGCGTGCTCACTCTATCCGCACCGAGTTGGGTGAGACGAAGCTTGGTGACCTCAGCATCACCGACTACTTCAACAAGATGCGGGGTCTCGCCGACACATTGGCCTCCATCGGCCAGTCGCTACAGGATCAGGAGTTCACCACCTTCGTACTGAATGGGCTTGATGATGATTATGACAATCTCATTGAGAACGTTCACGGTCGCGATGACCCGCTACCACCTCGTGAGCTCTACGCCCGTCTGCTTGGCCGCGAGCAGCGCATCAAGGCGCGCCGAGCCTCTCCCAGTTTCGCCTCCGCCAATACCGCAACTCGCGGCAAGCCTCAGCGGTCATCTTCGTCCGGAGGCAAACCAGCGCTGCCCTCATCACCAGCTTCGAGGGGCAGCGCTCCGACCATCACAGGTGGTAACCGGCCCGTGGCGTGTTGTTCTTCTTGTGGTGCCCAACAGGCGTGCCAGCTATGTGGCTTGGAGCGCCACATTGCCTCTCGCTGTCATCGTCGCTACAAGCAGGATTTTCTGGGCCTTGGCAACAACGGAAAGGGGAACGACAAGCAGGCCGCCGCTGCTGTGACGAGTCATGATCATGGTCGCACTCCGTCATACTCCGTTGATCCTGCATGGTACATGGACACTGGAGCTACCAACCACCTCACCGGTGAGATGGGTAAGCTCTCTACTCAGGAGCCATATCGCGGTCATGATCAGGTGCACACCGCTAGTGGAGCAGGTATGCGCATCTCTCATGTTGGTCAGGCTTCTCTCCTTGCACACAACTTTCGCACATTGCATCTATCTAATGTCCTTCGTGTTCCTTCTGCTACACGTAGTTTGTTGTCCATTCCTCAACTTACCCGTGATAACAATGTCCTTGCTGAGTTTCACCCCTTTCGTTTCTTTATCAAGGATCGGGACACGAGGGCCGTTCTGCTTAGCGGTCGTCTTCGCCATGGCCTGTATGCACTTGATGCGCCGCGCTCCTCTTCCACGTCGTCCTCTCCTCAGGTGTTCAGTGGTGTTCGTGTGTCGCCTACACACTGGCATGCGCGCCTTGGTCACCCGGCGACTCCCATAGTTCGACATATTTTGCATCGTCATGATCTACCAGTTGTGTCCAATAAAACTGCTGAAACAATTTGTGATACCTGTCAGCAGGGCAAGAGTCATCAGCTTGCGTTTTCAGAGTCTAGTCGTGTTGTGAAACATCCTCTTGAGCTTGTGTTTTCTGATGTATGGGGTCATGCCCAGACATCCGTTAGTGGTCACAATTATTATGTCAGTTTCATTGATGCTTACAGCCGTTTCACTTGGTTATATCTTATTAAGCGAAAGTCTGATGTGTTTGATGTCTTCATTCAGTTTCAAGCACACGTTGAGCGCCTTCTTAAGCACAAAATCATCCATGTCCAATCCGACTGGGGGGGTGAATACCACAACCTCAACTCGTTTTTTAATAAGCTTGGGATCTCGCACCGCGTGTCATGCCCTCACACACATCAGCAGAATGGTGCTGCTGAGCGTAAGCATCGTCATCTTGTTGAAACTGGCTTAACCTTGCTAGCTCATGCCTCCGTCCCGTTTCGGTTCTGGAGTGATGCTTTCTCTACAGCTTGTTTTCTTATAAACAGGCTACCCTCGAGGCTTCTGAAAATGCAAACTCCGCTTGAGCTCTTGCTTAATGAGACTCCGGACTACACTTTCTTCAAGGTGTTTGGGTGTGCCTGCTGGCCTCATCTCCGTCCATACAACAAGCGCAAGCTAGAGTTCAGGTCTAAGAAGTGTGTCTTTCTTGGGTACAGTTCTCTTCACAAAGGGTACAAGTGCTTACATGTTCCTACCAACCGCGTCTACATCTCTCGTGACGTTGTGTTTGATGAAAATGTGTTTCCCTTTCGTGCACTTCCGACTGACCTCACCACTTCCACTTCCACACCACCAATGCCTGTGTCTACACCTACGCCTGATCAGTTTGTGGATGTTGCATATGCCCCTGCGTTGCTTCCTAATCATGCTGCAGGTATTGGACGCGGTGCTCGGCTCGAGCTCCTTGATGAACAGGTCGCCGATGATTCTTCTGGTCGGGACGTGCATGTGCCATGCATAACGGGTGGCACCCGCCAACCCGCTCTCCGGTCGCCCGAGGCGGTCAGCCCGCCTGGCTCACCCACGCCAGCGCCAGTGGCGGGTGCCTCGCCCGCCTCGTCCGACTCGCAGGACCCGGCCACCCCAGTAGCCGCCTCGCCCGGCTCGCAGGCTTCGCCAGTGGCCACCTCGCCCGACCCGCGAGCCTCGTCCACACCAGCGGGACCCTCGCTCGGCTCGCCTGGCTCGCGGGCGTCACCAGCCTTGCGTGGCTCGCCTGGGCCACTGGCGGCGGCGTCCCCTGGGCCGGCCGGTGCTGTCGCTAGCCCAGCGGCCTCGTCGCCTGCCTCGGCCACCGGGGAGCCTGACTCGCCGGACTCGGCTTCGGCCTCGTCCACGACCTCTGCTGATTCTGCTCCAGCTCCGGCTCCGGCAGATTCTGCCGTCACACTTCGACCGCGCACACGGAGCCAGTCTGGTGTGTTTCGCCCGAAAGAGCGGACAGATGGCACGGTTGCATGGCTTGCTGCGTGCATGGCTCATACTGCTGGCGACCCTAATGCAGAGCCTCGTCACTTTCAGGCTACGTTGAGTATTCCTCATTGGCGTGCTGCAATGGAACAAGAGTTTTATGCCCTCCAACAGAATGATACTTGGCGTCTTGTTCCTCCAAAGTCTGGCGTCAACATCATTGATTCCAAGTGGGTTTTCAAGGTCAAGCGCCATGCTGATGGTTCCATTGAGCGTTACAAGGCACGGTTAGTCGCCAAGGGCTTCAAACAGAGGTATGGTCTTGATTATGAAGACACGTTCAGTCCAGTTATCAAGCCTACTACCATTCGGTTACTACTGTCTCTTGCGATTACTCGTGGATGGTTCCTTCGTTAGCTTGATGTACAGAATGCCTTTCTCCATGGCATTCTGGAGGAGGAGGTTTATATGCGTCAGCCGCCTGGTTTTGTTGATCCGACACGACCTCATCATCTCTGTCATCTGGTCAAGGCGCTGTATGGACTGAAACAGGCTCCTCGTGCATGGCATGCTCGCCTTGGATCCGTTCTTCGGGCTCTTGGGTTTACTCCATCCACTGCTGATACATCACTGTTCCTCCTCCAGCGCCCTGAGGTTACGATGTATATCCTGGTTTATGTTGATGATATCATCCTTGTCAGTTCTTCGGCTGCTGCAGCTGATCGCCTTGTGGTTGCTCTTCGTGATGATTTTGCTGTCAAGGATTTGGGTGCTCTTCACTTTTTCCTTGGTCTTGAGGTTTCACGGTCCTCTGCAGGTTTGACTCTCACTCAGAAGAAGTACTCCTTGGACTTGTTGCGTCGTGCTGGAATGCTCAAATGCAAACCTGTTCTCACTCCGATGTCTGCTACTGATCGGTTGTCTGCTCTTGATGGTGACTCTCTCTCGGCTGATGATGCTACTGAGTATCGCAGTATTGTTGGTGGTCTGCAATATCTCACTATCACCAGGCCTGATATCTCCTATGCAGTTAACCGTGTCTGTCAGTTTTTGCATGCACCCAGGACGTCTCACTGGTCAGCCGTCAAGCGTATTTTGCGCTATGTCAGTAGTACTGCTGCCTATGGTCTGCATCTTCAGCCTGCACCGTCATATGAGCTCTCGGCCTTCTCTGATGCCGACTGGGCTGGTTGTCCGGATGACAGGCGATCCACGGGGGGTTATGCGGTATTTCTGGGTCCTAACTTGATCGCCTGGAATGCTCGCAAGCAAGCAACTGTGTCTCGCAGCAGTACTGAGGCTGAATACAAAGCCGTTGCTGATGCAACTGCTGAGATCATATGGGTACAGTCTCTGTTGAGAGAGTTGCGTGTTCCTCAAGCTCGTCCTCCAGTTCTGTGGTGTGACAACATTGGTGCTACATATCTTTCTTCTAATCCAGTGTTTCATGCAAGGACAAAACACATTGAGGTGGATTATCACTTTGTTCAGGAACGTGTTGCACAGAAGCTACTCTGTATCAAGTTCATCTCATCAAAGGATCAACTTGCTGACATCTTCACGAAGCCTCTACCACAACCACAGTTTGTAGGCTGTAGGCGCAATCTTAACTTGCTTTGTACTTCAGGACATAGTTAAGATTGAGGGAGGGTGTTAGACTGTATATACGTAGCCTCTGTATTGTAACGTTGTATTATACCCCTTGGGTACCTCTATATAATGAGATAGCCACACCCCGGTTAGGGGTGTCGTGCAGTTCCCAAAATATCTTGTTTTACACATCCATATGTATTTCAGATAAAAAGATGCATACTATGATAAAGTTAGTACATTGTCAGACAGAGCAATCATCTTATTGGTAGCACATTTGTCATGAATTCAACTCCAAAGTTACAAGATTCAAAGAGACCCGCGGGAGGGTGTGTTTGGCTCTCAAGGAAGACCCTCTGTTTGTTGGCATGACAACTGCGTTCGGCTCTCAAGGAAGACCCTCTCTTTGCTGACACATCAAGCGCGTGTGGCTCTCAAGGAAGACCCTCTCTTTGCCAGACATGAAAACCAAGGCCGTCTGTGCCAAGGAGAAGGGCTTTGACATCACAAAGATCTCCAAGTTGCCCGTCGTTGACAAAGTAACACCGGGCATCCTCGCCCAGCCTGATCTGCCTGTGTCTAACGTCTTTGTGCTCGATGCTATCGATGTCCAGTTGGTGCGATGGAGGAAGGAATTGAGGATTATGTCAGGGTTAACCGCAAGAACCACGATTGATTGGCCCTCCTCGACGTCACCTCTTCCACATATCTAGTGTGACTGCTTTGCTCCGTTCGATCTCGCCTTTGTTAGTTGTGCCTTATGCATTTTATGTGTTTACCATTTGAGCAATTATCTATCGTCGCCCTGTCATGTTTGGGCGCCATCAAGCTTTGGTTTTGGTGGCCTCGAGAACCACCCTATCTGTTTTTCCTTGGAACATTTACATCCCCCCTCCCCTAATTGGCCCCAACTCTGGCATTAACACCTAAAAAAACCATGTGCCAAAATTTGCCCTTTTATTAAGTGGTTCCCTTATGGAAATACCCTTATGTGCCCTTTTCGTCCGGTCAAGGGCCTTTGACCGTGTTCGGACATTTACTGGACACATGTGGGGCCGCGTCAAATCGTTCCAAAACCTCAGCCTCACTTTTCGTCTACCATTTGGTCTCTCCTCTCTCTACTGTCTCTCGACAAGAACCTTAACTCTAGCTCTTCAATTTCATCTCATATCGGCATCTAACGAGGGAGAGCGCGGGGATTGAGATGCGGCGGGGCTGGATATATGATTCCATGACTCATCTTCATCGTGTTTCGGTGGTCGAGGCAGCAAGCACATGGGATGCATGGCTGGCATTCGTGGTTGATGCGGCGGCAGAGAGGGGAGCTCATAGACCATGGCAACGACGACAAGGGAGATTCCAGTGGGGTAAGTCACTCTTCACAGTCACCTACAACTGACATGCGCGCTCATTGAGGTCCATTTTTTTCATTACTGCGGCTGTAGTGCTCACTTCGTTGATGTGTTTTCTTTGCGTTGAATATTGTCATAGAATGGACCCAGTTAGAGCCTTTTATCAAACTGTAGAATGGATAAAGGTGTCTTAAGAAGTGCTGGTACCGAAGGAGTCGGCACAGGGTTCACATGTCCTATTGTGGGTGATAGTACTTCCAACATTTAACCAGTTTATAGCTGCTATCTCTGATAAATACCCATGGGGCCTATATGATGCTGCTGGATTTAGATTTTGGTACATGGAAAACACCGCTTGGGTGTCAGTGCAGTGTGATGTTGAGTTAGCTCTTATGTTTGGAACACACACTGATAGTAAGTCAACTGAGTTGGAAATTAATGTGATATAAAGAAGCAGAGGAGAGGGTGAGAGGAGAGCAAGTAGATCGCAAGCTAACTGATAATCCCCAAGTGCAAGGAATCATCGTAGCAATTCCCAAAGGTGGAAGTGATAAGTATGGAGTGTCGAACCCACAAGGAGCCAAAGGTAAGATCAATATTCTCTCAAGCCCTATCTGCCACTGATACGACTCTACGTGCACCGAACGTTTGCTTCCAACTAGAAATAAGAAATAAAACTGTGTTGTGGGTATAAAGAGGATAACTTTGTATGATATTGGAGAGCTAAATATAAAAGTAGGTCCTGTTATCATAAATTTAGAATATAATACTAAATAATATAAGTAGCGAGTGTGAAATAATGGTGGATCGGTGTGCGGAATTGTCCTAAGCAATTGTTAACAAGATCGATAGTCGTCATTGCAATTTCATATGAGGGAGAGGCATAAACTAGCATAGTTTTCCTACTTGGATCATATGCTCTTATGATTGGAAACTCTAGCAAGCATCCGCAAATACTAAAGGATTCATTAAGGTAAAACCCAACCATAGCATTAAAGCATCAAGTCCCCTTTTATCCCATACGCAACAACCCCCTTACTCGGGTTTAAGCTTCTGTCACTCTAGCAACCCACTATAAGCGAATCTTGAACGTATTGCAACACCCTAAAACGGGAATCCCTCACGCTTGCGCGACACGGAGGGCACCATAGGACAGCACCAAAATATAACATACAACTCGTACCAATCTAGATCATCAATCAACTCAAAGACAAAAGATATCTACTCAAAACATCATAAGATGGCAACACATCATTGGATCATAATATGTAGCATAAAGCACCATGTTCAAGTAGGGATTACAGCAGGGTGCGGGAGAGTGGACCGCGTAAAAGAGATGAGGATGATGATGATGATGTTGATGTTGATGAAGACGATCACCACGGCGATGATTCCCCTCCCGATGGCAGTCCGGTGCCACCAAGAGAGAGGAGGATAGGTTCTCCCCCTTGTGCTTCCTCCTCTATGGCTTTCCCCCTCTGGTCCTTGGCCTTCATGGCGATGATGGCCCCTCCGAGATCCTCCTCCATGGCCTCCGGTGATGATGGCCCCCTCCGGCAGGGTGCCAGAGAGGGCCTAGATTGATTTCTCGTGGCTAAAGAGGCTTGCGGCGGCGGAACTTCCGATCTAGGTTAATTCCCGAAAGTTTCAGTATTTATAGGAATTATTGGCGTTGGTTTCACGTCAGGAGGGTCTCCGGGCTGTCCACGAGATAGGGGGGCGCGCCCCAGGGAGGGGGGCGCGGCCCCCTCTCTCGTGGGCAGCCCGGGACCCTTCTGGCCCAACTCCGATGCTCCGTGGTCTTCTTTTGGTCCATAAAAAATCCTCAAAAATTGGCACGTCATTTGGACTCCCGTTTGGTATCCCTTTTCTGTAGAACACAAAAACAAGGAGAAAATAGAAACTGGCACTGGGCTCTAGGTCAATAGGTTAGTCCCAAAAATCATATAAAATGATATATAAATGCATATAAAACACCATAGATGGGTAATATAATAGCATGAATACTTCATAAATTATAGATACGTTGGAGACGTATCACTAACCATTCTCAAGCTAGGTGCAGTCAGACTAGAGGAAGAAATGCAGGATCCATTACTCCTATAAAGGATGTTAGAGTACCCGCCTCCTGGATGCCTCCGCGGGCGAGAGTACCCTCTGTGTGATCCGTTTCCAGGTGACGTGCCACCGGGAGGGGGGGTGGTCTCTGGGGGTTCTCCGAGCAGTCTGATCTCCCCAGACGGCGCACACCTGGGCATGTGGACTGTGGGCATGCATGGGTCCATCGTCATGCGGCGGTTTCGGGGGTGCCCGTGTGAGGTGCCTAAGCGTTGCCACGCACGTGAAGGCGTGGCCGGGTCCACCTGTTAGCATGTTCGACCACCATGGGGTTGCTCACTCCCACATGCGAGAGTGCACTCTACATTGTCCATTGCGCAAGATCCCCCCCCCCCACACACACAGCTGGCCTCCTGGCGATCTCTCGGTCGTCCATTCTGCCCGAGCGGCCCGCACTGACACGACATTCCTCAAGGGTCCATGAAGGGTGGGCCGTGGGTGCGGTTAGGTCCAAAGTCATGTAGTATCTTTGGTCGCGCCCGTGTTCGCTGCCCTGTGCTTTGACTCGCACGCGATGGGAAGGCCTGGTTCGCCTTTCAGCTTCCATGGTGTTGGAATTATGCCCTAGAGACAATAATAATTGTATTATTTATTTCCATGTTTACAATTAGATGTTTATAATCTATGCTATAACTGCTATGGTTCGTGAATATGTGATTCGGAGGAAAAATCATAAGCACGTGTAGAGTTATAAACTGTAAAACCTTATTCCTAGTTTCGGCTCTAGGACTAGCTCAAGTGTTGCGTGATGGTTATGTTTTCCTAGTCATAGGCATAAGTTAAGTGTTACAAGGATGCTGACAACTTTGAGAGTATTATGTTAGAAGAATGATAATACTGAATTGACCCAACTTCTTAGTTATACTTAGAGATGGCATCGTCTCAAGTCTATATTCTATAACACAGGGAGTTAACGTATGCTCAGTTCCTTAGACTATGAGAGTATCGAGTCACTTTATATCGGACAATGCACTTTGGTGTTGTTCTAACGCTACCCCCTAACAGGGTAATCATAATGGCAACTTCAGTTTCATCAAAAAGTATGGCAAGGGGCAAGATAGCTCAATAGTGGGATTTACTCCTCTGACGATGGAGAGCTTTTCTTAGGGGCATCTCTGTTTGATGGCATCCATCATTGTCTGTCCAGACACGTGTGACTAGCTCACAGGGATGCCGGAGCATGACAACAAGAAAGAAGAACAAATCCGGTAACAAGGAGACCGGTGTAATGAGCATGAGAATGACTCAAGGAGATACCGACATATCTCACCTCAGATTTTGTAAAGTATCACGAAGCAAGCGGAATAGCATATGATAACCAAAAGGTTGACTCGAATATCATTTGTGTAAATACATGGATCAATATGGATGTCCACGGCTTCGCTATTGATCAATGAACGGAAGGTGTTTTCGTTCATGTCTATATTTTATCGAACCTACAGAGTCACATGCTTAAGGGAATTACGATCCGTTGAGTTTTACTGGAGTGAAGAATATGAGAAAATATTCTCGGAATAATTTCAGAAATGAAAGAAATTGTTTCAAGAGAAACAGAAAGCGTCTCGGGGTTACGGAAGTGTTTCGGGGAATACGGTGTAATACCTGGAAAAATGATATATAGGTGGAAATTGTTTCCGGGGACCTAATATAAATAACAGAGGGCATAGATAATTATCTAGGAGTCCCTAATATTTATTTAGAGTCAATGGTGTTGTAGGATTGAAAGTAGGTCTAGAGGGGGGGGGGTGATTAGACTACTTGACCAAATAAAAATCTAGCATTTTCCCAATTTTAAGTCTTGGCAGATTTTAACAACTTAGCACAAGTCAAGCAATCAACATACACATGCAATTTCTAAGAGTATAGCAGCGGAATGTAAAACATTGCATATGAAGATAAAGAAAGGGGTTTGGAAAGGCAAACGCAATGTAGACACGGAGATTTTTGGCGTGGTTCCGATAGGTGGTGCTATCGTACATCCACGTTGATGGAGACTTCAACCCACTAAGGGTAACGGTTGGCGAGTCCACGGAGGGCTCCACTCACGAAGGGTCTATGAAGAAGCAACCTTGTCTATCCCACCATGGCCCTCGCCCATGAAGGACTTGCCTCACTTGGATAGATCTTCACAAAGTAGGCGATCTCCTTGCCCTTACAAACTCCTTGGGTCAACTCCACAATCCTGTCAGAGGCTCCCAAGTGACACCTAACCAATTAGGAGACACCACTCTTCAAAAGGTAATAGATGGTGTGTTGATGATGAATTCTTTGCTCTTGTGCTTCAAATGATAGTCTCCCCAACACTCAACTCTCTCTCACATAGATTTGGCTATGGTGAAAAGATGATTTGAGTGGAAAACAACTTGGTGAAGGCTAGAGATCAAGATTGTTGTGGTTGGATTGGAATGTCTTAGTCTCAACACATGAGTAGGTGGTTCTCTCTCAAAAAATGAATGCTAGAAGTGTAGGCACGTTCTGATGGCTCTCTCACAAATGGAGAGGAGGGTGGAGGGGTATATATAGCCTCCACACAAAATCTAACCGTTACACACAAAAGAGCCAACTCGGTGAGACCGAATATTTGAACTCAGTGAAACCGAATATTTGAACTCGGTGAGACCGATTTAATTCAAAATGTGAACGTTAGGATTTTCGGTGGGACCGACATGATCAATTCGGTGGGACTGATGAGCTAGGGTTAGGGAATAACCTCATCTCAGTTTGGCCGATTACTTCAATTCGGTGAGACCGATTTCAGTAACAAGCAAACAGAGAGTTGGTCAGGCAAACTCGATGAGACCGATCGCTCCTTTCGGTGATACCGAAACGTTACGAAAGGGAAACAGAGAGTTTGCACTACGAACACGGTGGGACCGATCGCTCATTTCAGTGAGACCGAAACGTTACGAAGGGAAACAGAGAGTTTGCAATCCCACCTTGGTGAGACCGAGATCCCTATCGGTGAGACTGAACTGATTAGGGTTTCTGGCTATGGCTATGTCAAGTGAACTTGATGGCGCTGGATGAATCAAATCGGTGGGGCCGAGTTTGACTTTAGGTTTTGGACATACTTGAAATTGAGAAGATGGTTGAGGGATTTGGAGCATATCACTAAGCATTTTGAGCAAGTAGACCATTAAGCAACACATCATTCCCTTTTAATAGTATTGGCTTTCCTATGTACTCAATGTGATCCTGGATCACTAGAATAGAAATGAAGAGTCTTGAGCTTTTGCCAATATTTGTCCTTAGCATTTTGAGGGGTCCATATCTCTAGTCCATGCCATGCCAATCATTGAACTTTCTGAAATAATCATCTTGAAAGGATATTAGTTCAATGAGCTATATGTTGTTATGAATTACCAAAACCATCCAGGGATTAGTTGCACTTTCAGGTGCCCTCTCTCTCTCCGCCTCCCCTCTCTCTCATTCTAGTCATGATCTAGACTTGATCTAGTTCTAGTTTTCTCTAGTACACATAATAGAGAAGTCCCGTGAGTTCTGCTCTCCCTCCTCTAGGTCTTCGGCGACGTGAAGTTGTGGCTGGTGAATGCCAGATTCTGAAGCCCGTACGTGTGCAATTCGTAGCGAGAGTTTGTTTCCGGTCTTCTGTTTGAGGGATCGTTCATGGACAGTTTGAGTGACTTCATCAATGATCTACACAAACTCTTCTTCCGCTACAACTCGAAGTTGGTAACGATCCAATCTAACCTTGTATGCATCTTCATAGTGATATGGGATCTTGATCATAAGGCGATTTTTTTTTGTTTTCTACTACGTTCCCAACACTCACCTCCCACGGGGCTCGCTCACATCAGGCTGGGTCTCCTAGACAGTGGCCTTCGGCCCGGGACGGGTTGTGTTGTGGAGGAATGTTATGGTGGAGTAGCATGGGATTCCTCTCTAGGAGGAGAGGCTTGCAAAACAGAAGAAGGCCAAAGAGCAGGCTATCATGTTCATGAACCCATGCATGATCAATGCCACGATAAGGAAGTATTGGGAGCTCACTCGTGTGGAGATCATGGCCTAATCCGAGGTCTCTCTTGGGGGCGATGGTGGTGGCCGTGGCGATGGTGATAGTTTTCTTGGAGGTGATGGTGGTGGCCGTGGGCGTGGTGATGGTTTTCTTGGAGGTGATAAGCATGAAAGTGCTTGAGTACGTATAGTATGCCTTTGGTAGGGCTTGATACATGACATAAGACATACTATGTTGTGGTGATTTTGGGTCAAACTTGGTCACTATGGTGCCTTTTTGATGAAGTCTATGCATCTTTTAATTTGAATTGCTCGATTAGATGAACTATATACATGTTTATTATTGATCTGGTGTGTATGTTCAATTTGAATCATTCGAATGGATGATGAAATAGTATGCAATTATTTGAAATGTATATGACAAAGGCTAGAAGAATCGGTAAAAAAAAGTTTAGAAGTTAATTATAGGGGTTTGGCTAGGTCTGGCCGCCGTTTAACTCCTCAAATTATAAAGAATTAAGTATAATGAGACATACAAGGAATTGAGATATAAGGATAGGCTAGAGATGCCTTTAGATCCAACTCCTACGATGACCTTTGGCGGGTCAGATTTGTCATTTTCGAGCCTGAACCGGCAAATGCCACTTTTCTAAATAATCAAAGAAACAAGTCTTTATGTCGCCTCAGAGTGTTTTAACATAATGCAAGCATGTCGGGCAAACGTCTATATTCATTCAATATATGTACCAAAGATGTTCTTTTTCCTGTGTTGTTTGTGTTGCTTGGTATGTTGCATTCTTTATATAGTTTTATCGGCTGCACTGCAATATCATATGGCTGGCACTGCAGTATCGTCTTTGGACATCAGATAGAAGGCATTTGCATGGCTTCTAAGACTAGAGCTCGCCGCGTTACCTCTGCGATCAGGAGGAAGACACGGTCGATGACATCCTCTTACAGTGCGTCTTCTCTCGTGAAGTATGGTCCTTGTGCTTTAGGAGAGTTGGAATTGATCTTTCGATCTCGCCCATGGTGTAGGACCGGTTGGAGACTTGGTGGTCGGTTACCCGCAAACGTATAGCCAAAATACACCGCAAAGGATACAACTCGTTCATTATCTTTAATATGCCGGAACATCTGAAAGCAGAGAAACAAATGGATTTTCTCACGATCTGATATTGCAAATGAATGGGGCAGCGCGGAGAAAATTATTGAAGAGCTCAGGTTATGGTTTGCGGCAGGAGGTAGAGGAGTCCAACACCTAGCTGAGTAGTAGTCCATATTAAGTGTGGAGTGAAGAGTTGGATGTGCTAATCGTCATGTAGTTTTAGCAATCTCTTGTAACTAATCTCTGCCTTATATCTATATCTATCTATACCTAACTAACAATAAAGGCTATTGCTTCTGACGGTATGTCATGAAAATTGCCCTTAAAATTGCCAATAATTACCCACTATGCCACCTGTAAAGTGAAAAAACAATATATATTTCGCTGGATAGACTTTTTTTGGGGTTATATACAGCATGATCCCTAATTTTTGTCATCCACACAACTACCGCCCCACTCGACTACCCAGCCACACCCCTTTTTCTTTTTCACTTCTCTTTTTGGTGCAAATTCAGATGCTGTTTAACATAGTTATAACTTTCAAATCCTAATAACATGTTATACATGAAAACCCCTCAGAAAAATGTGTAGATTTCAAATATGCTATTATCTTGCATGTTAATAATTTTTAGAATTAAGTTTATGGTGCTTAATTAATATCTTCTTTATATGGGTATTTTGGAAAATCCTACAGTATTACATATGTTTATACCCCATTACTCTTGTTTTTTTTTTCTTTATATAGTTTTCAGAAAAAAGGCTGCATGTGGTGCGACCGATGTTTACCCTATTTTTTGTGTGGGTGGATTTGCTGCATAGCCATCATGATTAGTGTGGGTCGGCGGCGGGGGTGACGACGGCCTCACGCCAGCACGTCGTCGGGCACGTACATACCAGCACCACCCACAAAGGAAGGTCATGATTAATGGATTTCAAGTAGGGGACAAACAAGCTTCAGATTTCAAGTGGTGTTCCATGTTCCTGCCTTTCAGATTTGAACAGGTGAAAATGAATATGAGCCATCAAACCTTTGTTTGATCTTATCGGTCCATTGCTACTTGACGGCGTTATTCTCTCATCGTGCAGTGAGGATCATGAGGATGAAGCAGGCCGAGCAGAATGGGACCCTCAAGAGGAGATTGTCGAGCTCTGATGCTGGAGGCTGGTTGTGAGCCTGATGCTGTAGGAAGATGTGGGCGGCACAAGGACATGATGTTGTTCTATTCCATTGTATAGGCTATCGTGTAGTGATAAAATTGTGTTGGTGCAGATGGTTTTGAAGGACCTGTGTACAATGTATGGATCTGTTACAAAAATGCTGAAATTGAATTGTTTTTGCCAGCTGAAATTTAATTGTTTTTATCATGATGGTTTAGAAGATATGTATTTTCCGAATTTCCTGTCCTAAAAGGCTGACATATTTCATAGTCAAAGTTGAACTTAGCTCCTGGCCATCTTAATGAGGTTTTCTCAAGATAAAAACATCTATAGGATTGTACAGGATGAAATATCTAGGCATCTTATGCAGATATTGTGTTGTCTGAATTGAACTGAAATTATACCAATTTAATTACAAGACAAAAAAGACAGTATCTTTGCTAAAGTCGTAGCTCATATATTTGACAAAAATGGTTGGACACGCGCCGATTCTGTAGATTTTTTTAAACAGTGCAAGGGTTGAGGTCTGTCGATTTTATAAGATAGATAAAAAAACATAGTGACCCGATTTATAAGGAAAACTAGACCAAAAACCACAAAGCCTGATAAAAAAGACCAAGAAAAAAGAAAGACAAAAAAAGCAAAAAACAGGAAAAAAAACTAGAGCTTGGGGACAATGTATGGATCTTTTATAATAATGTTGAAATTAAATTATTTTTGTCAGCTGAAATTTAATTCTTGCCAATAGATTTTATTATATCTGGATTTCTGCCAGATTACATTAATCTTGTGAAACAATGTACAGAGCTATTATAGATGTTTGATAGCAATTCAGAGTGCTATTGTCGTGTATCATTGTTTGATGGAATTTCAGAGTGCTATTACCATGTATCATTGTTTGATGGGAATTCAGGGTGCTATTAAACTTAGTGTGGTGCGTGCGGACAGATTATTGGGTAGCATGTCTGACTGTCTGTTGCAGTGGTTTTGATGAGCTATATATACAAAGTCCTAGCTATCTTTGAGGCTGGGCTGTTTGTGGATGTTTCAGAATTTTTATCATGATGGTTTAGAAGATATATGTATTTTCGGAATTACCTGTCCTAAAAGGCTGGCATATTTCATAGTCAAAGTTGAGCTTAGCTCTTGGCCATCCTAATGAGGTTTTCTCAAGATAAAAACATCTATAGGATTGTATAGGATCATCTAGGCATCTTATGCACATATTGTGTTGTCTGACTTGAACGGAAATTAGACCAATTTAATTACAAGACAAAAAAGATGGTATCTTCGCTAACGTTGTAGCTCATTTATAAAGTTCTAGAAAAATGGATTTATTGGACATGCCGATTCTGTAGATTTTTAAACAGTGCAAGGGTTGAGGTCTGTCGATTTTATTAAGATAGATAAAAGAACATAGTGACCCGATTTATAAGGAAAACTAGACCAAAAACCACAAAGCCTGGTAAAAAAGACAAAGAAAAATCAAAAACAAAAAAAAAGCTAAAACAGAAGAAAAAAAGACACTAGAGCTTGGGGATAGGGGACTAGAGGAAACACACACGACCTCAAGGAACATCGTATGTTGATTTTGTAGATTAAAAGATACAAAAAAACATTAAAAAAACGCATAGCAAACCAGAGAAACCAAACAATCACATTTTTTTAACACATCCATCAAACTGAAGATTTCAAATAACACCATGTTGACCGTTGGCACAAACTTCGGAGGAGGGTGTGGCGCACACTTCGAAAGAGGGGGAGATGCATGCACAGTCAGGGAGGACCAAGTGAAGCCAACAACATTTGATAGATAACCCATGATTTCTGTTGGTAGAACTTCGGTTTTGGATGACGATCATTCATGCATATGAAACCTATGCTATGTTTAAATGTGAAATTGTATACTTGAAATGTATTGAAGTGTGTAAAGTTGAATGAAACGTTTGGTCCATATTTATGGTAAATTTAACATCAATTAAAGTGTATATGCGCGCGCGCACACACATGAGGAATAGAAGAGAGACAATTATAAATGTTGAAGTTTTTAGGGAAACTCACTTTGTTGACCATGCCTCTTTTTAGGACTCTACTGGAGCTTCTCTAAATGTAAAGGACAACGCAAGACTTGGTATCTATGGTGGGATAGACGTAAACTGGTTCATGAAGGAAAGTCTCAAGATGCACATCAAACTTTGATGGGGGCTCGTGCTATAACGGCAAACTATGTTAATGCACACTCCCCTAAGGCAACCAGTAAAACAAGGGGATGGAGTACACCTCCTATGTGTTTTGTGAAACTAAATGTTGATGCTTCCTTTGATCATGATCTGCTTAGGGGCACGGCAGGGGCTGACCTCAGATATGACAAAGGAAGGTTCATTGTTGGCGAAAATTGGAGGGTTGAATTGTGTGCCAATGTATTAACAACAGAAGCACTAGCTCTAAGGTTTGGCTTAATTCTTGCACAGAAGGCGGGTTGCAATCGCCCTATTTGTCAACTCTGATAATATGGAAGTGATTGACACAGTGAAAAATGGAGGACAATCGGCGGCAGCGGCAGCGGCAGTGTTTGACGATTGCTATTTTATGGCATGTGATTTTTCTGTTACTAGGTTTGAACATTGTAGCAGGGAAGCAAATAAGGTTGCTCATGAACTTGCAAGGCTAGTGAAATTTTCCGAGACTAGGGATTGGTGTGAGGAGCCTATGGGTGATATTGTATCTTTTCTTATTATTGATGATCTAACTCTTATATCTAATTAATAAAGTGTAAAGTTTATTTCAAAAAAAGATGTAACTTGGTTTAAAGGTTGTCTTATTAGGAATCTACTAGAGTTGTTCTAAATGTTAGATGCCACACATGTCGTCCATACATCCACGGCCGAGTTGGTCTCCTCCAAGTCTTGCTCAAACAGACTAGAGAGCGATGCATCTCTCGGGAGAGGCTAGGTCTCCCATTTTTCTCTCCCAATCGGCCAGACTACTACTCTCTCCCACGTTATCTATTTTTCTCTCCTCGAAGAACATGCACACATGTTGGGGTGCTACCACAATATTTCTCTTCTCCTACCCTCCAAGTTTAAATGGGAAGGGGTGTATACCAAGGGCTCATGACTCCGGTGAGCGGTGGTAGCTGCAGAGATAACTAATGAGGAGTGGGTAGAAGGATGCGCAAGGTATGCATGGCCTGCACGGCGAGAAAGTAATGTGACATGAAGAAAGAAACCACGACATGCGATTGGAGCTTGAGTTTGTAGCACCATCGAGCTCTAGGGAGATGATGGGACTATGGAGAATTGGTTCAGGTCATTTGAATCAACTCCTCATGGAACTTTTGCAAGTCAGATTAGTTGTCATCGAGCCTGAATCGATAAAGATTGCTTTTCTCAAATAGTGAAGTTTTTATGTTGCCTTGAGTGTTTGAACATGTTGCGAGGATGTGAGGTGTTTGTTGTCTAAAGATGAGACATGTTGCATTTATTCTTTCTTTTAGAGAAAAAGTTTATAGCTCAGACTTTATAAAATAAAGCCGCACATGGCAAAGTCACCCAGAAAACACATTAAGGCATCAGACAACAAAATGCCAAAGTCAAAATGAGAGACTTGCAATAACACTGACAAAAAGCTAAATGTAGATATGGTTTGTATGGCAGCCTCCAAGACCGAGAAACAATAGGTAAGATGGATTAGAAGGGAGGAGGCTATTGGCGGTAGAGTGAATCATGGCGATCACCAGGATAATTCCATCAGCGTCCTTGGCTTTAACAAGCAGTTTCGACTACTATAAAAAGGCCACCATTTTAAACAGGCAATCAAATGGATGGTTAGGGCAACATGTTCAATGTTAACTTTGTTATGTGTGGTCCAAAGCGACCCAGATTGTGTGGAAAATACCATTCATAAGACATTCAGCCACGACCGAACACTACTCCAAAAGAATGTTGCCTAGACACATCTAAGAAGAATAACCATGTCTTCATTCTCTCCCCAAGGAGAACATGCCACACCTAGCATACCATTACATTTCAAAATATGATCACTCGAGACGGCTTGCCCATTTTTTTATCTTAGGTGTTATATGAGCCAACCAAACCCCTAAAATTTTACGAGTATGCCTGCCCTGGACAAGTCTGGGATATAGAGCTTTAATGCAGAATTTATGAGAGGATGAGCGGGGCCAAAGTAGGCGGTCATTTTAGACTGAGGAAGAAGGGAAAAGGGTAGTAAGGATTACCACTTAACTAATTATTTTGGTGAAAGCGAGCAGCGGAAAGCAAGGTCCCAGTTATTTTGACAAAGCCCATAAATGGTAATCTCTGGATTCGCATAAGGCCAGGGTAGAGCATATTAAGGGGGGCATCCTGATGCCACCAGTCTGATTGGAACCGAGTGGCAACACCATTGCATGACGTGGGATCTAAATTCATCTCTAACCTTAACAATTGCTTTGCAAAAATCACGAGCCCCCTCTAGAGTTAGCATTGAGGTATTTTATTCCTGATGGAAGTGTTGATGATGACCAGTTCCCAAGGATTTTTGGGCTTGCACATGTGCTTCTACTTAAGCAACCTATACTTCTTTCTCTTATCATCAGAATTCCTATTGGAAGTGCTTGTCAAACCCCACATGATTGCCCTCTAGGAGAGATAAAAGCCCATAGTGAACATGTGCAAAAGCTCGGAGGGCAAGCACTGATTAATACAACTTTACCCCCGAGGTTAGCAATATGAAGATCATTCTTAATCAAAATGATAGTGACGTCGGCCATCTCAGCATCCAACTTATAGTTAAACATAAGGGGGAGATGGATCACCTTGCCGGAGGCCCATATCATTTGCAAAATAAGGCCTCATGACGCTGTTAATGCACATAGTGGTGTGCCTTCCCCAAACTTGTTGCACAATGCGATGAACATATTAACGCCTTTGATGGGGATTCCAGACTTTGATGTTGTATGGATTGAATATGTGTGGCATATGTGTTTTTCGTCGTTTGTCTATGTTGTTTCATATGTTGGTTTTTTCTTTTCATGCTTGGGGAGTTGCGACCTATTTTTTAGGACAACGCTAACGCCCACACGTGTGGTGGGAGCCAAACCCGTCCACATGCCCTATAACATACAGACTACGCCATGTCACCGCATGCATGCATGTGGAAATATTTTTGGATTTTCAGTTTTTAAAATGTTTTATCTCTTAAATGAAAATTCGATTGAAGATTCGTTTTCACCACTAAATCCCTCGCGACGAGATCTTCAAAACTAGATCTCATATCAATATATTTTGACGAAATTTTTTTTTTGGTTAAAAGTTGCCATGTCTATTGCACATGAATTGCCATGATGTTTACACTAAAGTTGCCATGTTATGTTTCAACTATTTTCTTCTATATTAAAAAGTAAATTTTGACATATTATAAAATGAAGAATTAAGAACTAGACTTGCCATGCACCATAAACTAAAATTGTCATGATACATACACTTAAAATTGCCATGGTTCATGCAAAAAAATATTTTCATGGTCAAAGTACTGGATTTGCCATCATCAAAAACTAAAATTGCCATGATCTACAAACTAAAATTGCCACATGGCAACTTTAGTTTAGCACCATGGCAACTACAGTGTAAACACAATGGCAACTTTTGGGCACAATTTTTTTTGTCAAAACATATCAACGTGGGTCTAGTTTTGAAGATCTCATTGAGACGGATTTAATGGTGAAAATTGATTTTTAATTTGCTTTTTTAATTAGGAGATAAAACACTTTTAAGTCAAAAGCCAAAAAGATTTCTGCTGATGTCATCTGTTCATACGTGACAAAATGAGTGGTGATTGAGGCGTGTGGGCACGGACGGAGCCAGGATTTAGACATAGCGGGGGGGGGGGGGGGGGGGGGGCGAAAGACAACAAGTGAAAAAATAGACATGCCATATGGCAATCCTAAGCCTTAGCCTTGCATCTTCAATGGTTTGCTCATTTGCTTTAACGTCACCTAGATCAAATGTGCTCATTTGATGGACTAGAATCGATGCTATTTTTTCACTAGCTTTAGATTGATTGCGATAGAAACTTACGATGATAGAGCCAGATTCAGGTTGTAAAACCAGTTCCGCTGTAGAATGGATAAATTATATCCTATTCATGACTATACATACACAATTTACAATTCATTTAGTCAAAAGTATGTCATCAATGCATAAGGCCTAGTGATGATAAAACAAGTCTATGCAGATAAGCTAATTATATTCCATCTAAACGTATCTAAACGCGGAAACTTTGTAATATATCTTCTAAAAAAAATATAGCAGTAATATCCAGATCAAAGATTGTACAATATACATCAGCGAAGTATACTAACCAAACAATATCCTTGCATCATTCCATCATCGCGGAGTCACGGGGCGTAGGCGCGCAGCGTCACATCGCCGGCGGCCATCGGTTTTGGTTGCAACCTTGTCGATTCAGTGCCACTTTTTTCCTCCACTAGCGTAGGGAGCTCCTATCCGCCGCTAACTGCGGCAGAATGTCGAGGGCACGCACAGGGCGGTGCCCTGACTGGGCCGGCCAATGTGGCTGCGAAGAAACTACTCCCTCCGTTCCATAATGTAGTGCCTATAGATTTTTTCAAAAGTCAAATATTACAAACTTTGACCATATCTATAGAGAAAAGTAGGTACATCTAGAATACCAAATGCACATAATTGGATACATCGTAAGTTATATTTTCAGAATGTACATGTTTGGTATTATAGATGTAGACAGTTTTCTCTATATACTTGGTCAAAGTTGGCAAAGTTTGACTTTCATAAAAATCTATAGGCACTACATTATGGAATGGAGGGAGTACAATGCTCCAAGCAGGATTCGATCGCAAGACCAACTGCTTCACGATGAGTACTCATACCACTTGCGCTGCCGAGCTAGGTGTTTTAATAGACAACGCACATACCTAAGAATCGAATCAAGCGCCGATACGAACATTTTTCAAATTTTGAACACGAAATATTTTTTGGAAAAAAAGTGAATTCTGATGAAACCGCGAACACTTTTAGAAATTTATATATTTGGAAAAACTCAAACATTTCGAAAACACAAACAATTTCTGGAAATGGAAACAATTTTTAAACTCCCCCAAAAAATTGAAAAAACAAACAATTTTTCAGAAAACTAGAACATTTTTTGAATGGCAAAACAGTTTATGGATACGCAAACATTTTTTAAAAAATGTGAAATTTTCTGAAACTCCCGAACAAAATTTGAAAACACCAAAAAAATTGAAACTCCAAAACAAAATTAGAAACACAAACATTTTTAGAAATTTGTGAGCAATTTTTAAAAGCCTAGAAGAAAATTTGAAAACATGAGCTTTTTAAAAAAAAACGTGAACAATTTTGAAACAGGATTTTTTTTAAACTACCGAACAAAATTTTAAACCCCAATTTTCTTATAAAATTTGAGACAATTTTCGAAGTACTGAACAAAATTTGAGAAGTAGTGAAATTTTGAACAAATTTTGAATTTATGAACAATTTTTGAAAATCACAAACTTTTATAAAAGCGAACATTTTCTGAATTTCTGAATAAATTTGGAAATGGAAACCTTTTTTTATTTTTTTGAACGATATATGATAAATGCAAACATTTTTTGAAATTTAAGAACATTTTTTGAAAAACACAAAAAAGGAAAGAAGAAAGAGAAAAGAACACGAAAAAGGAGAGAAAAGATAAAACAAACAGAAAAAAAAGAAAGAAAGAAAAACCAAAAAAAGGGGGAAAACCGGTTCAGGAACCTACTAGAAGGTTCCCAAAACCGGGAAAACCGGCTGGAACCTTCCAGTAGGTTTCCAAAACCGGGATCGCTGGAACGCTTCTAATGGGCCGGCCTGTCTGGGTCGATCGCGAGGAAGACTATGCGATTGCCCGACATTTTGGCGCAGAGTGCGTCGTATAGGAAATTCCCGTTGCGTACACATACGGAATATAAAAAAGTAGCGATTAACTGAAGCCATCGAGGGACGGCGCGATCGTTAGGGGGGGTCTAGCCCCCGCTCGCCCCCTTGAATCCGTGCCTACGTGTGGGCGATGTACAAACGCCCACACGTGTGAGTGTGGGCGTTAGTTTTTTCCGATTTTTTAACCTTTTATTTGCAACAAATGTGGATTTGTTGCATAGCCATAATTATCGTGGGGCTGCGGCATGGTGACGAGTGACGACCGCCGGGCGCCAGCACGTCGTCGTCGCCGTCGTCCACCCACCTGCTCCCGAAGCCGAAGCTGCCGCAGCCCCTTTGAAAAAGATTAAAAGAAAGAAAGCAGCCGCGCGCGCGCACCACCAACCTGGTCAACGACCATCATCCCGACCGCCATTTATATACCGCCCGCATCCACCATGATCCAGCACCTCACCTCACCTGACCTCACAGCGACGAAGATGCTGAGGCAGCACCTCCCCTATTTCAACAGCAGCCGTCGTGTTCCTGTTGCGTCTAGAAAGACAAGCTCAAGCTCTAGAAGTAGCGCCAACACCAGACCTTTTCTGTGCCTAGCCCTCTTCCTCCTCCTGATTCTTGTTGTGGCCGCCGTCTTCTTGTTCCCACCAGCGATCATGTCTTCCTCTTCCTCGTCGTCGTCGTCGGCCGCGGCCGTGCCGTTTCAGAGCCCGAGGAAGGTGGTGAAGAAGGTGCTCTCGTTGTCCCAGTCCGAGGGCGACGGCGCCACCGTCCGCCGGAGCATCGGCCGGTACGACACCAATCCCTCTCTCAACCGCGCAAAAAGGGATGAATCAACTCTGAATTTCTGATGGGGCGCTGGCGTTGACCTTTGTTTATCTTTTCTTGATGCTGCTGCTGCAGTCATGAGCTGCGGAGCCTGGACCCGTTCCTCCTGCTCGACGAGTTCTCCGTCTCCAAGCCCGGCGGATTCCCGGACCATCCGCACCGAGGCTTCGAGACCGTCACCTACATGCTCGATGTACGCATCCATGCTCTGCTTCTTCCATGTTGATACTGCCCGCAAGGTGTTTGCTGAAATGCTTTCTTGTCTTTTGGGTTTTGTGACGATGCAGGGGGCCTTCACCCACCAGGACTTCTCTGGCCGCAAGGGCACCATCAGGACAGGAGATGTGCAGGTGAGACCCAATTTGTTCAGAAAAAACCACTTGACCCATTCTATGTTGACCTGAGAACTAACACTGCATCTGAATGCTCTGTTCCTCATCAGTGGATGACTGCGGGGCGTGGCATCGTGCACTCGGAGATGCCGGCATCCGACGGCGTGCAGAAGGGCCTGCAGCTGTGGATCAACCTCGCTTCCAAGGACAAGATGTATGTATCTACTATCTAAAAACACATCATATGAATCATAGGAAGTCAACTTCTTTACCATGCAATGACCAATCACTCGACACTAATTGCTCTAACAACGCTAGGATCAAGCCGCGGTACCAGGAGCTCGAGAGCAAGGACATCAGCCAGGCCGAGAAGCACGGTGTGAAGGTGCGGATCATCGCCGGGGAGGCCTTCGGGGTGCGGTCGCCGGTCTACACACGAACACCGACCATGTACATGGACTTCACAATGCAACCAGGGTCGCATCTCCACCAGCCAATCCCTGAGGGCTGGAATGCTTTCGTGTACATCATCGAGGGGGAGGGTGTATTTGGCAAGGAGGGGGCCGCGCCGGCGAGCGCGCACCATTGCCTTGTGCTCGGCGCCGGCGATGGGCTCAGTGTGTGGAACCGGTCTGGCGCGCCGCTGCGCTTCGTGTTGGCTGCAGGTCAGCCGTTGAATGAGCCAGTGGTGCAGCAGGGGCCCTTCGTCATGAACTCTCGTGCCCAGATCCAGAAGGCCATGGAGGACTATTACCACGGCCGCAACGGCTTCAAGAAGGCCAGCCAGTGGAGCTCCACTTGAGCCTGATCAGTTTGTCGATGTGATGATGATCGACGTCGCCGTGCATTGTCGGGCAAAGGATTGGGAGGGAAATTGAAATTGCATTGTACCATCATATTGATGCCTTTGTGTAGAGTGCAGTGCTAGTCGTGTATATCTTCGATTTGTTTTTTTACTTGTTTATAGGAAAGAATGTGATACAATAAAAGTGTGTAATGAGGAGTAAGTTAGTAATCATTGTTTCATCATAGATTTGCATACGCAGATCAAGGATAAATAATGGGTGTATTTAATGTGCTTCAGATTTGAACAGGTGAAAATAATTTAAATAAATATGAGCCACCAACCCTTTGTTTGATCTTATCAGTCCATTGCTTATTGATAGCATTATTTCTCTCATGATGCAGTGAGGATCATGACGATGAAGCAGGCCGAGCAGAACAAGACCCTCAACATGAGGCTGCCGAGCTCTGAAGTCTGGAATGGAAATCACTATTGCACATGAAAACTATGACTCCTAACCTTGTACCTCCTCCGTTCCTAAATATAGTGATTCCAGTATGGACTACATACAGAGCAAAATGAGTGGATCCACACTCTAAAGAACGTCTATATACATCCGTATATAGTCCGCATTGAAATCTCTAAAAAGACTTATATTTAGTAACGGAGGGAGTACAATGCAGATGTTGGGGGACTGGCTGTGAGCCTGCTGTTGTAGGAAGATCAATTTCGCGGATTCTTGTATGCATATGCTTGCTGGGGGCGGCACAAGGACATGATGTTGTTCTATTCTAATGTATAGTGTAGTGATGAAATTGTGGATGCAGATGGTTGCAAAGGATCTGTGTACAATGTATGGATCTGTTACAATAATGCTGAACTTAATTGTTTTTGTCAGCTCAAATTTAATTGTTGCCACCAGATTTTATTATCTCTGGAATTCTGCCAGATTACATTGATCTTGTGTTTGATAGTTATTATAGATGTTTGATAGGAATTCAGAGTGCTATTGTCGTTATCATTTGTTTACGGAAATTTAGAGAGATCCTGATCATTATTGATAGCAACGCAGAGTGCTATAATCATAGTGTACTGCGTGCAAACAGTTTGGGTAGCATGTCTGTTGCAGTGGTTTCGATCAGCTATATCATGAACTAATTAAAGAGTCATAGCTATCTATGAGGCTGAGTTGTTTGCCCGTGTTTCAGAATTTTTTGAATGCTGGTTTAGATGATATGTATTTTCCGAATTGCCTATCCTAGAAGGCTGACGTATTGCATAGTCAAAGCTGAGCTTAGCTCTTGCCATCTTAATGAGGTTTTCTCAAGATAAAAACGTCTATAGGATTGTATATGATGAAATATCTAAGGCATCTTATGCCGATATTGTGCTGTCTGACTTGAACTGAAGCTAGACCAATTTAATTACAAGACAAAAAGGACAGTATCTTCGCTATTGTAGCTCATTTATGAAGTTATAAAAAATGGATTTATTGGACAAGTTGATTCTGTAGATTTTTTAAAGAGGTACAAGGGTTGAGGTCTGTCAATTTCATTAAGATAGAAAAAACATACTTACCTGGTTCATAAGGGAAACTAGACCAAAACCCACAAAGCCTGGTAAAAAGACCAAGAAAAAATCAAAGAAGAAAAAGAAAACCAGAAAAAGACACTAGAGCTTGGGGATAGGGGACTAGAGGAAACACACACGACCTCAAGAAACGTAATGTGTTGATTCTGTAGATTAAAAGATACAGAAAAATATATTTAAATAACGTAGAGCAAACCAGAGAAACCAAACAATCACATTTTTTTAACACATCCATCAAATTGAAGATTTCAAATAACCCATATGTATTTTCATGGCAAATACAAGACACCATGTTGACCGGTGGCACAACTTCGAATGAGCGAGCGGTGTACACTTCGAACGAGGAGGAGATGCACAGTCGGGGAGGACCAAGTGAAGCCAACGACATTTGATAGATCGTGCATGCTTTGCTTTCGGTAGAACTTCGGTTTTGGATGACGATGGTTCATGCGTATGAAACCTATACTATGTTTAAATTTGAATTTTAAATTTTAAATTATATATTTGGAATGTATTGAAGTGTGGAAAGTTGAATGTGAAATGTTTAGTCCATATTTATGTGAAATTTAACATCAATTAAAGTATTTTGTGTGTGAATGTAATTAAAGTGTATATGCACACGCACCCGCACACAGGAGGAAGAGAGACAATTATAAATGTTGTAGTTTTTAGGGAAACTCACTTTGCACACTAGCTTTAGAGCCTTAAAAATGTAAAAAACAATGTAACGAGGTTTAATGGTTGTTTTTTTAGGAATCTACTAGAGCTGCTAAATGTTAGACGCCACATTCGTACATCGACGGACGAGCACTTCTTGATCTCCTCCAAGTTTCCCATGTGAGTGCTTCTCTTTGCTGGTATACAACTCCCCATCTTTCTCCCCTTAGCTTGCTCAAACAGACTAGAGAGCAATGTATGTCTCCGATGAGGCCACATCTTCCAATTTTCTCCCCCAATCGGCCAAACTACTACTCTCTCCCACGTTATATATTTTTCTCTCCATGAAGAGCATGTGCACATGTTGGGGAGTTGCGATAGTTTTTCTCTTCTCTCCTATCCTCCAAGTTTACAAGGGAAGGAATGTATACCAAGGGCTCATGGCTCTGGCGAGCGGTGGTGGCTGCACAGAAGATATACTGATGAGGAGTGGGTAGTAGGATGAGGCATCATACTAGCAAGCGCAAGGCATGCATGGCCGGCAAGACGAGAGAGTAATGAGACACGAAGAAAGAAAACATGACATGTTGTTGGAGCTTGAGATTGTAGCACCATCGAGCTTTGGGGAAACGATGGGACTATGGAGAATTGGTTTGGATCATTCGAATCGACTCCTACTGAGTCTTTGGCGAGTCAGATTCGTTGTCATCAAGCCTGAATCGAAAAAGACTGCTTTTCTCAAATAGTGAAGTTTTTATGTTGCCATGAGTGTTTGAACATGTTCCAAGCATGTGAAGTGTTTGTTGTCTAAAGATGAGACATGTTGCATTGATTCTTTATTTTAGAGGAAAGGCTTACATGCACTTGTGAGAAAGCTCAAAGGACAAGCGCTGATTAACATAACTTTACCCCAAGGTTAACTGGTAGTATGAAATTGTTCTTCTTGATCAAAATGATAGTGACATCCGCATAATTGAAGGTGAGAAACCGCCCTAGGATCAGGTGAGTGGCCACTCCATGGAGATGCCCAACCGAGCAAGCAACATCCAACACAAAGTTAAATAAAAGGGGAAGATGGGGTCACCTTGCCAGTCCCCTGCCATTAGCAAAAAACGGGCATATATAGACGGCATCCTCAATGCTCCTCGTATGTGCGTGGACGCGACCGGTCAGTGACCGGACATGAGAGAGAAGGAAAACAGTTACCCAACCGGACTCCTCATATCATCCCTATACGTTCGGGCTCTCCGCGAATCCTCATATTGAGGACAAATGTAGGGAGGATAGAGGGCTCGTGGACATGCCCAGTCAGTCCGCCACGTAGGACGCTGTTGGGGAACGTAGCAGAAATTCAAATTTTTCCTACGAGTCACCAAGATCTATCTATGGAGAGACTAGCAAGGAGAGAGAGGGGAGTGCATCTACATACCCTTGTAGATCACTAAGCGGAAGCGTTCAAGAGAATGGGGTTGAAAGGAGTCGTACTCGTCGTGATCCAAATCACCAGAGATCCTAGTGCCGAACAGACGGCACCTCCGCGTTCAACACACGTACAGCCCGATGACGTCTCCCGTGCCTTGATCCAGCAAGGGGAGTGGGAGAGGTTGGGGAAGACTCCATCCAGCGGCAGCACGACGGCGTGGTGGTGGTGGAGGAGCGTGGTACTCCAGCAGGGCTTCGCCAAGCACCGGAAGAGACGAGGAGGGAGAGGGGTAGGGCTGCGCCAACAGGAGAAGAACTTCGTGTGTTGGGCTGCCCCTTTGCATCCACTATATATAGGGGGAGAGGGGGGGCTGCTCCCCCACCTAGGGTTCCACCCTAGGGGCGGTGGCCAGCCCAAGATCCCATCTGGGGGGCGGCCAAGGGGGGGGGGGAGAGGGGAAACTTGCCCCCCAAGTTAGGTGGGTGCGCCCCCTCCCCAAACCCTAGGCGCCTTGGGCCCTTGTGGGGGGGCGCACCAGCCCACCTGGGGCTGGCCCCCTCCCACACTTGGCCCATGCTGCCCTCCGGGGATGGTGGCCCCACTTGGTGGACCCCCGGGACCCTCCCGGTGGTCCTGGTACGTTACCAATAAAACCCGAAACTTTTCCTGTGACCAAAACAGGACTTCCCATATATAAATCTTTACCTCCGGACCATTCCGGAACTCCTCGTGATGTCCGGGATCTCATCCGGGACTCCGAACAACATTCAGTAACCACATACAAACTTCCTTTATAACCCTAGCGTCATCGAACCGTAAGTGTGTAGACCCTATGGGTTCGGGAACCATGCAGACATGACCGAGACGTTCTCCGATCAATAACCAACAGCAGGATCTGGATACCCATGTTGGCTCCCACATGTTCCATGATGATCTCATCGGATGAACCACGATGTGGAGGATTCGATCAATCCCGTATACAGTTCCCTTTGTCTAGCGGTATTGTACTTGCCCGAGATTCGATCGTCGGTATGCTGATACCTTGTTCAATCTCGTTACCGGCAAGTCTCTTTACTTGTTCCGTAACACATCATCCCATGATCAACCCCTTGGTCACATTGTGCACATTATGATGATGTCCTACCGAGTGGGCCCAGAGATACCTCTCCGTTTACACGGAGTGACAAATCCCAGTATCGATTTGTGCCAACCCAACAGACACTTTCGGAGACACATGTAGTGCACCTTTATAGCCACCCAGTTACGTTGTGACGTTTGGTGCATCCAAAGCATTCCTACGGTATCCGGGAGTTGCACAATCTCATGGTCTAAGGAAATGATACTTGACATTAGAAAAGCTTTAGCATACGAACTACAATCTTTGTGCTAGGCTTAGGATTGGGTCTTGTCCATCACATCATTCTCCTAATGATGTGATCCCGTTATCAACGACATCCAATGTCCATGGTCAGGAAACCGTAACCATCTATTGATCAACAAGCTAGTCAACTAGAGACTTACTAGGGACATGGTGTTGTCTATGTACCCACACATGTATCTGAGTTTCCTATCAATACAATTATAGCATGGATAATAAACGATTATCATGAACAAGGAAATATAATAATAATAACTAATTTATTATTGCCTCTAGGGCATATTTCCAACAGTCTCCCACTTGCACTAGTGTCAATAATCTAGTTTACTCGCCATGTGATTAACACTGACAGGTCACATCGCCATGTGACCAACATCCAAGAGTTTACTAGTGTCATTAAACTAGTTCACATCACCATGTGATTAAGACTCTATGAGTTGTGGGGTTTGATCATGTTTTGCTTGTGAGAGAGGTTTTAGTCAACGGGTCTGCAACAGTCAGATCCGTATGTACTTCGCAATTCTCTATGTCATATTCTAAATGCTGCTTCCACGCTGCACTTGGAGTTATTCCAAATGGTTGCTCTACTATACGTATCCGGTTTGCTACTCAGAGTCATTCGGATAGGTGTTAAAGCTTGCATCGACGTAACCCTTTACGCCGAACTCTTTATCACCTCCATAATCGAGAAACATGTCCTTATTTACTCCAAGGACAATTTTTGACCGCTGTACAATGATCCCCATTCCTGGATCATTCTTGTACCCCTTGACTGACTCATGGCAAGGCACACTTCCGGTGCGGTACACAGCATAGCATACTATAGAGCCTACGTCTGAAACATAGGGGACGACCTTCGTGCTTTCTCTCTCTTCTGCCGTGGTTGAGCTTTAACTCTTAACTTCATACCTTACAACTCAGGCAAGAACTCCTTCTTTGACTGATCCATCTTGAACACCTTCAAGATCATGTCAAGGTATGTGCTCATTTGAAAGTACCATTGAGCGGTTTTTGATCTATCCTCATAGATCTTGATGCTCAATGTTTAAGCAGCTTAATCCAGGTTTTCTATTGAAAAACACTTTTCAAATAACCCTATATACTTTCCAGAAATTCTACATCATTTCTGATCAACAATATGTTAACAACATATACTCATCAGAAATTCTATAGTGCTCCCACTCACTTCTTTGGAAATACAAGTTTCTCATAAACTTTGTATAAACCCAAAATCTTTGATCATCTCATCAAAGCGTACATTCCAACTCCGAGATGCTTACTCCAGTCCTTAGAAGGATCGCTGGAGCTTTGCATATTTGTTAGCGTTCTTCAGGATTGACAAAACCTTCTGGTTGTATCACATACAACCTTTCCTCAAGGATATCGTCGAGGAAACAATGATTTGACATCCTATCTGCAAGATTTCATAAATCATGCAGTAATTGCTAATATAATCCCAACAGACTCTTAGCATCGCTGCGAGTGAGAAAGTCTCAACGTAGTCAACTCCTTGAACTTGTCGGAAAACTTAACGATAAGTCAAGCTTTCTTAATGGCGATACTTACCATCATTGTCCATCTTCCTTTTAAAATCCATCTGTACCCAACGGCCTTACGACCTTCAAGTATTTCTTCCAAAGTCATGGATCCTTTCTCGGATTTTATGGCCTTGAGCCATTCGTCGGAATCCGGGCCCACCATCGCTTCTCCATAGCTCGTAGGTTCATTGTTGTCTAGCAACATGACCTCTAAGACAGGATTGCGTACCACTCTGAAGTAGTACGCGTCCTTGTCGACCTACGAGGTTTGGTAGTGACTTGATCCGAAGCATCATGATCACTATCATCAGCTTCCGCTTCAATTGGTGTAGGTGCCACATGAACAACTTCCTGTGCCCTGCTACACACTGGTTGAAGTGATGGTTCAATAACCTCATCAAGTCTCCACCATCCTCCCACTCAATTCTTTTGAGAGAAACTTTTCCTCGAGAAAGGACCCGTTTCTAGAAACAATTACTTTTGCTTCCGGATCTGAGATAGGAGGTATACCCAACTGTTTCGGTGTCCTATGAAGATGCATTTTTATCCGCTTTGGGTTCGAGCTCATCAACCTGAAACCTTTTTCACATAAGCGTCGCAGCCTCAAACTTTTAAGAAACGACAACTTAGGTTTCTCCAAACCATAGTTCAAACGGTGTCGTCTCAACGGAATTACGTGGTGCCCTATTAAAGTGAGTGCGGTTGTCTCTAATGCCTAACCCATGAAAGATAGTGGTAATTTGATAAGAGACATCATAGTACGCATCATATCCAATACGGTGCAACTATGATGTTCGGACACACCATCACACTATGGTGTTCCAGGCGGTATTAATTGTGAAACAATTTCCACAATGTCTTAATTGCGTGCCAAAGCTCGTAACTCAGATACTCATCTCTATGATCATATCATAGACATTTTATCCTCTTGTCACGATGATCTTTAACTTCACTCTGAAATTACTTGAACCATTCAATAATTCAGACTTGTGTTTCCTCAAGTAAATATACTCAACATCTATTCGAATCATCTGTGAAGTAAGAACATAACAATATTCACTGCATGCCTCAGCACTCATTGGACTGCACACATCAAAATGTGTTACTTCCAACAAGTTGCTATCTTGTTCCATCTTACTGAAACCGAGGCTTTTCAGTCATCTTGCCCATGTGGTATGATTTGCATATCTCAAGTGATTCAAAATCAAGTGAGTCCAAACAATCCATCTGCATGGAGTTTCTTCATGCGTATACACCAATAGACATGGTTCGCATGTCTCAAACTTTTCAAAAACGAGTGAGTCCAAAGATCCATCAACATGGAGCTTCTTCATGTGTTTTACACCAATATGACTTACATGGCAGTGCCACAAGTAAGTGGTACTATCATTACTATCTTATATCTTTTGGCATGAAAATGTGTATCACTACGATCGAGATTCAATAAACCATTCCTTTTAGGTGCAATACCATTGAAGGTATTATTCAAATAAACAGAGTAACCATTATTCTCCTTAAATGAATAACCGTATTGCGATAGACATAATCCAATCATGTCTATGCTCAACGCAAACACCTAATAACAATCATTTTAACACCAAACTCGATGGTAGAGGGAGCGTGCGATGCTTGATCACATCAACCTTGGAAACACTTCCAACACATATCGCCAGCTCACCTTTAGCTAGTCTTCGTTTATTTCGTAGCTTTTATTCCGAGTTACTAACACTTAGCAACCGAACCGGTATCTAATACCCTGGTGCTACTAGGAGTACTAGTAAAGTACATATTAACATAATGTATATCCAATATACTTCTATCGACCTTTCCAGCCTTCTTATCTACCAAGTATCCAGGGTAATCCTGCTCCAGTGGCTGTTCCCCTTATTACAGAAGCACTTAGTCTCGGGTTTAGGTTCAACCTTGGGTTTCTTCACTGGAGTAGCAGCTGATTTGCCGTTTCATGAAGTATCCCTTCTTGCCCTTGCCCTTCTTGAAACTAGTGGTTTCACCAACCATCAATAATTGATGCTCCTTCTTGATTTCTACTTTCGCGGTGTCAAACATCGTGAATACCTCAAGGATCATCATATCTATCCCTGATATGTTATAGTTCATCACGAAGCTCTAGCAGCTTGGTGGCAATGAGTTTGGAGAAACATCACTATCTCATCTGGAAGATCAACTCCCACTCGATTCAAGTGATTGTTGCACTCAGACAATCTGAGCACAAGCTCAACGATTGAGCTTTTCTCCCTTAGTTTGCAGGCTAAGAAAATCGTCGGAGGTCTTATACCTCTTGACGTGGGCACGAGCCTGAAATCCAAATTTCATCTCTCGAAACATCTCATATGTTCCGTGATGTTTTGAAAATGTCTTTGGTGCCTCAACTCTAAACCGTTTAACTGAACTATCACGTAGTTATCAAAACATGTAAGTCCGATGTTCGCAACATCCACAGACGACGTTTGGGGTTCTGCACAGTGAGCGATGCATTAAGGACATAAGCTTTCTACTGATCGCATAATCGCTACTGTCAACTTTCAACTATATTTTCTCTAGGAACATATCTAAAACAGTAGAACTAAAGCGCGAGCTATGACATAATTTGCAAAGGGCTTTTGACTATGTTCAGGATAATTAAGTTCTGAAGGAAATATGCCCTAGAGGCAATAATAAAGTTATTATTTATTTCCTTATGTCATGATAAATGTTTATTATTCATGCTAGAATTTTATTAACCAGAAACATAATACATGTGTGAATACATAGACAAACCTAGTGTCACTAGTATGCCTCTACTTGACTAGCTCGTTAATCAAAGATGGTTAAGTTTCCTAACCATAGACATGAGTTGTCATTTGATTAATGGGATCACATCATTAGGAGAATGATGTGATTGACATGACCCATTCCGTTAGCCTAGCACTTGATCATTTAGTATGTTGCTATTGATTTCTTCATGACTTATACATGTTCCTATGACTATGAGATTATGCAACTCCCGTTTACCGGAGGAACACTTTGTGTGCTACCAAACGTCACAACGTAACTGGGTGATTATAAAGGAGCTCTACAGGTGTCTCCAAAGGTACATGTTGGGTTGGCGTATTTCGAGATTAGGATTTGTCACTCCGATTGTCGGAGAGGTATCTCTGGGCCCTCTCGGTAATGCACATCACTATAAGCCTTGCAAGCAATGTGACTAATGAGTTAGTTACGGAATGATGCATTACGTAACGAGTAAAGAGACTTGCCGGTAACAAGATTGAACTAGGTATTGGATACCGACGATCAAATCTCGGGCAAGTAACATACCGATGACAAAGGGAACAACGTATGTTGTTATGCGGTTTGACCGATAAAGATCTTTGTAGAATATGTAGGAGCCAATATGAGCATCCAGGTTCCGCTATTGGTTATTGACCAAGAATAGTTCTAGGTCATGTCTACATAGTTCTCGAACCCGTAGGGTCCGCACGCTTAAGGTTTCGATGACAGTTTTATTATGAGTGTATGAGTTTTGATGTACCGAAGGAGTTCGGAGTCCCAGATGATATCGGGGACATGACGAGGAGTCTTGAAATGGTTGAGACGTAAATATCGATATATTGAACGACTATATTTGGAGTTCGGAAAGGTTCCGAGTGATTCGGGTATTTTTCGGAGTACCGGAGAGTTACGGTAATTCGCCGGGGAGTATATGGGCCTTATTGGGCCATACGGGAATAGAGGAGAGAGGCCGAAAGGAAGGAGGCGCGCTGCCCCCCTCTGGTCCGAATTGGACAAGGGGTGCGGGCCCCTTTTCCTTCCTCCTCTCCCCCTCTTTCCCCTTCTCCTACTCCAACAAGGAAGGAGGGAGTCCTACTCTCGGTGGGAGTAGGACTCCCCTTGGCGCGCCCGCTCCTAGGCCGGCCGCCCCCTCCCCCCTTGCTCCTTTATATACGGGGGCAGGGGGGCACCTCTAGGCACAACAGAAGTTGATCTACGGATCGTTCCTTACCCGTGTGCGGTGCCCCCCTCCACCATATTCCACCTCGGTCATATCGTCGCGGAGTTTAGGCGAAGCCCTGCGCCAGTAGAACATCATCATCGTCACCACGCCGTCGTGCTTTGCTGGATCGGAGCCCGGGGATCGTCATCGAGCTGAACATGTGCTGAACTCGGAGGTGCCGTACGTTCGGTGCTTGGATCGGTCGGATCGTGAAGACGTACGACTACATCAACCGTGTTGTCATAACGCTTCCGCTTACGGTCTACGAGGGTACGTGGACAACACTCTCCCCTCTCGTTGCTATGTCATCACCATGATCTCGCGTGTACGTAGGATTTTTTTTGAAATTACTACGTTACCCAACAGTGACATCCGAGCCTAGGTTTTATGCGTTGATGTTATATGCACGAGTAGAACACAAGTGAGTTGTGGGCGATACAAGTCATACTGCTTACCAGCATGTCATACTTTGGTTCGGCAGTATTGTTGGATGAAACGGCCCGGACCGACATTACGCGTATGCTTACGCGAGACTGGTTTTACCGCCGTGCTTTGCACACAGGTGACTAGCGGGTGTCTGTTTCTCCAACTTTAGTTGAACCGAGTGTGGCTACGCCCGGTCCTTGCGAAGGTTAAAACATCACTAACTTGACGAACTATCGTTGTGGTTTTGATGCGTAGGTAAGAACGGTTCTTGCTTAGCCCGTAGCAGTCACGTAAAATTTGCAACAACAAAGTAGAGGACGTCTAACTTGTTTTTGCAGGGCATGTTGTGATGTGATATGGTCAAGACATGATGAGATCTAAGTTGTTGTATGAGATGATCATGTTTTGTTGAAGTTATCGGCAACTGGCAGAAGCCCTATGGTTGTTTCTTTGTTGCATAAGATGCAAGTGCCAAATAATTTCTTTACTTTATCGCTATGCGATAGCAATAGTTGCAAGAGCAATAATTGGCGAGACGACCATGTGACGACACATTGATATAGATCAAGATGATGAAGATCATGTTGTCGTGCCGGTAACGATAGAGATCATGACAGTACTTTGGAGATGGAGATCAAAGGCGCAAGATGATCATGGCTATATCATGTCACATATTTTGATTGCATATGATGTTTATCTGTTATACATCTTATTCTATTTTGTTTGACGGTAGCATTATAAGATGATCTCTCACTAATTATCAAGAAGTGTTCTCCCTGAGTATGCACCGTTGCGAAAGTTCTTGGTGCTGAGACACCACGTGATGATCGGGTGTGATAGGCTCTACGTTCAAATACAACGGGTGCAAAACAGTTGCGCACGCGGAATACTCAGGTTAAACTTGACGAGCCTAGCATATAACAGATATGGCCTCGGAATACGGAGACCGAAAGGTGGAGCGTGAATCATATAGTAGATATGATCAACATATTGATGTTCACCGTTGAAAATACTTCATCTCACGTGATGATCGGACATGGTGTAGTTGATATGGATCACGTAATCACTTAGAGGATTAGAGGGATGTCTTTCTAAGTGGGAGTTCTTAAGTAATATGATTAATTGAACTTTAATTTATCATGAACTTATTCCTGGTAGTATTTTGCAAATTATGTTGTAGATCAATAGCTTGCGTTGTTGCTTTCATATGTTTATTTTTATATGTTCCTAGAGAAAATTGTGTTGAAAGATGTTAGTAGCAATGATGCGGATTGGATCCGTGATCTGAGGTTTATCCTCATTGCTGCACAGAAGAATTATGTCCTCAATGCACCGCTAGGTGACAGACCTATTGCAGGAGCAGATGCAGACGTTACGAACGTTTGGCTAGCTCAATATGATGACTACTTGATAGTTTTGTGCACCATGCTTTATGGCTTAGAATCGGGACTTCAAAGACGTTTTGAATGTCATGGACCATATGAGATGTTCCAGGAGTTGAAGTTAATATTTTAAACAAATACCCGAGTTAAGAGATATGAAGTCTCCAACAAGTTCTATGGATAAAAGATGGAGGAGAATCGCTCAACTAGTGAGCATGTGCTCAGATTGTCTGGGTACTACAATCGCTTGAATCAAGTGGAGTTAATCTTCTAGATAAGATAGTGATTGACAGAATTCTCTAGCCACCATCACCAAGTTAGTAGAACTTTGTGATGAACTATAGTATGCAAGGGATGACGAAAACGATTCCCGAGCTCTTCGTGATGCTGAAATCGACGAAGGTAGAAATCAAGAAAGAGCATCAAGTGTTGATGATTGACAAGACCACTAGTTTCAAGAAAAGGGCAAAGGGAAAGAAAGGGAACTTCAAGCAGAATGGCAAGCAAGTTGTCACTCCCGCGAAGAAGCCCAAAGCTGGACCAGAGCCTGAAACTGAGTGATTATACTGCAAAGGAAATGGTCACTAGAAGCGGAAATGCCTTGAATATTTGGTGGATAAGAAGGATGGCAAAGTGAACAAGGGTATATTTGATATACAGGTGTTTGATGTGTGCCTTACTAGTGATTATAGTAGCCCCTGAGTATTTGATACTTGTTCGGTTGCTAAGATTAGTAACTCGAAACAGGAGTTACATAATAAACAGAGACTAGTTGAGGGGAAGTGACGATGAGTGTTGGAAGTGGTTCCAAGATTGATATGATCATCATCGCACACTCCCTATACTTTTTCGAGATTAGTGTTGAATCTAAATAAATGTTATTTGGTGTTTGCGTTGATCATGAATATGATTTGATCATGTTTATTGCACTACGGTTATTCATTTAAAATCAGAGAATAATTGTTGTTCTGTTTAAATGAATAAAACCTTTGATGGTCATACACCCAATGAAAATAGTTTGTTGGATCTCGATCGTAGTGATACATATATTCATAATATTGATGCCAAAAGATGCAAAGTTGATAATGATAGTGCAACTTATTTGTGGCACTGCCGTCTGGTCATATCGGTGTAAAGCGCATGAAGAAACTCCATAAAGATGGATTTTCGGAATCACTTGGTTATGAATCATTTGATGCTTGCGAACCGTGCCTTTTGGGCAAGATGACTAAAAACTCCGTTCTCCGGAACAATGGAACAAGCTACTGACTTATTGGAAATAATACATACCGATGTATGTGATCCAATGAGTGTTGATGCTCGTGGCAAGTATCGTTATTTTCTGACCTTCACAAAATGATTTGAGCAGATATGGGTATATCTACTTGATGAAACATAAGTCTGAAATAATTGAAAGGTTCAAAGAATTTCAGAGTGAAGTGGAAAAATCATCGTAACAAGAAATTAAAGTTTCTACGATCTGATCGCGGAGACGAATATTTGAGTTACGAGTTTGGTCTTCAATTAAAACAATGTGGAATAGTTTCACAGCTCACGCCACCTGGAACACCACAACGTTATGGTGTGTCCGAACGTCGTAACCACATTTATTGGATATGGTGCAATCTATGATGTCTCTTATCGGTTTTACCACTATCGTTTTGGGGTTGTGCATTAGAGACAGCTGCATTCACGTTTAAAAGGGCACCATCTAAATCCGTTGAGATGACACCGTATGAACTATGGTTTAGCAGTAAACCTAAGCTGTCGTTTCTTAAAGTTTGGAGTTGCGATGCTTATATGAAAAAGTTTCAACCTGATAAGCTCAAACCCAAATCGGAGAAGTGCGTCTTCATAGAATACCCAAAGTTAACTATTGGGTACACCTTCTATCACAGATCCGAAGGCAAGTTATTCATTGCTAAGAATGGATCCTTTCTAGAGAAGGAGTTTCTCTCGAAAGAAGTGAGTGGGAGGAAAGTAGAACTTGATGAGGTAACTGTACCTTATCCTGAATTGGAAAATAGTTCATCACTGAAATCAGTTCCAGTGATTCCTACACCAATTAGTGAGGAAGCTAGTGATGATGATCATGAAACTTCAGATCAAGTTACTACAGAACCTTGTAGGTCTTTCAGAGTACAGTCCACACCAAGGTGGTGCGGTAATCATGTTCTGGAAGTCATGTTACTAGACCATGATGAACCTACGAACTATGAGGAAGCGATGATGAGCCCAGATTCCGCGAAATGGCATGAGGCCATAAAATCTGAGATATGATCCATGTATGAGAACAAAGTATGGACTTTGATTGACTTGCTCGATGATCAGCAAGCCATGTTAAATAAATGGATCTTCAAGAGGAAGACGGACACTGATAGTAGTGTTACTGTCTACTAAGCTCGACTTGTTGCGAAAGGTTTTAAACAAGTTCAAGGTGTTGAATACGATGAGATTTTATCACTCGTATCGATGCTTAAAAGTCTGTCCGAATCATGTTAGCAATTTCCACATTTTATGAAATTTGGCAAATGGATGTCAAAACTACATTCCTTAATTGATTTATTAAAGAAGAGTTGTATATGATACAACCAGAAGGTTTTTTCAATCCTAAAGGTGCTAACAAAATGTGCAAGCTCCAGCGATCCATCTATGGACTGGTGCAAGCATCTCAGAGTTGGAATATACGCTTTGATAAGTTGATCAAAGCATATAGTTTTATACAGACTTGCGGTGAAGCCTGTATTTACAAGAAAGTGAGTGGGAGCACTACAACATTTCTGATAAGTATATGTGAATGACATATTGTTGATCGGAAATAATGTAGAATTATTCTGCAAAGCATAAAGGAGTGTTTGAAAGGAGTTTTTTCAGAGAAAGACCTTGACAAAGCTACTTACATATTGAGCATCAAGATCTATTGAGATAGATCAAGGCACTTGATAAGATTTTCAATGAGTACATACCTTGACAAGATTTTGAAATAGTTCAAAATGGAACAGTCAAAGAAGGAGTTCTTGCCTGTGATGCAAAGGTGTGAAATTTGAGTAAGACTCAAGACCCGACCATGGCAGAAAATAGAAAGAGAATGAAAAGTCATTCCCTATGCCTCAGTCATAGGTTCTATAAAGTATGCTATGCTGTGAACCAGACCTATTTGTATACCTTGCTCTGAGTTTGACAAAGGAATACAATTTTGATCTAAGAGTAGATCACTGGACAACGGTTAAGAATATCCTTAGTGAGGACTAAGGAGATGTTTCTCGATTATGGAGGTGATAAAAGAGCCCGTCGTAAAAAGTTACAACGATGCAAGCTTTTACACTGATCCAGATGGCTCTAAGTCTCAATCTGGATACATATTGAAAGTGGGAGCAATTAGCTAGAGTAGCTCCATGCGGAGCATTGAAGACATAGAATATTTGCAAAATACATACGGCTCTGAATATGACAGACCCGTTGACTAAACTTCTCTCACAAGAAAAACATGATCACACCTTAGTACTCTTTTGGGTGTTAATCACATAGCGATGTGTACTAGATTATTGACTCTAGTAAACCCTTTGGGTGTTGGTCACATGACGATGTGAACTATGGGTGTTAATCATATACAGATATGAATATTGATGTTAAATCACATGGCAATGTGAACTAGATTATTGACTCTAGTGCAAGTGGGAGACTAAAGGAAATATGCCCTAGAGGCAATAATAAAGTTATTATTTATTTCCTTATATCATGATAAATGTTTATTATTCATGCTAGAATTGTATTAACCGGAAACATAATACATGTGTGAATACATAGACAAACATAGTGTCACTAGTATGCCTCTACTTGACTAGCTCGTTAATCAAAGATGGTTAAGTTTCCTAACCATAGACATGAGTTGTCATTTGATTAATGGGATCACATCATTAGGAGAATGATGTGATTGACATGGCCCATTCCGTTAGCCTAGCACTTGATCATTTAGTATGTTGCTATTGCTTTCTTCATGACTTATACATGTTCCTATGACTATGAGATTATGCAACTCCCGCTTACCGGAGGAACACTTTGTGTGCTACCAAACGTCACAACGTAACTGGGTGATTATAAAGGAGATCTACATGTGTCTCCAAAGGTACATGTTGGGTTGGCGTATTTCGAGATTAGGATTTGTCACTCCGATTGTCGGAGAGGTATCTCTGGGCCCTCTCGGTAATGCACATCACTATAAGCCTTGCAAGCAATATGACTAATGAGTTAGTTACGGAATGATGCATTACGTAACGAGTAAAGAGACTTGCCGGTAACGAGATTGAACTAGGTATTGGATACCGACGATCGAATCTCGGGCAAGTAACATATCGATGACAAAGGGAACAACGTATGTTGTTATGCGGTTTGACCGATAAATATCTTTGTAGAATATGTAGGAGCCAATATGAGCATCCAGGTTCCGCTATTGATTATTGACCAAGAATAGTTCTAGGTCATGTCTACATAGTTCTCGAACCCGTAGGGTCCGCACGCTTAAGGTTTCGATGACAGTTTTATTATGAGTTTATGAGTTTTGATGTACCGAAGGAGTTCGGAGTCCCGGATGAGATCGGGGACATGACGAGGAGTCTCGAAATGGTCGAGACGTAAAGATCGATATATTGGACGACTATATTCGGAGTTCGGAAAGGTTCCGAGTGATTCGGGTATTTTTTAGAGTACGGGAGAGTTACGGGAATTCGCCGGGGAGTATATGGGCCTTATTGGGCCATACGGGAATAGAGGAGAGAGGCCGAAAGGAAGGAGTCGTGCAGCCCCCCTCTGGTCCGAATTGGACAAGGGGTGCGGCCCCCTTTTCCTTCCTCCTCTCCTCCTCTTTCCCCTTCTCCTACTCCAACAAGGAAGGAGGGAGTCCTACTCCCGGTGGGAGTAGGACTCCCCTTGGCGCGCCCCCTCCTAGGCCGACCGCCCCCTCCCCCCTTGCTCCTTTATATACGGGGGCAGAGGGGCACCTCTAGGCACAACACAAGTTGATCTACGGATCGTTCCTTAGCCGTGTGCGGTGCCTCCCTCCACCATATTCCACCTCGGTCATATCGTCGCGGAGTTTAGGCAAAGCCCTGTGCCGGTAGAACATCATCATCGTCACCACGCCGTCGTGCTGACGGAACTCATCCCCGAAGCTTTGCTGGATCAGAGCCTGGGGATCGTCATCGAGCTGAACGTGTGCTGAACTCGGAGGTGCCGTACGTTCGGTGCTTGGATCGGTCGGATCGTGAAGACGTACGGCTACATCAACCACGTGGTCATAACGCTGTCTACGAGGGTACGTGGACAACACTGTCCCCTCTCGTTGCTATGTCATCACCATGATCTCGCGTGTACGTACGAATTTTTTTAAAATTACTACGTTACCCAACAAGTTCATCTAATGAACTCCCACTCAGATAGGCATCCCTCTAGTCATCTAAGTGATTACATGATCCGAGTCAACTAGGCCGTGTCCGATCATCACGTGAGACGGACTAGTCATCATCGGTGAACATCTTCATGTTGATCGTATCTACTATACGACTCATGCTCGACCTTTCGGTCTCTTGTGTTCTGAAGCCATGTCTGTACATGCTAGACTCGTCAAGTCAACCTAAGTGTTTCGCGTGTGTAACGTAAGAATCTATCACACCCGATCATCACGTGGTGCTTCGAAACGACGAACTTTCGCAACGGTGCACAGTTAGGGGGAACACTTTCTTGAAATTTTAATGAGGGATCGTCTTATTTACTACCGTCGTTCTAAGCAAATAAGATGAATAAACATGATAAACATCACATGCAATCAAATAGTGACATGATATGGCCAATATCATATTGCTCCTTTTGAACTCCATCTTCGGGGCTCCATGATCATCATCGTCACCGGCATGACACCATGATCTCCATCATCATGATCTCCATCATCGTGTCTCCATGAAGTTGTCTCACCAACTTATTACTTCTAGTACTATGGCTACCGGTTAGCAATAAAATAAAGGAATTACATGGCGTTGTTCAATGACACGCAGGTCATACAATAAATAAAGACAACTCCTATGGCTCCTGCCGGTTGTCATACTCATCGACATGCAAGTCGTGATTCCTATTACAAGAACATGATCAATCTCATACATCACATATCATTCATCACATTCTTGTTGGCCATATCACATCACATAGCATACCCTGCAAAAACAAGTTAGACGTCCTCTAATTGTTGTTTGCATGTTTTACGTGGCTGCTATGGGTTTCTAGCAAGAATGTTTCTTACCTACGCAAAACCACAATGTGATATGCCAATTGCTATTTACCCTTCATAAGGACCCTTTTCATCGAATCCGATCCGACTAAAGTGGGAGAGACTGGCACCCGCCAGCCACCTTATGCAACAAGTGCATGTCAATCGGTTGAACCTGTCTCACGTAAGTGTACGTGTAAGGTCGGTCCGGGCCGCTTCATCCCACAATGCCGCCGAATCAAGATTGGACTAGTAACGGTAAGCATATTGAATAAAATCAACACCCACAACTACTTTGTGTTCTACTCGTGCAAAGAATCTACGCAATAGACCTAGCTCATGATGCCACTGTTGGGGAACGTAGCAGAAATTCAAAATTTTCCTACGAGTCACCAAGATCTATCTATGGAGAGACTAGCAACGAGAGAGAGGGGAGTGCATCTACATACCCTTGTAGATCGCTAAGCGAAAGCGTTCAAGAGAATGGGGTTGAAAGGAGTCGTACCCGTTGTGATCCAAATCACCGGAGATCCTAGTGCCGAACGGACGGCACCTCCGCGTTCAACACACGTACAGACCGATGACGTCTCCCGTGCCTTGATCTAGCAAGGGGAGAGGGAGAGGTTGGGGAAGACTCCGTCCAGCAGCAGCACGACGGTGTGGTGGTGGTGGAGGAGCGTGGTACTCCAGCAGGGCTTCGCCAATCACCGCAAGAGACGAGGAGGGAGAGGGGTAGGGCTGCGCCAACAGGAGAAGAACTTCGTGTGTTGGGCTGCCCCTTTGCCTCCACTATATATAGGGGGAGAGGGGGGCTGCGCCCCCACCTAGGGTTCCACCCTAGGGGCGGCGGCCAGCCCAAGATCCCATCCGGGGGGGGGGGGGGGGGGGGGGCGGCCAAGGGGGGGAGAGGGGAAACTTGCCCCCCAAGTTAGGTGGGTGCGCCCCCTCCCCAAACCCTAGGCGCCTTGGGCCCTTGTGGGGGGGGGGGGCGCACCAGCGCACCTAGGGCTGGCCCCCTCCCACACTTGGACCATGCTGCCATCCGGGGATGGTGGCCCCACTTGGTGGACCCCCGGGACCCTCCCGATGGTCCCGGCACGTTACCGATAAAACCCGAAACTTTTCCGGTGACCAAAACAGGACTTCCCATATATAAATCTTTACCTCCGGACCATTCCGGAACTCCTCATGACGTCCGGGATCTCATCCAGTACTCCGAACAACATTCGGTAACCACATACAAACTTCCTTTATAACCGTAGCGTCATCGAACCTTAAATGTGTAGACCCTACAGCGGACATGACCGAGACGTTCTCCGGTCAATAACCAACAGCGGGATCTGGATACCCATGTTGGCTCCCACATGTTCCACGATGATCTCATCGGATGAACCACAATGTCGAGGATTCGATCAATCCCGTATATAATTCCCTTTGTCTAGCGGTATTGTACTTGCCCGAGATTCGATCATCGATATGCCGATACCTTGTTCAATCTCGTTACCGGCAAGTCTCTTTACTCGTTCCGTAACATATCATCCCGTGATCAACCCCTTGGTCACATTGTGCACATTATGATGATGTCCTACCGAGTGGGCCCAGAGATACCTCTCCGTTTACACGGAGTGACAAATCCCAGTATCGATTTGTGCCAACCCAACAGACACTTTCGGAGACACCTGTAGTGCACCTTTATAGCCACCCAGGTACGTTGTGACGTTTGGTGCACCCAAAGCATTTCTACGGTATCCGGGAGTTGCATAATCTCATGGTCTAAGGAAATGATACTTGACATAAGAAAAGCTTTAGCATACGAACTACGATCTTTGTGCTAGGCTTAGGATTGGGTCTTGTCCATCACATCATTCTCCTAATGATGTGATCCCGTTATCAACGACATCCAATGTCCATGGTCAGGAAACCGTAACCATCTATTGATCAACAAGCTAGTCAACTAGAGACTTACTAGGGACATGGTGTTGTCTATGTACCCACACATGTATCTGAGTTTCCTATCAATACAATTATAGCATGGATAATAAACGATTATCATGAACAAGGAAATATAATAATAATAACTAATTTATTATTACCTCTAGGGCATATTTCCAACAGACGCGGCCCACCCCGGCCCACATTTTTTATTCCATTATTCTTTCTTTTCCTTCTTTCTCTTTATCTTCACCAATCATGTACAAGTGGCCGGACATATGAGGAAATGAGGAGTGTGGCTGCATGGACGGACAAATAGGGGGTGTTTTGGGGGTCAGATTTCATAAGTCCGGCTGTAGATGCTCTAAGGGCTCACGACACCGTTAATCCAAGTAGTGGTGTGCCCGCCACAAACTAGTTGTGTAATGGGATGAACATACCCTTGGTTAACGCCTTTGATGGAGATTCTTGCGCAAAGTGTTTTTTATCGGTTCCGGTATGTGCCGGTTGTTCTCTCACCAATAGCATGCTGCCAACTCAAAAGGTGTACATTTGTATTCCTCTGTTTTCTCTATTTAAGTCGCGGTATTTCACCAGACTAGGCCGACCATGCACATGCAAAGGACACATGCATGGTCCGGCTTCTCCCTTTTCACTATTTAGATTGTTCATATCTTCAAAACAAAAATTCCGTTTTCAAAACTTCGTATGTATTTGAACTCCTGGAGCCAAGACCTTTAGAACAAGATCAATCTTGAACACATTAAAACATGTTTAAATTCACCGTTTGAAAAGAGTGAAATCAGCTTTCTGAAAATAGTGAAATACGATCTTTAAATTGGGTAAAACCATTTTTTTTAAATAAGTGAAATATGTCTTCCATACACATGACACTTTTTTGGGTGTGAAATACGTGAAACATGTTATTTCGGAATTTTGAAACTAGTCATGTAAAACATGTATCATTTCAAACCTTTTTAAAAAATGAGTGAAATCTGTTTTAAGAAACAAGTGAAATTGTTTTTTGAATTTAGTCAAATCAGATTTTTTTGAAATATTTGAAATCAGTTTTTTGCTTTGAGTGAAATCAATTTCTAAACGAGTAAAATCAGGTTTTCGCACTGACTGAAAACCATTTTGAACTGAAATGAAATCTGTTTTCTCAACTTAGTGAAATTATTTTTCTTAAATGCGCGACATCAGTATTTCCAGATGAGTGAAATCATTTTTTTTACATAGTGAAATGAGTTTTTTGAAATGAGTCAAATCAGTTTTACGAAATTAGTGTAGCCAGTTCTTTAAAACGAATGAAATGTGTGAAATCTGTGTTTAAATTGAGTTAAATTTGTTTTTTGACACGAGCGTAATCTGTTTTCTTAAATGAGTGAAATATGTGTTTCGGAATAAGTGAGATAAGTGTTTCAAAATGAGTGAATTTAGCTTTTTGAAAGGAGTGAAATCACCTTTTCGAAAATGAGCGAAACTAGTTCTTTGAAATGACTTAAATATGTATTTTTGATACGAGTGAAATCAGCGTTTTAAAATGAATAAAATTAGTTTTCCAAAATGAATTAGTTCTATTTTAGAATGAGTTAAATCTGTATTTTCAAATGACTCAAATTTGTTTTCTTAATTGTGAAGTCAGTTGTTTAGACATAGTGAAACAAGTTTTTTGAAATGATTTAAATCCATTTTTTAAAACGCCAAACTGAATGAAACGGTAACATTCAAACTATGCTAAAATATATTGAATATTGGTCTTGTCTTAAAGATCTTGTCTTCAGGAATTCAAATATATAAAAAGATTTAAAAATAAAACAATTATTTAGAAGATATCAATCATTTAATAGCTAACAAGAAAGTAAAATGTTAGTATTATAGGCCGATAGAGTGGTCTGGGAGTACACATGCATATTACGTGAAAAGGTTGTGGGGGCATGTTCATGTATTGGTCATGTGGTGTCAGGCTAGTATAGAGATGTACTTCAGCCCACAAAAGGATTTCTTCGTTTATTAGTCAAAGGATAGTGTGCATCTTTATGTTAACATGGGCGGCGGTAAATTTACTTATGCGGAGATTCTAGACATTGATGTTCCATGAATTGAATATATGTGGCATATGTGTTTTTCGTCAGTTGTCTATTTTGTTCCATATATGTTCGTTTTCGTGCTTACGTGTGTTGCGGCCAATGTTAACCTCTTATTTGCGACCACTGTAGATTTGTTGCGTAGCCATATAAATTTTGTGGGTCGGCGGCGTGGTGACGACCGCCGCACGCCAGCACGTCGTCGTCGCCCGCGTCCACCAGACGCGCCTGAGTTCCGAAGCAGCCGCAGCCCCTTTGAAACTGAAAAGGATAAAAAAAGAAAGAAAGCAGCCGCGCGCGCGCACCACCCTGGTCAACAACCATCATCCCGATCGCCATTTATATACCGCCGCATCAACCATGATCCAGCAGACCAGCACCTCACCTCCCCTCACCCAGCGCCGCATCAACGAAGATGCTGAGGCAGCACCTCCCCCTCTTCTCCTCTTCCTCTTATTCCCCTATTTACATGGCACTCTCGCGCCTCACCAGACAGAATAGCCATCGTCTTCCTCCTGCGTCCACAAAGACCAGCTCTAGAAGTAGTGCGAAGACCAAACCTCTCCTCTTCCTGCTACTCCTAATTGTGATTCTTGTTGTGACGGCTGTCTTCTTGTTCCCACCAGCGATCATGTCTTCTTCGTCGCCGTCGGCCGCGTCCGTGCCGTTCGAGAGCCCGAGGAAAGTGGTGAAGAAGGTGCTGTCCTTGTCCCAGTCCGAGGGGGACGGCGCCACCGTCCGCCGGAGCATCGGCGGGTACGACACCACCAACCCTCTCTCAATCTGAATTTCCCATCATGAGGTGCGCGCGTTGACCTCTTCTTGATGCTGCTGCTGCTGCAGGCACGAGCTCCGGAACCTGGACCCGTTCCTCCTGCTCGACGAGTTCTCCGTCTCCAAGCCCGGCGGATTCCCTGACCATCCTCACCGGGGCTTCGAGACCGTCACCTACATGCTCCACGTACGCACCAATCTCTAATTCTTCCAACTTTTTCTGCTCCATCGTGTCGCCTGCAAGGTGTTTGCTGAAATGCTGTTGTGTGTTCTACGTTTCTGACGATGCAGGGAGCATTTACCCACCAGGACTTCTCGGGGCGCAAGGGCACCATCAGGACCGGAGATGTGCAGGTGCGACCTACCCATCCAGTTTGTTCACACAAACCATCTCATGCACTTGGCCCATTCATTCTATCTTGACTTGGACGAAAATTGCAACCTGAATGCTCGGTTCCTGACCAGTGGATGACGGCTGGCCGCGGCATCGTGCACTCGGAGATGCCGGCTTCCAACGGCGTGCAGAAGGGCCTGCAGCTCTGGATCAACCTCGCCTCCAAGGACAAGATGTATGTATCATATCAACGATTGTTTGTATATGAAATCTACTATCTAAAAAAAGATCATATGAATAATAGGAAATCAACTTCTTTGCATTACAATGACCAATCACTTGACACTAGTTGCTCGAACAATGCTAGGATCGAGCCACGGTACCAGGAGCTCAAGAGCAAGGACATCAGCCAGGCTGAGAAGCATGGTGTGAAGGTGCGGATCATCGCCGGGGAGGCCTTCGGGGTGCGGTCGCCAGTCTACACGCGGACGCCAACCATGTACATGGACTTCACAATGCAACCAGGGTCACAGCTTCACCAACCGATCCTCGAGGGCTGGAACGCTTTCGTGTACATCATCGAGGGGGAGGGTGTATTTGGTAGGGAGGGCGATGTGGCGGCGAGCGCGCACCATTGCCTCGTGCTTGGCGCCGGCGATGGGCTCAGCGTGTGGAACCGGTCCGGCGCCCTGCTGCGGTTTGTGCTGGCGGCAGGGCAGCCGTTGAACGAGCCAGTGGTGCAGCAGGGGCTCTTCGTCATGAACTCTCGTGCCCAGATCCAGCAGGCCATGCAGGACTATTACTACGGGCGCAACGGCTTCGAGAAGGCCAGCCAGTGGAGCTCCGCCTGATTCTCATCGGTGTCTCGATGTGATGATGATCAATGTCATGGTGCAACGTCATGGAGGAAAGGGAAACTACATTTGTATACCATTTTATTGATACTGTGTAGATTGTAGTAGTAGTCTTGTTTTTCTTTGATTCGTCTTTTATTTTGTTCATAGGAAAGAATGTAAAACAACAAAACTGTGTGATCGATGAGGAGGAAGTTAGTAATGATTATCTCACAATAGCAAAACGAATTGTTTGTTTCATCATATGTTTGGGCAAGCAGAGCAAGGATAGATATTGGATGGAGTTCAAGTAGGGGCTAAGAACATTCAGATTTCATGTGGCCTTCCATGGGCATGCGGTACAGCTTCATTCTCTCATGATGCGAGGATCATGAGGCTGAAGCAGGAGACCCTCAATTGAAGACTGCCGAGCTCTGACGTGTGGACTGCAAAGCTATTGCACTTGAAAACTGCGGCTACTAAGGCCGCCAAAATTTCGTGTTTTGACCCTTCTGGTATATAAATTCAGGATCTGACCCCGGTTTAAAAAAAATTCGGCATTTGACCCTTTTCTTACCGCCAGGGTGGCTGGCTGTAGGGTTAGACAACCTACCGCCAAGGCCCCTGGCGGTAGGGTACTAATCCACGTCAGCACACGGAGACGGCGGCCGTCCCCCTCCGTCGCACCCTACCGCCAGGGTCCCTGGCGGTAGGCTGTCTAACCCTACAGCCAGCCACCCTGGCGGTAGGGTGCGAGCAGTTATTTTGCCCGACCTCCCCGCCCTGCCTTTTCTTCCCACCCTTGCCCCTCTCTCGCTGGCAGTTCCTCTTCCTCCCCCTCGCCCCTCTCTCCCTCTCTCATCTCCTCCACTCTCCTCCTTGGATCTTCGCCGTTTCTTCATCGTTTTTACGGATCGAGATGGCCCTGAAGAGAGAAACGTAAGCTCCTCCAATCCCTCCAAGTAGTTTTTGCAAACTTGCTTCCGATTCGACGCATTATTTGCTTGAAATCCCTCATATTTTTGAACTTAGATTGGATTTTTTTCACCTAAGATTGTTTTAGCTTGATTGTAGTTCTAGTTCTTAGTTCTTTAGTAAATAGTGATGTTGAATATGAACTCTAATCAATAGCTCATATGTTAGTGTGAAGATGAACCCTAATTCATAATTTTTTTTGTTAAAAAAATTATGATGTAATGCATGTGGGAGGATTTGATTGTAGTTTCATGATGCATGTTGATATGACGATATGAAGATGTTGTTTCAAAAATTTTGTTTAAAAATATGATGATATGATGCATGTTCACTAGTAGAAAAGGGGGCATTTGTCGTGGTTCGTAAGGGCCTTTAGTCCTGGTTCATGAACCGGGACTAATGGGTCGTTACTAATACCTCCCCCCTTTAGTCCCGATTCTAACACGAACCGGGACAGATGGGCCTCCACGTGGCCGGTGCGCCGAGTCCAGGCAGGGGGGCCTTTGGTCCCGGTTGGTGGCACCAACCGGGACCAAAAGGCATCCACGCGTCAGCAGCTGGCTGGAGCTGATGTTTTTCTTTTTTTAAAAAAAAAAGTGGCTGCTTTAGGGGTTTTGGGGGTCATTTTTAGGTTGTTATTAGCTAGCTAATAGAGAGAAGTGTCCTCTCTTATATCTTCGTCCTTGGTTTACCAACGCTACTGCTATGTTCATTTCACCCGCTGATATAATAACTCATGCATGCTCGCATCATACATCATCATATATAATAAGTCCTACTAATCATGCATCATCATACAACTTGTACTCGTTATTAATAATAAGTCATACGATCATCATCCTCATAGTCATCGAGCCCAACCCTACATAATTGTTCTTAGCACATGATCATCAGTATCAGGTAGGACCTAAACACCCTTATGGTAAAATAGCATAAAACAATATAGATCCTGACTCTCCATTATGAAGAATGGAGATCATTCTGTCTCCAATTCTTGCGCTTCGCTGCCTTTTGCTTCCAAGAAGCTCCTTACGAATGTCCATACATTTTTTTCATTCTTTGATTGTCATGTCTCCACTTCTTTTAGAAACCCGGTATGGACAATTGAGATTCGTAGGAAGACGTAGTTGTATGTTCAAAACATGAAGGCTACCGTGCGTATACATCAGATGAGGCACACAATCATTCGGGATTATCTGTTGAAAAACATAGTAATAACTTCATAGTTAGCAATAATGTACTAGTTTTAGAAGTGTGCAAAAAGATGCACGGATGTCGTAATAGTAAAAAATCTTATCAGGATATCTCCATGGTAGTTACCGTAGTTCAACACGTGCACTAGTGGCACGTATTGACCATAATGTTGAGGAGTTCGATTGTAGACATTGTAATTCTCAAGATCAATACAAAATGCGATCAGATGATTTTTTCCCCTATAAGTTAATTCGGAGCCATCGGTGTAGTGGGTTTTGTCTACCATCTTCCGCACATTCTTTGAAGAGTGAAAATAAGCTGTCAATGGAAATAAGTTGTCAACTATTTTGAAATAAACAATATAAATTACTTAATAACTATGTTAAGCTCACATGGGGGAAGAATTGGAGGTGTATCCACAAGGACCCAAATTGAAGGTCTGTCTGGCTCGATTGTAGGATCACCAAGATCCATGGTGGCAAGCATACCCTCAACAAAACCATACATCTTGCAAAGTGCTTCTCAATTTTTGCAAACAAAATGGGTTACACTCTCAGCATTGTACAACTTTACTTGAAAATCCGCACCATGATGGGTCCTTAGGAGAATTTTTTGGTTTCCATACTTTCATGGTTTTCAAAACCCATCCTCTCCAAGACATAGCGTCTTGCATAGCATGGGATAAGCTAGTCGAATTGGAAAAGATGAAAAATACACGTTAAAATAGTTGAAGTCATGCTTAATTACGAAAAAACTATTGTCGTCGTTGTGTACCGTATGAACATCGAAGGTCTCCTCGAGCTTAATGCTGAAGCGCCGATCTTCGTCCAGCTCAATGAACCTGTCGCACATACCTCGGTCGTTGTGGCACCAGGCGCACTCCCCGGGCGGTTTTCGTCGTCCGAGTATGACGTTTTCGGCCTATGTTCATAATTCAAATATTAAACTTGTACAATTAAATATATGTACTAAAAAACCTAAACTAGATCATTATTATTAATCACGGGTTGACTATCGATGATGGTACGTAGCTCCTTCTTTCACTCCCGAGTGCATTATTACACCAAATTGTCTAGCACACGGGAATGAAGGAGAAGCTACCCCTGCGATGGAGTGGATGATGGAGGGGGCTCCTAGATTTCTGCATAGTGCTCTCCAATTTTAGCATTCAAAGTAGGAGTACTTTTCCAATATGAGCATTCAATAAGCAAAACCAAATCATAAAATAAAGTAGTATTCAAATTAGCATCATTCAATTATAAGCAAAAGTACATCATCTCTTGTGTCCGTACATCGTCAAATATTATCACTAATACTCCTCGAATACTATCATACATATAGCATCACTAATAAGCTAGAACCGTAGCGCCCGACGGGTATCGTCGCAGGCGGTGGACACCCAAAGATAAGGAACCATCACAGGATCATAGCTCCAGTGAGATCCCTGAAGAACCTGTCAGGTATTGTCGAACCTGTCCTCCAATGCAACCATGTAGCGAAGAACGTGCTCGTCATCCTCGCTGACATGGTGACGTACCACCTCCGCGGTGTCCGAAAGCCTCGGCACCGTCACTGGCCCACGCGACTGCCACCAAACAAGAATCAGGTCAACAACGGGTTGCCTCCTCACCAACCTACGTCCCCCGGAAGGTAGCACCTCCCAATACCAGCTCGGCGGAGCCCAGTCCCGAACATGGCCCTAATCAAACAGGCCTCCACCGCCAAGTCGACGACGACGAGGATGCAGGATAGGCATCGCCGACGTCGATGCGGGAACTACTTCTATATATAGTTAAATAAAGTAGTTTATTAAATCAACTAGCTAGTTCAACTATATATGAAGCACTTACTATAAATAAAATAAAGTAGTACTTACTAAAAATAAACTAGTTTAAGTATAGTTCTATTTATTTTTCTAACTAATTATATTAAACACTTTCTCTTCTTAATTTTTCCCTTTTTCCTCTATTCTAAATATGAACATATTCATAAATGACTTATATCATTCACAATTTTCCTATACATACACAATAAATTGACAAAGAAAATACTATGAACAAAAAAATCATTAAAATTCTATGAACAAAATTACAATAGAAAAAATCATAAAAATTCTATGAACAGAAAAAAATTATAAAAAATTGACATCTAAATTACTTACATAATATGAAAAAAATTTGACATCTAAATTAGAACATAAAAAACTCATAAAAATTTGACATCTAAATTACAACAGAAAAAATCATAAAAAATCTAACACAATATGAACAAATTAATTACACAATATGAAAAAAATCTAACAGAAAAATCTATGAACTACACATCTAAATTACTACACATCTAACAAAAAAAATCTATGAAATACAAAAAAATCTACAAAAAAATCTAACAAAATCTAACTCAATTAACTACTACACATCAAATTAAATTAGTTGCTCATGGCGACGGTGTCGGTGACGGCGACGGTGTCGGGGACGGCGACGACGAAGGCGACGGTGAGGTGTGGCGCGGCAACGGGCAGGGGCGGGGCGGGCCGGGGTGGGGCAGGGCGGCGCGTCGACGGGCAGGGGCGGAGCGGCGACGGCGTCGATTGGGGCGGCGCAGGACGGTGCGGGGCGACGACGACGACGGCGAGGCGGAGACGGACGGGCAGCCTGGCGGCGTCGGGCGGCGGGGAAGAACGAACTAACCCAAATTTTCGCAAGTGCCGCTTATATAGGCAGAGCATTGGTCTCGGTTCATGGCACCAACCGGGACCAAATGCCTCTTTTCAGCAGCCCAAAAGGCGGGAAGCAGAGGCCTTTAGTCCCGGTTGGTGGCACCAACCGGGACTAAAGGTTGTCATTGGTACCAGTTGGTGCCACCAACCAGTACCAATGCACCCCTTTAGTTCCGGTTCGTGCCACCAACCGGGACTAAAGGCCTTGCGCTGGCGCGGTGCAGTGGGATGTTTAGTCCCACCTCGCTAGCTGAGGAGCGGCCGCACCTGTTTATAAGTGCAACTCTGCCCTCCCATTTGAACTCCTCACTATTGCAGGCCTACTGGCATAAACTTGTGTCTCTACCTATGGGCCTGGTGGGCAGTCTGCAGGCCTGAATCCTGGCCCAATAAGGTTTCTAGTCGTATTCAGGCCGTGGTGGCCCAGTAGGTGGCAATTTTTTTATTTTTTCCCATTTTTTGTTTTATTTATATTATGATAATTCTTTTTGCTATTAAAGTTTGTAACAAAATTCTAATTAATTATTTATTTTCTTTTATGATAATTCTTTTTTGCTTTTAATGTTTTGAACAGAATTCTAATTACTTATTTATTTTCTTTTATGATAATTCTTTTTGGTATTAAAGTTTGTAACAAAATTCTAATTACTTATTTATTTTCTTTTATGACAATTCCTTTTGCTATTACAGTTGGTAACAAAATTCTAATTACTTATTTATTTTCTTTTATGATAATTCCTTTTGCTTTTAATGTTTTGAAAAGAATTCTAATTACTTATTTATTTTCTTTTATGATAATTCTTTTTGCTATTAAAGTTTGTAACAAAATTCTAATTACTTATTTATTTTCTTTTATGATAATTATTTTTGCTATTAAAGTTTGTAACAAAATTCTAATTACTTATTTATTTTCTTTTATGATAATTATTTTTGCTTTTAATGTTTTGAGCAGAATTCTAATTACTTATTTATTTTTTCTTTTATGATAATTCTTTTTGCTATTAAAGTTTGTAACAAAATTCTATATAATTTTAGTTTCAATAATACTAGAGGTTTATAAAAGCTTTTTAGTTGATTCCTTCAGTACCAGTTCTAAGGCTGTTACAAAGGCATTTTATTTGGTACAGGTTTTAAGGCGACCTTTTAGTACCGGTTCGTGGCATGAACCGGTAAAAGAGTTTTTTAGTTGATTTTTTCTGCAGCTGTTTTTTAGTCCCACCTCGCCAAGCGAGAGGAACTCGCAGCGGTTTATAAGCCCTGAGTGTAGAGACGATGAAGGGAGCAGCGCAGTGCTCACCTGCACGTTGGCCTGAAGCTAAACAAGGTGCAGATGAGCATTGCGCCTCTCTTTCATTTTGGCATGGTATATATAGGCATATCATTGGTCCCGGTTGGTGGCATGAACCGGTTGGTGGCATGAATAGTTAAAATTTGAACCAATGAATGCAGCTAGTCACCCCGAAAGGCGAGCCCATGTCTTTTGAGAAACTGACACAACCTGTTGTGTTGACTTATCTTATACTAAGGGTCGCATGAATAGTTAAAATTTGAATTCTTTGAAATTTGTGTGAATCACAAGTTTGTGATTAACTTTACTAAAAAAATGATCATAGATGCGCCTATAGAGAGAATTCAACCTAAATTCATAATAAATTTCTATGAACTTTAGAGAAATTCAGTATGAATTTAGGTCAAATTCTTTGTATAAGGGCATCTATTTTCACTTTAAGAGGAGCTCAACAAGGCAGAGATGGAGGGGCTTATAAACCGGTGCGAGCGCCCTTCGGTAGGCGAGGTGGGACTAAACTCTGACCGCAACGAGGACCAACCCTTTAGTCCCGGTTGGTGGCATTATCCGGGACTAAAGGGCAGCCTTTCGTCCCGGTTCAAGCCACCAACCGGGACCAATGGTGGTGGGCCAGGAGCGAGGCCCATTGGTCCCGGTTCGTCCCACCAACCGGGACCAAAAGGTCCAGAGAACTGGGACCAATGGCCCACATGGCCCGGCCGGCCCCCGGGGCTCACGAACCGGGTCCAATGCCCCCATGGGTCCCGGTTATGGACTGAACAGGGACTAATGGGCTGGCCCGGCCTGGACCATTGCCCCCTTTTCTACTAGTGGTTGGAGGATTTTTTTTGATATGATGCATGTTGATATGATTTGATCCATCATGTGTACTAGATGTTGTTGGAGGAATATGGTTAAGATTTTATTTTGATATGATGCATGTTGATATATTTTTGATATGATTTGATTTCATTTTTTGTTTATGTATGCTTATGCTTATGATGCTTTTGTTTATGAAATTTTATTAAGGCGGTGCTTCCTCTTGGTCGCATAATGTTGCTTCCAAGAACCTCCTTAGGACTGTCCATACATTTTTTCCATTCTTTGATTATCATGTGTTCACCGATTTTAGAAATTCGGTATGGCAGGTGAGATTCGTAGGACGGCATGGCTGTAAGTTCAACACATCAAGGCGACCATTCTGATACATCAAATGAGGCACACAATCCATCGGGATTTTCTGTTGAAAAACATAGTAATAACTTCGTAGTTAGCAATGTAGTTCAGTTTTAGAAGTATGCAAAAGATGCAGGGATGTCGTAATAGTAAAAAATCTTACCAAGGCATCTCCATTGAAGTTATCATGGTTCAACACGTGCACTAGTGGCACGTATTTACCATAATGTGGAGGGAGTTCGATAATAGGCATTGTAATTCTCAAGGGAAGTACAATATGCGACCAAATGATTTTTCTCCTGATATGTTAACTCAGAGCCATCCGTGTGGTAGGTTTTGTCTACCATTTTCCGCACATTCTTTGAAGAATGAAAATAAGTTATCAATGGAAATAAGCTGTCAAATATTTTGAAATAAACAATATAAATTTGTTAATAACAATGTTTGAGAAACTCACATAGCGGTAGAATTGGAAGCGTATCAACAAGCACCCAAATGTCCAAATTGTCCTGGTTGATGTCAGGATCACCAAGATCCGTGGTGATAAACATACACTCTTGATAATTATACATCTTGCAAAGTGCTTCCCAACCCGGGCAACCAAAATGGGATACACTCTCAGAATTGTATAGATTTACCTTAAAATCCGTACCATGATGGGTCCTTAGGTTAATTTTTTTGTTTCATTCCTATCATGATCTTCAAAACCCATCCTCTCAAAGACATAGCATCTTGCATGGCATGTGATAAGCTAGTCAATTTGTAAAAGACAAAAATTACACGTCAAAGTAGTAGAAGTCGAGCTTAATTACGAAAAAACACTTTGCGTCGTAGCTTACCGTATCACAATCAAAGGCCCCCTCGAGCTTAATGCTGAAGCGCCGACCTTCATCCAGCTAAGGCCTGTCGCAGAAACCCCAGTTGTCGCCGCACCAGGAGCACTCCCCGGAACCTTCTTCTTCCGACGACATTTCCTATGTTCATAATTCAAAGATTAAACTTGTACAATTAAATATATGTACTACAAAAACTAAATTAGATCATTATTATTCATCATGGGTTGGCTATCGGTCTATCGAGTCTTTTCTTGAAAACTCTCAGCTCACGTGGTGTATATATTCGACCGTTGGTGATGGTAGCTCCTCCTTTTGTTCCCGAGTGCATTACACCAAATTGTCTAGCACACGGGAACGAAGGAGAAGCTACCCCCACGACAACAGTCGGGATTCTAAGTCCTCTCATATATGGTGGAGACTCTCCCTCACTGATTCCTCTCTGACATTTGCGACCGTCGGTGATGGTCATTACTCCTCCTTCCCTAGTGCATTACAAAGGTCTAGCACCCGGAGAAGAAGGAGAAACGACCCCCATGACAACAGTCGGGATTTTCTTCGGCCTCGACAGACTTAAAGTCAACCCGAAATATTGTTTAATTATCTTTCTAGAAAATCCAGGCCACTCGATATTTCCTACATATTCTAGCACAAGTCATGCCAAAATTCACGGAAAAAATCCGGCATGACCTTTGCTAAAATAGGACATATCGAGCGCCTGAAATTTGCCGGAACGGAAATTAATCAACACTCCGGCAAAACATAGGCCACTCGAAGGTGTAACCTGCAAACATGACCGGCCACTTGGGCAACCACATATCCTATCTGAGCAACACAAGATATACATGTTTTTATCTACATCATATCTTATAGGACTCATATTGACATGGAGATTTGGCTGGTCTCACCTCGAGGTCGGAGGGGGTCGGTGACGGGGACGACGACGGGGATGATGGAGGGGCTCCTTGATTTCTGCAAAAGCAAAAACCCTATAAGTTATCACTAATACATCCCGAATAGTATCATACATATAACATCACTAATACAACTAAAACCCTAGCGAACGACGGGTATCGACGACAAGGATGCGAGATAGGCATCGTCGACGTCGATGCGGGAATAATTGCTTAAACTAAAAAAATAACAAAAAATGTGACATGTTCAACTAGTTCTATTAATTCAACTAGTTCTTATTAAAAATAAACTTACTATAAATAAAAATAAACTAGTTCTTTCTAAAATAAACTAGTTCAACTAGTTATATTAATTTTCTTACTAAAAATACATTAGTTCTATTAATTCAACTAGTTCTTACTAAAAATAAACTAGTTCAACTAGTTTTATTAATTTACTTAGTAATTATTTTAAACACTTACTAAAAACAGTAAAAAAAACTACATTATACAATAGTAAAAAGCTACAGTAAAAAACAGAAAAAAAAGAAATGGAGGGAGGAGGGGAAGGGAGGAGGGGAAGGGAGAGGAGGAGGGGGAGGAGGCCGGTGGGGTCGGAGGATGAAGGGGGCGGGGGGAGGAGGGGAAGGGGCAGCCGGAGGAGGTGGAGGGAGGGGGCGGGGGAGGGGGAGGGGGCGGCCGGAGGGGGAGGAGGGAGGGGGCGGCCGAAGGAGGAGGAGGGAGGGGCGGTGGGAGGAGGGTGACCGAAGGAGGAGGAGGGAGGAGGGAGCGGAGGAGGGAGGAGGGAGGAGGAGGGACGGAGGGAGTACCTCGGTGGACGAGCAGCGCGGCGACGGCGGATGACGGGTTCGGAAGGAGCGAGAGCGAGTGAGAGGGTCAACCGCTCTAGGATAAGGTAAGTAAGTAGTAGCGCGTTTCTAAGGTATGCACTATTGCAATGGGACGTAGCAGTAGCGCTGGTTAAGGATACGCGCTACTGCTAAGTGGGGCTAGCCATCTGCACCTAGTACAAACATAGCAGCAGCGCGTTTTCCTAGCGCGCGCTACTGCTAAAGTAGTAGCAGTAGTGCAGTTTATTTAAACACGCTACTACTAATTAGCAGTAGCATCCTGTTTTGTCCAGCGCTACTTCTAAGATGATGCGTATAAGGTTTTCCCTAAGTGAAGCCGAAAGACCAGAGAGGTTTAGGCATTGAAAATTTAGAGGTAAAGAACAAATGTCTTATCAGCAAATGGTTGTATAAGTTATCTGTAGAGACTGATGCCACTTGGGCACAGATTCTTCGTACTAAGTACCTCCAGTCCAAAACTTTGTCCCAGGTGACGGTAAGAACGACTAATTCGCCTTTTTGGAAGGGACTCGTGAGAGTGAAATCAGCCTTCTTCAATAGGACAAAATGCGTAGTTGTAAATGGTACTTCCACAAGATTTTGGGAGGATACATGGCTAGGGGAGGCACCCCTTGCAATTCAATATCCTTCTCTCTATAATATTGTTCAGCGAAGAGACGTTTACATTGCAATAGTACTATAGTCAAATCCTCTTAATATTCAATTCAGGAGGACGGTAGTAGGAAATCGTTGGGAAGCTTGGCTCCGAGTTGTGAGACGATTGATGGATGTCCAACTCTCTCAAATGCTAGATCAACTTCGCTGGAAACTAACTAAGAATGGGGAGTTTTCAGTTAAATCCATGTATTTGGATATTATCAACACTAGCGTTATTCCTAGTTTGGAACATGTTTGGAAAGTCAAAGTGCCTTTAAAAATCAAAGTGTTTATGTGGTTTGTCCACAAGAAGGTCATCTTAACTAAAGACAATTTGACAAAGCGCAACTGGACGGGTTCTAAAAGATGTAGTTTTTGTGATAGTGATGAATCAACCAGACACCTCTTTCTTGATTGCCCTTTGGCAAAGATTTTGTGAAGGTCCATCCACATAGCTTTTAATATAACTCCTACGAATTCCATCAACACGTTATTTGGGACGTGGCTAGATGGGATCGACGTAGTAACAACGAGACATATCCGCGTAGGAGTATGTGCTTTACTATGGGCAATCTGAAACTGCAGAAACGATTTGGTTTTTAACAGAACAACAAATATTCATTTCTTGCAGGTTATCTTCAGGGCCACTACACTCATCCGTATGTGGTCGCTACTCACTTCGACGGTGGCCAGGGAGCATTTGGTTACTGGATCTATCCAATGGGAGACGGTAGCTCGGGCTATCTTCAACTGGTTTGGATGACAGTCATGTAATCGGATAGGTGTTTAGTTTCCTATCTGTTTTTTGCCTGCCGTTTATGGCTGCCCCTTTTTTTTTTGCTTTCGTGCTCTCTGTTGAGCACCTATTCTTTTGTTGGAGACTACGAGACTTCTGTTGAACCTTTTGCTTATTAATAATATGGCCGTATGCATCTTTCTGATGCAGAGACCGGGGCAAACTCCCTTTTCGAAGAATTTTTTTCCTTAACTCTCCTAAGTGTACTAAATATATAAGCGTATTATGCATAAAAACAAAAGAATATAGTTAGTAATGTTTCAAAACAAAATACAATCGTCGGTACATATAACATCAGATGTTTACAAATACCCACAAATAAAACTGGACACTACTCTCCTAAATATAGGTCATAATTATTGAAGGCAGATACTACAACATGTATAAAATCATGTCGTTCTACCAAACAACTCAATAAACATGATCACATCTGTTGTAGCATTTTTGGAAGATCATAAACACAAAGTTTCTTGGTGCATACCCATTCGGTATTATCCAATTGGAATAGCTAAAAGGGGGCATACGGTGACATCACAAACACAAATGAGTCCATGTGTTATTCATCCGAATTATTTTATTACATAAACTCTTGGGACTCTGTCAGTTCTGACTATGAAAATAATGAAGCCTATAAAACTGGTACAATTTCTAAAATTATCAAAACCTTTACTCCAAAACAAACTTATGCAAAAATTTAGTACCGTATATTCTCTGAATCCACTCTAATCCCAGAGATCGTGTAGAATTATTACCAAAAATTAAAACTGTTATATAGACCGGATAGATCACAGCGGATGTGTGGTGTCATGAAATGCACACCACTTTATAGAATATATAAAGAAAGTTGGACCATATAGTAACAAGAAAGATAAACATAGTGGACGAAGTTTAAAGTGATTACTTTTTGAAATGACATCTATAGATGAACCATAAACCTATACCTAATTAGATAAAAAAAATCTATCAACTCACACCCAAATGCCCGTCATTTTTTATTAGACGGAGAACAAAAACCTTGCAGTAAAGATACATGTCACCCTACTTTCTAACTCCAAGAAATAAAAAATTAAAGTAGACATAAAAGAATGTACCTACATGCAACTACTCCTTAAGTAAAAAACGTAACAATTGCTTCTACCGATTGGCTATCATATACTGTAGTTTGGCAGTGGAATGTTGATGATTCTTGCCGGGTAACAAATAGACAAACATACTTACCTTCAACGCTACTGTTGGAGCATAATTTGCAAGATGGAAGTGGTCATGACATACAAATATGAGAAGGGCATGGTGGTAGCCGCCATGAAGATGCTACCGGAGATCTGACGACAAGTTGGCGCTGTGAGGTGGTTCGGGAGAGCTTGGAGGTGACGAAAGAGAGTAGTAGGAGGAAACAGTCAGTTGTAAAAAGAGGGCCGCCTCCTTCTCCCAACCCTAGCCGCCTCCTCCTCCCAACCCTAGCGGCCCCTCCTCCTCACCCCTCCCCTCCTCCCTCCCTTGCCGCCGCCTGAGGTAGCCGTCGGGCAAGCCCGGGGCGCCAAGGATGGTGGCGGCGAGGCCTCGGTTGCCCTGCTCCTGTGTGGTAAACCCCGGATCTGGAGCGGCGGCACCATTGGCAAGGCACGGCCGGCTAACAGCCGTGCGGGTGGTGGATCCGGTGTCCCGGCCGTGCGGGAGGCGGGATCCGGTGGTCGTTGGCTGCCGCCGGCGGCTTCTGCGGCGGTCGGTGTGCGCGATGTGGCGCATCCCTTCCTCCCCTGTTCGGTGTGCGGGCCAGCTTGGTCGGGCCGCGCTTCCTCTTGGTCACCGGTTCTATACAGGAGGTGCTGCTGGTGGCAGAGATCTAGTTCGGGCGAAATCCCTGGCCGGCCATGACCGGCCACGCCCACGGCGATGCCTGAGGGCGCTGTTTCCCTCCTTGGAGGCATCAGTATGGACTGATCTCCTCACTTCACCTTCTCCTAGGTTTCCCGGGCGAAAGCCCTAACTCTATTGGGCGGCGGCGGCGCTCACGGCGTCGTTCCCTTCTTGAAGGTGCCGCTTGGGGAACCTTGGGGTTGGGTGGCGCTTGTGGGTGGTGGACGACAGCGGTGGTGCGGCCCTTTCCTAGCATGGATTTATGTCCATAGCTTGGAGATGGAGTCATGTAGGTGGAGGTCGTCGGCTGGTGTCGTGGTGGCTTCAATGGCGGAGGAGCTGCCAACGCTCGCGTAGGTGGAGGTCGTCGTTTGTCATGGTGGCGTCGATGGCGGAGGACTTGCCAAGGTTGTCACCTCAATCTGCTCTGAAGATGGACCGGTGGAAGATGGCGGTGACGACACATGTGAGTGCTCAGACCAATTTGAGCCCCAGACCTGGCAGATGGCTCGGTCGGGGCCTTGGGTGAGAGGTATGAGTATGTGGCCCTGCTTGCACCCCTTCATCATATGGATAGGAGTAGCGGCAGATGCTGCCAAGATGGCGGATTCCGGCATATTATTGTTATACTTTGTAAGGTCCCCAAGAATAATCAATAAAATGATCGTATGCATCTCCTAGATGCAGAGGCCGGGGGATTATAATCTGGAGAAGTTTCCAAAGATTTAGGCAAAGTTTAAACATAGTTCCTTCCTTCACAACTGCAAATTTGGTCCAGAAACTAGGTTTGGATGCTGTGCTTGCATGGCGTGATGGATTTGGCGAAAATTTGGTGTAGGGAGATATTTTAGGAGTATGGAGGCACCGGTAAAATTTCATACCCATTTGAGTACTCACATATGGTACTTCCTTCACAACGATCCTCTCTAGACATAATCTTTGGGGAATTATTGGGAGAGATTGGTTTGGCCAAATAATGTGAATTTTGGCATGCCCAAGATATATAGGAAGATTTAGGGCCTGGATTAATTTCAGGAATTATAGACACATCTGGAATATAGTTGCTTCACCATCTCCACCGCTTGGGCAAGCGTGAACTCCACCATGGCGTCCTCTATGTCGAAGCCCGCAGCCGCCGCTTGGTAGAACATTTACTCCGCCATGGCGTCCACCATGTAGAAGGCCACACCCCACCGGAGCAGACGCCTGTCGGACCGTCGGGTTTCCGGGTGTTTTCTACTGGGACCCCATTGTAAGTCCAACATGGTGGACACGCCCGGGTCTCCCCATATCCTCCCTACATTTGTGCTAGATATGAGGGGTGCCGGTCAGCCCAGGTGTTTGAGTTGCCTGTCTAGGTTGGTTTTTTTTGATCGGCCACTGATCGGGCCGTCCGTCCAGGCGTTTGAGGCAGGTTCGGGGTACCCGGCTATAGATGCTCTAACAATCGTATCACTGCTGGCGTAGTCATCTATTGCATAACAGTAGTTGGGAAACCAAATCCAAGGTGTAATATTATTTGGGGAACATAGTGGCATATAGTATTATCTTAAAAAACAATGCATAATTAGTCATACCTATTATACCAATCTTAGAACATGTTTTGAATTCAGGTAACCTTAGCGTGACTTTTCAGATGCATATAAACAACAGAAAACTTTGTATCCAAGCAAACTTCTAATGCTGAAAACATGGGGCATGTACATGGACATTGTTGAGTTTGTTATTTGGGGGCTTCTTCCAAATTCAACATCGGCCATCCGTAGTTGGACTAGCGGTATGTTGAAATGTTCTGTTGTTTGATCTTTTTTTAATAAATCCATGTTGTGAGTCTGCATAGAGAATAATCTTATGATATGATTGTTATTACAAATGTACATGGTTTCACCATATCATAGTATTATAAATGCATGACGATTGATCTGGTAAGTGGACGGGGCTCTCCCCAGCAGGCCACCGTGTAGCATTTCTTAATCTTGTTTACATTTTTCATGCTTTGGTCGTACATTACTATTTATAGCTTTCTTTTTCCATGGAATGCATTAGCATGGTGTCGTCGTGGTAGAGACCGGGATGAAGGATAGGTCAAGTATAGAATCATGAGGTACTAGCACTAGGATAGGAAAACGGCTGCCACCCTTGTCCCTTGCTGCTAGCTTGCCACGGCGGCGTTGATCACTGGCTCACCTAGAACACGGGTTAGTAGATTTTGTGAGAAGAGTGTGGTTTGAGAGTGAGAGGGATGGCGGCTGGGGTTGGTTTGTTCAGTTACTACTGTCTGAGCAGAATGATTTCCCTACTTTAGAAAAATTAGCAAATTGCATTTCGTTAAAATGACGTTATAGCAAATTGCATTTCATTAGAAATGATGTGGTAGCAAATTGCATGAGCTAGCGGGTCATATATCTTTGGCTGTGTGGGGGGGGGGGGGGGTGTTGGTCACGGGGAGCGCATGCCTCGCCCCCCTTGATGGCAGTGGCAGGTCTTTTTGAACACAGGGGAAGGGATCAAGGTGGAGAGCAGGGTGGTTGGTGGGGGATACCTCCTTGGCGGTCCGTGCAGAAGTACATTGTGTAGGATAGAGGGCGCCATGGCGAAGGTGAGGTTGCCCTCATCCGATTTCAAAAGAGAGGGATCCAGTGAGAAATGTCATACGGAGGGAAGCCGAACGGGAATGGGAGGTTTCGAGAGAGAAAGGGAAGGGTGTGTTGTGGAGTGGGGTTTTTGTGTTGGGACCGCGTGTTGAAGATAACATGATGGATATTTCAAACAACCACATTTCTCCCCACATATGGACTGGGTTAAGGGGAGCCCGAACTGTCCAAACGGTTGGAATTTGGGGGAGCCTGTTGGGCGCCCGTTTGATATTCGAACACGCCTGAACTTATGAGGGAGAACTGAGTTTCGACCATGAAGGCGATCTTAACTGTTTGTTTGATTTATTTATATGTATTGTAGCCCGTAGCACGTTCTACTTGTCTTACTAGTTTGTATTTTAATCTAGCGACTAATTTCATGCACCCGAACTCCAAATCGGAATGGTCCAAAGCTGATACACCCGAACTCCGATTTGGACGATAATCAACCACTTGCGATTGTTTTATTGCCAACTTAGAACGAAAGGCATGCATGCACTTTTGCAACGAAGTGCAAATATACGAGGACACCGACCTTTTATTTTTCCGTTAAAAATCTAGTTTTCCATACAAATCTGCTGAATGGTCGAGTATCCGACGATAATATATAGTAGAACACAAGATCGTGTCTGACCATCCACATACAATGGACCAAAGAAGACAAAAAAAGAAAAGGATATCAATATTTGTTTATTGATGCAGCTTATTAGATTAGGTGCGTACTCGTTCAAGGACTCAAGGCTCTGTGTGTCGGTTTAGCGTCAAGTGGTGAATGGCAGTTGAAGCACACGCATTTGCCACCGCTGCACAACCCGAAATGGTAGCCCTCATTGCCACATTGCAGGATACATGCGTCCACGGAGATGCAAACCGGGTCTTGAGGACTGTGCGTCGGGCATTTCACAGGCCTTACTGCGACCACACCTGGACGACATATTGATTCATGTACACAAAAGCGAGCGTGGTTACTCATAAAAGAAAATATGTTTCTTAAGGGAAAATTTCTGTTATATAAGATATAATATATAATGGAACTACAAATTAAAGATATTTTGCCCTGAAGCCTGTATCTCTACTCCTAATGAAGCAGTTGGTAGTCTTCGCCGGTCAATTTTCGTCCCACCAGAGACTGTTTATTTTCGTCCTCAATCCCACCTCCCAGCAAATTCCGCACTGAACCGACAAGCGTAAAAAAAACTGAGATTGCAATCGGACGAGGGTGCAAACCTCCGGTCAATTGAAAGAAAAACGGATGTAAAAAAACTCTACGAAAATTAACCTACGAAAATTAACCAATGAGAAAAAAAGATGCTAGGGCAGGTATGAGCGGTTCCTCCTGCCCTCGAATCCCCTCGATCCGTTTCCTCATTCCATCAAGGACGCCCTAGCTGCGGAGCCCTTCCTCGCCTCCGAGATCCGCCGCCACCATCCTATCTGATTCTGGCCGACGCCACCGGCGACGCCATCCGGCTCTCGCGTCAGCTGCCACTAACGCGGCTCCACCCCTGTCTCCCCCATCGATCCCCAGCACCTCCTCGCCGTTCCCCCCCAGCGCGCGCCCCTGTGGGCTGCGGCTAACCCTAGCCGCCAACTCGTGTTGCGGGCACTGAGGATGGGAGCGGGCGGCCGCATCGCTGAGGGGTTGGAGCGGCTGGGGCGTCACTGCCGCCGAACTCCGGGAATCCCGCCACCGCCGAACTCCGGGAATCGCCGCCGCAAAGTCTCCAGGGCAGGGCGGTTTCAAACCCTGCTGACGAACTCAAAGATACGCATAATCATTGCCGCCGCCCCCCTCCTCTGACTGCCCCGCGGTCTTCTATCTCTCCCAACTCCGCTGTCGCGCCCCGTCTTCCGTCTCTGCATGAATCGCGGCTGTGGCAGCCACTCCCCATGGCGGCCATCCTGGCACACTGTGTCCGGGATGATGGAGGTGATGTCGGCCAGGTCCCTGTTTCCGTCGGCATCTTCTGCGATGGGACCCGTGGGGGCAGGTCGCGCGCTGCTCATCTGCGTCGATGGCGTCGGCGTGGTCCTTCCCCTGCCAAGCGTGGCTGCTCCTTGGCTGGATCACAATGATGATACAGTCGCCTCAGCGGGGGCTAGGGATCTCGCTGGCTGGCGTTTATTTGATGTTTGGTTGTTCCAATCGTGATGGAACGGACGTATAATGTACTGTACAAGAATTTGGACGAGGCTCATTTGCGTGGATGGTGTGGCTTGGCTGCCGGGCACACAATCCATTGATTCACACATAAGGTTTGCCTCTTTTCTTCTCTTTGCATTCTTTTCTATTAAGTTTGCAGATTGTTTGTGTTGGCCAACGAAAAAAGATTTAGGATCCTAGATTTATACAGTTTAAGAACTTACAAAGTTTAGCAAGTATATCTGGTTCTGAACTTTGGAAGAGTGCTTATAACAGTAATTTCTTCAGTCTTTTGTAATTCCGATTTAATATCAATTCTGTTGTAGTAGCATCCTTGTAGTTCACCATTGGAATGTGCACATGTAGTCTTTATTAGTAATACAGTTTCTTGATTCTTGAATTCTGAGCTGAATGTGCACATTTAGTCTTTATTAGTAATACAGTTTCTTGATTCTTGAATTCTGAGCTGAATGTGCACATTTAGCAACCACTGCGTACGTACGTGCTCTAATGGAAAGAACGTAGCCGACACAGACCGTAGCCATCTACACCAAGGCTCCTCCGCCCTACCGAGTCTTGCAAGCGATCGTCGTAAGAAATATTCCGTTTGATGCCGGCATGCGTTGTTGTTCCACTGTCGCAACCATCCATCTACACACCAAATGTATGTGAACAAGATTCATTGGGGTTCCTCTATTTTCCCATAGTTTTCCTCTTCTTTTCATGCAAGATCAGTCTCTGATCCACCTCACTCGCATGGATGCAGGTCAAAACCGAGTCGCCGTGTTCACAATGCTGGGCATTATTTATATCAAGGGACGAGGAGGAAGATTTGGATGACCGTAACCACAATGGCAAGGGCAGCAAACATGGTCGTCACCTGCAATGCCGATGGATGCTGAGATTATGTTGTTTGGTTTATTTGTTGAAAGTTACAGCCCATGTTTCATGATTTATTTGCCGCCGGTTAATCATGATATTTTGAAGTGCTCTGACAATTGCTTGCTGTCTGCATCTCTTACTTTTCAACTTGCTGCATATACAGATATACATCATTAGAATCTGTTTGTACTTATTCAACATGCTTCAGTTATGCTTCTTTGAAAATCCAGTTGTAGATGCAGTGAAGCCCCATTTAGATCTTGGCTATAGTATTATTCTTGTCTTATGACTCATGACGGATTGATATGTGATACCATGACATAGCATTGTGGTACCGTGGTAGTCACATTTGGTGGTAGTTCTGATTATTTGCTAGATTACGAGATAAGACCAAGTGCTTCTGCAACTCGGTTGCGGTTTTGATAGGAACATGAAGACTTTGCCATGCCATGGAGCATGTTTGATTTAAAGGAGTAAGTCAACATACAACTTGTTTCTTATGTTTTATCTAGAGAAAATGATTGTTCCTTGTGAGTCATTTTCTTCTAACAAATGCAGCATAGTTGCTCCAATATATTGAGCAGGGAAGAAGTTTGTTACAAGTGTTTTATAGAGTTGACGCAAGAGACATCCGACGGGATACATTGGTAGGCACTTCGTGAAAGGCAGACTCCATTTAATCCTTTCCAGTTGTTTACTGAACACCAAGCCCTATTTGATATGCTTGATGATTGTTATATAGGTGCAGGAATCGACGAAGAAGCTTCCGTTCAGCATGGTATCTCAATGGAAGAATATCCGAAGCAAACCTCCGCTACTTCTCTGTTCCCTTTCATTTGTCGTGGGAAGACCTTAGGAAGGTAGGAAGACCTTAGGAAGAGTGGGTGGGAGGAAGGGAGGCATGTGCTATAGATGTAGGCGAACAATGGTCCTTGGAAATTATTAGTACTTTACAAAATGTCTGTCCCCTGTGACGCCTACAATGAGCGAGAGAGGGTGGAAGGAAGGGAGACCGGAGGAAGGAAGATGGGGATATATGTAGAGAGAGGGAGATAGGAGGAAGGGAGATGGGCATATATGTAGAGAGAGGACGATCAGAGAGGGAGGGAAGATTTACAGGACGATTGAAGTTGAGCCACTCAAATATGTATGTCTCTGTTGCATCGCATGGGCAATTAACTATAGAAAAATTCAAGGCTATTTTTTAAAGTGACATTTATTCACGCCGATAATTTCCAGGTACATCATGTTGAACAATTTTATTTATGTTTTGAGTGGTCAATATTCTTTACCGCTGGCCACATATCTCACTTGTGTTGGTCCCCTAGAATATGCTAATGTTTAGTTTCCAATTTTTCAACTATCAAATATCAGTGGACTTTACATGGTTTCCTACAAAATAAAAAATAAAATCGACTCATATAAGCCAAAGTTGAATCTCAAGCCTTAATTTACACTAAAAAATAATATAGGTTTGATATATGTGTAGAATAGGATATTTTTCCTTGAGAATCTACTAGATGAGGTGGTCATTATCGACATCCTTGTGAAAGTTCGCATGATCTTAGCACAAACCAACTCACAATGCTATCTCGAGCAATGCTTTATTCATCTGCGTATCTTTTTTTTAGGAAAACACTAGGTTAAAAGCCTACTGCAAAAAATTAGATGCTAAGTTATCATAATTGCCATTTATAATCACGAACGATCTTACCAAATGACTGTTCTCATGGCTTTCAAAGAAGAGATATACTAGAGGTTGAGCGCAGTTGGAGGGGCCTTAGTCCTTCCGAGCCAAGAAAAATAGATGGGGCCTGTCCAGGCTATGAATAGTAGATGGGAAAATATTAAAATATTTTATGTTGCCATGGTTCTTAATGGTTAGGTATGTGTCGCACCTGTATGTTTCAAGTGCCTAATTTCATGTGTAATGGTTTGCCAGGGAATTGCAAAATGCAATCAAGTGTCTGGTTGTAGAATCGTGGAATAAGGGAACAAAATCATGCATGTGTTCTCTTTAATTAATAGATAATAAAAATAGACATGCTTTCATGGGAGGATTGGTCTTAAGCATAAAAAGGCATCCATGTGCCACCTATCATTTATAATGCACAGTAACGAGTTGTATGTTCTTGTACCACTTTCTTTATTTTCTGCGTTAGATCTGATAGTATATGTTAGTGAATTACATTTTTATCGAAATAGATTACAAGTGAAGAGGATTTCAATTATTTTTTGTATGTTATTGGCTATCTTTTGTATACGTGTGACATTTGATATGCAATCAGTAACAGCCAATCCACAATGAATAGGAAGACATAGTAATGCTAAGAATAACCCAGTATCAACAAAAGAATGTTCTTAATTTTTTTAAGGCCCGTGGCAACGCACGGGCACTGTACTAGTAGTATGTAAAATCTTAGTAACACTTGTATGCAATTCTATATATGATAATTTGCCCTGAAGATAATTACTGGAAGGCGCAAAAAAAAACATCACCGGAAGACGCAAGGAAGAGTGCCAATATCCATACGGACAAGACGCTCGTGTTGAACCTGCTAGGCTGCTTCATGTCACTGCCCATCTCACCTCCCGTTCCGTGAATCGCACACATAAAAACACGCCAGAATTTCGACATCAAAAGGCGGCAGATCAGACGGCTGGTGACCCCAAATCTAAGAAGTGAATCGAACAAAAACAGAGGGAGCTCTCCTTCAAACACCTGCGCCGAGGTCAGATTGCAGCCAGCAGCCTTGGATCGGGGCCGCGCATTGGACCGGGGCCGCGCAGGATGATGGGAGTGGGCGTGGGGCAGGGGTCCTCAAGAGTGAGGAGGCCGAGAGGGAGGCCAGTGGTTGACGGAGGCCGGCGGCGGCACCGGAGCAACTGAGCAGTGAGGCGGCGCGCGAGCATTGGAGGCTGCGAGCATAGGTGCGTGATGAGGTTCGATTCGGGAGCAATTCTCTTCGGTTTGTTTCTATAGAAACTTTTTCCAGGTTTTCATTTTGTTTTTTATATTTTGGTTCGTTTGTTCTTGAATATGTCTATGAAAATATGTTCAAGAACTTTTTTAAAATCATGAGTTTTTGTGGATTTGAACACTGTTCATGAATTAAAAAATATTCACGAATTCGAAAAATGTTCACATTTAAAACTATCCGTGAAATAAAAAAAGTTCACGGATTCAAAATATGTTGGCGGCGAATTAAAAAAAATGTTCATGTATGCAAGAATTTATTTTGATCTGTAGTTCAAGACGAGATTACATTCGTTGCTGGTATTATTAGTTCGTTTTTCCAAACACCGATTTCGACGATTAGTGGCAGTTGAAGCACAAGCATTTGCCAATTTCGGTGCACAATCCAAAATGGTAGCCTTCATCTCCGCATTGTTGGACACATGCATCCACGCTGTAGCAAATCGGGTCTCTAGCATAGTGCAGCGGGCAATGCACAGGCCTTGCTGTTGCAACCACACCTGGACAACACATATTGATTCAATAATAAAAGTAAGCATGGTTACCCCTAAGAAAATATGTTTTTCAGGGGGAAATTTTCTGTTATATATTAAATACAACTGTTACGGTGATTGGCGATTTTAGGGGCCGTCCATCCACTCCAATCAAACGGTAGAGAAATAGGAGTTACGCGGAATTATGAAACTTAAATTGCGTGGAATTACAAATAACGGTGGGACCATTACAAAATTTAGGTGGGACTATTAATTTTCTAAAGGGCAAATCCGTCAATTTCCCTCCAATCTCACTCAAGGCCGGTACATCTCCTGTTCACCCTCACCGTCGGGTCGGTTCCTCGATCGTTCCCCTCTCGGTTCGAAGCAGAAGGGTAGGATAGGGTGGGTTGGCAGAGGGGTCGGGGAGGATGGCCGCTTGGGCGAGGAGGCGGAGCCAATGACCCCGGCGGTGGCGGCGGCGGAGTGGCCCCAGGGGCTCGAGGACCGGCGTCTGTTGCGCACCCGGTTCCTGGCCGTCAAGAGCCAGATCGAGCGCACGGCGGTGGTAGCTGTCCAGAGGAAGAGGAAGAGCACCCTGCGCCGGTTCGGCGGCCGTGGCGTCACGGAGAGGAGGCGGAGAGAAAGTCCACCGGTGGCCCCGTGAAGGTCGAGGAGGCCGCCGCCTCGTCGTGCTCACCTCGATCCACTTTTTCTCGCATGTGTTCGGTGCGGGCAGAGGAAATAGCAGAGGATCACGTCGACGTCGACGCCCGGGGGGTCGAAGGGAGGGGCAGCGGCCTGGAAGAGCGCGACAAGCAGCGAAGCAAGTCGGTCGTGGGGCTGGAGCAGCAGCACCACAGCCTCCTCGATCCCCTGTTCTCATATCCTATTCGTGCGAGCATGGGAAATAGCAGAGGAGCACGCACGTGTTGACGTCCGGGGAGTCAGAGGGGAGGCGACCTACCGGTGGAGCGCGGTGAGCAGTGGATCCGGTCGGTCGTGGGGCTGAAGCATCAGCGCCGCCGCTTCCTCCTTTCCTTTATCAAAGCTGAAGTGGTGTCGTCGACGTCGTCGTTGATGGTGGCGGTCATGTTGCCTGGGACGCCGTCAACACGCCGGTGCTGCCGCTGCTGCTGGAACTATGCAAGTCGCTGCTGGTGCAACACTGCTGCTCATGGTGCCCAACGTCGTCGGCGCGCAACTCTCCTACCTTCTGCCCACCGGGTCACCCGGCAACGTCGATGGTTCAACAACATGGTGATCACCCGAATGCCCATCAAAATTGTTGGCATGTGTTGCGGCTCTCATGGTCCTACTGCCAACGGTGGGCGTCCAAGAGGCACTTGACCGCCGTGGCATCCCTCGTCCTCAAACTGCGCCGGTTCAGCGGCCGCTCTAGCAAGCACGTCCCAGCGGTAGGTGGGCGAATTCAGCTGAAGGAGCCGGAGTACAGAGCTATACTTCCCCCTTCTCAGTGCTTTTGATTACAGTGATTACAGTCAGTAGGTATATTTCTCCCTTCTCAGTGCTTTTGATTACAGTGATTAGAGTTAGTAGGTAGTGATTAGAGTCAGTAGGTAATACTGAACATGGTAAATTTCATTAGAATATGACTTGCAAGTTGATGGGTTCAGAACCTTTGTGCTATGAAAAACAGTTATAGTAAGAGATTCAAGCAATGTTCTTCTGATTAGGCACTGGACTAGCAAACGGTTTGGTACTGTCTGAGTCTTTACCCATAAAATGTGATAGTAATTAAGACCATATTATGCAAGAACCAAAGTGGTGCTGATTTATGATTAAATCTAGAAAAAGACTGATATTTGGTCACATGGATGAATGTTAATCCTTGTTGAGCGTGTCACTTGTATAGAACACAGTGAGAAATAAGGAAAGAAGACTGATATCTTCTCATGGAGGTGTGGATGCAGGACCCCTCCAACGTGCCAAAGATTAGCACATGGAGCTGCCGGAGCCGGACGGCCCAACCTCACCGCCGACAGAAAAGCGCACGATGGTGCATGGAGTCATCATCCATGTTGGATCGGTGGAGGATCACATCACCACACGTTGTCACAGCTTCACTTTCTGTGTTTTTGATATGGTTGATGGCACCAGCCCTTCTCCTTTCGAAGATGGAGGTCACGGGTTTGCAGGGGACAGGCTGGAGATTTTTAGATTTAATTGTTTGAATACGTATATTTCATTTCATATTGTGTCAAGTCTTGCGTACTACTCCCTCCGCTCCATCCGTTTCAAATTTGTGAACGGAGGGGTGCTTCATATGAGCTTCTATCTATAAACTTTTGTCCGCAATCTATTTGTGATAACTTCTCTCCAAGGTAGGAGCCACTTTTGTATGCTTACTTCTCGTGATTCATTCTTTGTTGTCAAATTCTCGTTCATTTGGTGAGCTTGTGTAATATATGTGTTCATTGATCATGGCCAAGTAAATCAAATTGAATTTCCTGTTAAGGTCTGATGCTTACAGCTGAACTGAACAAAATATATAGTGAAATAATCAACTGATAACAAAGCAAAGAAAAGGTTGCCCCCTAGTCCTTGGAGCTGAGTCCAGTTCTTAACCACAAGCTTCCTCGAGGATAAGCAGCAACAACAAAGATAATTTAGCTTTGCACGATCCTCGGCACTTTTTATGCAAATCTGAATAATCTCACTTGAATCTAATAAAAATGCATCAACTTCTATACAGCTTTTTTATGCAAATCTGAATAATCTCACTTGAATCTAATAAAAATGCATCATCTTCTATACAGCTTCTAACGGCCGCCAGTAAAAACTGATAATCTTCTCTACAACAATCTAGAGCTCCTTTATCTTCTCTTGTTGTGCAACATCCTTCTTATCATGTTCTTGCGCCTTCCCTTCCAGCTCTTCTAACCACCCATCCTGAAATTGCACAGTTTTTTAAATCAAAAATTGCACTGTGGTATTGATGTAAGCATATCTGTTTCCCCATTTACTGCTGCCTTGTGTATGGATCATTGTGAACATTAAAGATGATACCTGAGTTACTCAAAGCAGTTGACACTGTCAGATTATTCTTTTGAACTTTTGGAGTGATAGTGGGAGGCTGAGTATCTAGAGTTCCATTCACTGCCTCTGTAGATTAATATCTGCTCATTGTCAAATGACAGGAGAACACAAGGAACAAGATCCTACACATAGAGAACCACATATTTTTTGTTTAGGGTATAAGAAAGTATATACTCCCTCCGTATCAAAATATAAGACGTTTTAGTAGGCTAGTTTAGCCTACAAAAATGTCTTATATTTTGGTTCAGAAGTAGTACATGATATATTTCCATCATCTGTAACTACATGGTAACATAATGGCTATGGGGGGATGAGAACCTTCAGCTTTGCTTCATTTTTTTTGCTGTCACTTGGTTCCAAACCCTCGCAATCAACATTTCACCAAATCATTTCCCTCAAAAGCATCCCGAACATCCATTACAAGATTGATATATGTTCCATTTTCGCTGCAAAACCAAGGAGTAAAATAACACTTGTTTAGTCTCATGTCCTGGTCAATACGGACGAAGAAACACATACATCTACAGTCTATTTTACAGCAAGTAACTTTTGTAGATATAGAACAAGTTACCTACATGATACATGATACAGTGGGGAGGCAGGATACAAATCATAGAAATAGCAAATGTCTATGATCTAATATCCTTGGCATACAACCTCACAAATAAATTTGGAATCAATCGTGAGGCCAGTAGGGTCAAAATTAGCATTCATTTGTAATATTTAGCTCATGGTTATCCAGATTTAGCAGGCAGGATTGCGCATTTTCAAGCATGATATGAATCATCCTGTGAACACACCTCCCGAGTTGGCAGCGACATCCTCGCATATCGAATTGCCAGCTGACCCATCGCCGGCATCACACCACCGTCGGTGCAGCGGTTCGGGAATTTCCACCCACAGTTTCTTCGAAACGGCGCAGTAAGGCGAAGCAGGTGATGCACCACCGGTGGCCGGTGATGGGTCGGTGTAGAAGAGTAGTGGTATCCTATCCCTCAGGCGAGGTGGGCGGTGGCCGGCGGCTCCGATCCCGCGGGTGAGGCTGGCGGCTCCGATCCCGCCAGTGAGGAGGGCGGCGGCGTTCGAGCGGACTGGGCCGCGGAGGAGAGGGTCGTGGGTGAGGCGGCAACCGGGATCCCGCAGATGAGAACGGGGCGGCGTTCAACCTGGCTGGGCCGGGTGGATCGGAGGAGCTCCGATCTGGTGGTGGCGAGAATTGTGAAGGGGATAGGAGCAGAAGAGTACGGGGGTGGAGCGATTGTTACGTGCGGGATAAGATCGTGGGGGCTGGATTTTTTTTTCATGATTGACTGCTGGGGGTCATAGGCTGCCAAGGGCCGCAAATTTGGAAAAGTGGCGGGATTATATTTTCAGTGAAGGGGGAAAGGTATTTTTGGCGTAAACACGTGAAATATTTTTAGAAAATTAGAAAGTATCGGTGAGGGCCGGAACGAGCAAGATCGGTGCTTGTGGGTCCGGACGACCGAGATCGGTACTTGTGGGTCAGTACAAGTAAGATCGATAGTAGCGAGTCTGGAAGACTAAGATAGGTACTTGTGGACCCGTATGAGTAAGAATGGTACTTGTGGGCACGGATAACAACGATTGGTACTTGTGGTTTCAACGACTAAGAGCGATATTAGTGAGCCCAAACAAGTACGACCGATACTTGTGGGTCTGAACAACTAAGATCGATAGTAGCGAGCCCGAATGATTAAGACCGATACTTTGTGGGTCCGGACAACTAAGATCGATGCTTGTGGATGAGAATGACTAAGATCGCTACTTCTGGGTCCGGACGATTAAGATCGATAGTAGTGGGCCCGGACGATTGAGATCGATAAAAGCGAGCCCGAATGCGTAAAATGGTATTTGTGGGTCCAGACGACTAAGATCGATACTTGTGGGTCCGAACGACTAGGATCGATAGTAGTGAGCCTGAACGAGTAAGACCGATACTTAAGTCCGGACGAGTAAGATCGATTGTAGTGAGCCCGAGCGAGACTGGTACTTGTGGGTCTGGGCGACTAAGATTGGTGTTTATGGATCTGTACGAATAAGATCGATAGTAGTGGGCCCGGACGAGTAAGACCGGTATTTGGGGGCGATCACACTAATAATGCTATGGCCGTCCAAACCCACAACTAGCACTATGGGTCGTCTGATCCCTCAACTAGCACTATGGGTCATCCGAATCCAGAACTAGCACTATCGGTCATTCGGGTCCACACGCACAACGATGGGTTGTTCAGTCCCACAGCTAGCACTATGGGTCGTCTGGACTAACAACTAACACTGAGTCGTCCGATCCCCCAACTAGCACTATGCGTCATCTGAACCCAGAACATAGCACTGTCGGTCATCTGGGTCAACAAGCACCATGATGGGTTGTCTAGTCCCACAACTAGTACTATGATTCTTCTGATCCCACAACTAGCACTATGGGTCGTCCAATCCCGTAATTATCATTATTGGTCGTGTGATGCCACCACTAGCACTATGGTTTGTTGGAACCCAGAACTATCAGTATGGGTAGTCTGAACCCACAACTACCTTTAAAGGTCGTCCTGATACACAACTACCACTACGGGTCATGTGGTCCCTCTACTAATACTATAGGTAGTCCTGACACACAACTAACACTACGGGTCGTCCAAACCACGACTAGCACTATGGGTCACACGGACTAACTACTACCATTATGGGTCATCGCGACCACGACTAGCACTATGGGCCATACTGTGTAGGAGATATGCCCTAGAGGCAGTAATAACAGTTATTTTGTATCTCCAAAGTTTGTAATGAAAGTTTATGTTCCATGCTATAACTGCAATGATTCTCAATTCTGCAATAACACAAGGCTCGGAGGAAAACTCATGTGCACGTGTGGTATAATAAACTGTAAAATGTATTCCTAGTCATGCCTCTAAGACTAGCTCAAGTATTGCATGATAATCCTGTTTTCCTGATCATGGGCATGTCTATGCCGGCAATTTTGAGGGCACATTGTTAGAAGAACACTTGTGTTGAATCGATCCGAATTAATGTTATGCTATGAGATACATTCTTCACTAGTTAATCGTTAATAACACAGAGAAAGTTAATGTTTGCATAATTCCTTAGACCATGAGAGTATCGAGTTCCTTCGTACTTGCTTCGTGAACTTTGGGGTTTGTTAAACGACATCCCGTAACTGGGTGGCTATTACGGCGGCTTACGGGTTCACGGAAAAGTATGGCAAGAAACGAGATAACTCAAGATTGGGATTTGCTCCTCCGACGATGGAGAGATATTCTCGGGCCCTCTCGGTGTTACGGTATCCATCATCGTCTGGCCAGACACAATGTGATTTGATCATAGGGATGCCGGAACACGGAAACGAGAAAAGAGAACAAAACCGGTAACGAGGTAACTAGCATAGTGGACAAGTTGTTGATCCACAGGGATGCAAGTAAATATCACCTCGGGTGTTGGTAATATATCGCGAAGCAACATGACTAGCACACGGCAACTGGAGGTTCACTCGAATATTTATTCGTGTGGGTATAGGGGTCAATATGGGTGTCCACGGCTCTGATGTTGATCATTGATCGGAAAGTGTTTCGTGTCATGTCTATGCTTCACCGAACCTATAGGGTCACACGCTTAAGGGTCATCTATCTGCAGAATACTACACAGGGAGTCTGAGAGAAAGTCACCAGAAAAGTTTCAGAGACAGCGGAAAAGTTCCGGAGAGAACACCGGAATAGTTTCGGTAAAACTGAAAAGTTGTTTCAGGGTATACCATTAAGTCAAATTGGTTTCGGCACATGCCTGATAATTCTTGGAGGATGCCAGAATTATTCTGAAAACTTCTGAGAATTTTCGGGGATAAAAACCGGAAATGTTCCGAAGCCGCCGAAACCGGTTTGATTGCTTTTCGCAGATAAAGATTACTTATCCGGAATTGTTTCGGAACGTGTCCAAAATGGTCCTGAATTTGAATTTTGCTTCTATTTTTTTCTATTCGCCAAAACTTAACTTTCCCAGATTGAATATAGGGTAGTGTGATTTTTTGAGAATTTTTATTGATTTTTTTTGGCTCAAATTTTGACCTAAAATGCTCCTGAATTTGATTTTTTTTTTTTGCAAAACTTCTTCATTGCAACGCCCAAAGCCCCCAGCCCGCTAGCAGTCCGCTCTCACGCCATGGCCATTAGGGAAAAATAAAATAAAAATCTTGGAAAATATATAACAAAAAATGAAATAAATCATGGAAGTGCCATGAAAATGAAAATCACTAAATAAAAGTACATATTCAGTAAACAAGATCCTGGATACATGGCAGAGTTAGAATAACCTAACAAGTTCTCAGAAGGAATTTCTAGTACACAATTAACTACGAGGCAGAGGTAGACAGCGGTGGCTGTCCGGTGAGACAAAGTTAGACGACCGCGCTGTCCGGCAAGGCGGGAGGTAGCCGATGGCGGCTGTCCGGCGATCCAATAAGACAGGAGGTAGATGATGGCGGCTGGCCGGTGAGTTGGAGGTAAACGACGGTGACTGGCAACTGTCTAGTACACACACCAATCCGATGGTTCGAACACCAGACAAGAAGAATAAATTGTTAATGAGTAAAAAATCTATAGTGTGCATAAAACGATTGTAATAAAGGTCTGCTATATTCCAGCACACAGATCCCTTAATACCAAAAGTAATGCATGTGCAGGGTCAAAGAGAAATCCGCGTACTGGTATGCTCTCATTTAGCTTAGCACCACCTATAAGACTTCCCTTCTGGGAGTTACTGGGATAGATATTATTGCCAAATTTATTGTTTTGTCACTCTTCCAAGCCATGTCCTTTTTTTATTCACCTGAATAACCAGCCTATTGACCCAAACTGTATATGTGTCATTGAACAAACTCCAAGCAACAAGGCCACATGGAACAATTGGAGCACCATCAGCGGTTACCTCAGGTGCACAATCCGATGTCAAATGTGCAGCATTCTTATACCACAGTTGTTTGTCACCTTGACTTTTCACATACCTAGGAAAAAACGAGCAACCATTGGTCTGAGTATGTCAACATAATTTGTTCCGACAGGGCAATAGTCAATACAACAGTATAGTGTGCCTGCTAATGCATAGAGCTGAATGAATACACAAGATCCTGTCCTATGGTGTCCTATAAAAAAGAGAATAGAAGGTAGGAAATGAATATTTTCAAATTCCTTGCGAAGCACTGAACTAGATATGACAATCTCATTTTCAGAAAGGAGTGCCATCTTAGAATGCAGCTAATCTAGCAAAAAATGTAGATACAGGTCTCAGCAAAATGAACCACATGTTATGCAACTACTGTACTAAGTCAAGATCCCTGTTGTATGCTCAAGTGATTTAAGTCAAGATCCAACCTTTAGTTTGCAACAGAAGGGAATCTGCACAGAGACAGCTGGATCCAGACTAAGCTTTCTTTCTGTACTATCTACGCTGAGCAAAGTGTCAACCAAAGTATCTAAGCTGATCACTCTTTAAGCACACGCTCCACAATTATGTTCACAAAGAAAGGATATATGGTGCTACATTGCAAAAAAATGTACTGAAGGCTCACTGTGGACACTGCAGAAATAGATAAGGAACATGGAGACGGTTTAAATCTTTACTCCAGCAACCAAAAATTGTTTTCATATTAGAAATATATGGAAGCAAACATAATACTATTAAGAAGACAAATATCATACATGAATTGACAACTAACACTGTTGTAACTCATGTCCCATCACAATTCACAAGGTCATTTACAATATATGACACAGCAGAATGGACATTGCAATTATAAAAACCGTATTCAATACCGAATTTTGATTTTGGTACTCGTGTGGAAACTGAAGTGAAAATGACTACAAGGTTTTGAATTACAAGCATAGCAAGAAGAGCGAACTAGATGATTATGCTTTTTTTTAGAATGGAGGCACATGCCCAGCCTTAAAATGAGGCCCTTAGAGTATTCCAACTAAGGTTTGACATGGGGCGATGGGAACAAAAGCAAATAGGTTCGATACATGGCCGGAAAGGCCTCACAAGCGAAGAAGCGCATGGTAATACTAACTATCACACCACAACACCAACGAAAGCACCATACCCAAGGACTGTGATTATGCTAAGCACATGTTTCCATGATTAGAGAAGTCATAAGCTTGCTCTCAGTATACTTATTATTTTTCAGTGATAAGGATTTAATTAACCATGTCTAGGCATAAGCAAGCAAGATTTCAGATTTAGACTCTCACAGCTACTCTAATCATGCATGCCAAGAATTCGTACAACTGGTAAATCACCCTATTCAAGTGCTGAAATGAATATAATTAAACAGCAGTAGATTTCAGCAAACATCCCCTCAGGCCGGCCTTAATATGTTCAGACTTGGGAACAGGCAAAATAACAGAGCAAAAGTACTAGAGCGATCAGGAAATGTATTGCTCTGAACATGCAGTTGGTTGGGCGTAGTTCGGTGGCAATCAGAGCATGGGACTGCCGAGGCCGCACGACGACGCGAACATGAGGATCGGAGGAGCTAGTAGGACATATATGCAGCTACCTGTAGTCGGCGGGAAGCTCGCCTGCGGCGAGGTAGTACGGGCGATGGACGTCAGAGGGGAAACCGCTCGAGTAAACAGGAGGGAACTGCGCAGCCTGAGGCAGTATGGTTTCCGGCGTACGGTGGAGAGATCGATCCTCTGTCGTCGGCGGCAGGTTAGGGGGCGCCTGGGAAGCGGAGGCTTCCGCCGACTCGGCGCGCCGCGGTGGAGGGCCTGCAGTACTGGTGGCCGGCCGGATCCCTGCGGCAGGAGCGAGAGGAGGGTGGCGGCGGCGGCGGCTATGCGAGGGGATTGAGATTGGATTCGTCCGTGCGTGGGGACGGGGACGAACTTGTCGTGCGGAACGGAACAGACGGAGCAGCTCAATTACTAATTTACCCTTTTTACAGAAAATAAATCTTCAAATGACTTTCCCAGATCTAACGGTCCGAAAAATTCCGAGGTGGAGTTACATGAAATTACTAGTCGTAACTCGCCAATCACCGTAAAAGAGCTCTATATTAAAATACATAATGGAAGTTCAAATTAGAGATATTTTGTCCTGAAACATGTATGCAAAATCTTAGGAACACATATATGTAATCCTATCTAAATGATTAGCTAAGACGCAAAATAAAAATAAAAAGATGACAAGAACACGTAAAGGAGGAGTGGCAGTATCTATACGGACAAGACGATGGCGGTGAATCTGTTAGCCATCATGATCGGTTGGGAAGAAAACACTGCCTTGCGGTTAATTTGAGGCCTCACTATATCAAGCAATGCACGTGTGTTGCCTGACCTACGATTATGTAAATTGGTAATCCAAATGCTGTAATAACTAGGGAATTGCATGTGTGAGATACAAATATTCTGTACGCAATCATCGTGATTTACCTAACTGTTTAGTATTAATATGTTTATATTTTGTTGTCAGAGTATTAATATGATTACAAGCACCATCAGCAAAACGCCCCTCACCCTATCATGGGAGCACCGAAGTCAAAATATAGCACATGTTACTTTTTTTTTTGCAAAATGTAGCACATGAGTGTTATGGTTTGTTGAGCACTATCGATCACTGCAAAGGTTCTATGTGCAGTAGAGTGTGTTTTGGAATTGTGTGATTTTCTCAAAATCCTATAGTTAAAGCGTCAATGACTTCGTTTCTGATTATAGTAAGGTTTTACTGTTAAACACATATAGCCCTTATTACTAAAGCGTTCATTCATACTTGCTGTGTGAGACAGCCTGGATGCGCGAGAGCAAGATCCAGCAAGATCCACCTAAGTTATACAGTAATTTTGAGAGAGGGAGGGAGCAGCATGGGATGAATTCGCTTTTTGGATTATAGTTCTCCCCTTGACATTTTGAGAGACGTGGAGAGTAGCGTGGGATGAGTTTACTTTTTGGACGTCAGTCACCACCTAGAATTATTGCGCCTCAACCACCTAGACCACAATACAGAAGGTGATCACGTGGTTTAGCTAGTGTGGGATCTCATGCTCTTAAATTTATCAAGTAATCTACCTGGAACAAATAATTCTCATCAGATATAACTTTCAGGGAGAACAAAACCATGGAGGAGTGGGGAGGTGAACGTACAAGAGAAAGAAACCAACTGGCAATGAGCAAAGGGGGAACGGAACGGGAAGAAGAATTCTCTCTCTCTCTCTCTCTCTCTCTCCACTACAGTAGTTAACTCTTAGGAAGATGCATCAGGAATTCAGGATGGATGCTCAGTTGCTCACCTGCTTTCGATGAGTACTGCGCAATGAGCAGAACGAAGAGGACCACAGCTCCGGCGACCTTGCAAGCCATTGGGTTTGAGGTTGAAGGACGAACGGTGATTTGGGAAGGGGGGGAAGTGTATGAAGCTCGCGCAGCTGTTGGTGTGAAAGAAAATAGAGCGCGAGCCTCAGCTGTGGGTGCTGGGACCTATCACTATCAGGTAGCCATGGTGTGAGAGATTGGGTTAGGCGACAATAATTTGCCATGGGCTTGTGTCCATGCACCTTTTCTCTCCCTGTGGCTTGCCTCCCCACGTTCCATTGTTCCAGGCCTGTAGCCATGCTGACCATCTGTGCCCTCTCACCCCTGATTTTGTCCAATCATATGAGAATTTATCACTACACATATCATGCCTGGCTCTTCCTCTTCTCAATTCCTTCAAACTACGGGATCTGATTTTCTCCAATGCACATGAAAATGTTGGCTCTCTGAATAAGCAACAATTGTTGCCTGTCATTTTCATTTTTCATAAGGAGAATTGATAGGCAGGCAAGAGATACAAATGTGGCGTAAATGTAAGAAAGAATATAGGGAGAATATATGATGTTATAATATTATTTATTCATAATATAGTAAAAAATAATTATGTTCCAGCCATGGGTGAGTGGTGGTTTCTCCAATTGGTGGTGGGAGGATTGTGTTTGTCCTGAGATAATGTGTGCTGTGGCTAATTTGAGAAACCCAAATTCAGGACGCAACGCGAGTGGGTAGCTTTCGCATCCCACGGCTGCTTGCTATGCCCGGTGGACACACACTGACTGTTTTGCCAATTGAGCACACATGGAGACTAATACAGGCACATGCTGCTGCTATGAGCTGAATTAGTAGGAAGTTGTGGCATCCAGGGGATTGTTCGGCTGCTTTTGTGTGAATTTTCTTTGAATTAATTGGCACTATTGGTGTTTCCTTTCCTTATGTCGACATAGTGCATTGCTTACAAATGGTCTAATTGCCCATGGGAAAACCGATTTGTCCTTCCGTAAAGATGTTGTGCCCTTTAACAATCTGAACCATCTGTGTAGTGGCTTCCTACTAGATCGGAATCAAGCCAGCAATTTGCTGGATCTTAATGAAGAAAACAACTTTGCTCAGGTACGCTTGATGGCTGGAAAGACATTTCTTAATTAGACGCTATTAGTGGCAGTTGGTTTGAAATCGTATGCACGTTAGTAGAAAATGTATACTTCAAAATCTTTTATTCACAACACTAAAGGATCCTACATTTCTGAAGTGGCAGCTCGTGGATTGCAGTAGCTGCGTGTTGTGGGATAAATTTGCATGTATTATTGGGCCTTGGTGAGTCACAAGGCATTCTTATCCTTGTCGTGGCTACACATGCGGCATTTCTTCACGGAGCGTGCCAATAAATCGTATCGACATGCCCCACAGTCTGTGCTACTCCCTGAAAAGCAAAGATCTTGTTTTCGAGAATAGCAAAGATGTAAAATCCTTTCATTGCGGTTTGATGGGTAAAGTGGAAGGCGATATATGGAAGAGGTATACTCGTGCTATTAATCCGGTTTTTTGGGGTTTTATTTGAACAGATGAAATCTCATCGGTTTATGTAAAATATATCAAACTTATGTCAGTTTGCATGAATTCCGTCATGTTTGCATGAATTATGTCCGGCTTCTTTTGTATTGCAAGCTAATATTTACTGCAAGCATGGATGGCCGCGCCGGTACCACTTTATGCGGACGCGTCCGCGAACAAATACTATGTCTATTTTGGGGGCCGGTGTTGAAGATGCCCTTATTAACCTTCAACTATGAGGTTGCAAGATGGCCAAGGACGCGTGGGACAGGTCCGTCCCAAGGGTGACGGTTGGGGTTTGGTCTGGCGACTGGTTAGGCGACCGCGCGGCGACCGCATCTGGACAGGGTTCTCACCGCGCCGCCGCTGCCCTCCCCTGTTTCTCCATCGCTCGGCCCCGCCTCTTCTCTTCTCATCCACAAGCCCGTCCTAGTCCACCATAAGCCTTCCGAGTGTACTGGGGCACGCAGTCGAATAAACACTTTCCGAAACCCTAGTTTAGATCTGGTGCTGGTCAGAAGTGGAGATGGAGCGGGTCGAAGGCCTGATGAAGGGCCTGAAACTCTCAGATTCAGAGAGGAAGGGGAGGAAGATCGTCTTGAAGGGAGGAGGGAAGGTGGGGGCGGTCGAGCCGTAGGCGATTGCAAAGTTGATGTCGGACAAACCCGCTTTGGCGGAGGCGATGGCCGGATCTTTGGCTAGAGTGTGGTGCCCACTGAAGGGCTTGGACTGCAAGGACCTCGGCGATAATATATTCTTATTCACTTTTCACCAGCAGTCAGGGAAGCGGAAGGCACTAGAGGAGGGGCCATGGGAGTTTGGTAAATCACTACTAGTGATAGACGATTTCGTCCCTACGAAAACAATCAAGGCGCATGAGTTTTGGTGGGTCCCTGTATGGGTTAGAGTATTTGACCTCCCACTTGGAATGATGTGCAGAGAAGCGGGAGAGGCCATAGGAAACTTTATTGGCAAAACTCTGGAGGTGGATGTTGGTTCTGACGGTATGGCGGTGGGCAGATATCTTCGAGTCAAGACAAGGATTGATATCAGGGAACCGCTAATGACAGGTTTTATGCGTGATGAAGAGGAAGAGGAGATGGCAGCAAGGAAAAATCTGAAAAAACAAGAAAAGGATGAGGAGCTGTGGTGCCGCTTTGAATACGAGTTCTTGCCGGATTTCTGCTATACATGCAGGCTGCTGGACCATATCGATAAAGATTGTAGTATCAGGTTAGCAAAGGGAGAGAGACAACAGTTCGGCCCGTGGCTGAAAGCGTACATCCCGAAAAGAGGCGGTGAACCTAGTAGCAGAGGTAGTTGGGGAGAAGGCAGGGGCATGGGAGATGGGAGGTACAGCTCCAGCTTCAGATCATACAATACATGCTCTAACAGGAGCAAATCAGGAAGCGATAGCGGGAGCTGGAGGAAACCAACCCATGGGGATCCAAATCAGCTAAAGAACAGGGGTGTTCGCGAGGAGGAGGTCACTAGTCCGATGAAAAAACAGAATGTAGGCGGGAAAGAAAAGAAGGATGATGATGGGCAGAGGGCCAAAAAGGCTTTGACTTTTGGGGGAAAGGAACATGAGGGCAAAGGTGCTAGTTCAGGAACCGATATTTTTGGGCACACCCAACGGTGGTTCGGGGGGCGCAATGATGACTGAGCAGCCAGGAGGGAGCGATGGAGTTGCAGGGGAAAGTGTCGGCCTGGGGAGGAATGTATCTGAGGTGAAGGGGGACAAGGGGAGTGCAAAGGGAGGTGGCAAAGCTGGAGGGAAGTTTACCAGGAGGGTTAGATCAAGCAGCAAAGGGATGCAAACATCACTAGAGGTCCAAGTGGGAGCAAAACAAGAGGGGGCACCAATGGAGATAGATGGGCAGGAGGGTGAAGCACCAAAGAAAGCAAGGACGATGGGGGAGAACGTAACAGAAGGTGAAGCGGGGCTATCAAAACAGCCCTGCGGGAAGCAATGAAGATAATCGCTTGGAACTGCCGGGGGCTTGGGAACTAGCCGGCAGTTCGGGGTCTCCTGGAGCTCCAGGGGGCGGAAGAGCCTGACATTTTGTTTTGGTCGGAGACAAAATTGTTTGAGAAAGAGTTAGACAGCTTGAGGTGGCGGCTTGGGATGCCAAACATGGTGGCAAAGGACCCGGTTGGTCGGAGTGGGGTTCTGGCTTTGTTCTGGCGAAGGGGGTGAATGTCGAGCTCAAGTGGAATGATAAGTACTACATCGATGTAGAGGTGATTGAGGATGATGGGAGGAGGTGGAGATTGACAGGGATGTATGGCGAGTCGAGATGGGGGAAGAAGGAGAATACATGGAAGGCCTTGAGGACGCTGCGTGCTCAGTCAGAACTTCCATGGATCTGTCTAGGGGACTTCAATGAGATCCTTTTCAGGAATGAGAAGCAGGGAGGGCTGGCTCGGGCTCAGGGGTGCATGGATGCTTTTCGGGACACTTTGGAGAGTTGCGGTCTCGATGACCTTGGCTTTGTTGGAGACCCGTACACTTGGAGAAACAATTGGCATTCGGTTGAGGGCTATACTTGGGAAAGGCTAGACCGAGCAGTTGCAAACATGGAGTGGCGATGTCTTTACCCCTTACATAAAGTTGTAAATGGGGACCCACGGCATTCGGATCATCGTCCGATAATTGTGGAGCTAAATGGTAGATCCGACTTGCAGCAAGAGATACATGGTCCGGGAGTGTTCCGTTTCGAGGCAAGGTGGTTGCAGGAGGATGAGTGTGTGAAGATTGTGGAGAACACATGGAATGATGCCTTCCTGGAGGTAGGCAGTACTGTAAGGGAGGGAATTGCACGTGTGGGGGCTGAGCTGACTAAGTGGGATAGAGAAGTGTTGGGGGAGCTGAAGGGGCGGATCCGAAACGTTAAAAAGCAGCTGGAGGCATGTAGACGGAGCCCCTTAAGCTAGCAACAAGTGAATCGTGAGCAGATGCTAAAATATAAACTCAGCCGGCTAGAGGATCAACACAATATGTACTGGCGGCAGAGGGCACATGCAAACCGGCTGAAGTTTGGTGACCGCAACACTAAGTTTTTCCACGCCCAAGCTTTTGAGAGGAAGAGGAGGAATGTGATTAAAAAATTGAAGAAGGAAGATGGGAGTGTAGTAGAGGGAGAAGAGGAACTAGGGCTTTTTATTACTAACCACTACAAAAGTTTGTTCACGTCTTCTGCAGGTGTGATTAATAATGAGCTCCTATCATGTGTCCCCACCTCAATTACCATGGAGATGAATGAAAGACTCACACGACCGTTTACAACCACTAAGGTGAAGCATGCTCTCGACTCTATTGGGGACCTCAAAGCACCTGGACGGGACGGCATGCCAGCAGTGTTCTACAAAAAGTTTTTGGGGCTGGTTGGTGATAAAGTGCAAGCAGAGGTGCTTGAGGTGCTAAACGGTGGCCAGATGCCGATGTGCTGGAATGAAACCACAATTGTTCTGATTCCAAAAAACAAGAACCCAACTAGAGTGACGGAATTCCGACCAATCAGCTTGTGCAATGTGCTCTATAAACTGATCTCAAAGGTGCTGGCTAACAGGTTGAAGGAAGTTCTCCCGGATATCATTTCACCAACACAATCCGCCATTGTGCCAGGGAGGATGATCACTGATAATGTGTTGTTGGCCTATGAGATAAATCACTTGATGCACAAGCGAAAGGGGGGACGGGAGGGTCTGGTGGCAGCTAAATTGGACATGAGCAAAGCCTACGACCGCGTAGAATGGAACTTTCTGGAGTGCATCATGCGTAAGATGGGTTTTGCGGAGCAATGGATTGGCACTATAATGAAGTGTGTCGTGTCGGTTAATTATAGAGTTAAGGTGAACAAAAATCTCTCGGAAGTGATCGTGCTGGAGAGGGGGCTGCGCCAGGGGGACCCCCTCTCCCCGTATTTGTTCATTATTTGTGTTGAAGGGTTTTCGGCCCTTCTCCATCAAGCCGAGGTGGAGGGTACTATTCAAGGGATTGAGATCTGTCCGGGTGCCCCAAAGATAAACCATTTATTCTTTGCGGACGATTCACTTATCGTGATGAAAGCAACTACACAAGGGGCTCACAAATTGCAGGCCATTCTTGCACTGTATGAGCAACAGTCTGGGCAGATGATAAAAAAGAGCAAATCTGCAGTCACTTTTAGCAAGGGAACGACTGCAGAAAGGAAGGCAGATGTGCTGCAGATTCTGGGTATTCCGCATGAGTCGCAAGGGCGGCGGTACCTCGGTCTGCCGGTGCTTGTGAGGGCAACAAGAAGTCAGGAGTTTGAGTATATCAAGCAGAGCATATGGTAGCGTATGCAGGGGTGGGTGGAGAAGCTGTTGTCTATGCCGGGGAAGGAAACATTAGTCAAGTCAGTCGTGCAAGCGATTCCAACTTTTGCCATGTCCTGTTTCGACATAACCAAGAAACTGTGTGAGGAAATCGGCACTCTCATTAACCGGTACTGGTGGAGTAATCAGGATAGATGGGATCGTTGCCATTGGATTGGCTGGGATAAGCTGACTAAGTCGAAAAAAGAAGGTGGACTTGGTTTTAGGGACCTGCACACGTTCAATCTCGCGATGTTAGCCCGCCAAGGATGGCGGCTGCTACAAGAACCGGACACTCTTGGTGCCAGAGTGTTGAAAGCACGCTATTTTCCCAACTGTTCGGTGCTTGAGGCAGACGGAAAGGGGGATATGTCTTACACCTGTCGGAGCATATTGAAAGGAATTGAGCTTCTTAAGCAGGGTATAGTCTGGAGGATTGGGTCCGGGGAGAGTGTTCGTATTTGGGACGACCCATGGTTGCCTCGAGGGGTCACAAGAAGGCCTCGTACGAGTCGGGCAGGAGTTCTGCTTGACAGAGTTAAGGATTTGATGAACCCAGTTACAGAGAGCTGGGACGAGGAGCTGGTGAAAGATCTTTTTTGTGCTGAGGATGCGAAGGATATTCTTGCAATACCTGTTTGAAGCGGGATGGAGGATCGGCCGGCTTGGCACTTTGATCCGAAAGGCATTTTTTCAGTGAGATCGGCGTACCACCTAGGGATCAGGCTGAGGGAGGCAAACAAAAACAGGGACGCCAGCTCGTCAGTGACACCGGCGCCGCAGGCTATGCAGAAGTGGACTAAACTTTGGAGCTTGGAGCTCCCCCCCAAGGTCCGGATGTTCCTGTGGCGTCTAGCACATAACTCTCTGCCACTGCGGGTGAACATCAAAAAGAAACACATTGATCTAGACACCCAGTGTCTGATATGTATGAGACTAGACGAGGATGGAGGGCACTTGTTTCTGAAATGCAAAAGGGTCAAGCAAGTCTGGAGAGAGCTCCAGCTGGAAGACGTCAGAGTTAGCTTGCTCGGGTGTGCGAATCCACTGTCGATGCTTGAACACGTGTGGGCGCTAAAATCTGAACATAGAGACCTGGTGCTCATGCTGTTCTGGGAATGGTGGAATGTCAGGAACAAAGCAAATCAAGGAGAAAAGGTTAAGCCAGGTGAGGGGATAGCTTACTGTCAGACGTCTCTTGAATGACTTCCGAGGGGCTGTAGTTAGCAGTGAACCCCTTGCAAGACAATCTGCAGTGCTAGGATGGACCAAACCAAGTGAAGGCTTTGTGAAAGTTAATTTTGATGCGGCCTTTTATGCGGAGCTAGGAAGAGGAGCATGGGGCTGCGTTGCTTGGACAAGCCAGGGCGAGTTCATTGCTGTATGTGCGGGCAAGCTCGATCACCTGGCGTCTCCACTGCAGGCGGAAGCAACTGCTTGTGTACAAGCCATTGAAGTTGCGAACGAAATGGGCATTCACCAAGTGATCTTCGAGTCTGACTCGCTTCAGCTGGTCGATGCTATTAATTCCGGTGACCATGATCTGTCAGCAATTGGAGTTCTGCTGCGTGAAGTACGTAGCCTCTGCTTTGCATCCTTCAATGCTTTCCACTTCCATTTCTGTAAGCGGTCGTGTAATTCTGTTGCCCACAACCTTGCTGATTATCGCCACTGAGCTGGTGTAGTGTGCACTTGGTGGAAGGACAATGCCCCAAGTTTTGTTTTGGACCTGGTTGCCAGCGATTCCGCTGTGCGTGGTTAAGTTATGGAATGGATGTTCCAGTTCAAAAAAAAAACTATGAGGTTGCAAGATAAACCATTCCTCATGCTTGTCGCTTATTAGTAGGCTGCCTCTTTGATGATGATTCATGCTTTAGAATGCTGAAGGTCAAAGTGAAGATGAGAGATACTATGATCTATCCTGCTGCTGGAGAATTTATTTTTCTTTGATCCATCATACATAACCTCTTTCTTTTTTCTTGTGGAAACCGTAGCTCAATGCCTGATTAGCAAATTCCATCCTAAGGCGTGCAGATCTTCCATTACTTTGATAGTATTTTGTTTGATCCGCAATTCAAGACAAGAATACATCATTGTTTTTTTCGACAAGGGGATATCCCCGGCCTCTGCATCAGAGCGATGCATACTGCCACCTTTATTATAAAGCAAAAAGTTCGACAGAGGTCTCAAAGTCTCAGACAAAGAGGAATAAAATGTGCTCACAAAGAGCTAAAAACCAAAAAGATAAAGCCACAACCGGCTAGCAAGATAAAGATAGGAAAACTAATTGCCTATCCTATTACATGATCGCCATCTAAACCGGTTGAAAATAACCTATGTTACCATCTCCCATCGGATAGATCCAGTGACCAAATGCTCCCTGGCCTCCGTTGGAGTGAGTAGTGATAACCCACAAGTGTAGGGGATCGCAACAGCTTTTGAGGGTAAAGTATTCAACCAAAATTTATTGGTTTGACACATGGGGAGCCAAATAATAATATTGAGTATTAGCAGTTGAGTTGTCAATTCAACCACACCTGGATAATTTAGTATCTGTAGCAAAGTAGTATGATAATAAAGGTAACAGTGGCAAAAGTAAAGATAATAATTTTGTAGTAATTGTAACAGTAGCAATAGAAAAGTAAATAAGCGAAGCACAATATGTGAAAAGCTCGTAGGCATTGGATCAGTGATGGATAATTATGTCGGATGCGATTCCTCATGTAATAGCTATAACATAGGGTGACACAGAACTAGCTCCAATTCATCAATGTAATATAGGCATGTATTCCGAATATAGTCATACGTGCTTATGAAAAAGAACTTGCATGACATCTTTTGTCCTACCCTCCTGTGGCAGTGGGGTCCTAGCAAAAACTAAGGGATATTAAGGCCTCCTTTTAATAGAGAACCGGACCAAAGCATTAACACATAGTGAATACATGAACTCCTCAAACTATGGTCATCACCGAGAAGTATCCCGATTATTTTCACTTCGGGGTTGTCGGATCATAACACATAATAGGTGACTATAGACTTGCAAGATAGGATCAAGAACACACATATATTCATGAAAACATAATAGGTTCAGATCTGAAATCATGGCACTCGGGCCCTAATGACAAGCATTAAGCATAGCAACGTCATAACAACATCAATCTCAGAACATATTGGATACTAGGGATCAAACCCTAACAAAACTAACTTGATTCCATGATAAATCTTATCCAACCCATCACCGTCCAGCAAGCCTACGATGGAATTACTCACGCACGGCGGTGAGCATCATGAAATTGGTGATGTAGGATGGTTGATGATGATGACGGTGACGAATCCCCCTCTCCGGAGCCCCGAACGGACTCTAGATCAGCCCTCCCGAGAGAGATTAGGGCTTGGCAGCGGCTCCGTATCGTAAAACGCTATGAAACTTTCTCTCTGATTTTTTTCTCCGCGAAACGGAATATATGGAGTTGGAGTTGAGGTCGGTGGAGCCTCAGGGGGCCCACGAGACGGGGGGCGCGCCCCCACCCTCGTGGACAGGGTGTGGGCCCCCTGGTGTTGATTCTTTCGCCAGTATTTTTTATATTTTCCAAAACTTGCCGCCGTGGATTTTCAGGTCATTCCGAGAACTTTTGTTTTTTACACATAAAACAACATCATGGCAGTTCTGCTGAGAACAGCGTCAGTCCGGCTTAGTTTCATTCAAATCATGCAAGTTAGAGTTCAAAACAAGGGCAAAAGTGTTTGGAAAAGTAGATACGTTGGAGGCGTATCAACTCCCCCAAGCTTAAACCTTTGCTTGTCCTCAAGCAATTCAGTTGATAAACTGAAAGTGATAAAAAAACTTTTACAAACTCTGTTTGCTCTTGTTGTTGTAAATATGCAAAGCCAGCATTCAGGTTTAAGCAAATATTATGAACTAACCATACTCACAATAACACCTTGGTCTCACAATTACTTATATCAATGGCATAATCAGCTAGCGAGCCATAATAATAAAACTTGGATGACAACAGTTTCTCAAAACAATCATAACATGATATAACAAAATGGTATCTCGCTAGCCCTTTCTAAGACCGCAAAACATAAATGCAGAGCACCTTTAAAGATCAAGGACTGACTAGACATTGTAATTCATGGTAAAAGAGATCCAGTCAAGTCATACCCAATATAAACCAATAGTAATGAATGCAAATGACAGTGTGCTTTCCAGCGGGTGCTTTTTAATAAGAGGGATGATGACTCAACATAAAAGTGAATAGATAGGCCCTTCGTAGAGGGAAGCATGGATTTGTAGAGGTGCCAGAGCTCGATTTTAAAACAGAGATTGGATAACATTTTGAGCAGCATACTTTCACTGTCAACGCAACAACTATGAGATGGTTGTATCTTCCATACTACATGCATTATAGGCAGTTCCCAAATAGAATGGTAAAAGTTTATACTCCCCCACCACCAACAAGCATCAATCTATGGCTTGCTCGAAACAACGAGTGCCTCCAACTAACAACAGCCCTGGGGGAATTTTGTTTAATTATATTGATTTGCTTTGATATTTTTGGATCATGGGATTGGGCATCCCGATTACCAGCCTTTTCTCGTGAATGAGGAGCGCAGTCCACTCCTCTTGAGAATAACCCACCTAGCATGGAAGATATAGGCAGCCCTAGTCAAAACATTAGCTGCTCAAGCATACAAAACAAAATTTCATTTGAAGGTTTGGAGTTTGGCACATACAAATTTATTTGGAACGGCAGGTAAATGAAGGAAATATGCCCTAGAGGCAATAATAAAGTTATTATTTATTTCCTTATTTCATGATAAATGTTTATTATTCATGCTAGAATTGTATTAACCGGAAACATAATACATGTGTGAATACATAGACAAACATAGTGTCACTAGTATGCCTCTACTTGACTAGCTCGTTAATCAAAGACGGTTAAGTTTCCTAACCATAGACATGTGTTATTATTTGATTAACGGGATCACATCATTAGGAGAATGATGTGATTGACTTGACCCATTCCGTTAGCTTAGCACTTGATCGTTTAGTATGTTGCTATTGCTTTCTTCATGACTTATACATGTTCCTATGACTATGAGATTATGCAACTCCCCTTTACCGGAGGAACACTTTGTGTGCTACCAAACGTCACAACGTAACTGGGTGATTATAAAGGACCTCTACAGGTGTCTCCGAAGGTACATGTTGGGTTGGCGTATTTTGAGATTAGGATTTGTCACTCCGATTGTCGGAGAGGTATCTCTGGGCCCACTCAGTAATGCACATCAGTATAAGCCTTGCAAGCAATGTGACTAATGAGTTAGTTACGGGATGATGCATTACGTAACGAGTAAAGAGACTTGTCGGTAACGAGATTGAACTAGGTATTGAGATACAACCGATCAAATCTCGGGCAAGTAACATACCGATGACAAAGGGAACAACATATGTTGTTATGCGGTTTGACCGATAAAGATCTTCGTAGAATATGTAGGAGCCAATATGAGAATCCAGGTTCCGCTATTGGTTATTGACCGGAAACGTGTCTCGGTCATGTCTACATTGTTCTCGAACCCGTAGGGTCCGCACGCTTAAGGTTTCGATGACAATTTTATTATGAGTTTATGAGTTTTGATGTACCAAAGGAGTTCGGAGTCCCGGATGAGATCGGGGACATGACGAGGAGTCTCGAAATGGTCGAGACGTAAATATAGATATATTGGACGACTATATTCGGACATCGGAAAGGTTCCGAGTGATTCGGGTATTTTTCGAGTACCGGAGAGTTACGGGAATACGTAGTGGGCCTTATTGGGCCATACGGGAAAGAAGGAAAAGGGCCTCAAGGGTGGCCGCACGCCTCCCCTTGGTCTGGTCCGAATTGGACTAGGGAAGGGGGGCGCCCCCTTCCTTCCTTCTCCTTTTCCCTTCCTCTTTTCCTATTCCATATGGGAGGTGGAATCCTACTAGGACAAGGGAGTCCTAGTAGGACTCCACACTTGGTGCGCCCCCTCCTAGGGCCGGCCTCCTCCTCCCTTGCTCCTTTATATACGAGGGCAGGGTACACCCCATGACACACAAGTTGATCTTCGTGATCGTTCCTTAGCCGTGTGCGGTGTCCCCCTCCACCATATTCCACCTCGGTCATATCGTTGCGGTGCTTAAGCGAAGCCCTGCGTTGGTAGAACATCATCATCATCACCACGCCGTCGTGCCGACGGAACTCATCCCCGACACCCTGCTGGATCGGAGTCCGGAGATCGTCATCGAGCTGAACGTGTGCTGAACTCAGAGGTGCCATACGTTCGGTGCTTGGATCGGTCGGATCGTGAAGACGTACGACTACATCAACCGCGTTGTCATAACGCTTCCGCTTACGGTCTACGAGGGTACGTGGACAATACTCTCCCCTCTCGTTGCTACGCATCACCATGATCTTGCGTGTGCATAGGAAAATTTTGAAATTACTACGTTCCCCAACAGTGGCATCAGAGCCAGGTTTTATGCATTGATGTTATATGCACGAGTAGAACACAAGTGAGTTGTGGGCGATACAAGTCATACTGCTTACCAGCATGTCATACTTTGGTTCGGCGGTACTGTTGGATGAAGCGGCCCAGACCGACATTACGCGTACGCTTACGCGAGATTGGTTTTACCGTCGTGCTTTGCACACAGGTGACTAGCGGGTGTCTATTTCTCCAACTTTAGTTGAACCGAGTGTGGCTACGCCCGGTCCTTGAGAAGGTTAAAACAACACTAATTTGATGGACTATCGTTGTGGTTTTTGATGCGTAGGTAAGAACGGTTCTTGCTCAGCCCGTAGCAGCCACGTAAAACTTGCAACAACAAAGTAGAGGACGTCTAACTTGTTTTTGCAGGGCATGTTGTGATGTGATATGGTCAAGACGTGATGAGATATAAGTTATTGTATGAGATGATCATGTTTTGTTGAAGTTATCGGCAACTGGCAGAAGCCCTACGGTTGTCTCTTTGTTGCATAAGATGCAAGTGCCAAATAATTTCTTTACTTTATCGCTATGCGATAGCAATAGTTGCAAGAGCAATAGTTGGCGAGACGACCATGTGACGACACAATGATATAGATCAAGATGATGAAGATCATGGTGTCATGCCGGTGACGATAGAGATCATGATAGTACTTTGGAGATGGAGATCAAAGGCGCAAGATGATCATGGCCATATCATATCTCATATTTTGATTACATATGATGTTTATCTGTTATACATCTTATTCTGTTTTGTTTGACGGTAGCATTTTAAGATGATCTCTCACTAATTATCAAGAAGTGTTCTCCCTGAGTATGCACCGTTGCGAAAGTTCTTCGTGCTGAGACACCACATGATGATCGGGTGTGATAGGCTCTACGTTCAAATACAATGGGTGCAAAATAGTTGCACACACGGAATACTCAGGTTAAACTTGACGAGCCTAGCATATAAAAGATATGGCCTCAGAACACGGAGACTGAAAGGTCGAACGTGAATCATATAGTAGATATGATCAACATAGTGATGTTCACCATTGAAACTACTCCATCTCACGTGATGATCAGACATGGTTTAGTTGATTTGGATCACGTGATCACTTAGATGACTAGAGAGATGTCTGTCTAAGTGGGAGTTCTTAAGTAATATGATTAATTGAACTTTAATTTATCATGAACTTAGTCCTGGTAGTATTTTGCAAATTATGTTATAGATCAATAGCTCGCGTTGTTGCTTTCATATGTTTATTTTGATATGTTCCTAGAGAAAATTGTGTTGAAAGATGTTAGTAGCAATGATGCGGATTGGATCCGTGATCTGAGGTTTATCCTCATTGCCGCACAGAAGAATTATGTCCTTGATGCACTGCAAGGTGACAAACCTATTGCAGGAGCAGATACAGACGTTATGAACGTTTGGCTAGCTCAATATGATGACTACTTGATAGTTTAGTGCACCATTCTTAACGACTTAGAATCGGGACTTCAAAGATGTTTTGAACGTCATGGACCATATGAGATGTTCCAGTAACTGAAGTTAATATTTCAAGCAAATACCCGAATTGAGAGATATGAAGTCTCCAACAAGTTCTATAGCTAAAAGATGGAGGAGAATCGCTCAACTGGGTACTTCAATCGCTTGAATCAAGTGGGAGTTAATCTTCCAGATAAGATAGTGATTGACAGAATTCTCTAGTCACCATCACTAAGTTACTAGAACTTCGTGATGAACTATAGTATGCAAGGGATGACGAAAACGATTCCCGAGCTCTTCGTGATGTTGAAATCGACGAAGGTAGAAATCAAGAAAGAGCATCAAGTGTTGATGATTGACAAGACCACGAGTTTCAAGAAAAGGGCAAAGGGAAAGAAATGGAACTTCAAGTAGAATGGCAAGAAAGTTGTCACTCCCGCGAAGAAGCCCAAAGCTAGACCAAAGCCTGAAACTGAGTGCTTACACTTCAAAGAAAATAGTCACTGGAAGCGGAAATGCCCTGATTATTTGGTGGATAAGAAGGATGGCAAAGTGAACAAGGGTATATTTGATATACAGGTTATTAATGTGTGCCTTACTAGTGTTTATAGTAGCCCCTGAGTATTTGATACTTGTTCGTTTGCTAAGATTAGTAACTCGAAACATGAGTTACAGAATAAACGGAGACTAGTTGAAGGGGAAGTGACGATGAGTGTTGGAAATAGTTCCAAGATTGATATGATCATCATCGCACACTCCCTATACTTTCGGGATTAGTGTTAAACCTAAATAAATGTTATTTGGCGTTTGCGTTGAGCATGAATATGATTTGATCATGTTTACTGCAATACGGTTATTCATTTAAAGTCAGAGAATAATTGTTGTTCTGTTTACATGAATAAAACCTTCAATGGTCATACACCCAATGAAAATAGTTTGTTGGATCTCGATCGTAGTGATACACATATTCATAATATTGATGCCAAAAGATGCAAAGTTAATAATGATAGTGCAACTTATTTGTGGCACTGCCGTTTGGGTCATATCGGTGTAAAGCGCATGAAGAAACTCCATAAAGATGGATTTTTGGAATCACTTGGTTATGAATCATTTGATGCTTGCGAACCATGCCTTTTGAGCAAGATGACTAAAACTCCGTTCTTCGAAATAATGGAACAAGCTACTAATTTATTGGAAATAATACATACCGATCTATGCGATCCAATGAGTGTTGATGCTCGTGGCAAGTATCGTTATTTTCTGACCTTCACAAGATGATTTGAGCAGATATTGGTATATCTACTTGATGAAACATAAGTCTGAAATAGTTGAAAGGTTCAAAGAATTTCAGAGTGAAGTGGAAAAATCATCATAACAAGAAAATAAAATTTCTGCGATCTGATCGCGGAGACGAATATTTGAGTTACGAGTTTGGTCTTCAATTAAAACAATGTGGAATAGTTGCACAGCTCACGCCAACTGGAACACCACAACATTGTTGGGGAACGTAGTAATTTCAAAAAATTTCCTACGTACACGCAAGATCATGGTGATGCATAGCAACGAGAGGGGAGAGTGTTGTGCACGTACCCTCGTAGACCGTAAGTGGAAGCGTTATGACAACGCGGTTGATGTAGTCGCACGTCTTCACGATCCGACCGATCCAAGTACCGAACGTACGGCACCTCCGAGTTCAGCACACGTTCAGCTCGATGACGATCCCCGGGCTCCAATCCAGCAAAGCTTCGGGGATGAGTTCCGTCAGCACGACGGCGTGGTGACGATGATGATGCTCTACCGGCGAAGGGCTTCGCCTAAACTCCGCGATGATATGACCGAGGTGGAATATGGTGGAGGGGGGCACCACACACGGCTAAGGAACGATCCGTAGATCAACTTGTGTGTCCTGGGGTGCCCCCCTGCCCCCGTATATAAAGGAGGGAGGGGGAGGTCGGCCGACCCTTGTGGGCGCGCCAAGGAGGAGGAGTCCTCCTCCTAGTAGGAGTAGGACTCCCCTTTTCCTACTCCTACTAGGAGGGGGAAGGAAGGGGAAGAGGGGGGAAGGAAAGAGGGGGGCGCCGCCCCCCTCCTAGTCCAATTCGGACCAGAGGGAGAGGGGCGCGCGGCCCACCCTGGCCGCCCCTCTCTCTTTCCACCAAGGCCCATGTGGCCCATTATCTCTCCCCGGGGGGTTCCGGTAACCCTCCGGCACTCCGGTTTTCTCCGACAACGTCCGGAACACTTCCGGTGTCCGAATATAGTCGTCCAATATATCAATCTTTATGTCTCGACCATTTCGAGACTCCTCGTCATGTCCGTGATCACATCCGGGACTCCGAACAAACTTCGGTACATCAAAACTTATAAACTCATAATAAAACTGTCATCGTAACGTTAAGCGTGCGGACCCTACGGGTTCGAGAACTATGTAGACATGACCTAGAACTATTCTCGGTCAATAACCAATAGAGGAACATGGATGCCCATATTGGTTCCTACATATTCTATGAAGATCTTTATCGGTCAAACCGCATAACAACATACGTTGTTCCCTTTGTCATCGGTATGTTACTTGCCCGAGATTTGATCGTCGGTATCCAATACCTAGTTCAATCTCGTTACCGGCAAGTCTCTTTACTCGTTACGTAATGCATCATCCCGTAACCAACTCATTGGTCACATTGCTTGCAAGGCTTATAGTGATGTGCATTACCGAGAGGGCCTAGAGATACCTCTCCGACAATCGGAGTGACAAAACCTAATCTCGAAATACGCCAACTCAACATGTACCTTCGGAGACACCTGTAGTACTCCTTTATAATCACCTAGTTACGTTGTGACGTTTGGTAGTACCCAAAGTGTTCCTCCAGTAAACGGGAGTTGCATAATCTAATAGTTACAGGAACATGTATAAGTCATGAAGAAAGCAATAGCAATATACTAAATGATCGTGTGCTAGGCTAACGGAATGGGTCAAGTCAATCACATCATTCTCCTAATGATGTGATCCCGTTAATCAAATGACAACTCTTTTGTCCATGGCTAGGAAACTTAACCATCTTTGATTCACGAGCTAGTCAAGTAGAGGCATACTAGTGACACTATGTTTGTCTATGTATTCACACATGTATTATGTTTCCGGTTAATACAATTCTAGCATGAATAATAAACATTTATCATGAAATAAGGAAATAAATAATAACTTTATTATTGCCTCTAGGGCATATTTCCTTCAGTCTCCCACTTGCACTAGAGTCAATAATCTAGTTCACATCACCATGTGATTTAACACCAATATTCACATCTGTATGTGATTAATACCCATAGTTCACATCGTCATGTGATCAACGCCCAAAGGGTTTACTAGAGTCAATAATCTAGTTCACATGGCTATGTGATTAACACCCAAAGAGTACTAAGGTATGATCATGTTTTGCTCATGAGAGAAGTTTAGTCAACGGGTCTGTCACATTCAGAGCCGTATGTATTTTGCAAATATTCTATGTCCACAATGCTCTGCACGGAGCTACTCTAGCTAATTGCTCCCACTTTCAATATGTATCCAGATTGAGACTTAGAGTCATCTGGATTGGTGTAAAAGCTTGCATCGTTGTAACTTTTACGACTGGCTCTTTTATCACCTCCATAATCGAGAAACATCTCCTTAGTCCTCACTAAGGATATTCTTGACCGCTGTTCTAGTGATCTACTTTTAGATCAAAATTGTATTCCTTTGCCAAACTCAGAGCAAGGTATACAATAGGTCTAGTACACAGCATAGCATACTTTATAGAACCTATGACTGAGGCATAGGGAATGACTGTTCATTCTTTTCTATTTTCTGCCATGGTCGGGTTTTGAGTCTTACTCAACTTCACACCTTGCAACACAGGCAAGAACTCTTTCTTTGACTGTTCCATTTTGAACTACTTCAAAATCTTGTCAAGGTATGTACTCATTGAAAAATCTTATCAAGCGTCTTGATCTATCTCTATAGATCTTGATGCTCAATGTGTAAGCAGCTTCACCAAGGTCTTTCTTTGAAAAACTCCTTTCAAACACTCCTTTATGCTTTCCAGAAAAATTCTACATTATTTCCGATCAACAATATGTCATTCACATATACTTATCAGAAATGTGTAGTGCTCCCACTCACTTTCTTGTAAATACAGGCTTCACCGCAAGTCTGTATTAAAACTATATGCTTTGATCAACTTATCAAAGCGTATATTCCAACTCCGAGATGCTTGCACCAGTCCATTGATGGATCGCTGGAGCTTGCACATTTTGTTAGCACCTTTCGGATCGACAAAACCTTCTGGTTGCATCATATACAACTCTTCTTTAAAAAATCCATTAAGGAATGCAGTTTTGACATCCATTTGCCAGATTTCATAAAATGTGGCAATTGCTAACATGATTCAGACAGACTTAAGCATAGATACGAGTGAAAAACTCTCATCGTAGTCAACACCTTGAACTTGTCGAAAACCTTTTGCGACAATTCTAGCTTTGTAGATAGTAACACTATCAGCGTCCGTCTTCCTCTTGAAGATCCATTTAATCTCAATGTCTCGCCGATCATTGGGCAAGTCAATCAAAGTCCATACTTTGTTTTCATACATGGATCTTATCTCAGATCTCATGGCCTCAAGCCATTTTGCGGAATCTGGGCTCACCATCGCTTCTTCATAGTTCGTAGGTTCGTCATGGTCTAGTAACATAACTTCCAGAACAGGATTACCGTACCACTCTGGTGCGGATCTTACTCTGGAAGACCTACGAGGTTCTGTAGTAACTTAATCTGAAGTTTCATGATCATCATCATTAACTTCCTCACTAATTGGTGTAGTAGTCACAGGAACAGATTTCTGTGATGAACTACTTTCAAATAAGGGAGCAGGTACAATTACCTCATCAAGTTCTACTTTCCTCCCACTCACTTCTTTCGAGAGAAACTCCTTCTCTAGAAAGGATCCATTCTTAGCAACGAATGTTTTGCCTTTGGATTTGTGATAGAAGGAGTACCCAACAGTTTCCTTTGGGTATTCTATGAAGACGCACTTCTCCGATTTGGGTTCGAGCTTATCAGGTTGAAACTTTTTCATATAAGCATCGCAACTCCAAACTTTAAGAAACGACAGCTTAGGTTTACTGCTAAACCATAGTTCATACGGTGTCGTCTCAACGGATTTAGATGGTGCCCTTTTAAACGTGAATGCAGCTGTCTCTAATGCACAACCCCAAAACGATAGTGGTAAAACCGATAAGAGACATCATAGATCGCACCATATCCAATAAAGTGCAGTTACGATGTTCGGACACACCATAACGTTGTGGTGTTCCAGGTGGCGTGAGCTGTGAAACTATTCCACATTGTTTTAATTGAAGACCAAACTCGTAACTCAAATATTCGTCTCCGCGATCAGATCGTAGAAACTTTATTTTCTTGTTACGATGATTTTTCCACTTCACTCTGAAATTCTTTGAACCTTTCAATTATTTCAGACTTATGTTTCATCAAGTAGATATACTCATATCTGCTCAATTCATCTTGTGAAGGTCAGAAAATAACGATACCCGCCACGAGCATCAACACTCATTGGATCGCATACATCGGTATGTATTATTTCCAATAAGTCAGTAGCTCGTTCCATTGTTCCGAGAACGGAGTTTTAGTCATCTTGCCCAAAAGGCATGGTTCGCAAGCATCAAATGATTCATAACCAAGTGATTCCGAAAATCCATCTTTATGGAGTTTCTTCATGCGCTTTACACCGATATGACCCAAACGGCAGTGCCACAAATAAGTTGCACTATCATTATTAACTTTGCATCTTTTGGCTTCAATATTATGAATATGTGTATCACTACGATCGAGATCCAACAAACTATTTTCATTGGGTGTATGACCATAGAAGGTTTTATTCATGTAAACAGAACAACAATTATTCTCTAACTTTAAATGAATAACCGTATTGCAATAAACATGATCAAATCATATTCATGCTCAACGCAAACGCCAAATAACATTTATTTAGGTTCAACACTAATCCCAAAAGTATAGGGAGTGTGCGATGATGATCATATGAATCTTGGAACTACTTCCAACATTCATCATCACCTCACCCCCAACTAGTTTCTGTTTATTCTGCAACTCCCGTTTCGAGTTACTACTCTTAGCAACTGAACTAGTATCAAATACCAAGGGGTTGCTATAAACACTAGTAAAGTACACATCAATAACATGTATATCAAATATACCTATGTTCACTTTGCCATCCTTCTTATCCGCCAAATACATGGGGTAGTTCCACTTCCTGTGACCAGTCCCTTTGCATTAGAATCACTTAGTCTTAGGCTTAGGTCCAGACTTGGGCTTCTTCACTTGAGCAGCAACTTGCTTGCTTTTCTTCTTGAAGTTCCCCTTCTTCCCTTTGCCCTTTTTCTTGAAACTAGTGATCTTGTCCACCATCAACACTTTGATGTTTTTCTTTGATTTCCACCTTCGCCGATTTTTGCATCGCGAAGAGCTTGGGAATTGTTTTCGTCATCCCTTGCATACTATAGTTCATCATGAAGTTCTAGTAACTTAGTGATGGTGACTAGAGAACTCTGTCAATCACTATCTTATCTGGAAGATTAACTCCCACTTGATTCAAGCGATTGTAGTACCCAGACAATCTGAGCACATGCTCACTAGTTGAGCGATTCTCCTCCATCTTTTAGCAATAGAACTTGTTGGAGACTTCTTATCTCTCAACTCGGGTATTTGCTTGAAATATTAACTTCAATTCCTGGAACATCTCATATGGTCCATGACGTTCAAAACGTCTTTGAAGTCCCGATTCTAAGCCGTTAAGCATGGTGCACTAAACTATCAAGTAGTCATCATATTGAGCTAGCCAAACGTTCATAACGTCTGCATCTGCTCCTGCAATAGGTTTGTCACCTAGCGGTGCATCAAGGACATAATTCTTCTGCGCAGCAATGAGGATAAACCTCAGATCACGGATCCAATCCGCATCATTGCTACTAACATTTTTCAACACAATTTTCTCTAGGAACATATCAAAATAAACATATGAAAGCAACAACGCAAGCTATTGATCTACAACATAATTTGCAAAATACTACCAGGACTAAGTTCATGATAAATTAAGTTCAATTAATCATATTACTTAAGAACTCCCACTTAGAAAGACATCCCTCTAATCCTCTAAGTGATCACGTGATCCAAATCAACTAAACCATAACCGATCATCACGTGAAATGGAGTAGCTTTCAATGGTGAACATCATTATGTTGATCATATCTACTATATGATTCACGCTCGACCTTTCGGTCTCCGTGTTCCGAGGCCATATCTGCATATGCTAGGCTCGTCAAGTTTAACCTGAGTATTCCGCGTGTGCAAAACTGGCTTGCACCCGTTGTAGATGGACGTAGAGCTTATCACACCCGATCATCACGTGGTGTCTGGGCACGACGAACTTTGGCAACGGTGCATACTCAGGGAGAACACTTCTTGATAATTAGTGAGAGATCATCTTATAATGCTACCGTCAAACAAAACAGAATAAGATGTATAACAGATAAACATCATATGCAATCAAAATATGTGACATGATATGGCCATGATCATCTTGCGCCTTTGATCTCCATCTCCAAAGTACTGTCATGATCTCTATCGTCACCGGCACGACACCATGATCTTCATCATCTTGATCTATATCAATGTGTCGTCACATGGTCGTCTCGCCAACTATTGCTCTTGCAACTATTGCTATCGCATAGCGATAAAGTAAAGCAATTATTTGGCACTTGCATCTTATGCAACAAAGAGACAACCATAGAGCTTCTGCCAGTTGCCGATAACTTCAACAAAACATGATCATCTCATACAATAACTTATATCTCATCACGTCTTGACCATATCACATCACAACATGCCCTGCAAAAACAAGTTAGACGTCCTCTACTTTGTTGTTGCAAGTTTTACGTGGCTGCTACGGGCTGAGCAAGAACCGTTCTTACCTACGCATCAAAACCACAACGATAGTTCGTCAAGTTGGTGCTGTTTTAACCTTCTCAAGGACCGGGCGTAGCCACACTCGGTTCAACTAAAGTTGGAGAAACTGACACCCGCTAGTCACCTGTGTGCAAAGCATGGCGGTAAAACCAGTCTCGCGTAAGCGTACGTGTAATGTCGGTCCGGGCCGCTTCATCCAACAATACCGCCGAACCAAAGTATGACATGCTGGTAAGCAGTATGACTTGTATCTCCCACAACTCACTTGTGTTCTACTCGTGCATATAATATCAACGCATAAAACCTAGGCTCGGATGCCACTGTTGGTTCCGTAGTAATTTCAAAAAATTTCCTACGTACACACAAGATCATGGTGATGGCATAGCAACGAGAGGGGAGAGTGTTGTCCACGTACCCTCGTAGACCATAAGCGGAAACGTTATGACAACGCGGTTGATGTAGTCGTACGTCTTCACGATCCGACCGATCCAATTACTGAACGTACGGCACCTCCGAGTTCAGCACACGTTCAGCTCGATGACGATCCCCGGGCTCCGATCCAGCAAAACTTCGGGGATGAGTTCCGTCAGCACAACGGCGTGGTGACGATGATGATGCTCTACCGGCGCAGGGCTTCGCCTAAACTCCGCGACGATATGACTGAGGTGGAATATGGTGGAGGGGGGCACCGCACACGGCAAAGGAACGATCCGTAGATCAACTTGTGTGTCCTGGGGTGCCCCCCTGCCCCTGTATATAAAGTAGGGAGGGGGAGGCCGGCCGGCCCTTGTGGGCGCGCCAAGGAGGAGGAGTCCTCCTCCTAGTAGGAGTAGGACCCTTTTCCTACTCCTACTAGGAGGGGGAAGGAAGGGGAAGAGGGGGGAAGGAAAGAGGGGGGTGCTGCCCCCCCTCCTAGTCCAATTCGGACCAGAGGGAGAGGGGGCGCGCGGCCCACCCTGGCCGCCCCTCTCTCTTTCCACCAAGTCCCATGTGGCCCATTATCTCTCCCCGGGGGGTTCCGGTAACCCTCCGGCACTCCGGTTTTCTCCGACAACGTCCGGAACACTTTTGGTGTCCGAATATAGTCGTCCAATATATCAATCTTTATGTCTCGACCATTTTGAGACTCCTCGTCATGTCCGTGATCACATCCTGGACTCCGAACAAACTTCGGTACATCAAAACTTATAAACTCATAATAAAACTGTCATCGTAACGTTAAGCGTGCGGACCCTACGGGTTCGAGAACTATGTATACATGACCTAGAACTATTCTCGGTCAATAACCAATAGCGGAACCTGGATGCCCATATTGGTTCCTACATATTCTACGAAGATCTTTATCGGTAAAACTGCATAACAACATACGTTGTTCCCTTTGTCATCGGTATGTTACTTGCCCGAGATTTGATCGTCGGTATCCAATACCTAGTTCAATCTCGTTACCGGCAAGTCTCTTTACTCGTTACGTAATGCATCATCCCGTAACCAACTCATTGGTCACATTTCTTGCAAGGCTTATAGTGATGTGCATTACCGAAAGGGCCCAGAGATACCTCTCCGATAATCGGAGTGACAAAACCTAATCTCGAAATACGCCAACTCAACATGTACCTTCGGAGACACCTGTAGTACTCCTTTATAATCACCCAGTTACATTGTGACGTTTGGTAGTGCTCAAAGTGTTCCTCCGGTAAACGGGAGTTGCATAATCTCATAGTTACAGGAGAATGTATAAGTCATGAAGAAAGCAATAGCAATATACTAAACGATCATGTGCTAGGCTAACGGAATGGGTCAAGTCAATCACATCATTCTCCTAATGATGTGATCCCGTTAATCAAATGACAACTCTTTTGTCCATGGCTAGGAAACTTAACCATCTTTGATTCACGAGCTAGTCAAGTAGAGGCATACTAGTGACACTATGTTTGTCTATGTATTCACACATGTATTATGTTTCCGGTTAATACAATTCTAGCATGAATAATAAACATTTATCATGAAATAAGGAAATAAATAATAACTTTATTATTGCCTCTAGGGCATATTTCCTTCAAACGTTATGGTGTGTCCGAGCATCGTAACCGCACTCTATTGGATATGGTGCGATCTATGATATCTCTTACTGATTTACCACTATTGTTTTGGGGTTATGCATTAGAGACAACTACATTCACGTTAAAAGGGCACCATCTAAATCCGTTGAGACTACACCATATGAACTGTGGTTTAGCAAGAAACCCAAGTTGTCATTTCTTAAAGTTTGGGGCCGCGATGCTTATGTGAAAAAGTTTCATCCTGATAAGCTCAAACCCAAATCGGAGAAGTGCGTCTTCATAGAATACCCAAAGGAAACTATTGGGTACACCTTCTATCACAGATCGGAAGGCAAGATATTCGTTGCTAAAGAATGGATCCTTTCTAGAGAAGGAATTTCTCTCGAAAGAAGTGAGTGGGAGGAAAGTAGAGTTTGATAAGGTAATTGTACCTTCTCCCGAATTGGAAAATAGTTCATCACTGAAATCAGTTCCAGTGATTCCTACACCAATTAGTGAGGAAGCTAATGATGATGATCATGAAACTTCAGATCAAGTTACTACAGAACCTCGTAGGTCTTCCAGAGTACGGTCCGCACCAGAGTGGTACGGTAATACTGTTCTGGAAGTCATGTTACTAGACCATGATGAACCTACAAACTATGAGGAAGATATGATGAGCCCAGATTCCGCGAAATGGCTGGAGGCCATGAAATCTGAGATAGGATCCATGTATGAGAACAAAGTGTGGACTTTGGTGGACTTGCCCGATGATCGGCAAGCCATAGAAAATAAATGGATCTTCAAGAGGAAGACAGACGTTGATAGTAGTGTTACTATCTACAAAGCTCGACTTGTCGCAAAAAGGTTCTTCGACAAGTTCAAGGTGTTGAATACAATGAGATTTTCTCACTCGTATAGATGCTTAAGTCTGTCCGAATCATGTTAGCAATTGCCACATTTTATGAAATCTGGCAAATGGATGTCAAAACTGCATTCCTTAATGGTTTTCTTAAATAAGAATTATATATGATGCAACCAGAAGGTTTTGTCAATCCTAAAGGTACTAACAAAATGTGCAAGCTCCAGCGACCCATCTATGGACTGGTGCAAGCATCTCAGAGTTGGAATATACGCTTTGATAAGTTGATCAAAGCATATAGTTTTATACAGACTTGCGGTGAAGCCTGTATTTACAATAAAGTGAGTGGGAGCACTACCGCCTTTCTGATAAATATATGTAGTAACATATTGTTGATCAGAAATGATGTAGAATTTTTTTGGAAAGCATAAAGGAGTATTTGAAAGGAGTTCTTTAAACGAAAGACCTCAATAAAGCTACTTGCATATTGAGCATCAAGATCTATTGAGATAGATCAAGACGCTTGATAAGTTTTTCAATAAGTACATACCTTGTCAAGATTTTGAAATAGTTCAAAATGGAACAGTCAAAGAAAGAGTTCTTGCCTGTGTTGCAAAGGTGTGAAATTGAATAAGACTCAAATCCCGACCACGGCAGAAAATAGAAAAGAGAATGAAAGTCATTCCCTATGCCTCAATCATAGGTTCTATAAAGTATGCTATGCTATGTACCAGACCTATTGTATACCTTGTTCTGTATTTGGTAAGGGAATACAATAGTGATCTAGGAGTAGATCACTGGACATTGGTCAAGAATATCCTTAGTGAGGACTAAGGAAATATTTCTCGATAATGGAGGTGATAAAAGAGCCCGTCGTAAAGAGTTACATCGATGCAAGCTTTTACACCGATCCAGATAACTCTAAGTGTCAATCTGGATACATATTGAAAGTGGGAGCAATTAGCTAGAGTAGCTCCGTGCAAAGCATTATAGACATAGAATATTTGCAAAATACAAACGGCTCTGAATTTGACAGACCCGTTGACTAAGATTCTCTCACGAGCAAAACATGATCACACCTTAGTACACTTTGGGTCTTAATCACATAGCGATGTGAACTAGATTATTGAGTCTAGTAAACCCTTTGGGTGTTGGTCACATGACGATGTGAATTATTGGTGTTAATCATATATAGATATGAATATTGGTTTTAAATCACATGGCGGTGTGAACTAGATTATTGACTCTAGTGCAAGTGGGAGACTGAAGGAAATATGCCCTAGAGGCAATAATAAAGTTATTATTTATTTCCTTATTTCATGATAAATGTTTATTATTCATGCTAGAATTGTATTAACCGGAAACATAATACATGTGTGAATACATAGACAAACATAGTGTCACTAGTATGCCTCTACTTGACTAGCTCGTTAATCAAAGATGGTTAAGTTTCCTAACCATAGACATGTGTTATCATTTGATTAACGGGATCACATCATTAGGAGAATGATGTGATTGACTTGACCCATTCCGTTAGCTTAGCACTTGATTGTTTAGTATGTTGCTATTGCTTTTTTCATGACTTATACATGTTCCTATGACTATGAGATTATGCAACTCCCATTTACCGGAGGAACACTTTGTGTGCTACCAAACGTCACAACGTAACTGGGTGATTAAAAAGGATCTCTACAGGTGTCTCCGAAGGTACATGTTGGGTTGGCGTATTTCGAGATTAGGATTTGTCACTCCGATTGTCGGAGAGGTATCTCTGGACCCACTCGGTAATGCACATCACTATAAGCCTTGCGAGCAATGTGACTAATGAGTTAGTTGCGGGATGACACATTACGTAACAAGTAAAGAGACTTGCCGGTAACGATATTGAACTAGGTATTGAGATACCGACGATCAAATCTCGGGCAAGTAACATACCGATGACAAAGGGAACAACGTATGTTGTTATGCGGTTTGACCGATAATGATCTTCGTAGAATATGTAGGAGCCAATATGAGCATCCAGCTTCCGCTATTGGTTATTGACCGGAAACGTGTCTCGGTCATGTCTACATTGTTCTCGAACCCGTAGGGTCCGCACGCTTAAGGTTTCGATGAAAGTTTTATTATGAGTTTATGAGTTTTGATGTACCGAAGGAGTTCGGAGTCCCAGATGAGATCGGGGACATGACGAGGAGTCTCGATATGGTCGAGACGTAAAGATCGATATATTGGACGACTATATTCGGACATCGGAAAGGTTCCGAGTGATTCGGGTATTTTTCGGAGTACCGGAGAGTTACGGGAATACGTATTGGGCCTTATTTGGCCATACGGGAAAGAAGGAAAAGGGCCTCAAGGGTGGCCGCACCCCTCCCCTTGGTCTGGTCTGAATTGGACTAGGGAAGGGGGGCGCCCCCATCCTTCCTTCTCCCTTTTCCTTTCTCTTTTCCTATTCCATATGGGAGGTGGAATCCTACTAGGACAAGGGAGTCCTAGTAGGACTCCACACTTGGTGCGCCCCCTCCTAGGGCCGGCCTCCTCCTCCCTTGCTCCTTTATATATGGGGGCAGGGGGCATCCCATGACACACAAGTTGATCTTTGTGATCGTTCCTTAGCCGTGTGCGGTGCCCCCCTCCACCATATTCCACCTCGGTCATATCGTTGCGGTGCTTAAGCGAAGCTTTGCGTCGGTAGAACATCATCATCGTCACCATGCCATCGTGCTGACGGAACTCATCCCCGACACCCTGCTGGATCGGAGTTCGGGGATCGTCATCGAGCTGAACGTGTGCTGAACTCGGAGGTGCCGTACGTTCGGTGCTTGGATCGGTCGGATCGTGAAGACGTACGACTACATCAACCGTGTTGTCATAACGCTTCCGCTTACGGTCTACGAGGGTACGTGGACAATACTCTCCCCTCTCGTTGCTATGCATCACCATGATCTTGCGTGTGCGTAGGAAAATTTTGAAATTACTATGTTCCCCAACAGTAAATACCGCATATAGGAAGTTATGCTGGACTCATTGAAATAACTTTGGGGTTTAAGGAGTTTGGATGCACAAGCAGTATTCCCGCTTAGTATAGGTGAAGGCTAGCAGAAGACTGGGAAGCAACCAACTGAGAGAGCGACAACAGTCATAAACATGCATTAAAATTAATTCACACCGAGTACAAGCATGAGTAGGATATAATCTATCATGAACATAAATATCATGAAGGCTATGTTGATTAGTTTCAACTACATGCGTGAACATGTGCCAAGTCGAGTCACTCAATTCATTCAAAGGAGGATACCATCCCATCATACCACATCATAATCATTTTAAGAGCACGTTGGCACGCAAGGTAAAACCATTATAACTCATAGCTAATCAAGCATGACACAAGCAACTATAATCTCTAAATGTCATTGCAAATATGTTTACTTCATAATAAGCTGAACCAGGAATGATGAACTCATCATATTTACAAAAACAAGAGAGGTCGAGTTCATACCAGCTTTTCTCATCTCAACTAGTCCATCATATATCGTCATTATTACCTTTCACTTGCACGACCGAATGATGTGTATAATAATAATAGTGTACGTGCGTTGGACTAAGCTGTAATCTACAAGCATTCAACTCAAGAGAGAAGACAAGGTAATATAGGCTCTTAGTTAAATAAACAATCATGCACATGAGAGCCACTAAACATTTTCAATATGGTCTTCTACTCTTGATCTCCAAAGAAAAATAAAACTATTTACACGGGAAAGCTCCCAACAAGTAAGAAGAAGAATGAGAAATCTTTTTTGGGTTTTTCAATGTAATTACTACTACAAGCATGGAAATTAAACTAACTAATTTTTTTGGTTTTTTCTCAAGGTTTAACAAACACACAAGAAAAAGGCAAAAAAACTAGCATGGATAATACAATGAAAGAGTATGAGCACCAACGACTAGAATGGTGTGTGAACATGAATGTAAAGTCGGTGAGAAATACGTACTCCCCCAAGCTTAGGCTTTTGGCCTAATTTGGTCTAATGATAAGGGTAGCCTGGCTGATATCCGTAGTTGTAACTGGGGTCGTACTGAGATGTAGCAGCAAATGCCTCCTGAGCTGCGGCATGTTGGCGAGCCGCCTCCGCTCTCCCCTCGTGTTCAGCTGCTTCCTCCCTGGTAACAACATACCTTCTTTTTGCCTGGTAATCAAAAAGGAAAGGAGCAGGAAGAGTAACATGGACAGAGCTATGTCTGTCAAAGATTAGTCGATACTGGAGGAATTGTTCATTCCTCTTAAGAAAATGATGTTTGACCATAGCGTCATAATCTAAATAAGTGGGAGGCAACATCGTATCATCCTCTCGAGGGGCTATACCAAGATAATTGGCCACACGGGTCGCGTAAATTTCTCCAAATAAATCTCCAGCCCTACCATTATTATGCAACCTACGTGCAACTATTGCCCCCAAGTTATAAGCTTTATAACCTAACGCGGCACTCTTGAGGATACAAAGATCAGGGACACACATATGACATGCTTCATCTTTACCGTTAATGCATCTACCAATGAAAAGAGCAAAATAATGTATAGCAGGAAAATAAATGCTCCCTATGGTAGCTTGTGCTATGTCCCTAGATTCTTCCACAGTAATACTAGCAAGAAAATCTCTAAATTCAGATTTGTGGGGATCATTAATATTACCCCACTGCAGAAGTTTGCAAGAAGTTGTAAAATCCTCTAAGTCCATGGTATAAGATGTATCATAGATATCAAATAGGACACTCGGAGAATTACGTGTACATTTATATTTAAACCTTCACACAAATGAATCAGTCAATTGATAGTACCAAGGACACTTATCTTGTAAGAAGTCCTCCAGATCGGCATTACGCACATACGCGTCAAATTCCTCCTTAAAGCCTGCTTCGACCATTACATCGTCGGATGGCCACTCACAAGCTCGTACTTCTGCGTCCCTCGGTAGTTCATCGTCTTGCTCACGTATAGCAAACCTGGGTCCTTTCTTTACTGAGGAACCACCTTGGTACATTCTCCTAGACATATTTTTGAATTTTTTTGAAATTTTAGTAATTTCAAAATTAAAGTGAATAAAACTAAACAAGATTGGTAGCAACTACTCCGACAAATGCCTAGAGCCCATATCATGCATTAGAATTACTTGGTACCTCATAAATTTGACATGCAAGTCAAGAACAGGGTCACCTATGTAGTAAAAATTTGCAATGAATAAAGCACTAGAACAAAAACTAATTGGACCAATGGAGGAGTCACATACCAAGCAACAATCTCCCAAAGCAGTTTTGTGAATGGAGCTTTGAGCAAGGAGATCGAAAATCGCAGCAAAATGAGCTAGAACTCGTGCTTGAGCTGGATGGGGATTTTTTTGGCAAGAATATGGAGTGTGTGGGTGCTGGCATAAGTGGAGGGGGGCCACCGTAGGCCCATGAGACAGGGGGGCGCGCCCAGGGGGTGTGGGCGCGCCCTCTACCCTCGTGGCCTGGTGCTTGCCCCTCCTGAAGTGATTTCAGTGCCTAAAATCCCCAAATATTCCATAAAAATCATACCAAATTTGCAGGGCATTTGGAGCACTTTTATTTTCGGGATATTTTTTAGTGCACGGATAATCCAGAAAACAGACGGATAATACTATTTTTGCTTTATTTATTCTAAATAACAGAAAGTAAAAAGAGGGTACAGAAGGTTGTGCCTTCTAGTTTCATCCATCTCATGATCATCAAAATGAATCCACTAACAAGGTTGATCAAGTCTTGTTAACAAACTCATTCCGAATAACACGGAACAGGAGAAATTTCAAATAACACTAAGTTACCTCAACGGGGATATGAACATCCCCAACAATAAGAATATCATACTTTTTCTTGACAGTAGGGAGAGGAAATTCAAAACCTCCAATAATGATAGTTGGAACTTTTCCAATAGAATTGATGCTATGAAGTTGAGATTGTTTCCTTGGAAAGTGTACCGTATGCTCATTGCCATTAACATGAAAAGTGACATTGCCTTTGTTGCAATTGATAACAGCCCCTGCAGTATTCAAAAAGGGTCTACCAAGGATAATCGACATACTATTGTCCTCGGGAATATCAAGAATAACAAAGTTCGTTAAGATAGTGACATTTGCAACCACAATAGGCACATCCTCACAAATACCGACAGGTATGGCAGTTGATTTATCAGCCATTTGCAAAGATATTTCAGTAGGTGTCAACTTGCTCAATTCAAGTCTATGATATAAAGAGAGAGGCATAACACTAACACCGGCTCCAAGATCACATAAAGCAGTTCTAACATAATTTCTTTTAATGGAGCATGGTATAGTTGGTACCCCCGGATCTCCAAGTTTCTTTGGTATTCCACCCTTAAAAGTGTAATTAGCAAGCATGGTGGAAATTTCAGCTTCCGGTATCTTTCTTTTGTTTGTAATGATATCCTTCATATACTTAGCATAAGGATTTATTTTAAGCATATCAGTTAAGCGCATACGTAAGAAGATAGGTCTAATCATTTCAGCAAAGCGCTCAAAATCCTCATCATCCTTTATCTTGGATGGTTTAGGAGGAAAGGGCATGGGTTTCTGAACCCATGGTTGTCTTTCTCTACCGTGCTTCCTAGCAACAAAATCTCTCTTATCATAACATTGATTCTTTGATTGTGGGTTATCAAGATCAACAGTAGGTTCAACTTCTACTTCATTATTTTTGCTAGGTTGAGCATCAAGATGAACATTATCATTAACATTATCACTAGGTTCATGTTCATCACCTGATTGTGTTTCAGCAGCAGAAATAGAAATATCATTGGGATTCTCAGGTGTGTCTACAACGGGTTCACTAGAAGCATGCAAAGTCCTATCGTTTTTCTTTTTCTTCTTTTTTAGAAGAACTAGGTGCCTCTAAATTATTTCTCTGAGAATCTTGCTCGATTCTATTAGGGTGGCCTTCAGGATACAAAGGTTCCTGAGTCATTCTACCAGTTCTAGTAGCCACTCTAGCAGCAAACTCAGGTTTATTATTTAATTCATCAAGCAAACCATTTTGAGCTTTAAGTACTTTCTCAGCTTGAGTAGCAACCATAGAAGCATATTTGCTAATGAGTTTAAGTTCACCTTTAACTCTAGCCATATAATCACTCAAGCGTCCTATCTCGAAAGCATTGTTCTTTAATTCTCTACCAACATAAGCATTAAAACTTTCTTGTCTAGCCATAAAGTCATCAAATTCATCTAAGCATGGGCTATGAAATTTAGTAGAGGGAATTTCAACTTTATCATATCTATAGAGAGAATATACCTTTACTACCTGTGTCGGATTATCAAGACAATGTGGTTCTTCAACAGGTGGTATATTAAGACCATGTATTTCTTCAATAGGTGGTAAATTCTTAACATCTTCAGCTTTTATACCTTTTTCTTTCATTGATTTCTTTGCCTCTTGCATATCTTCAGGACTGAGAAATAGAACACCTCTCTTCTTCGGTGTGGGTTTAGGAATAGGCTCAGGAGTTGGCTCAATTGGTTTAGGAATTGCCTCAGGAATTGGCTCAGGAAGAGTCCAATTATTTTCATTAGTCAACATATTATTCAATAGTAATTCAGCTTCGTCGACTGTTCTTTCCCTGAAAACACAACCAGCACAACTATCCAAGTAGTCCTTGTAAGCATCGGTTGGTCCATTATAAAAGATATCGAGTATTTCATTTTCATTAAGAGGATGACCAGGCAAAGCATTAAGTAATCAGAGAAGCCTCCCCCAAGCTTGTGGGAGACTCTCTTCTTTGATTTGCACAAAATTATATATTTCCCGCAAGACAGCTTGTTTCTTATGAGCAGGGAAATATTTAGCAAAGAAGTAATAAATCATATCCTGGGGACTACACACACAACCAGGGTCAAGAGAATTAAACCAAGTCTTAGCATCACCCCTTAATGAGAACGGAAATATCTTAATGATATAATAATAGCGGGACTTCTCATCATTAGTAAACAGGGTGGCTATATCATTTAACTTGGTAAGATGTGCCACAGCAGTTTCAGTTTCAAGGCCATAAAAAGGATCAGATTCAACTAAAGTAATGATCTCAGGATCAACAGAGAATTCATAATCCTTATCAGTAACACAAATAGGTGAAGTAGAAAAAGTAGGGTCAGGTTTCATTCTAGCATTAAGAGACTGCTGCTTCCATTTAGCTAATAACTTTTTAAGATCATATCTATCTTTACAAGCAAAGATAGCTCTAGCAGCTTCCTCTTCCATAACATAACCCTCAGGAACTCTAGGTAATTCATAATCATGGGGAGAACTTTCATCACTATCATCAATAATAGCATCTTCAATAATTTCATTCTCTCTAACCCTAGCAAGTTGTTCATCAAGAAATTCACCTAATGGCGAAGTGGTATCACGCACAGATGTAGTTTCATCATAAGTATTATGCATAGCAGAAGTGGCATCATCAATAACATGCGACATATCAGAATTCATAGTAGTAGCAGGTTTAGGTGTCGCAAGCTTAATAATAACAGAAGGAGAATCTAGCGCAGCGCTAGATGACAGTTCCTTACCTCCCCTCGTAGTTGAGGGAAAATCTTGGTTCTTTCATCTTTCAAGTTCCTCATAGTGATCAATAGATATAAATCCCAAGTGACTCAAAGAATAGAGCTATGCTCCCCGGCAACGGCGCCAGAAATTAGTCTTGATAACCCACAAGTGTAGGGGATCGCAACAGCTTTCGAGGGTAAAGTATTCAACCCAAATTTATTGATTCGACACAAGGGGAGCCAAAGAATATTATTGAGTATTAGCAGTTGAGTTGTCAATTCAACCACACCTGGATAACTTAGTATCTGCAGCAAAGTATTTAGTAGCAAAGTAGTATGATTATAAAGGTAACAGTGGCAAAAGTAAAGATAATAGTTTTGTAGTAATTGTAACAGTAGCGACGAAAAAGTAAATAAGCGAAGCACAATATGTGAAAAGCTCATAGGCATTGGATCAGTGATGGATAATTATGTCGGATGCGATTCCTCATGTAATAGCTATAACATAGGGTGACACATAACTAGCTCTAATTCATCAATGTAATGTAGGCATGTATTCCGAATATAGTCATACGTGCTTATGGAAAAGAACTTGCATGACATCTTTTGTCCTAACCTCCCGTGGCAGCGGGGTCCTAGCGGAAACTAAGGGATATTAAGGCCTCCTTTTAATAGAGAACCGGACCAAAGCATTAACACATAGTGAATACATGAACTCCTCAAACTACGGTCATCACCGAGAAATATCCCGATTATTTTCACTTCGGGGTTGTCAGATCATAACACATAATAGGTGACTATATACTTGCAAGATAGGATCAAGAACACACATATATTCATGAAAACATAATAGGTTCAGATCTGAAATCATGGCACTCGGGCCCTAGTAACAAGCATTAAGCATAGCAACGTCATAGCAACATCAATCTCAGAACATAGTGGATACTAGGGATCAAACCCTAACAAAACTAACTTGATTACATGGTAAAGCTCATCCAACCCATCACCGTCCAGCAAGCCTACGATGGAATCACTCACGCACGGCGGTGAGCATCATGAAATTTGTGGTGTAGGATGGTTGATAATGACGACGGCGACGAATCCCCCTCTCTGGAGCTCCGAACGGACTCCAGATCAGCCCTCCCGAGAGAGATTAGGGCTTGTCGGCGGCTCCGTATCGTAAAACGCGATGAAACTTTCTCTCTGATTTTTTCTCTCCGTGAAACGGAATATATGGAGTCGGAGTTGAGCTTGGTGGAGCCTCAGGGGGCCCACGAGATAGGGGCACTCCCAGGGGGTGGGCGCGCCCCCACCCTCATGGACAGGGTGTGGGCCCCCTGGTCTTGATTCTTTCGCCAGTATTTTTTATATTTTCCAAAACTTGCCTCCGTGGATTTTCAGGTCATTCCGAGAACTTTTGTTTTCTACACGTAAAACAACATCATGGCAGTTCTGCTGAAAACATCGTCAGTCCGGGTTAGTTTCATTCAAATCATGCAAGTTAGAGTCGAAAACAGGGGTAAAAGTGTTTGGAAAAGTAGATACGTTGGAGACGTATCAAGTAGCGACTACATACGGTTCAATGCAATGGCTCGGAAGATAACCTGCAAAAAATGAGTATTCGTTGTTTTGTTAAACACCAAATCGTTTCTGCAATTCCAGATAGCCCACAATAAAGCATATACTCCTACACGAATGTGTTTTGCTGTTTGGGGCTCAATCCCATCTAGCCACGTCCCAAATAACGTGTTGATATTATTCAGAGTTGTAATATTAAAGGCTATGTGAACTGTTCGCCAAAGAATTTTTGCCAAAGGGCAATCAAGAAAGAGGTGTTTGATGGATTCATCCCGATCCCAAAAGATGCATCTAGCGGATCCAATCCAGTTATGTTTTATCAAGTTATCCTTAGTTAAAATGACTTGTTTGTGTACAAACCACATAAACACTTTAACTCTCAAGGGTACTTTGACATTCCAAACATGTTTGGAAGTAGGAATAGAGCTAGAATTAATAATATCCAAATACATGGATTTGACTGTGAACTCTCCATTCCTAGTCAACTTCCAACACAACTGATCGGGTTGTTGAGTTAGTTGGACATCCATCAGTCTTCTCACAAGATGGAGCCAAGCTTCCCAACGGTTTCCGGCTAGCGCTCTCCTGAAGTGAATATTGACAGGCGTGGACTGATATACTGTCTCAACAGTTGCGTCTCTCCGTTGAACAATGCGATAGAGAGAACGATATTGAAGCGCGAGGGGCATGTCCCCTAGCCATCACTACAAAAAAATACACTTCCGTGATGATACGTGTTTGTCACAGTAGGTCGCGTTTTTTGTCATGCATGTACATCCATGAAAAATTTATGACAGAATCAAGATAGTCATACTTGTGCTGTCGTAGAAGTGTTCCATGACATTACCAAAATTATCATCACGGAAGTGTCCACTTCCATGACAATAAATCGCGCGTCACAGAAGTGCTTTCGTCAAGGGTGACCGACACGTGGCATCCACCGTAACGGAACACCGTTAAGCTATCGGGTCGGGTTTTGGATCCGATAACCCGTTAATAGCCCCGACCAATGGGGATTTTCCACGTGTAAAATCATCATTGGCTGGAGGAGACACTTGTCAGGTCTGCGCTGGCACAGGTGTCACTCATCCAATGGGCGAGACGCGCCTATGATATGTTGACACGTGGACCGGCCCATCAAGTTTAAATGGGCCGGCCCAACTAAAGGCCCACAAGATTTTGCGGACCATAATGGGCCGGCCCAGCTAAAGGCCCACGAGATTTTGCGGACCATAATGGGCTGGCCCAGCTAACGGCCCACAAGATTTTGCGGGCCATAATGGGCCGGCCCAGGTAAAGGCCCACAAGATTTTTGTGTGCCATAATGGGCCGGCCTAGGTAAAGGCCCACAAGATTCTTGCGGATCATAATGGGCCGGCCCGGCTAAAGGCCCACGAGATTTCGCCGACATTAATGGGCCGGCCCAGCTGTAGGCCCACAAGAATTTGAGGACCCTAGTAGGCCGGCCCATTAACTGGCTGCCATGTCTTGGGCCAAATGCCGGCCCATATTTGATCCGGTCCATTAATGGCCTGCCACGTTCCGGGCGTAATAGTGGCCCATCTGAGATCCGGCCCGTTAAAAGCCTACCACGTTCTGGGCCAAATTATGGCCCAGATCAGGTACGACCCTTTAAGAGGCTATGGGCTCAATTATGGCCCATATCAGATTCGGCCCGTCAACTGGACACTATGCTTTTGGGCCCACTTGCTAGAGGCCCACTTAGTAATTCGGCCTGACATTAGTTTTGGCCTCTTAAGGACCCGTTTAACATTTCGGCCCTATATTAATTTCGGCATGTTAAATGCTCGTCATATAGTTGGGCCTAACTACGTCCCGGTTTGCATCCGGCCTGCTCGCAGCCGATATCTGATTGGGCCAAACAAGGACCGAGACAATTTTGGCCTCTTAAAAGCCCGTGATTTGATTCACACAATCATGGGCCGGGGTTCATTTCGGGCTGCTGCCGGCCCGTTAGCTGTTCGGCACGTTTCATGCCCAACCTATATCGTGATTGCATGACGGCCCAATGATGTACCGTAATTTTATAGTTTGGCCGGTTTACTGCGAAGACAGGATATATATACAGTAAAATAACTGCACATCGTGAATAAGAAAAAACCTAGACTATACAATAAAGAAATTACAACATATTACATCCATTGGGCATCAAAGTTCGCCACTATGATAATAAAGCACAAGCAGACAGCAGATTACATACACTGGCATCAAAGATCACAACCAGTGCAAATAAACACGCCCACAAAATAATATACAAAACTGATAGCACTTCAATAGAGTTCAAGAAAGGTTAGCCCTGCTGGGGAGCAACAACGCAAGCAGCTGAGCAAGATGATGAGACTGCGCTTGTTCAACACTTAAATCTTCCTCACTCTGAAAGATAAACAAGTAGACAGATGATAGGTTTTGCACATAAAAGTATGAGTACTGACAATTCATCACATTTCTTACTGACGAATAAAGTGACACAGTTTAAAATTGCATTAACACAATATGGTATTGTTCAGGTCAAGACATGGCAGGAAATGACATTGTGAAGGAGTTGGCAGCTTCACGACACCACTGGATTACAGATCAAGAACTCATAAGTATCAATGGTTAGTGTGCTGTCAATTTATCCCATTTCAGATTGGCAAATAAAGAGACGGTTTAAATAATACTCCCTCCGTCCGGAATTACTTGTCATCAAAATGGATGTGTCTAGAACTAAAATACATCTAGATACATCCATTTCAATGACAAGTATTTTCGGACGGAGGGAGTAGTAGAATGATATGACATTGTTCATAGTTAAGACATTGCAGAATATGACATTGTGTTGTAGTGGGTAGGTTCACCACACCACTGGATTACGGATGAAGAACAGAAGCATACATGCAGTGCAAAAGAAGATCACTTGCTCTGTATAGTTTAATTTACATGGTATGAATAGGGAACTTGGTTGTACAACTGAAAACTTAAATTGAGAAAGGACAAACTTTTGTTTATGAACTACATAATAAACTTTAAACATGCAATTTGATGCAAACACCAAAAATAAACAGCTGTTGCAGTCATGCCTAACCAAATATATACAACAAAGTTTGAAGGCTTGAGATGGACAAACTTACATTATTGGTGAAGACAGGCTCTATAAAGGCCTTGTCCATGCTGATGGGGGGGGCAATTCAAGAAGTTTACCACAGAATCTTCTTCATAAGCATTGCCTTTATTCTACATTTTGTTAAGAGTAAATATAGATGTGATAATATACGAAAAAATGGAGAATATTTAAGATAAGATGAAGAGTGATGCTACATAACCAAGTAGCTATAAATGTAAGTGCAGCGATACAGGCAAAAGGTACAGCCAAGAGCAATGCACAGCTAAACTTCTTCAGTACCAACCTTATGGTAAGAGTAAATATAGATCTGATGTGTAGAAAATGGAGGGCAAAGGAAAATAAGCTGCAGAGTGATGGTACATGAACAACTACCTGTCATTATAAGTACACTGATAAAGGACAGCATGTACTTACAAGAACAATGCAGAGCTAAAAAAACATTGGCATTGGATATATTCTACACTAATGTAACCATTCATACAGATCAGATAATTTGGAGTGAACAATTGATAAGCAAGCTATCATGCATACTGCTGTCACATAATGAACCAGGTATGTATGCAAGTACAGTGATACAGGACAACAGGTACTCACAAGAGCAAAGCAGCGGGCAGAATATTTGCGATATCCTGTCATTCTTTTCAAACCGGAATTCTTCTTCGAGCAGATTTCCTGCAAACAAGATCCGTATGGCACATGCGGAAAAGTAGAAGTTCAAATTGTCATGTGATTTCATGGACAGTACCTCATCCTGGGAACGAGACCAGTGCATAACAAGGTTTTTCCATTCAATGTCTTCTAAATTTAGCACAGGAGACTTCACCGGAAATTCGTTTATAGATTTGCCACCAAAGTGTGATTTCCTCAGGTAACACCGATACTGCTGCAATGCTTCCTTGAAAAGCACAAGCAAGCTTTGCTCGTCATGACTATCCAGATTGACCCTCGCCTAGTTACAACAATGTAATGTAAATCATTGATGTGTTCAATCAGCAGAAAACAGGAAAATAATAACCATGAATAATAGCACTTACACGTAAGTTGGACAGGAAGATGTGAAAATGGTGTTTGTCTTCACAATAATCTTCCCATGATGGGAATATATGCACGTAGTCCCTAACAACATTGAAAGCATTGTCTTTTAAACTGGGAATAAATGGAATGGGGTTCCAATCTGCAGGAATTGGCCGTCTCTGCAGTTGGGATAGGTCTTCGGCCGGTGGACTTGCTGTACTTTTTGCTGGAGTGGGATTTTTCTGTGGTACAGCTGGTGCTATGGCAAATGAAATCGGTATACCTTTTGCTGGAGTGCAGGTCCTGTGTGGTGGGGCTAGTGGTGTGGCCAGTGAAGTATGGGTACAGTCTGCTGGAGTCGGTCCTACGTTTTGTGTCACTGGTTGTACAACCAATATAAGTGGGGTGCTGTCTGATTTCTCCGGCACCACCACGTTTTTCAAGGACTTTGCTGGTGCTCCTTCAGGTTCGGCAATCACCCTCTTCCTTTTTGATGTCTGATGCACACGAACAACATTTGAGTGGAAAAACATGGTATGATGACAGATGGAATATGTATTGATAATGGATGGGCATGGCATCTCGACATATATGATGAGTAAACTAAGCAGATGGCGGTGCAACAAAGTAGAAGAAATGCAAGACAACATATGCAAGATACCCGCAATCAATAAAACATTGCCAAATTAGAACAGGCACCTTGATGGGTGAACAGGACAGGCCATCTGCCTTTAACTCCTCGAGGTTAGAATAGTCATTAGGATCATATTCTGAACAAGAGTCAACAGGTGGGGAGCGTATGAGTTTCATTGCATCCAGAATGGCACTCAATGCCTTGGTGCCAATTTTGTAAGTCATTGCAGTGTTTAGCTTCAAGAGTGGACTGCTGCTAGTGCGACACAAAGCAGCTACACAGATCATAGTGTAGATATAACGGGAAAACCTTAAGCATCAGAGTAAAATCAGCAAAGTGGAACTTGCTGGAATATATGTGCTAGTATTGCCGGTACGGCTAGAAAGGCTTCGGATACCAGCTCTCTTCAAGTGAAGGTGCGGTACTGTTAATATCAGTATAACTCTCAAAGGCGACACAGCTCCGCGCATTTCCTTGCTATTCTTATAGGATTCAAGTGGGCAGGCCACTACAAATCCTATTCCTATGTTTACAAGATCCTACGAATCAAAGAGGCTCAAAGTGTCCATCACAACCGACCGTATAGACCTCTACACTGCAAATGTCCCTGCTCATCTTCAGTACAAGGAACATACTGTACTACTAGCATACTCCCTCCGTTCCAAAATATAAGTCTTGGTAGAGATTTCCACTATGGATCACATACAGATGTATCCAGATACATTTTAGAGTGTAGATTCACTCATTTTGCTCCATATGTAGTCCATGGTGGAATCTATACAAAGACTTGTATTTAGGAACGGAGAGAGTACATATTAAAGAAGAACGGAAGAGGAACATGGTAAAGAAGAGCAAGCAGATTTTGGATAATAAAATGTTGGTTGCGCAGTGCCCACACATGATGAACCAGAGCGCATTAAGAATGCAACTCCCAGCTGTCTCTCGACCATTTCAGGCGGTTGGATGAAGATCCTACGTCTCCTAACCCTTCTTCTTCCTCGTCTCTGATTCTTCCCATACAGAACACCGCACGGGCCGCCGGCCGGACCACCGGCCCCCACCGCCTGTGTTCCTCCGCCACCCCCACCCCCACCCGCGTCGAGTTTTCTTCGTTCGGCGAGGCCCCACAACCACCCGAGCCCCTTGGATCGCACCGGCGAACTCCGGCGAGCTCTGAAAAATCGATTGACCCAATTTTGAAATTTAGTCTACTGTGATTTAACTAGTGTGGAATATAAAAGGGGAAAACCATAAGCATAGGAAGTATAGTGTTGAGCGTGCCATGGCGGATCTGAAGGTGCAAACCTAACAAAGGCAACTTCGCAACCAAGACAAGAAATCAGAGTAAAGTAGTGGCGATCTATTTTCTTGCAGCGATAAATAAGTTGAGCAGATACGAAAGAGTACCGCCTTTGGTGCGGCGCCGTGTATGCATCTGCTGAGAATTTGACGGTGCTGCGATAGTGATGGCTGTCGGCAGCGTGGAAGCAGATCTAGGAGGGTAGACGGTGGCGGCGGGGCGTGATGGACGAGATGGTCGTAGGAGCGGCACCAATAAGGTGGACGATGGCGGGGATGAAGTGAGAGGATGGGATGCAAGGATCCCGGTCCGAAGGCGTGGATGAGAGAGGTCGATCTTTTGTAATGGATGGCGGCATCGGGGTATCAGCTCCGGCATGGTGGAGGAGGACGGCGGTGGATGGGGTGGCGGACGGCGGCGGACGGAGGAGGGTGGGGTGGAGAGGGTGTTTTGGCGCCCACGGAGTACGAATGGGGAAAAGGGAGGTAGAGAGGAAGGGGGAACCATGTATTCAGGGCGCGCTTGTCTCAAATGCGAGGAAATTTACAAACTTAGCCCCCGTTTCAAATTTCTACTAAATCACAGCAACATTAGTCAGTTGGGGATAGGACGGTAATCTCGCATACGCCAAATATTTGTCGACGAGAGTTTGTTTTTGGCGCCCACCGTGTATGAATATGAATCGGGGAGGGAGTCGATTTCGGCCGAGGGCACACTGTGTTTTGGCGCCCACCGTGTATGAATCCGGGTGAGAGGCGGTTACGTCACGTTTGGGTGAAATTACAAACCTACCCTATCGAAACCTATAGAATCCAGCAGATAGGCTTTGCGTGGCAGGGATAGGCAGTAGTGATTTCCATCTCGCAGATTTTGGTTTCGGGCGGTTACTGCGACTTTCCCCGCTTCGTTCAAATTTTGCACAGTGCACGTTTACCGTGCCAACTCAATTCGAATCCCGTTTGTATTCTACTATTTTTTTCGGGCGGGATCCATTTTCAATTGGAATTACATTCTATATACATCATTTTTTATATATACTTTCAAAAGCACAACAAAGAATTCTGCTCCTTTATATGTATAATATGATTTACAAATACAACGATCTCGAAATCTTAAGGTTGAATTCGAAAAAATTTAACCAAATTATGTTCTACTAAAATGTATGGATCAGTAATATCTACATATTAAATAACATAGATGTGCGTGAATTCATATGAGTATGCATGTTTGATAGATCAATTTTGGTTCGAGTATGGATTACATGTATCATCATCTCGAATTCAAATATTTGAATCCCTTTTTTGTTCACTCCTTTCACGCCCATCTCTCTCGCATGCATGCTCCTTCAGGTAGCTATCACTCTCTTTTCTCCAGCTCACCCGCACGCTCACTTCATGTTTCTCCTATCCTCGCAAACATGGTCTCTCGACGTCTCCCTTGAGAAGTGTCACACTCTCCCTATCATTATACATTACACGGTTTTCATTATCTCTCACGTCTCTACTGTTCTCTGGTATCACTCAGTACCTAACCTTTCTTTTTCACCGCCACGCACACAGTCTCCACTCGTCTTTCACTTTGTCTTTCTCTCTATGGGATTCTCTCACACACCCTATATGTCTCTACATATGACTCATACCACTAAAATTACTCTCTCTCTCTCTCCTGTAGACACAACATTTGTTGCGGTCTCCTTTTCGTCTCCATCCCAGATTGACACCGATCAGACAACTCCGACTACCGTCTCCTCTCTCTCTCTCTGAGACACACACAACTCCTGCTTCCACTCCCCTTCCCGACTACCGTCTCTCTCTCACACACACACAAAACTCTTGCTTTCGCACCCCGACTCGTATTTCTCTCACAAACATTTATCGACTAGCTAGCCTCTAGATAGGTTTATACACCCGCACACTCATGCTTCCACCATCGCATACATGTCTCTCTCCCGCTCCTTGTATCTATGTAGCTTTTTCTTCCCTTCTTGAGACACGCCCTCTCGATCGTGCACACACACACTATCGCCTCATTTTAAGCTGATACCTATCGCACACACACTACTTGTGTCTTTGTCACACATGCACTCCGTCCTCCTCCACTCTCCCTCTCTCTCACACACACATGGGCTTTTTGCAACAACTAGCAAGATGCCCATGCGTTGCACGGAACATCAAGATGCATTTGTATGAGTAGTTTATCTTGTGGGGGAAAAGGATGAACGAGGGAAGACCTTATTTGCAAATGTGGAGAGGGGTGTGGGTATCTTTTTGCAAAATTGCCATAGTTTCCTTCCTATCCGTCAGATATAGATCGGACGGCCTATATTGCAGGATGGCAGGCACACGATCATCACCGACAATGCTTTTTATAAGAGTAGGGATAAAAAATAGAGTTGGTGATGATGGTGGGCCTGCCATCCTGCAATGTAGGTCGTCCGATTTATATCTGACGGATAGGAAGGAAAATATGGCAATTTACCCACACTCTTCACCACATTTGCAGATAAGGCCTTCCCTCGTTCATCCTTTTCTCCCACAAGATCTTGATGTTCCGTGCAACGCACGGGCATCTTGCTAGTAAGAGTAGAAATTAGACATATACCACTTCTCGAATCTTGAAACCAACAACATTCCTCCCTTATCTCATCAAAACCGCCAAAGGAATATATTTTGAGTGAAACATAACATATTTTTAGTGATATACGTATTTCAAAACTAGACTTTTTTTCTATCAAATCGGTGAATATGTATTAATCTACTTTGATCGTGTGGCAACGCATTGGCACATTGCTAGTAGTTATTATAATTTTTTGGACACCAGACAAACGGTGGAGTACATATACGAAGAGAAGAGGCGCACGCACGCAGTCGGCCTCTCGCTGTCTCGCACACATGAGTGTTACGTAAAGGCGACGTTAACAAATAAACCCTAAAACCCTAGGTGCACGATTGCTGCATTCGCGGGTACCGGGTACGTGGTGGAGCACCTTTGTAGGAGTTGATGGTCGGGACCACAGGTGAACGACTTGGAGCGCGGTGGCTCGCCAGTTGCCACAGATCGAGTAGCCACGTTTAAAATATCGTTTTTTAGCGGGGTTAAGAGTTCCGATTTTCAATGGCACGTTATAAGTAGTAAGTAGTTTTTAGAACGATTGGTATGGAGCGAAAATGGAATTCATAGTACTACGTACCTCCTTGGCGTATGGTTGTATGGGTTTATGTTACGAGATGTTGAACCTGGTAGTTCTAGGGCAAATACTATGGTTTAGATTTAGATGCTGGTTTTCAGTAATCGGAAGGGGAAACCCTTCTTTGATTAAAAAAACTACTACCTCCATTCTGGTTTACTAGTCCCCATCGTACTTTGGGTCAAAGTTTGTCCATGAATTTTACTTGTAAAATGTGAATGGAAAACGAGATTTTGTTATACCCAAACAAAAAAGGACTGGAGGGAGTGATTGCTCTGACACGGACGCGACCTCTCATAGCGCAGGCATTGAACCGGCGCGCCGGCCAAGAGGGCCGCACTCGCTGCAGGCCCGGCTGAGCACGCCTCCTCGCCGCGTGCAACCAGCTTAAGACTGCCCCGCCTGCCTTCATTGAATCCGCGCGTGTGCCGGCAACACGTCCTTCCGCGAGCCGGCAGGCATTTTAGAACACAAAAAATGACTAAAATATAATTAATTTACGCATGGTCTTGACTTGTTGTGCTCGCACTGGTAGCAGGAACTAGTAGAGGTTTTTCTTTATTTATAACTCTCCTCACATTTTTTTGGCTTTGAAGTGAATCATGGTTGTGGACATTATGTATGAATGTGCAGATATCTGTGAACATGAGTTTGATGTGGAAGTTGAACTTGGAATGTCGGGCTTGCGCGTGAACTATACCATGTCCAATGCTTCGTCTGTTATTGTTTGGAAAGTAATTGCTGTTATTACATGACCCAAAAAAACATTTTGTGCCACATCAGTAGATGCACAGACATCACAACAGGCATGCTGACTGGATAAACATTTGAACCTAGCTATTATGAAGGAAATTTTGTATTGACAACAGTTTTAGATAGCAGGAGACGCCTAGCCTGCTCTGCCTCTGCTAGCTTATTTCTGGCTTCTTCCATCTCTTCTTTGGCTTGGGTGAAGAGAGCATCTGATTGCTCTTTTCGCTTCTTCAGGAACTCAGCTACATTCTCAAGGGCTGCTGCACGCTTTCTTTCAGCCTTTACTAATGCCACGAGGACACGAACAGCTGACGACTCCACCTGGCTTGTGTGTAATCCAGCATCATCTGGGAATTTGCACCTTGTGTCTAATCCAGCATCATTAGGGAACTGGCACCTTGTGTGTAATCCAGCCTCATTTTGGAAACATGATCTCGAGGTTGACCATACTTCCCTCCTCGCAGGAACTGCATCCTGACATGAAGTTACTTCTTTTTTAGATCAATACTCAGAGAAACCTAGATCCATTTAGTAGAAGCCAGATAAACAGAACTCGGAGAAGTGAATTCAAAAGGAAAAGAAATATAAAAACAGACTACAAGGTGAGAACACCCACTTCCTACATCAAGTTAAAAACGAAAGCATTAGGACGATTAAGACTCTTCTTATTACACATCGAAGAACACCACGCTTAAGAGAAACAGAAACTACAACATATACACATCGAAGAACACGAGGCTAAACGAAAGTAATTGAAAGGGTGTTACTTACCAAAGCTCGTTTTACAGGTTCGGTGCAGCTCCTCTTTAACTTGCCACGCTCCTTGAAGATGTCCCGAATATCCCGTGTTTGGTCTTCATTGCTCCTCTGCATGTTCACACTCGTGGTTTTAAAATCTCAACATGGCAAGAAAAATACTACTAGTAATACTCGCGCATCTTGTGGGCAACATTAAAGCACTCGTCTGCCATGTTAGAGCATCTCCAACAGAATCGCAACGCGCGGCGCTTTAAAAAAGCGTTTACAGTGCTGAGATCGAGAAGTAGATACTAGAGAGTAGAGGATAGTTCTCAGCATAGATAGATAAAAAAAGATACCCATACCCCTCTCCAGATTTGCAAATAAGGCCTTCCCTCGTTCATCCTTTTCTCCCACAAGATAAACTACTCATACAAATGCATCTTGATGCGTGCAACGCATGGGCATCTTGCTAGTTCTAAAAACCTTTCCATCATTTGCCACACTGCTGGTTGCAGATGAAAAACCTACCCAAGCACAGCGCGATACAGGAGCGACGCACAATTACAAGCTGATATTCTGTTGGACAATGGAGGCTATAACCAATTACTTTTACGGGAACAATAGCACCCAGGAAAATTGAAGGGTAGGTATGAACAAAATTGGAACTGCACATGTACTGCTAAGTGATTCAATACACACATTACCAATCGAGGAGGAGAACGATGGTCGCGGCGGCCTCTGTGAGTCATGGTCGGCAACGGGAGTCAGTTCATTGTCCACGACGGTGGTACTTCTGCGCTTGGCGTCGGCTTCCGGGAAGCAGATCCGAGACCGTGGAAGACGATGCCGGGGAAGAGGCTCCGTCTACGACGACGACGGTGGACCGGCTCCAGTGCGGCGTACGAGGTCGTCGATGAGGCAGATGCGCTGCGGTGGACGAGTGCGCCGATGTAAAGGGGAGGAGCACGAAGGCTGCGGTGCCGTGGAGAAGTCTATTTTGCGGTGGGGATAGAAAATGGGGAGTATTCAGGTGTACTACTCTGGGTGCCGGGGTGGGGCTGGCTGGGTAGGGTGAACCTGAAGTTACGAAAACAGCCCCCTACCAAGCGTCGTCCGTAGGCCTGTTCCGAAGGCTATGATGGTAACTTCCCACTGCTCGAATCAGGGTCGCGGGAGATTTTCCCGCCGACCTCAAAATTTTGTGACACTGGACTCCCCGTGTGGCGTGTTGAGTGATTCGGCTAAGCAACTAGCGAGTAGTAGTAGTAAACTCTGCATATTAGGTTTGACCGAAGTCAAACTTCCTAAAGTTTGACCAAGTTTATATAAAAATATAAACATTTACCATAACAAATATGTATGATGTGGAAGTACATTCAATAATGAATCTAATGGTATTTATTTGTTATTGTATATGTTAATATTTTTTGTTATAAGCTTTCTGAGAGTTTACAAAACTTGACTTTGACCAATGCTAATACGCGGACTAAAATAAAAACGGAGGGAGTACACATTTGTTTTCTTAGTTTGTAGTGAACTAATCATTTGTTGAAATTGTGAAATAAATATATTAGGCTATTGACTTCGAATGTAATGGTCTATACAATTCAATAGTTACAATCATTGTCGAATCCCAAGATGTATACAAGGTCTATAGTACTTCACAACATGCTCAAACTCACATAATCCCAGTCAAATGAGAATCTAAATGCATTTCATAGTTATTACTTTGTAGGATGCAACAAAAACAACCAAAACTCTACATCAGCCATTATAGAAGCAACATTTTGACATATCCCATTGTGTGAATGAAACGTGCAGAGAGAGCTTTTGAAGATGGAGCAGATAGGGCGGGAAAGATTGTATGTATGTGGACGAGAGAGTAGGAGACAAACCTAACGAGACAGAGAGAGAGAGAGAGAAAGAGAAAGAGAGAGGAAGAAGTTAGGTCTGTGGGAAAGATGGAGACATGTAATATACATGATTCTGTATACGTGGAAGGAGAAGAGACAACATGTTTGATGAGAGAGCTGAAAAACATGGACGAGAGGGGAAGGATCTCATGGGTTGAGGGATTGACAATTTTGTGCGGGGGAGAGAGGGATTGGTAATTTTGTGCAAGAGAGAGAGAGAGGATGGTGGGAGGAGTCAGTCAGCCGTCATCACATCACCCTGCTTCCAAATGACCCCGCATTCTCTAGCGCGGTGTGGTCGCTGTCTTTGATCTACTCGATGCCCTCTTTGAAGATTGAGGTGTTGTGCATGTTGGGGTGCAAAGAAGCACAAGCGAGAGTGGTCGTTGTATAACCTTGGATGGGGATGAATTGTGTGCTCGGGGGAGTGTGTGTGTGTGTTGTGCTGCATGTGTGTGTGTGTGTATGTGTCAGATATTGAGCGAAAACAAACCTAAGGAGAGAAATGGGTATTCACGAAGAGATTGTGCGGGCCTTGAGGTGGGCAGGGGCCGAGTGAGGGTGTCAAAATGTGAGCGTTGATGCATATGTTGCTTGCGATCGTGCGAGGGACGGACGAATCGAGAGAGATGGTTGTTGTGTCCCGGATGCTCCTCTCTCTCTCTGTCTCTATGTCTCTGTCTCTCTCTCTCTCTCTCACACACACACACACAGAAGTAAACTAGAAGACCGTTCTCTCATGTATACACAACGTATCGACATCTGTCTATGTCTCACTCATGCATGATCATTTGCACATTCACACCGTCTCCACATTGCCCTTCCGCCACAACACACATATGGACACATACACACATTCTCTCACAGTCACACACACAAAATAAGTATTAAAAAACGAGGGCGCACCTAAAACGTCCAGATCCAAATAAACACAAACTGGAGCTAAATTCAAATATATGGAAATATTGCAGCGTCAAGAACTTTCCTAGGAAAAAAAGTTGAGTAATATTCGAGGATTGTTTTCGCACACACAAAAAGGTTCGGTGGATGTCCTTCGAGCGCGACACGGTGACGCACCGTTTGATCGACCGCACGGCCGCGGTTCACGCGCTTGCACAGGATTCCATATCATGGATGTGGTACTAACTTCAATTTTTTTAAATAAAAGCGCTGCCTAAGTATAATGTTTACGTGTACTAGTACGGTTTTCTTTTAAGTTTGACCAATCTCATATAAAACTAAAGTAAGCTCCCATACGCGCACTCATCAATATGCCGCCATCGCCGTTGCACATGCCGTCGCTCGCCTGCTCCGGACAACAATTTCTCGCCCATCACCGCCGTGTCGCCGGCATCCCTGTGCCATGAAGCCGAAGGCTCGCCTGCTCACATCGTCTGCAGTCGCTCCTCGCCATGCCGCCGCGCTGCCAAGCACGTGAGCAGCTGGTGGAGCCGCGTCTATGCATGCAACGTACAAAGAGGAGGACGAGCGCGTGCTCCAGCACGCCGGCGAGGAGGAACTAGCGTGTCATTGTCGTCTCCGCCCCCGCGTAGGAGGCGCGCATGGTGGATGTCGTGGTGGAAGCCGGTCGCGTGCGCGTCGAGCCCGCAAACCATGTGCGGACGCGGAATCTACCTTCGAGACCTTGAATGCCACGTGGATCCTACAATCTGAAGGAGCAATTTGGGTCAGTCGACTCATGTGAGCCGTTTGATGCAACATGGATGGCTAGAAGGGCTTCTTCCACCTCTTCTGCCGTCTTCTTCCTTCGCTCCGTCGAACTTCTTTCACAAATCGACTGACCCAAATTATACTACTAGTACGAACGTATTAAGTATAGTAGGAACACGAAGGTACGAGCAGTAGTACCAATTGCAAGAAGAACAATAGCAAGACATAGTACTAGTACTACTCTACATACTAAAGAGTTCAAATAACGAGAAAGAACATAAACATAGTTCTGCTGGGGCCTCAGCACAACACACCCTTGAAAATAAACTAAGCAACTAGTCCGCTTGACAATGCAGTAGAACCAGCCTAAGCGACGACACTGCCACCTACTCGGAGTCCGAGTCCACGTCCTCGACTTCGTCCTCGTCCCTCTTCCTCTTCCTCTTCGCTGACGTTTCTTTGCTTGAACCGGACACTGGGCTCTGCTTCTTCATCCAACCCATGTAGATATTTAAACAAAGGTAGGCATCCATTGCTGCGTACAGGATGTGATGTTCATCTAATGTCTTCGACTCCCATGCATGACGAAACTCGTGATGAGGTTTCTTCAGTTTAGCGTATGAAGGATCAATCATGGCTGCTGCCAGGGTCAGCATTGAAGGTTGAGAGGGGGACACCAGGCTTGCCTTCTGAAGATCGAAGTGCTGGCCTACAATGAGACCTATCCGACACAGGACATCCCTGTCGTTCTTAAAGCCTACAGTAACGAATTTCACTCTTTTGTCCTTGAGGAAGTTCTTAAAATCCTGGCACTCAACGTCGGCATGACATATGTGGTAGACCAAGCAAACGTTATGTACGCAAACCTGGATCACGGCGGGCTTCTTCCTCTCTTCGTCCTTTAGATCCTTCTCTCGTCCCAGGACTGTGGTGTACTCAACATCTAGCCCAGCGACCCACTCATCCGTTGAACTATTGAACATGCGTAGGAAGGGAGCAAGCCATGCTTTCACTATCACGGATCCACGTGTGTAGATGACGATGAAGTGATTGCCGGTGATGGCTCTAACCTGGTACTCAGCGGCGACCATGGAGATTTGGGAGGCCATGGATTTTGGAGGAGGGTTAGGAGAAGTTGAACTATTGTACCCCGCAAAAACTGGGAGCAAACTAATGTGAAAGGATGGGACGACTGGGAGCGAACTGTTGTGAGGTATAAGACGGGGACGAGTAGGGCGTTCGATCGGCGTGGGGTTGCTGGCTTGCCCGGTGGATAAATGGCTGCAAGCCCCCAAAGAGTTCTTGAGAACTATGTGGGACCGACTAGATGTCATGTCTACTAAACCCATATCATAGGCCTAACGGTATAGCTTCTGCCTGTTCGCACGCCATGCCGGCACATGGATGTAACTTCACTTAATTCGATCAATCATCGCGCCTCCCACGACCTTCGCCTCCCTCGTGCGGTCGCGCCCTTTGAGACTTCGATCGGCTATAAATGAGCAATTTTTTTTGCCTACTACGCATGCATGATACTCCATCTGGTCCTTTTTACTCCCGTCAACCATTTGCAAAGTGTTTGACCAAATATATACTTTTTTTGAACACCACCTTATATTAATTAACCAGCCACACCAGTACACTCATTCGATACAATATTCACCACACAGGGCGGTACGTTATTTACAAGAATACCATCTAATCTATTGTCAAAGCTATACTTAGCGATTAAGTGTGCCACCTTATTGGCCAAACGGCTAATCTTTGACAATTGAAGATTGTTGATCAACTTCGAGATGCTCAACGCTTTCATCTTCAGGTCATGCATAGCAGACCTGTCATAGTCCCCCGATGTAAGAGACACTACCACAAAAGCGCAATCAGTCTCTAAAATTACAGGATTATGAAGAGAAATACCTATGTAGAGACCGACAATGCAAGCCCTAAGCTCTGCTTCCTCCATGCTTTGACAGGCATCAATGAAATCCAACGACCAAATTTATACTAAAAATATCAATATCTACAATACTGATTATAATGAGTATAAGAACTATGTTGTATAATGAGTATAAAAATATTGATTTGACATTGTGAATGTTGATACTCCCTCAGTCTAGGTGAGTAAGTCATCTTAGGCTGTGCGCCGTGACCAAGGAGGAGGGGAAAACGAGAGACATTAATGATTATTTGCTAATTAAATAGTATTGCATGCAATGGACTAACCACTGCATGTCATGTTTGATAGTCTCAGGTCATTAAAAGCATGCACACCCTCATCTCTTATTGGTTGATATGTCAAGAAACAAGAAATGAGGTAGAAGTTAATGCACCGCGCCTACGTGTTTTGGGATTATTTGGTTTTCGTAAGATGACTTACACACCTAGCTATTAGAGTACCACTACCTCCCTTCTAGTTTAAAGGGCTCGACTCAAAAATTTCACCTACTCTTACCAAGATAGTAGAGGCGGTGGAATAGTTTTTGAAGTCTGCAAAAGTACTCAACTAATGTTGTTCCCCATACCTGCAGGAATCCCGTTTGTCTCCAAATCTTTTCCTCTCCATGTGTGGAAACAATATGCCTGCCAAACTCTCCTTCTCCCTCCGGTGGTCCCACCACTCCACCCCATGTGGAAAAATCTGCATGCATGACTCTTCTTCCCCCACGCTCGTCCAATCCATTGTGACTAGCAATATTTCCACCCCTTCGCTCCCCCGTAATTTACTCCAACAAATATGCCCATGTAGCTTTTACTTAACTTCAGGTGCATTGGGTCACTGACATACGGGCCCAGTAGCGTGCTGGCCCACATGTCACTGACGCAACTGGACCTGCATTTAAGTCAGTGCAGCTCAGTCCATATCTTACGTAGGTGTGCCATTGCTCGCTATAAATACTGCGCCTCCCACTACATCGCTATCTCCTGCCCTCATGTTCACGTTCATCGCTATCTCCTTCCCCTCCCTCTCACGTCGACCACCATGGCATCGCCCCTCCCAAGCCCTAGGAGCCCCTCGCTGCACCGCGCGGACGGTCACGTGTCGCCGTTCCGGTCCTCACCGCCACTAGTCGAGGAGGACGCGTCGGTGTTCCGCTCCTCGCCGCTACGCCGACACGTCGCTATTCCGTTCCTTGCCGCCACTAGTCGAGGGGGACGCGTTGGTGTTCTGCTCCTCGCCGCGACGCAACGCGTCGCCGTTCCGTTCCTCGCCGCCACTAGTCGAGGAGGACGCGTCGGCGTTCCGCTCCTCGCCGTGACGCATCGAGGTGGACGCGTCAGCGTTCCCAATCTGGCCAGCACGCGCGTCGGAGGACGCGTCGGCTCCCCGCTACAAGGAGAACACCGCGCCGCCCGCCGAGCCCCCCAGCCTTGAGGAGCTTTGGAAAGAAATGGATGTCGCCCTGTGGGAGGCTTTGCCTCCAGCAGAGCGCGCCAAAATAGAGGTGGAGAAGATGGCCGAGGAAGAGAAGCGCACTGCGCAACAAGCTTTCTGGGTAATCTATGTCGTGTTCGAGAGAGTCAAGCAATTGGTTTTTTGGCAGAAGGCTCATGCGAGGGCCGTGAGGGTGGCGGAGGACGCCCGTGCCGACGCCCTGAGTGCAGTCGGGCCCAAGCGCCTCATCTACGCTTGGTGGTACGTGGACCAGATGCACGCTTCTAGCCAGGAGGAGTACCTGTTGGCGCCGGATCACCACATCGGTGAGATCGCGCTCGCCCGCCGGCAAGCCGCCAATCAGCACCTTGCGAGTTGCGAGGCTAAGGAAGAGGCGTTGTATCGGCGCGCTGCGCGCTGGTAAACGGCCGCGCACCAGGGCACTCATGGCGCACCGCAAGCGCTCCTGCGAGCGCCATGGCTTTTAGGAGGAGTATAATTTTTGTTTCGTAAGGCGATCTCATTAGTTTTGGGACGCAAATGATAAATCCCGAACGTTCAGGAATTTTTAGCGTCCTTAATTAAGTATGTAAAAGGGAAAGTTTGGAAATGTTGTGTATTATTACGCATTTTGCAAGTACGTGCATATAGAACAAACTTTACTATATACTATCGGACTACACGTCTCTGTCGATATATGCTTGCAGATTGTGCTACTCCCTCCGTCTAGGTCAATAACTCATCTTTGGTTGTGCACGGTGACCAAGAAGGAGGGAAGACTTGTACACCTAGACGGAGGGAGTACTACTATTACTTATGTACGTGCAAATGCACGTTTTAACATTACGATGCGGTTTTTGTAAAAGTAGAAAAACAACACTAGTCAAGCTTGTGAAACGATTCAATGCAAAACAAATGCAAAAATGCTCGATTGATTGTTTACTTTTAGCTTCCTTCTCTATGGTTATTTCTCTGTCATACTTTGTACGGAGCATCTTACTGGTTGGAAAGGCATGCAAATTCCCAAACCGCTTCCTACACCCTGTATCAAATTTTTTGCCTAACAAGTTGTGCCGTGCAATTGGAATTCCAACTTGAGTACTACTACTAGTAGGAGTACCAGGGGCCAGTTCTTTTAGGATTCTAGATTAGTAATCTCATAACTACTACCTCCGTCCTCGTTTATTGGTCCCCATTGTAATCTAAGTCAAATTTTGATCATAAATTTAACTAATGCAATGTTAGTGCATGTCACATGCACTACTCCATCTGTCTAGGTGAGTAAGTCATCTTAGGCTGTGCACCGTGACCAAGGAGGAGGAGAAAACGAGAAACATTAATGTTTATTTGCTAATTAATAGTATTGCATGCAATGAACTAACCACTGCATGTCGTGTTTGATATCCCAAGTCATTAAAAGCATGCACACTCTTTATCTCTTATTGGTTGATATGTCAAGAAACAAGAAACAAGGTAGAAGTTAATGCACCGCGCCTAAGTGTTTTGGGATTATTTGGTTTTCGTAAGATGACTTACACACCTAGATACACCGCGTCTAAGTGTTTTGAGTAACATTTCATCAGTTTAATCTTTGGTCAAAATTTAGCAGAAATTACAATGGTGAGGAATAAACCAGGACGGAGTAGTAGTTTAGAAGCCCAAATAAATGAGTAAGGCGCCTTATTGTTACTCTCCACTATGACTTGTCTTGTGGGAAAAGCTGGAGAAGCCGCCAAAAGAACTGGCCCTAGGAGTAGTAGCTAGGGATCGAGTGTGGGAGATGAACCGGAGAAAGTAAATGCAGAGAGATGAAATGCAAAAAAGACGGAGGGATGTGATGGTTGCTTGTCCGTTTATTTTACCAGGCCACTTATTACTGGGAGTGGTTGGGTTTTGTGATATGATGGCTTTACTACCGCGCCACGAGCGGGGTGAGAGGTGAGACTCCCGTGCAGCGCCGCCCTCTACACTTGTACTACATCGGTCGTGGTTTATTAGTCCCCCATTGAACTTGACTTAAGATTAAACTGACAAAATGTTAGTGCATGTCAACAAAAACTATATCGTTGGATTCGTATTGAACATAGTTTTGAATAATATAATTTTAGGTGACATGCATCAGTATTTATCGTACTATATATAATGTTAGTTCAATTTTTGGTCGTACTAATCTATAGTACTAAGGTGCCCATGCATTGCACCGAAGAGTGAAATGCAATGATCGGGGAGTTGTTTAATTTGACAAAGGATGTGGGGGTCATATCATGTGTAATGGGTATCGATAGGTTTCTTCGGATATTATCTCATCTCTAGAGCTCAGAAACATCTGGGTGAAATAGATAAAAAGGTATCTTTTGCAAACAAAAGCGTTCAACTGTTCAACCTGCATCCAAAACTTGTGAAGAAATAACACCTATTGTGCTGTGCAATAAATGATCTTTAAGAATTAGTTTTTGAGTATCGATTGTTATACATGTTGGCTACAGATGACATGGCACTTTCTTATAGTCAACAGTTGGCTATACTATTAAGTAATATTAACCATGCCCTTATACAACTAGACGGAGGGATTAAATCAGGATGACTTGCAAGGGGGCATAGGAGATGTAAGAAATGGTTCATCGTAAGTCTTTCACCAGTACTATAGTAAAAATTCATACATGGAAGATTCTAGACTAAACCATAAATGGATACACTTTTATTCATGCACGATACTCCAATAGAGCAAGATCATGCATGGAAGTCTCCACATGCTTAGGCAGCGGATTACATTGAGCGAAGACTAATGATCAACATTTAACTTAATAATGCGTATTTTTTTAGAAGAAGAGGGAGGCTCCTCCCCGGTTCCATTATCAAATGAAACCCAAAGTGTCTTACATCAGCTCATTGAGGGGAGAAGTTCTAAGGAAGGACTGCGGCGAAAGCCACTCAAGTTTAACGACAAGCTTACAGAATCAAAAGCGGCAAAGAAACGGGCCATAAGCGCCCACACACACACTACATGTTTTCTAAGTGCACTTGATAATGCGTATGTCCAGGTGAACCTCCTTCGAGTCCCCGTGCACCGAGTTGGCGGGTAAAGGATGGAACGGATGCCATGGGTTTGCCAAGTCCACATTGGCGGGATAGTCCCAGCTCCCCAGAGTCCAAGTCTGTCCGATGAGGCCGGTGTCGCCGCCCACACGACCCGGAGGGGTAGTAACATTGACCACGCACTCGTACATCTGCCTCATGTCAGTGTCAGCGTTAGCGGCGATGCCCCTGACGCACATTAAAGAGACGGGGCGGCGGCATACTCGGGCCTCGCCGGTGCCCACGATCAAGAGGAAGACGCTGCCGTCCTCCTCCGAGACAAGCAGGTGGCGGTGATCCTCCAGCGACTCCGGCATGGTGAACCGGTAGCACATGTCGTACTTGATGTTCCCCGCCAAGGGCCAGCAGTGACCGCTGCACGCATCTGTGAGGTGATGCACCATGTCCGCCGGCGAGCCACAAAACGGCATCGGGCACTCATAGCAGTGGACGAAGGGCTCCTTGGAGGCATCGACCAGGCCGTCCATGAAACGGGAGTGGCTGTAGGGGACGTTGCGCCAGTTGAATATATGAGCAAGTTACTACGAGATTTAATCCGAATAAGCACAAAATAAATCATGACGGCTATAACAGAGATGAAATTAATCATGTGGACTAGCATAGTAGTAGGATACATAGTAGAAACATGAATTCTACCATGATTTCGAATAGGAAGGACAGAAACAGATACGGTGCAACGGGAGCCGTACCATTGGCGTTGAGGTTGTCGCCCATGTCGTTGAGGAAGAGGTTGCCGAGGTCAGGAAAGAAGTCATCGTCGGTGAAGTCATGGCTGCCAGCAGTCGCGAGATTGTGCTCCCCAGATTTCAACAGCGCCCGCCGAATGGAGCGCAGGAGGGAGTGGCTGTAGGGGACGTTGCGGCCGCCGAATGGAGTGCAAGAGTAGCACACGAAGCAGTAGATGGTGTCCTTACTAGTTCTCCCTAGTCTCTATCTATCTATATCTATCTATATCTACTCTTATAGAAAACCGAGTTGGTGATGATGGTATGCCTGCCATCTTGTAATATAGACTGTCGGTGTCAAAACCGGCGGATCTTGGGTAGGGGGTCCCGAACTATGCGTCTAGGCGGATGGTAACAGGAGACAAGGGACACGATGTTTTACCCAGGTTCGGGCCCTCTTGATGGAGGTAAAACCCTACGTCCTGCTTGATTGATATTGATATTGTGGATGTTTACAAGAGTGGATCTACCACGAGATCAAGGAGGCTAAACCCTAGAAGCTAGCCTATGGTATGATTGTAATGGTTGTTGTTGTGTCCTACGGACTAGAGCCATCCGGTTTATATAGACACCGGAGAGGGCTAGGGTTACATTGAGTCGGTTACAATGGTAGGAGATCTACATATCCGTATCGCGAAGCTTGCCTTCCACGCCAAGGAAAGTCCCATCCGGACATGGGACGAAGTCTTCAATCTTGTATCTTCATAGTCTTGGAGTCTGGTCGATGATGATAGTCCGGCCGATGATAGTTCGGCCGATGATGGTAGTCCGGCTATCCGGACACCCCGTAATCCAGGACTCCCTCAGTAGCCCCTGAACCAGGCTTCAATGACGATAAGTCCGGCGCGTATATTGCTTGAAATTGCAAGGCGGGTTCCTCCTCCGAATGATAGAAGATTGTGAACACCAGGATAGTGTCCGGCTCTGCAAAATAAATTCCACATTCCACCATAGAGAGAATAATATATACACAAGTTCAATCTGCTGACGTTTTTTGCGGCATGACGTCACACCACTACCAAGCCATTACTTGAATCGTTTTTTACTCTACCGCCTCAGCACATTTAGCGAAGCGGTTTCCTTGGCACGTATTGTCCAAGCAGAGATCGTGTTCCCCTTAATCCGGGATTCTCATCAATACGGACGTGGGTAACCCAACCGCACCATTGATGGTGACGCTTGGGGGATAAGCGAGTTTTACCAGGCTGGTGGGGGACGCGTAGATTTCGCCTGCCCATATAAGGGATAAGGATTCACCTTTTCACCTACGCCTTCTTCCTCCTTTGCTTATCCATCTCCGCGCACTCGAGCTCCAGCGCCCAAGCCCGCACATCTCGTCTCAACCTTCCCCAGTCATGTCTGGAGCGGGAGGCAAGTGGATAACCTCCTCCGTTACGAAGGAGCACATCGAAAGACTGCACAGCGCCGACTACTGGTCCAGCGACATTGCGCACCGGCTGCCCGACGAGGGACAGCTCATCCCCACCCCCAGGCCCCATGAGAGGGTCGTTTTTCTTCCCCACTTCCTCCGCGGACTGGGTTTTCCACTTCACCCCTTTGTCCGAGGGCTCATGTTCTACTACGGCCTGGATTTCCATGATCTGGCGCCGAACTTCATCCTCAACATCTCGGCGTTTATCGTCGTGTGCGAGGCCTTCCTCTGCATCCAGCCCCACTTCGGCTTGTGGCTCAAGACCTTCAATGTCAAGCCGAAGGTAGTGAAGGGCACTCAAGCGGAGTGCGGAGGCGCCATGTTGGGCAAGATGCCAAATGTCCTTTGGTTCGAAGGGGCCTTCGTGGAATCCATCAAGGGGTGGCAATCGGGGTGGTTCTACATCACCGAGCCGCGCGACCCCAAGTGGGCGGCGGCCCCCGAGTTCAGATCTGGTATCCCCACACAGCTCACCTCCTGGAAAGAGAAGGGCTTGCTGTGGGGTACTTCGGAGGAGCTGCGGGACTCCAAGCCTGTATCCAGAAGCTGGTGAAGAAGCTCAGGCTGGTTAACATGGTCCAAGTCATGCTCGTCCGCCGGATTCTCCCATGCCAAGAGCGGGCATTCAATCTGTGGGAGTCTAATCCGAAACAGCACCAGGCGCTGAGCGGGCTCTTCAACACGACGTACGAAGGCGCCTGGAGGGTACTGTTTAAGCGCGCCGAAGCCCCCGCATCCGCGACTGAAGATCGCGGATTTCGCTCGCAGCGCCAAGCCGACGAGGTAAGTGATTCTACCCCTTTACGGGATACTTTCTTTTCATAGTTTGACTCTATGTGGGTTTTAATTTCCCCTTTTCCTTTGACAGGACCGGATGAGGAAGGTGGAGCAGATTATCTACCCGGCTCCTATGCCAGAAAACCCAGTAGACGCCCATCTAGCGAGGTTGCTGGTTCCGACACCGCACGTGGTGCCGGAGAAGAAGGCCAAGAAGGAGGCCACGGGTGCTCGAAAGAGTTCCCGTTTTCAGGTGTCCGACGACTCCGGGGAGGACTCCTCCCCGAAAATGAGGAGGAGAAAGAGGACTCTCTCCCAGAGGAGGGAGAGAGGAAGAGGAAGGCTTCCCCAACAAGGGGGGCGAAGGGTCCAAGAGGGGAAGGATATTCCCCCGGACAGCTCCGCCAACATCAACGTTGGCGAGGAAGAATGGCCTTCAAGGGCCAGGCCTCCAGTGAGATCGTAAGTATCCGGATTCCTGAGTGATTTATAATTTCTTTTTTTGTGTCACATAGTGTCATTCTGATGACGCATGCTGCCTGTAGTCCGGCCAATGATGATCTCCCCGCTTCATCGAGCGGGTCGTTGGCTCCGTCGGATGTAGACTCCATCCCGACCGCCTCCACCCCTCGCGATACCGAGGACGCCGAGGTGGGATCCCAAGAAGGGACCCATTAGGGGGAGGCTCCGGAGGCGCCACAAGGCGTCCTCCCGGACTCCATATCAGAACCCGTAGTGGTTCCGGAGTCCGGCCGGCGGCCCCTTCGCCCAAGAAGGGCAAGACCGTGACGCCGGCGGCTTCCGTCCAACCAGAGGCGCCGGACAATTTGTTGGAGGCGCTCCAGGGCGCTTCCATCGAGGAAGAACACCGCACTATTATGAGTGCGGTGATTCAGAAGGTACAGCTCGCCAAGAGCGGGCTAACCGAAGCCTGCAGTAGCCTTCTATCAGGCTTTGAGGTAAGAAGTTAAAAATATGCAATGCAATACCGCATAGACAGTAGCCCCTGATGCTCGGTTTGGTGTTCGGAAAGAAAAGCCGGACCGAGGATCTGAAAAAAAAGAAGATATATGCAGGGTTGCTAAAAAATTATGTCAATATGGGTTGCAGGCTGCGCTGCTGACCTCTGCCGCACTGACTGCGGAGGTCGGTGCTTTGAAGCAGGAGCTCGAGCGGTCCGAGCAAGAGTTCGGCCGCGCCAAGAAACAGCTCCAGGACAAAGAAGGTGAGTAACACCACTTTGAACTTGTACCTTACAGAAAAGGATTTAGGTTGCAACAAAAAATAATAAGGATAACATGGGTACTGCAGGGGCCACGAACGAGGTGGCGACCTTGAAGGAGGCCGTGTCTGCGGCCGAACGCAATGCGGCCACGGAACGGGCGGAGCGAGAAAAACAGGAGCCGCGGGTGGTGGTGGTTCAGCAAGAGCTCCAGGCTCTCATGGAAAAGCATGAGTTTGGAGCGTGACTCAAAGACTCGAGAGTCCGAGCTTGCCTCGGCTCTCGAAAGTGCCAAGACTGCCAAGGCCGATGCCCATAAGTCCCTTCAGGAGATTGAGTTGGTGAGGAAGATAGCGGCGGGTAAGGCATTTTTCATGCAAAGCAAGCATGTGAATGTAAATTACGTGTTACTTACCCGAATTCGGAGCTCTCCAGGGGCGTTTGCAGATCTGCCTCGCAGCGTGTCTGATGCTGCCGCGTTCTAGCGAGCTGAGGAGGGGAGCTCAACGGAGAAGGTATTCTAGTCTTAGTATGTTGAGGCCGGCCATCCGGTGCCCCCTAGCGAGCAGCTGAAGCAGCTGGTCGAGCTCCACAAGGTGGCCGAGCAGGCCATGAAGGGCCTCATAGTCCGGCTGTGGCCTAGAGAGGCCATGCCTGGGAGCTACTTCCGCCTAGTGCGACGGTTGGTGGATGCGTGCCCCTGGGTGGAGGTTATCAAGCGCTCCGCCTGTATTGAAGGTGCTCGTTGGGCCCTTTCCCGCGCAAAGGTGCATTGGGGCAAGCTGGATGCGGAGAAGCTAATCACTGACGCGCCACCAGCGGGCAAGGAATATCGTACGCCCGAAATGTACTATAAGACTATCCTGAAGGGTGCCCCCAAGATTGCGGATGAGTGCCCCAAGAATGCAATTATTGAGTAAATTCGCAATTTGTTATCCTGTGCGCTGAAAACTTTGTTCATATGCGCTAAGCAACGCTTGTTAATTTAAAATATTACCTTCTGTGCGGCCGTTTATTAAATCTGAGAGATGGCAAGTCGTCGGCTTCAGCCCCCATGCCACGAGTGCTGGGGTGTTCGGGATAAACTTGAGCACTCTTGTTCCCATTTTTGGGTCCATCTAGGGAGGCGCTCAACACAACGAACAAGGCAACCGGACTTATAGTGCTTGAACACTCTCACTTAGCCATAGAATTCTATAATTTTAAATTTCGGCGAAGCCCCTAGTATTCGGAAGACCGAATTAGGGGCGTTATCCACGCCTTCGTCGGACATTATCCGGAACTTCGCTCGAAGCGGCGTAGGTCTTTAAGGACCCGAAAGGACCTCTCGAACAGCGACCAGTCTCTCGCCTTATCATGACAGTCAGTTTTAGCTTTCTCCACTGAGGCGTTAACCCGGCTCAACCGGGGCGCAATCGCAGTGGTTCTCCCAGTGCTACCTTAGCCGATAGAACGGAACGTAAGGTGCCAAACACGGGAGCCGGGCAAACCCAACTATTGACCCAAGACATGATTCAGAGCCGATTCATATAATGCTATAAGTTCGGGGTGCCGCACTTGTGAAAGTGTTCGGACTTTATCACACCATAATGCGGGGAACATAAGCCCCTGGTGTATTTGCCGTACCAAAATGTACGGATGCAACATGTCGTAAATGAACATATATATATATATATATAAGGTAATGCAATTATTGGAAAAAAGTGCTGCATTTTATTGGAGAAGATCTGCTATGAGTGCGGAATGTTACAAATAGTGTGGAAAGCAAGGGATTTGGACGAATTAAAGGCGTCTCCCTCCAGGGGTAGACCGCGGAATGGTGTTTTTAACAAATTTAATGCTCGTAATGGAGACCACCTGAGTGTTCGTCGCGGCCTTTGTCCTTCCCTAGCTGTTGCATCATGAGTTCGGCAGGTTCGCCGCCGGACAGAGTTCTGTATAAAAAAGAGAAAAATAAAAGATAAAAAGAGCGACACACTTGGGAGCCCCTGGTGTGGTCGAACCGCACTCTGGGTCTGTTGTGGTTGTGCCTCTCCGCCTATGCCCATGGTATCTCCAGGGCGTAATGATGTACGCGGATAGTTTGTCTTGCAATTGTGCGAGGGCTGGGGTTGAGGCCGCATTGCTACGCGTGCTCGGAACGTGCCAGGTGGTCTTGGTTGATATTTCTCCGGGCGCGTTTGGCTGTGTTCGGTCGTTTAACGGCCGGACTCGAAAATTGCCTTAAAAGGCTGCTCTGTACTTCTGTCGCGAGAGCCACTGTATGTTCCTCCGTTCGGAGGGAGCCTTCCGTGTTTCCGTTGAACGTGATGACTTCACGAGGGCCTGGCATCTTGAGCTTAAGGTATGCATAATGCGGCACCGCGTTGAATTTTGCGAACGCGGTTCGTCCGAGCAGAGCGTGATAGCCACTGCGGAACGGGACTATGTCGAAGATTAACCCCTCGCTTCGGAAATTATCCGGGGATCCAAAGACCACTTCCAGTGTAACTGAGCCTGTACAACTGGCCTCGACACCTGGTATGACGCCCATCTTGCGCACTGTATCCTGATAAAGCAGGTTCAGGCTACTGCCGCCGTCCATCAGGACTCTCGTGACGTGAAATCCATCGACGATTGGGTCTAAAACCAATGCGGCAAATCCGCCATGGCGGATACTGGTCGGATGGTCTCTTCGATCGAAAGTGATCGGGCAAGAGGACCATGGGTTGAATTTTGGGGCGACTGGCTCCATCACGTATACGTCCCTTAGTGCACGCTTCCGCTCCCTCTTGGGAATATGCGTTGCGTATATCATGTTTACCGTCCGAACTTGAGGGGGGAATCCCTTTTGTCCTCTGTTGTTCGGCGGCCGGGTCTCTTCCTCGTCATCGCTGTGTAGCCCCTTGTCATTGTTTTCGGCAATTAATTTGCCTGCCTGCTTGAATACCCAACAATCTCTGTTGGTGTGGTTAGCTGGCTTTTCGGGGGTTCCATGTATTTGACAGGAGTGGTCGAGTATTCGGTCCAAATTGGACGGGCCCGGAGTGGTTCTTTTGAATGGCTTCTTCCGTTGACCGGGCTTGGAGCCTCGGAATCTGGCGTTGACTGTCGTATCCTCATTGTTGTCGCTGTTAATGCGGCGTTTGTTTTTGTTTCGACGCAACCTACCATTGCGGTCCTTGGTATCCAGACTGCCAGCGTTTTTGCTGAGGTTGTTGCTGCGAGCTAGCCAGCTATCCTCTCCCGCACAGAAGCGGGTCATGAGTGATGTGAGGGCTGCCATGGATTTCAGCTTTTCCTGTCCTAGGTGCCGGGCCAGCCATTGTCGCGGATGTTATGTTTGAAGGCCGCGAGGGCCTCTGCATCCGGACAGTCGACGATTTGATTTTTCTTTGTTAAGAACCGTGACCAGAATTGCCTGGCCGATTCGTCTGGCTGCTGGATTATGTGGCTTAGGTCATCTGCGTCCGGTGGTCGCACATACGTGCCCTGGAAGTTGTCGAGGAATGCGGCTTCCAGGTCTTCCCAGCATCCAATTGACTCTGCGGGCAGGCTGTTAAGCCAATGCCGAGCTGGTCCTTTAAGCCTGAGCGGGAGATATTTGATGGCGTGAAGATCGTCGCCGTGGGCCATATGTATATGGAGGAGATAATCCTCAATCCAAACCGCGGGGTCTGTTGTGCCATCGTAGGATTCGATATTAACGGGTTTAAAGCCTTCAGGGATTTGATGATCCATTACTTCGTCAGTGAAGCATAGTGGGTGTGCGGCGCCTCTGTATTGAGCAATATCGCGACGTAGCTCGAGAGAGCGTTGTCTGCTGTGTTCGGCCCGGCCGGAGTAGTTGTATCCGGCGTGACGGTATTCGTCGTGGGTCTTGGGGCGCCCACGTGATCCATAGATAGAACCTGGATTGTCTTGCCTTGTCCTCCAATATATCCCGCAAGTCCGGCGCGTTCCCCCGTGGCTTCATGCTTTTTGAGCGATGCCGGGGTACGGTTTTGGTGGAGGGCTTGCATGCCTCTCTGTCGCAGCCACGAGGTGGTCGGTCTGCCGTATTGTGCGCTGGTGATGCAGGTTTGTATGCTTCCTCCTCTAGTCGGGGGAGCAATTTGCGCTTTGGGTAACTTTTGGAGGGGCGTTCGAGTTCATACTCTTCGGCCGCGAGGACCTCGGTCCATCTGTCGGCCAGTAGGTCTTGATTAGCTTGAAGCTGTTGCTGCTTTTTCTTTAGGCTGTTTGCCGTGGCCATTAGCCTGCATCTGAAATGCTCTTGTTCAACGGGATCCTCAGGCACGACGAATTCGTCATCGTCGAGGCTTGCCTCGTTTCCGGAGGGAGGTAAGTAATTATCAACCTCGACCTCTTCGTCTGCCGCCCTCTCGTGAGGGCTTGCTTCTGCCTCCTCCTGTGCTGGATCGTGCTGGAGGGGGTTGTCTTCGGCACTTTCTGGGGTGTTATTATCTCCTGTGCCGGAATCTCCATTCTTGCTGTGGCGGGATTTAGAGCGGCGCCGCTGACGTCGGCGCTTGGGCTGTTTCTTTAAGGAATCGGCCTCCGTTGCTTCTTCGCCGTCCCCATCTTTTGGGGTGTCCACCATGTATATGTCATATGACGAGGTGGTCTTCCAGTGTCCTGTAGGCACTGGCTCTTGATAGTCTCCGGCATCGTCGTCCATACCGTCGATGTCTTCGGAGTCGTAGTCAAGTACGTCGGTTAGATCGTCGACGGTGGCTACGAAGTGGGTGGTGGGTGGGCTCTGAATTTCTTCGTCGTCCGCGTCCCAACCATCCTGGCCGTAGTTTGGCCAGGGCTCTCCGGATAGCGAGAGATGCTTCAGCGAATTTAAGATGTCACCGAAGGGTGAGTGCTGAAAGATGTCCGCAGCGGTGAATTCCATGATTGGCGCCCGATCAGATTCGATTGGCAGGGGCGCGGGAGGTTCGGAGTCCGGCAGGGAGTTCGGCACCTCGGAGTCATGTGCTTTATGCGGGACAAGGTAAGTGTTCGGCTCCATCGCCGTAGAAGTTGCAGCTCCCGAGGCGGTGTCCAGCCATCCGTCCTCGATCTGAGCGATCGGCTCCGGACTATGGGTCGGAGCGGATTCGTGTGCGGCCTCCAAGGTGCTGTCCGGCGGCAGAGTTAGGTCGTGCCCATCGTGACAGCGCGGCACGCTCGGCTGTGGCTCAGATCCATCGAAGATCAAGTCCCCGCGGATATCGGCCATGAAGTTTAGGCTTCCAAACCTGATCTGACGGCCAGGGGCGTAGCTTTCGATCTGCTCCAGATGGCCAAGTGAGTTGGCCCGCAGTGCGAAGCCGCCGAATACGAAGATCTGTCGGGGAGAAAAGTCTCACCCAGGACTGCGTCGTTGTCGATTGAAGAGGCCATCAAGCCTATCGGTGACGACACAGAGGAACTCTCAATGAAAGCACCAATGTCGGTGTCAAAACCGGTGGATCTCGGGTAGGGGGTCCCGAACTGTGCGTCTAGGCGGATGGTAACAGGAGACAAGGGACACGATGTTTTACCCAGGTTCGGGCCCTCTTGATGGAGGTAAAACCCTACGTCCTGCTTGATTGATATTGATATTGTGGATGTTTACAAGAGTGGATCTACCACGAGATCAAGGAGGCTAAACCCTAGAAGCTAGCCTATGGTATGATTGTAATGGTTGTTGTTGTGTCCTACGGACTAGAGCCATCCGGTTTATATAGACACCGGAGAGGGCTAGGGTTACATTGAGTTGGTTACAATGGTAGGAGATATACATATCCGTATCGCCAAGCTTGCCTTCCATGCCAAGGAAAGTCCCATCCGGACACGGGACGAAGTCTTCAATCTTGTATCTTCATAGTCTTGGAGTCCGGTCGATGATGATAGTCCGGCCGATGATAGTTCGGCCGATGATGACACCCCCTAATCCAGGACTCCCTCATAGACCGTCCGATCTATATCTGACGGATAGAAAGCCAACTATGAAAATTTTACAAAAGATACCCGCACCTCTCTCCACATTTACAGATATGGCCTTACCTCGTGCTCCTCCCTATGTCTCTATCTCTACTACTTTTTTATACCAAATCGAATAGTGTTGCACCGTCCGCTGCACACCCAGTTGAACACGCCTCCTCACCTCATCACCAACCGAGTCTTTTATAGGAGTAGGAGTAGAGAAAAAACCGAGTTGGTGATGATGGTGTGTTGTGCAATACACGGGCATCTTGCTATTTTTTTGCATATAAGTCCAAACACCACATAGACACGGTCTTTGAGCATGGTTCATAGTCGTTCCACGATCGGGCATTGAAGTTTGTAACTATTTTAGATTAGAATATACTACTCCTCCGATGCTAGTAGTAGAGCAGAGTCCTACTCTACTACTCTACTCTAGCAAGCTAGGGCATAGTACTGTAGTAGGTACTGTAGGGAGTACCAGTACTGTGATCACTCAAGCAAGTTGTCTGGCATCGATATGACCCTACGCTGCTGGTATGTGTCTCGTAAGTCAAGCGGCGTGCTGTAGTCATCATCACCTGTCCACTTCCCGCGGCACATATTGGCTTCTCCATCTTTGTCCACACATAATCTCGTCCAAGCTTCCATCCCTGCTAAGGCGCCTCCCCCCGCCCTTGTCCGAAACCCAAGCACTAACAATGGCAGAACCGAGTAGCGTCCGCCGAAAGAGTGGCTGGAATTCGCTCCCCACAGAGGTAATCAAGCTCATTGTTTCGCATGTGGACAATCTCAGTACCATGCCACTCGCCGCGTGCTAGTAGGGGCTGTACCGTTTACTCAAAGCCCTCGGGCCGGAGCTTTTTAAGCCAGCTCCTTGCTTGCTGATTCCGCCTGATCTTCAGAAACGACATGTCACGCAGCATAACGATCGTAGGGTGGGGAGCATCAACCCCCTTCACTGCGATCTGATCCCCGTTAGCCTCAGCTACATTAACGGTATGTACTGGGTCGACATGAATACGTCTTGGATGGTGCTCGTCGACGGTCGTGGCAACTGGATGCTCATGGAGGTCTACACCCGGCGATTGATCCCCCTTCCTTCGATTAACACTACACTACTTTGGCACCGCGGCTCAGAATACTCGGAATCTTACAGTAGACAACATGATACCAAGTTTGATTTGCTCAAGGTTGTAATCTGCCAAGTGCTCACAAGATCTGCGAATTATAAAGATTTCAGGCTCATTGCGTTCTTCAACCGCGGTCTCGCCTATCTGACAGGTCACTGCGGTAAGTGGATAAATCTGCACGTCCATCATAGGATCATACATCCTCCATGGTTCTCTGATGCCATTGAACACAAGGGCTTCATTTACGCCGTCGACTCCTTCTATGGTTGGACGTATTGCTGGCCTACTCCAGTCATCGCTAAAAACGGTTGTTACAGCAATATGTTACTTTCCTATGATATCATGATGGCTTGCTTATATTACTGTCAACATTTACTGAAAAAATATTCATGGTCATAACATGCTGTTCTTAAGATTGACTAAATCAAGAGCCCTTTTTTATTTGACTCCAACTTGATATGATTTTGTAGGCCGCCTGGTGTCCCTACCCTTCCTAATCCCAGAACCTTTCAAAGAAAAGAGGCATGACAGTTGCAGGTGGTTCCTGGCTCGATCAGACGATGGCGAAAGATTGATGATCGTTCGCATGTACCGGACGTGTTGTTTCACGGAATACAGTCACAGTCACTGCAAGGTCTTTGAGCAGGATCCCAACTTCTCTGGGCCTTCAGGAATTTTTCACTAGAGGCTGGTAAGTAGCCTTAGTACACGCTCTCTGTTTGTTGGACTGAATTATCCGATTAACCAGGAGATAACGGACGGCAAGGATCATGATGGCAGCGCGGTTTTGTTCATCAGGCAAAACTGTGTGTACACAACATACCATGCGTCTCTGCATGCACCATACCCTGATATGTGCCGCCACGCTCTGCAGCCCAAAGTAGGAGAGAGGGTCGCAAGTATCAGACTTCGACATGCTGGCTGGAGTTTCCCCCGTCAGGCACCCATCTGGTTCAAGCCGTCAGCCAATTACCACAGCATAATAAATAGTAACGTCTAACTGAGCCAGTTAGTTAGATGCGTACACTTGGTGTAGTAGGATCTTTATTTAGTTTGATGCATACGCTTGTTCTTTTTTGGTAGCCCTTTTGTAATGATGGCTGATGTTTGATTTGGAAGAGAGAGCTGCGTCTTCACTCTTCTGGCCTGCTTACTACTTCTGTTGCACCCCCAGCCCTGGTTGCTGCTGCTGCTGTTTTCAATGTATAATTAGTAGTATATTTCGTCTGTTGGTTGAATAAATGTGTTGTTAGAACGACAAACACAATTTTTTGGAAGGCGTTGTAGGATTCGATCCTTTAGTGCCCCGTACCATACGTAGCTCATACTATTTTTCGTACGGAACACATTTTCCACTTGTTGATAACATGCAGCCCACTGATGAAGGCCCAATAGAGAAGCCCATAATTAACTGGAAGGGAGGCTCTCACATGAATCCGGCCCAGGTACATGCTCATGGTCCCCTAAACATAAATAAGTAAATAAATAAATAAAGCTAAATGCTCATGCACCAGTTCTTTGGGAAAATAGGTAGCCCGGTATTTCTTTTTGAAGAATACCCAAGCTAGGCCTATTTGTTTTCTCGGAATTACTGGGCTGCAAATCTTTCAAGACGAGGAGGGATGCATTCCGTCATGGCCAAAGAGTATGGTCAATGTATGTTAAAAGTAATATCAAAAGGGGTTGAAAATTCCAAGAAGATTATAGCAAATGGGATATTAGATTTTTTTTAATTTTGTTCTTCACTGATATCTTATACGTATTTCATTGGATTTAACATCACATAGTACTAATTTATTTTTAAATTTGTTTTAGTATGGCTATTTATTTTTGGATTAAGAATATTTCGTTCCCCAGCAAAAAATTCCCACATATTTAGTTAATTTTTTGACCCTGGTATTGACCAGAAAATGGCCGTCAATTCTAAAAATGGAAAACGGGCGGCTGACTTGTTTACGCAAGGCTTTGTCAGTGAACACACGATTCTAGCCGCTGTGCTTCTTCAATCTCTGATCTTTCTGCTCCAGCCGCCTAAACTAGCGCCGGCAGGACTGCCTGCTCCCTCCTCTTGTGGCTCGCTGTGATGCCGCGCAGGCTTCCCCGGCCCAACCTACTCCCTCCACTGGCATGCCGCACGCAATCAACTGCCTCCTTATTACGCGAAAAAAATGATTCCTCCCACTGACATCTGGGGCGCACCGGTTGGGAGGCTGACCTGTGGGCCTACTATGTTGACGCGTACGTAGGGCTTGTCAACTTAGTCAACAAACGATTCTAGCAGCAGTAACCGTTGGATTCGAACGGTCCTGCTGCTTCTTCAATCGCTGCTCTTCTTGCACCAGCTGCCCAAACCAGCGCCGAGGAGACCGCCTGCTCCTGCCTCCAGTGGCCGGCTGTGCTACCGTCGAGGCCTCATCGCCCCTTACTACTCCCACCGCTAGCCAGGCCCTGCGGCGACGGCAGCCTCACACCGCAGACGAACCAGTGAACCCTCGTACTCCTCTCCGCGTGGGCATCCACTGCAGCATCTTCCCCGGCTCCGCGTCGTCCCCTTCCTCGGCCTCGCCATCGTCCACCGCCTTGGTGCTCTCGGTGCGGCCTGGTCAATGTGGTCAACGACATTCCATCAGAGGAGTATTGTACGTGGAGAGGCTGACAGCTGGGTCCACGGCCATAGCCCAGTTTTTTGTGATTTGCCAAGTAAGTCGCTTTGTTAGGCCTGTTGGGCTGCAAATCTTTCAAGACGAGGAGAGCTTTCATTCGGCTAGCCGAGAAAATGGCCCATCAGTAATGAGAAATGGGATGTACATTTTTAAAACACATCAAACCGGCAATTAGTTTCAATTTTTTTTTTCATTTTGAGATTTTAAATTACATTAATTTTTATGCATGGAGAATTTGTTGGATTTTATATTGATATACATTTATTTTTAAAATCAGTTTGAATGTGTGTCGAAATTTCGGGATTAAAAACAGTTCGGACCGCACCGAAATATGCAAAATTTCGTATAAGTTTTTAACCGTGGCCACAATATGGGCTGTAATGCTAACAAAAAGAATATGGTCTCCAAACAAAACCTTAAGAATTAGAAAATGGGCCGTAAATTATTAAAAATAATGGCAGATGGGCTGTATGCTGTTTTCCACAGATTTGAGATTTTCCTAAAAAAAGGTTGACGCACAAGAAGTGACTGTTGGATGGCCATCCAACGGCCGTCGTGCTTCTTCAATCTCTGCTCTTCCTGCTCCAGCCGCTCAAACAAGCGCCGGCGGGACTGCCTGCTCCCTCCTCCCCGCGGCCGGCTCTGACAGCTCGGACCCACCAGCTATATCTTCATACGCAAGGATGTGCCTCCTTATTACGCACAAAAAAATGAATACTCCCCCTGTTAGCTGGGACCCAGTATAGTGGCAGGCTGACTTGTGGGCCTACTAAGTTGACAGGGATAGAGGGCTTTGTCAACTTAGTCAATATGCACGATTCTAGCTCCAGTGACCAAACGATGTCCATCCAATGGCCGTAGTGCTTCTTGAACCTCTGGTCTTCTTGCTCCAGCCGCCCAAACCAGCGCCGGTTGTGCCTCGTGCTCCTGCCTCCCGTGGCCGACTACGATGCGGCGAAGGCCTCACCGCCCCCTACTACTCCCACCGCTGGCCAGGCCATCCCTCGACTCAACCACACCCCCTGTTATTCTGCAGCGACGGCAGCCTCACACCGCAGCGTACCAGTGAACCCTCGTACTCCTCTACGCGTGGGCATCCACTGCCACATCTTCCCTGGCTCCGCGTTGTCCCCTTCCTAGGCCTCCCCATCGTCCACCGCCGTGGTGCTCTCGGCGCGGTGTGGTCAACGTGGTCAAGGAACGGCTTCCATCGGACATGGACTATACGTGGAGAGGCTGACAGCTGGGTCCACGGCCGCAGCAAGGAAGTGCCTCCTTATTACGCGCAAAATAATTATAACTTCACCTGATAGCGGGGACCCACCGGACGGGCCACCATATTTCGTGAAAAAAATGTTTCCCCTATTGGAAATATGCCTTAGAGGCAATAATAAAAGGATTATTATTATATTTCCTTGTTCATGATAATTGTCTTTATTCATGCTATAATTGTATTATCCGGAAACCATAATGCACGTGTGAATACATAGACCATAATATGTCCCTAGTAAGCCTCTAGTTGACTAGCTCGTTGATCAACAGATAGTCATGCTTTCCTGACTATGGACATTGGATGTCGTTGATAACGGGATCACATCATTAGGAGAATGATGTGATGGACAAGACCCAATCCTAAGCATAGCACAAGATCGTGTAGTTCGTTTTGCTAGAGCTTTTCCACTGTCAAGTATCTTTTCCTTAGACCATGAGATCGTGTAACTCCTGGATACCGTAGGAGTGCTTTGGGTGTACCAAACGTCACAACGTAACTGGGTGACTATAAAGGTGCACTACAGGTATCTCCGAGAGTGTCTGTTGGGTTGACATGGATCGAGACTGGGATTTGTCACTCCGTATGACGGAGAGGTATCTCTGGGCCCACTCGGTAATGCATCCTCATAATGAGCTCAAAGTGACCAAGTGTTTGGTCACAAGATCATGCATTACGGTACGAGTAAAGTGACTTGTCGGTAACGAGACTGAACGAGGTATTGGGATACCGACGATCGAGTCTCGGGCAAGTAACGTACCGTTTGACAAAGGGAATTGTATACGGGGTTGATTGAATCCTCGACATCGTGGTTCATCCGATGAGATCATCGAGGAGCATGTGGGAGCCAACATGGGTATCCAGATCCCGCTGTTGCTTATTGACCGGAGAGTCGTCTCGGTCATGTCTGCGTGTCTCCCGAACCCGTAGGGTATACACACTTAAGGTTCGGTGACGCTAGGGTTATTAGGAAGACTTGTATGTGATTACCGAATGTTGTTAGGAGTTCCGGATCAGATCTCGGACGTCACAAGGAGTTCCGGAATGATCTGGAGGTGAAGATTTATATATGGGAAGTTGTCATACGGTCACCGGAAAGTTTCGGGGGCTTATCGATATTGTACCGGGGCCACCGGAGGGGTTCCAGGGGTCCACCGGGAGGGGCTACCCCTCTCGGAGGGCCTCATGGGCCATAGTGGGCAGGGGAACCAGCCCCTGGAGGGCTGGGCGCCCCCCCTTGGGCCCTTGCGCCTAGGGTTGGGGGGAAACCCTAGTGGGGGCGCCCCCCTTGCTTGGGGGGCAAGCCCCCTCCCTTGGCCGCCGCCCCTCCCTCTAGATCTCATCTAGAGGGGTCGGACCCCTTCCCCCTTCCCCTATAAATAGAGAGGCGAGGGGAGGGCTGCACGCCTGATCCAAGGCGCCGCCCCTCCCCTCCCCAACACCTCTCCTCCTCCGTTAAGTGCTTGGCGAAGCCCTGTCGGAGTACTGCCTCTCCACCACCACCACGCCGTCGTGCTGCTGCTGGAGCCTTCTTCCTTAACCTCTCCTTACCCCTTGCTGGATCAAGAAGGAGGAGACATCATCCGCTCCGTACGTGTGTTGAACGCAGAGGTGCTGTCCGTTCGGCACTTGGTCATCGGTGATTTGGATCACGGCGAGTACGACTCCATCATCCCCGTTCTCTTGAACGCTTCCGCTCGCGATCTACAAAGGTATGTAGATGCACTCCTATCACTCGTTGCTTAGATGAACTCATAGATGGATCTTGGTGAAACTGTAGGAAATTTTTTATTTTCTGCAACGTTCCCCAACAGTGGTATCAGAGCTAGGTCTATGTGTAGTTCTCTATTGCACGAGTAGAACACAAAACTGTTGTGGGCGTAGATCTTGTCAACTTGCTTGCCGCTACTAGTCTTATTTTGCTTCAGCGGTATTGTGGGATGAAGCGGCCCGGACCGACCTTACACGTACGCTTACGTGAGACAGGTTCCACCGACTGACATGCACTAGTTGCATAAGGTGGCTAGCACGTGTCTGTCTCTCCCACTTTAGTTGGAGCGGATTCGACGAAAAGGGTCCTTATGAAGGGTAAATAGAAGTTGACCAAAATCACGTTGTGGTTATTCATAGGTAAGAAAATGTTCTTGCTAGAACCCAATGGTAGCCACGTAAAAGATGCAACAACAATTAGAGGACGTCTAACTTGTTTTTGCAGCAATTGTCATGTGATGTGATATGGCCAGAAGTTGTGATGAATGATGATTGATATATTGTGATGTATGAGATCATGTTCTTGTAATAAGAATCACGACTTACATGTCGATGAGTATGACAAACGGTAGGAGCCATAGGAGTTGTCTTAATTATTGTATGATCTGCGTGTCAATGATTTAACACCATGTAATTACTTTACTTTATTTCTAAACCGTTAGCTATAGTAGTAGAAGTAATGGTTGGCGAGCAACTTCATGGAGGCACGATGATGGAGATCATGATGATGGAGATCATGGTGTCATGCCGGTGACGAAGATGATTATGGAGCCCCGAAGATGGAGATCGAAGGAGCTATATGATATTGGCCATATCATGTCACTACTTTATATAATTGCATGTGATGTTTATTATCTTTTATGCATCTTGTTTACTTAGAACGGCGGTAGTAAATAAGATGATCCCTTATAATAATTTCAAGAAAGTGTTCCCCCTAACTGTGCACCATTGCTAAAGTTCGTCGTTTCGAAGCACCATGTGATGATCGGGTGTGATAGATTCTTACGTTCACATACAACGGGTGTAAGACAGTTTTACACATGCAGAACACTTAGGGTTAACTTGATGAGCCTAGCATGTACAGACATGGCCTCGGAACACAGAGACCGAAAGGTCGAACATGAGTCGTATGGAAGATACGATCAACATGGAGATGTTCACCGATGATGACTAGTCCGTCTCACGTGATGATCGGACACGGCCTAGTCGACTCGGATCGTGTAACACTTAGATGACTAGAGGGATGTCTAATCTGAGTGGGAGTTCATTAAATAATTTGATTAGATGAACTTAATTATCATGAACTTAGTCTAAAACTTTGCAAAATATGTCTTGTAGATCAAATGGCCAATGCTCATGTCAACATGAATTTCAACGCGTTCCTAGAGAAAACCAAGCTGAAAGATGATGGCAGCAACTATTTGGACTGGGTCCGGAACCTGAGGATCATCCTCATAGCAGCCAAGAAAGCATATGTCCTAGAAGAACCGCTAGGTGAAGCACCCATCCCATAGAACAAAGACGTTATGAACGCTTGGCAGTCACATGCTGATGATTACTCCCTCGTTCAGTGCGGCATGCTTTACAGCTTAGAACCGGGGCTCCAAAAGCGTTTTGAGAAACACGGAGCATATGAGATGTTCGAGGAGCTGAAAATGGTTTTTCAAGCTCATGCCCGGGTCGAGAGATATGAAGTCTCCGACAAGTTCTATAGTTGTAAGATGGAGGAAAACAGTTCTGTCAGTGAGCACATACTCAAAATGTCTGGGTTGCACAACCGCCTGTCCCAGCTGGAGATCAACCTCCCGGATGAGGCGGTCATTGACAGAATCCTCCACTCGCTCCCACTGAGCTACAAGAGCTTTGTGTTGAACTACAATATGCAGGGGATGGTGAAGACCATTCCTGAAGTATTTTCAAGGCTGAAGTCAGCAGAGGTTGAAATCAAGAAAGAACATCAAGTGTTGATGGTCAATAAGACCACTAAGTTCAAGAAGGGCAAGGGTAAGAAGAACTTCAAGAAGGACGGCAAAGATGTTGCCGCGCCCGGTAAGCCAGTTGCCGGGAAGAAGGCAAAGAATGGACCCAAGCCTGAGACTGAGTGCTTTTATTGCAAAGGGAAGGGTCACTGGAAGAGGAACTGCCCAAAATACTTAGCGGACAAGAAGGCCGGCAACACTAAAGGTATATTTGATATACATGTAATTGATGTGTACCTTACCAGTACTCGTAGTAACTCCTGGGTATTTGATACCGGTGCCGTTGCTCATATTTGTAACTCACAGCAGGAGCTGCGGAATAAGCGGAGACTGGCGAAGGACGAGGTGACGATGCGTGTTAGGAATGGTTCCAAGGTCGATGTGATCGCCGTCGGCACGCTACCTCTACATTTACCCATGGGATTAGTTATGAACCTCAATAATTGTTATTTAGTGCCAAGTTTGAGCATGAACATTGTATCTGGATCTCGTTTAATACGAGATGGCTACTCATTTAAATCCTAGAATAATGGTTGTTCTATTTATATGAGAGATATGTTTTATGGTCATGCCCCGATGGTCAATGGTTTATTCTTAATGAATCTCGAACATAATGTTACACATATTCATAGTGTGAATACCAAAAGATGTAAAGTTGATAACGATAGTCCCACATACTTGTGGCACTGCCGCCTTGGTCACATTGGTGTCAAGCGCATGAAGAAGCTCCATGCTGATGGACTTTTAGAGTCTCTCAATTATGAATCATTTGACACGTGCGAACCATGTCTCATGGGCAAAATGACCAAGACTCCGTTCTCCGGAACAATGGAGCGAGCAACCAGCTTATTGGAAATCATACATACCGATGTGAGCGGTCCAATGAGTGTTGAGGCTCGCGGAGGATATCGTTATGTTCTCACTCTCACTGATGACTTGATTAGATATGGGTATGTCTACTTGATGAAACACAAGTCTGAAACCTTTGATAAGTTCAAGGAATTTCAGAATGAGGTAGAGAATCAACGTGACCGAAAGATAAAGTTCCTACGATCATATCGTGGAGGAGAATATTTAAGTCACGAATTTGGTACACACTTAAGGAAATGTGGAATCGTTTCACAACTCACGCCGCCTGGAACACCTCAGCGTAACGGTGTATCCGAACGTCGTAATCGCACTCTATTGGATATGGTGCGATCTATGATGTCTCTTACCGATTTACCGCTATCATTTTGGCGATACGCTCTAGAGACAGCTACATTCACTTTAAATAGGGCACCGTCTAAATCCGTTGAGACGACACCGTATGAATTATGGTTTGGGAAGAAACCTAAGCTATCATTTCTAAAATTTTGGGGATGCGATGCTTATGTCAAGAAACTACAACCTGAAAAGCTTGAACCCAAGTCGGAAAATGCGTCTTCATAGGATACCCTGAGGAAACCATTGGGTATACCTTCTACTTAAGATCCGAGGGCAAGATCTTTGTAGCCAAGAACGGATCCTTTTTGGAAAAAGAGTTTCTCTCGAAAGAAGTAAGTGGGAGGAAAGTAGAACTCGATGAAGTACTACCTTTTGAACCGGAAAGTAGTGCAGCTCAGGAAAATGTTCCTGTGGTGCCTACACCAACTAGAGAGGAAATTAATGATTATGATCAAGGTACTTCGGATCAAGTTGCTACTGAACCTCGTAGGTCCACAAGGACACGTTCCATACCAGAGTGGTATGGCAACCCTGTCCTAGAAATCATGTTGTTAGACAACGGTGAACCTTCGAACTGTGAAGAAGCGATGGCGGGCCCAGATTCCAACAAATGGCTTGAAGCCATGCAGTTCGAGATAGAATGCATGTATGAAAACAAAGTATGGACTTTAACAGACTTGCCCGATGATCGGCGAGCGATAGAAAACAAATGGATCTTTAAGAAGAAGACGGACGCGGATGGTAATATTACCATCTATAAAGCTCGACTTGTCGCTAAGGGTTATCGACAAGTTCAAGGGGTTGACTACGATGAGACATTCTCTCCCGTAGCGAAGCTGAAGTCCGTCCGAATCATGTGACCAATTGCCGCATACTATGATTATGAGATATGGAAGATGGACATCAAAACGGCATTCCTTAACGGGCATCTCACTACTAGAAAAACCCCTACTAATGGCGTACCTAATATGGCCATTAATGGCGCATCTGTGGTGTGCCATTAACAGCACGCCATTAGTAATTTTTACTAATGGCGCACCACCTGGTGCGCCATTAGTATCTGGTATACTAATGGCGCACCGCGGGTGCGCCATTAGTATAGGCCAGCGTGCGCCATTAGTATGACTCCCAGGGGCCATGTATACCCAGGTGCTTTGGCATACTAATGGCGCACCACGACTGGATGAGCCATTAGTAACCGCGGCATACTAATGGCGCACTACCCAGTGATGCGCCATTAGTATGCACTGTCATACTAATGGCGCACTGTCATGTGATGCGCCATTAGTATGAATATTGGGTTTTTTTATTTTTTTATTTTCTGTTTTTTGCACAGGTTACAAAATGTATAATTTGACAAAATATAGACAGCACACATCAACAACAGATTCATCGAATACAATAGAAGATTAGTCTTTGAATACAATTCATCATATTAGTCTCCGAATACAATTCATCATATTAGTCTCCGAATTAAAAAGACCGAACAAAGATAGAACATTATATTACAAGTCTCGAGACCACGAGTAGCGAGTTTGTCTTCACATTACAAGTCGATATCGATCATCTAAACTACCATCACATAGAAGAGAGCTGCGGTCATCACGATGAGCATCATCACGATGAAACTCGTCTTCATCCGGTTCCTCCAACGCTCCCAGTCATCGTAGACTCCGGGAACCTTACCCTTGTACACGACATACGTCGGCATCGCTATGCACTAGCCAAACAAAACGTTAGTACCAATTCACAGACAATACATAAGCAATATATAATTATGCAACAGAACGATCGGAAGAGAAAAGCAAGACATTAATAGCATCGATTACATCTAAGTTGAACTACTCTCGAAACCAAAGAGACATACTACAAGTTCATTAAAGTTTAATTACAATATGAGCGAATCGATGTTTCAGAACTAGACAACTCGACTCAAGGGACCGGAGCGTGGATGAAGCCGCCGTCTATCGTGGGAGTCATGAAAGAACGGGCGTTGTCATCCTGCATTTGTAGCATTGTGTCGATGTCACTGTTGGACGGTTGATTTCTAAGGTAGAACTGCCCCGAGGTACGAAGGACATCTTGATGGATGATTTCCGCAAACTCCGACTGGATGCGAAAGAATTCTTGTCGGAGGTCCGCGTCCTGGATTGCCGACACGCTCGCGGCCCAATCTTTGAGTTTACTCGGTAGCAGAAGTTGATGATGGTCCCGTACGATCGCCCGCATGTGATGGATGGCGTAGTAGGAACCCTTCTGACCGCCAGGCGGCTGCTTGATGCAGCAGAACGTCGTATTGTGGGAGAACACGTGCTTGCCGTACTTACGAATAAGCCTGGTGAAGGTGCCTCCAGATTGGGCGTAGCCGGGGAGAACATCATCAAGAACCTTCTTGACATTTGTGTAGTCTACGTTCGACTGACGGTCCGGGTCGAAATACGTGGCCATGGAATATTTGGGGCTTAGGAGGATGAGCGTGCAACTTGTGTCACTGCAGAAAAGACGGAATGTTAAAAGAAAAACGATCGAAATGTAAGAATTCATATGTTACGGGCCGGTTGAGGGGAGGACTTACTCGGGAAAGTAAGGCACGAGGAAGTTATCCTTATCTTGGTTTGGCAGAATGACGCCTTCGAGGTAAGAACTCGCGACTTGCCGGTCCCCAGCGCTGCCCAAGATCTTGGCACGCATGTAGAAGGGGTCGACTATCACGATGTCCGGGGTCTTGTCGCGAATGATCCGCATCTCCATACTCAGCAAAAATAGCCGAACGAAGGTGTAGTGCAGCGGATGAAGGTTCAACATAGCATGGATGTCATCAAAACGCAGGACGATCGTACGCCCGATGGAGTTATCCACAAAGCCCTTTCCCTCTGGCACCTTGGCCGCGAAAACTGGGTATGCCACATCCTTCTCCCTGAGACACCGCTTCTCCAAAGCAAGAACACTGTCATGCAGACTCCGCATAGCACCAGTTGCAGCATTGAGCATATTTGTCGGTAGCATCGCCCTACCCGCCACATGCACCCTCCTCGAGATATCCTGCGGTGAAGGTGGCCCGTCCTGAGCACGGATCGTACTCGGTGCTGGCTGGCTCGCACCCTTCTTAGTCTTTCTTTTGCGTGCCTTCTTCTTATCCTGTAATGGGACCGAGTTCTGCTCACAGACCGCCTTCTTGAGTGTGTTGGGGCTGATAATATTTCGCACCTCGCCTATCTGAGGCTCGGAGAAGTCGGCAGCTGGAGGCGTCTCCTGAGAGCTGAACGCCAGACGGTGCCTGTTGCAACTTGGCTTCTCCGCGGTACGAGCTAGATCGCACACGTCTTTTGTTGGGTTTGGTTCTTGAGAAGGAGGCCCCATGAAGTCGCCATCGTACCCATGCTCGGCAAAGTACTGATCGACATTGCCAAATGTATCATCGTCGTCGTCGTCGTCGTTCTGATCCTGTGCCATATGCATGTTTGGATCCAGTGGCATAGGGCTGTCCGGCACCATTACGGCGGTCTTGCCATGGGGCTGACTTGGCGCCGGCACGACTGGCGGTGTTGTCTTTGGGGTGGTGTCCCCCGCCCCCAAACGAATCTGGCTCTTCGGCCAAAGCAGGGGCCAGCTCAGGCAGGCGCTGAGGGTCATCACGTCTTCATCGTCGGCCCCGACGGGTCGAATCGGAGGTAACGAGTCGTCGCAGCCTGGCAGCACCCGAACCAGTTGAACCCTAAACAAGTTGGGTGGCATCTGGGTACCGTGGAACAAGGGGTTGCCCGGTTGAACGATTTTTCCCTTGGCGACATCGACCAACTCGTTGTTCACGAAGTGGAGGAGAGTGCACGGAACGTCGGCGGCGCCCTGCGAAAACATGTAGGGCGTCAGGGATGCCCAGTCAAAGGCAAGGAGATGAAGTCCTCGGCCGAGAGAGGCTTAATTAGTTACCGTGATGATGGCGTCGAGCTCGGCTAATGTCGAGGCACCGCCAACGGCGGGCGTGCAGTTGACGGAGGGGCCGCTTGCTGAAGAGGTGCTGGCTGGCGTACACCCGGGTGCATTAAGCTCCCGTGCCGGCGTCGGAGACACCAATGCCGCCTCCGCCGGAGGCACCAATGGCCCCGCCATCGCATTATGCGAGTTGCTGGCCGTGAAGCTAGGAATCGGGGGTGGCCCCTGTTGGCCGCCCGCAATCCACGCACTCAACCCCGAGATCAAGGTAGGCACAAGGGCGGTGATCGTCGCTCCGAGTCGTTGTTCCACTTGCTCTTGGACAATCTCCGGAATCCGCCTCACCTGTGCCTTGAGTTCTTGAACCTCTCGCGCCTGGCTTTCCGAGCTGGTCTTTTTCTCCTTCCGCACACCAGCGGTATAGTATGACCCCCATTTTGTCGACAAGCCTTTGTCGGCCACACGACCAGCTGACGTCGGCTTACTGAGCTTATCCTTGTTCTTCATTACATTCAACCCCCTATTTAGAGTCGTGTCCCAAGGGTTGCTCTTAGTCGACTCCGCGCTACTGCTTTCAGTCGCCTGCGGAAGGAATGTGAACCATTTAGAAATTTGGCTTAATTAATTAGAATGCAACCATATGGAGCTAATTACGCGGGGGTGTATTCCTTACCAGAACAAGCTCAAGCGCCCTGGTCTTCGGATCCGTGGTAAGCTCCTTTGTTATTGGGTCCTCCTTGTACCGGTCCCTGACATAGTTCCTAGTCTGCTTGCTACCGCTGTATTTCTCGAAGCGGGGCGGTAGGCCTTGCTCGGCACGGTCCGCGTCCTCCTTGTCCCATATAGGCTCCGCCACTCTGTAACCGCCGCGACCGAGTGTGTGTTCCCCTATGTTCAGCTCCCGCATTTGTTTCCCCCACTCACTTGATTGGGAGCTTGCGGTGCTCGAGCAATTGATCTTGAAGTCGTTGTAGTCATCTTCGGTGATCGAAGGATTTTTCTCCTTGATCTTCTGATAACTCTCACCTTTCTCGATCATTCTCTTCACATTGCTTTTCCAAGTAGACAGGGCCTTGCTCATCTTCGTGAGGGCAGCATTGTTCACTTTATTCCCTTTGAGGCTTGTGTTTTCAAATTCAGCGGGGAACTTGTATCATTCGTGCAACTTCGTGAAGAGGAGGTGGCGCAAATTCCCTCGGTCAGGATGCCTCAGGTTCTCGGTGTTGATCGAGATGGTGCTCCGGACAATGCACCCGAGCTGAAGCGAGTACCCCTTGACTATTCGTTCGGGCGCCGTTGGATTCCCGTTGGAGTCCACTTCAGTAACTTCCTCCTTGAGGGTGCGGAGCACGATCGGGCGCCGGTCCATCCGTTGCCTCTTCGGTTGGCTGCCATCTGTGCGTGCGCCGCCATCATCAGTGGTGGCATCCTCGGCGGCACCATCAGTGGTGGCATCAGTGTGGTCATCCTCGGCGGCACCATCCGTGGTCTCAGGATCGGTGGGGAAGGCGGCGGCCTCATACAAGTGAGGTTGTTCCTCCATCTCCTCGGACAGCTCCCAGAATGCCTTGTCGCCCGAACCCCCGGCCTCATCGTTGTGGGCCATGTTTCTCTCTAAATAGAAACAAAGTTTGGTCAAAAAGTTGGTTATTGTCAAGGAACAAGATCTCTAAGTTGACCAAATAACCTAATTCTCGAGGAATGTCGCCAAAAAGTTGGTTATTGTCAAGGAACAATTGAGAGATGTTTGTGATATTGCCTAGGTGTTTTGGGATAGAACCTGTTAGTGTGTTGTTGCTAAGGTCCAAGTCCACGTTCTCAGGGTAACCTAGTTCTTGAGGGGTGTGTCTAGAAAGTTGGTTGCTGCAAAGATACAAGGTTGTGAGTTTGGTCAAATTGCCTATGATGTTTGTGATATTGCCTTGGATCTTGAAGGCACTGTTGCATGATGCAGTGGTACAGCCAGCATGGGACCTCATCTTTGCAGGCTAATATTCTAGATTGTAACACTGGGATTTGTGCACAAGCTAAGCTAGCTAAGACAGTAGCTTCCTTGCAACCCACAAAAGACAAAGGAAAAGGGGTGAAAAGGGGGAGATGGTTAGCTTTGATGAGCAGGCAACATCTTCCTAACCCCCTTCTTCTTGTCTCCTCTCACTATCTCTCTCACACACATGGCAAGCAAGGGTGTCTGAGTGTGTGAAAAAAATACTAAACTAATCCAACCACTAAAGCATATTAATTTTTATTTCGGTTGAGAATCGGGCACCTTCTAGGTCAAGAAAATTGGGCATGACCTTTGCTAATTTTCTTGACCTTGGAGTGCCTCATTTCTCAACCGAAACGGAAATTAATCAACGTTTCAGGAGAAAGGGGTCATTTTAGAAGATCACAAGTAGCAGCAGCATCACTTGACAAAATCACAACTAGCAGCAGCAGCTCGCAGATAGCAGCAGCAGCATCACTTGACAAGTAGTACAGCAGCAACAGCAGCATGCATGCACTGGTCCATGGCACAAAGTAGTACAGCAGCAGCAGCAGCAGTTGCATAAATTGAAAAAAAATTGATCTGTGTGATCTGGGTTACATTATCAGCAACCTTGCATTTCATTTTATACAAAGGAGCTCACAAAGGCCATGTCATGCTTCACAATATTTGTTTACTGAAACTAAATGAACAAGAGCAAAGATGCACTAAAGGTTCTGCTGGACATGCTTTATGTCTAACACTCCTATGTTTAAGATATGCATAACATTCAATCTGGATCAATCTCACACAATGAACATAGGAAAAATTATCACTCCCTTTTGAGTGAATCGAACCACAACAACAAATCAAATCTGGGGCTCACATGAGGAGTAAGACGACGCTTGGGCTTGTTGGAGTCTTTCTTGGCCTTGCTCTTCTTCACCACAAGTCTGCATCACCACAGAAACAATAGCAGAAAAGTGAATCAGAACCCAATGCGAAACAACATCAGGAAAACTAAAGCAGAACAACCACCAGAAATGAGTCCATCACCTAAAACCAAGCAGATGATAACATTGAGTAAGAAAGACTGATGAGATGTGCTGGTTTACCTAAAACCATTTCCTTGATAACACTCATTTCCGTCTAAGGTGAAATAAACATATGCATGCCAAGGTGAAATAGTACAAAGAAAGCACTCATCAGGTAGCAGTGCATACAAAATCCCTGTTTTACTAGTAGCAAATACTCTGTGTGTTAGCAGTAGTAAAAACTATACAAAATCCTTGTTTTACTAGTAGCAAATACTCTATGTTAGCAGTAGTAAAAACTCATGGAGTACCAAATTCAAATAAAAAAAATGTTGTAGCTAACAGAAGTATGGAAATGTTGTTAACAACTCGAGTCAGAAAAGGTAGGAGTCTCTTAAGAGAGACACAACTGATACTGATCAAATATAATAACATAGCACAAAAATAGGTAGGTACATTGACTTCTTTAAAGACAATAAGCAGGACCAACAGATTCACATGTTACATCAGTATAAAGTTACAATGGCAGATGCCAGGTGTGAAAAGGATATGGCAAAAAAATTATGCTCAGAACAGAGGATATGCAGATTGGGCCGGGGGAAGCAGAGTTAGCCATATTCAAAAATGAAAAAATAGTAAATGGTCTACCTACAGTATTATCCTTCCAGCATGAAGATGTGAGTACATACTAAGTAGCATCGGCACAAGATAAACAGAAATGAAAAATCCAAAAGATGCAATATGAGTATGTACATTACAAGGAACAGTTTTTTGCATTGACAACAGAAGCTATGCTCACAAATTTGTATTGTAGGTACAGGAAATGTGCCAGAAATCATATAAGCATACCCAATTACACACATGGTACTTAGATCACACTGTCAATTCATACTACACGAGTCACTCTTATGAGATAATGGCATGCAGCTGTATGCAGCTACTTGACCATTGCAATTTAGGCCTAGTTTGGCAGCGCAGTTTTTAAAATACTGTAGTATTTCAAAACATCGATATTGCAATGCATGTGCAATGAATACTACAATTTTTAAAAAGCTGCAATTTTCTCAGCTTTAGAAAAACTACCGATATGTTTGGTTGGTGTTGTTTTACTGTAGTTTTGACCAATAGTTACACAACTTTAATCTAGCTTCATACACCTACCGAGCTACAAGACCAGATCACTAATGACCACCCGGCTGCATGCAACGTTGTATGATCTTTTCTAGGAAGTTGGAGACTTGATCGGCCGTAGCTAATTACAAAGAATATGAATCAGTATCCTGGTGGTGCATGCCTTGGAGAGGAATGAATCAATACTATGAAACCATACTGCAGTATGGCTAGTTATGGTTACAGACCAAGATGTACGGTAGTCAACGAGTGGATGACACGAACGAGTTTTCCTCAGTTTGAGAAAAAAGAGGTCCGGACCTCTTTTTTTAATACTCCAAAAAAACCACAGTATCAATAATACCTCTGTTTATGAAGCTACAGTTTTTGGTATAGCCAAACACCTCTAAGTATTCTAAACTACATTTTTTCAAAAAACTGTGGTATTCTAGTAATACTTTGAAAATACTTTGCATCCAAACGGGGCCTTATACTACACGAGTCACTCTTATATAATATAATTGAACAAAACACTGCCATGCATTTACTGGACTATGACCAGGTGCAAGTTGATGAGAATCATCATGCTGAAACTGATACAACCACATCATATCCTTCTAACGTTCCTAGTTCACACAGAAAACACTTCACCAACAACACATAATTGCAATCTGGATCAATCTCACACTATGAACATATGGAGATGGGATGGGAGGAGGGAAGGGGATAGGGGTCGGGGCGGTAGCTTACCTTGGAGGAGCGGGCCGGGGTGGAGGAGGCGGTCGGAGAGGATAAGGATGCTCCGGCGACGGGTGGTGGTGGTGGTGCTCCGGCGACGGTGGTGTGGACGGGGCGGCGTCCGGGCGGCGGGGTCGCGTCGAGGCGGCGGGGCAGCGTCGAGGTGGCGGTGCAGCGGCGTCGGGGCGGGGTCGAGGCGGCGTCGGGGCGGCGTCGGGGCGGCGGGGCGGCGTCGAGGCGGCGTCGGGGCGGCGGGGCAGCGTCGAGGCGGCGGGGCAGCGGCGTTGGGAGAGGAGAGGGGAAGGGGATCTAGGGTGAGGGAGAGGGCGAGGGAGAGGGAAGGCGAGGAGAGGGCGAGGGAGGGAGAGGGCGAGGGCGAGGGCGAGCAGTGGGTCAGGGCAGCGGCGGCGGCGACGGTGGATCAGGGAGAGGGCGAGGGCGAGGGAGGGAGAGGGCGAGGGAGAGGGAACTGGCGAGGGGGAGAGGGAAGGGGGGACCGGGCGAAGGGGGAGAGGGAAGGGGGATCGGGCGAAGGCACAATACTAATGGCGCACCTCACCGTGGTGCTCCATTAGTAGTTTTTTTTTATTTCAACTCGAGCCAACAGGTTATGTACCACCAGAACTGATCCACATCAAGTCCCCTCTACTAGCTCGACTGGTCAGCAGCTAGTTCTCACACCAGGAGGTCCTGGGTTCGACTCCCAGGCTCCACAATTTTTTTTAGCATTGAAAAAGCTGTTTGATACTTATTTGTGTTTAAATATGTTCAAACTTGTTTAAATAATAACAGTAATATTTTTTATAAGACAGTAGCATTTAAAAAGCTGTTTGATACTTATTTTTTTTATAAGACGGTGCGCGGGGTGCGGGGGGTCGGCGGCGGCGGTTGAGTAGGGGAATCGAGGGTGCGGGGGGTCGGCGGCGGCGGCCGGTGGACTGGGGGGGTGCTCAGCGGCGAGGGGGACCGGATCTGGCGAGTTGGGATAGCGATCGAGATGGAGGTTGGTCGAGGTGGGCTCCACAAATTTTTTTTAGCATTTAAAAAGTTGTTTGATACTTATTTGTGTTTAAATATGTTCAAACTTGTTTAAATAATAACAGTAATATTTTTTATAAGACAGTAGCATTTAAAAAGCTGTTTGATACTTATTTTTTTATAAGACGGTGCGCGGGGTGCGGGGGGTCGGCGGCGGCGGCCGGTGGACTGGGGGGGTGCTCGGCGGCGAGGGGGACCGGATCTAGCGAGGTGGGATAGCGATTGAGATGGAGGGGGCCGGGATCGAGATCGAGTGTCCATGAAATTTAAAAATATTCATGATAGTTCAAAAAGTACCCATGAAATACAATCGAGAAATGAAGGCTACGATTTAAATACAATCGATCTTAGCTAGCTATCTGTTCACAATCTTCTTGCCCTTCTTTTTTGCAAATGGAGTTCTTCTGTGGAACGGACGTCCTTTAGGTAGGGTGGTCCTGCTTCTTCTTGTGGTGTATGCTGCTACTTCATCATCGTCGTCATGTTCGATCCTCGGGTCGCCGTACTTGTCGAAGTCTTGCTCATTGGCTACTCCATCCATTCCGATGATCTTCCTTTTGCCTCTCCTCACGACAACACGACTGGGCTTTGGCGGGTCGGTAATGAAGAAGCATTGGTCCACTTGGGAAGCCAGTACCCATGGCTCATTTTTGGCGGTGACGTTTGCGCCCGCGGTCTTGGATTTGGCTTCGGGTATAACCATGGTGGTGAAATACCGGTCTTCTTTTATGACGTTCTTGGCCCATCTAACACGGAACATCGGGACCTTCTCTCCAGCGTAGCTCAGCTCCCAGATCTCCTCGATCCTTCCGTAGTATCTGTCCTTGTCGTTACCGGTGTAGGATTCCATCGTTACCCCGGAGTTCTGATAACCATCGCTCTTCATGTCCTTGGCCTCGGTGTAGAATGTGTAGCCGTTGATATCGTACGCCTCATAGGTCATCAGGTTGTGCTCGGCGCCCTGTGACAAGGCGAATATGAGTTGTTCTTCCGTGGAAGAATCCTCATGTAAAGGGTACGACAGAAGCTTCTGCTTGAACCAACGCGTGAAACATGAGTTGTGCTCTTTGAGTATATCTCCGTCCGTCCTCTATTGGCCTCGGTCATTGTACGTCTTCTTAATAAAGGTTTTGTGCTCTACCACCCAAGGATCGACCACGTCTATGTGTTGTAGCGCGACTAGGTTTGCTCTTTCAAAGTCGGCGAGTCGACCCTCGAAGTCGACATGCATTTCGCGGCGACCCTCACGGTGACCCCATCCAGCGAGCCTGCCGAGGTGCCTGTTGACGGGCAGACCAACGGGGTTCTCGATGCCTAGATAATTCGTGCAGTAGGAGATGCACTCTTCGGTCAGAAAGCCCCTGGCTATGCTTCCTTCTGGACGTGACATGTTGCGAACGTATCCTTTGATGACACCATTCATCCTTTCGAACGGCATCATGCTGTGCAGGAACGTCGGCCCGAGTTGGATGATATCCTCCACTATATGGACCAGCAGATGCACCATAACGTCGAAGAATGCGGGCGGGAAGTACATCTCAAGCTCGCATAGTATCACCATGATCTCTTCCTGTAGCCTTCTGAGTTGCCTCACGCCAATCGACTTCCGAGAGATGACATCGAAGAAGTTGCATAGGCCAAATAGCGTTTCACGGACGTGCGCGTCCATGATCCCACGGATTGCAACTGGAAGTATCTGCGTCATCAGCACGTGACAGTCGTGAGACTTCATCCCGCTGAACTTCTGCTTCGCTGGGTCTAGGTATCTGCTTATCTTCCCCGCGTAACCGTAAGGAAGTTTTACTCCTAGGAGGCAGGTGAAAAACTGCTCGATCTCCTCCTGACTTAGAGTGAAGCATGCGGGAGGGTAGTCATTTCCGGTCTTCTTGGCCTTTTTGCCTTTGCGACGACTTTCTGTGTCCTGCTTCGCCTCATCATCATCATCATCATCATATATAGCGTGAAGCTCATGCCTGATGCCCATTGATTTCAAGTCTGCCCTTGTTTTCGGCCCATCTTTGGTCCTCTCTGGCATGTTGAGCAGGGTACCAAGCAGACTCTCGCACACGTTCTTCGTGATATGCATAACATCAAGGCTCTGAGGCACACGGTGGATCTTCCAGTACAGCAAGTCCCAGACAACAGACCTCGTTTTCCATACCTTCAGCAGCGGCTCTGGCGCCTTTCGCTTCTTTCCCGGCTCTGGCGCCTTTTGCTTCCTTCCCGACAGTGGGCAGTCTTTCCAATTTTTCAACAGCTTGTCTATTTCCTCGCCGCTCCTCGTACACGGGCGTTTTCGGGGTTCGGTTTCACCATCGAACAGATCCTTGCGTTTCCTCCACGGGTCATCGTCGCGAAGCCACCTTCAATGTCCCATGAACACGGTTTTCGAAGACCCGGGATCTCTATCTAGCTGGCGATACGTTGTGTCATCCATGCACCTTACGCATCCAGAAAATCCGTGGACTACCTGCCCCGCAAGATATCCGTAACCGAGATAGTCGTGCACCATCGTGAGCAGTGCGGCTCTCATAGGGAAATATTCTTTCTCTGCGGCGTCCCACGTATTGGCTGGCGTTTTCCATAGCGTGTCAAGCTCCTCTTTCAGCAGCCCCAGATACAGATTGATGTCGTTCCCTGGTTGTTTCGGCCCTTCAATTAGCATACTCATGTGAATGTACTTCCTCTTCATGCACAACCAGGGGGGAAGGTTGTACATCCACACAAACACAGGCCAGGTGCTATGTGTGCTTCTCTGGCTGCCTAACGGATTGACTCCATCGGTGCTCGCGCCCAGCACGATGTTCCTTGGATCGTTCCCAAATTCTGGGTATTCGAAGTTCAACGCTTGCCACTGGCTCGCATCCTTAGGGTGACTCAGCATCTTGTCTTTTTATCTATCTCCGGATCATTTGCGTCATCTTCTCGCTTCTTCTCCTCCCTATCCGCGTGCCAACGCAGGAGCTTTGCTACCTTAGGATCCGTGAAATACCGCTGCAGACGAGGAGTGATCGGAAAGTACCACACCACTTTTCGAGGAGCTTTCTTCCTCTTCTTGTATCGAGTGACACCGCACACCGGACATATGGTAGACTCCGCGTGCTCGTCCCGATAAATGATGCAATTGTTCATGCACACATGGTATTTCACGTGCGGTAAATCCAGAGGACACACGATTTTCTTCGCCTCCTCCAAACTGGTCGGGCACTTGTTCCCCTTGGGAAGACGTTCGTGCCAGAATGACATGTTCTCGTCGAAGCATGTGTCGGTCATTTTGTGTTTTACCTTCATCTCCAGAGCCATGAGCGTTACTTTCAGGCGGGTATCCTCGGGCTGCATCCTTCATACAATGGAGTAACCGCGTCTAACTCAAGTTGATCCATCTTGGCTTTCTCTCGGGCGGCAGCTCTTGCGTTATCCGTCTGCTTGAGAAGCAGCTCTTGAATATGAGGGTCCTGCACCCAGCCCATCAATGGTCCAGCGTCGTCTGCTCCGCCGGCATCATCATCATGTCCTGCATCTTCTACACGAGGACTGTGTACAGCATCACCGTCGTGATCATCTCCTGGGGATTCTTCGTCTTCTCGCCCCCCGAGCCGCGGTGGTTGTCTTGCTGCCCTTCCTCATTTCTTGCCCGGCCCCCATGGACGACTTCGTAGTCATCTTCATCACCTTGCCACCGATAGCCATCCATGAAACCACGCAAGAGCAGGTGGTCCCGCACCTGCCCGGAATCCGGGTCCGCAATAAGGCTATTCAGCTTGCATCTTCGACACAGACATCTTATCTCCGTCTCGTTCTTTTGAAGCATCTCAGCCTTCGTGGACCTCAAAAACCTATTCACGATGCCTTCGGTCATCGTGCGGACCATGGTCGCCTGCGGGGTAGAGCAAAACGATATTTTAGAACCAAGAAAAAATTTGGCATGACTTTCCCTAAAAATAGGACCAAAAAGAATGCTTAATGCCAAAATTCTCGCCGAAATGGAAATGAATCAACATTCCGGCAAAATATTGGCAACTATCGCATTTCAAATACCGGTACACCTCCAAACACAAACACATATGCAACACCACAAACATATGCAACACCACGAACATACATAGATCTAGCTAGGCCATAAAAAGTGCATGTGCACATTGTTGTAGGGAGAACAACATAAATATAGCTTCCCCCCTTACTTACCTAGCAAAACAAGGTAACTTAACCACTTAATTTGAATGAATCTATGGTTAAAATGAGGTGAAAAAGAGGAGGCACCCGAGACAAGGAGGAGGCGGTGGAGAGAATGAAGTGGGGAGAAAGTGAGTGTGGGAGGAGAGGCTGTCCAAAATATCTTGTTGCTGCCCACTTACTAATGGCGCACCAGCAACAAATGCGCCATTAGTAATCCAGGTTACTAATGGCGCACCCCCTGGTGGTGCGCCATTAGAACTTTTGCAAAAAAAAGGTATAAAAGCAATAATAAAAAAATAACATTAGTGGCGCACCTTCTGGCTCATGCGCCATTACTAGTTACAACTAGTAATGGCGCACCACCAGGGGATGCGCCATTAGTATGTTTGGACAGGCGCACTAGTTAAAAAAAATTTGGTACTAATGGCGCACCATGGTCAGGGTGCGCCATTAGTAGTTTCAACACTAATGGCGCATCAGAAGGTGGTGCGCCATTAGTATATACTAATGGCGCACCACTTGTCTGGTGCGCCATTAGTGTCATTTCCATCTATAGCCCTTTTCCTAAGGAAGAACTGTATATGATGCAGCCGGAGGGTTTTGTCGATCCTAAGAATGCTAAAAAAGTATGCAAGCTCCAGCGATCCATTTATGGGCTGGTGCAAGCATCTCGGAGTTGGAACATTCGCTTTGATGAGATGATCAAAGCGTTTGGGTTTATGCAGACTTATGGAGAAGCCTGCGTTTACAAGAAAGTGAGTGGGAGCTCTGTAGCATTTCTCATATTATGTGTAGATGACATACTTTTCATGGGAAATGATATAGAACTTTTGGACAGCATTAAGGCCTACTTGAATAAGTGTTTTTCAATGAAGGACGTTGGAGAAGCTGCTTACATATTATGCATCAAGATCTATAGGGATAGATCGAGACGCCTCATAGGTCTTTCACAAAGCACATACCTTGATAAGATTTTGAAGAAGTTCAAAATGGATCAGTCCAAGAAAGGGTTCTAGCCTGAATTGCAAGGTGTGAGATTGAGCTCGGCTCAATGCCCGACCACGGCAAAAGATAAAGAAGAGATGAGTGTCATCCCCTATGCTTCAGCCGTAGGATCTATTATGTATGCCACGCTGTGTACCAGACCTGATGTAAACCTTGTCGTAAGTTTGGTAGGAAGGTACCAAAGTAATCCCGGCAAGGAACACTAGACAGCGGTCAAGAATATCCTGAAGTACCTGAAAAGGACAAAGGACATGTTTCTCATTTATGGAGGTGACGAAGAGCTCGCCGTAAAGGGTTCCATCGACGCTAGCTTCGACACAGATCTGGATGACTCTAAGTCACAAACCGGATACGTGTATATGTTGGATGGTGGAGCAGTAAGCTGGTGCAGCTGCAAGCAGAGCGTCGTGGCGGGATCTACATGTGAAGCGGAGTACATGGCAGCCTCGGAGGTAGCACATGAAGCAATTTGGGTGAAGGAGTTCATCACCGACCTAGGAGTCATACCCAATGCGTCGGGGCCGATCAAACTCTTCTGTGACAACACTGGAGCTATTGCCCTTGCCAAGGATCCCAGGTTTCACAAGAAGACCAGGCACATCAAGCGTCGTTTCAACTCCATCCGTGAAAACGTTCAAGATGGAGACATAGATATTTTCAAAGTACATACAGATCTGAATGTCGCGGATCCGTTGACTAAACCTCTTTCGTGAGCAAAACATGATCAACACCAGAACTCTATGGGTGTTCGATTCATCACAATGTAACTAGATTATTGACTCTAGTGCAATGGGAGACTATTGGAAATATGCCCTAGATGCAATAATAAAAGGATTATTATTATATTTCCTTGTTCATGATAATTGTCTTTATTCATGCTATAATTGTATTATCCGGAAATCATAATACACGTGTGAATACATAGACCATAATATGTCCCTAGTAAGCCTCTAGTTGACTAGCTCGTTGATCAACAGATAATCATGGTTTCCTGACTATGGACATTGGATGTCGTTGATAACGGGATCACATCATTAGGAGAATGATGTGATGGACAAGACCCAATCCTAAGCATAGCACAAGATCGTGTAGTTCGTTTTGCTAGAGCTTTTCCAATGTCAAGTATCTTTTCCTTAGACCATGAGATCGTGTAACTCCCGGATGCCGTAGGAGTGCTTTGGGTGTACTAAACGTCACAACGTAACTGGGTGACTATAAAGGTGCACTACAGGTATCTCCGAAAGTGTCTGTTGGGTCGACAAGGATCGAGACTGGGATTTGTCACTCCGTATGACGGAGAGGTATCTTTGGGCCCACTTAGTAATGCATCATCATAATGAGCTCAAAGTGGCCAAGTGTTTGGTCACGGGATCATGCATTACGGTACGAGTAAAGTGACTTGCCGGTAACGAGACTGAACAAGGTATTGGGATACCGACGATCGAGTCTCGGGCAAGTAACGTACCATTTGACAAAGGGAATTGTATACGGGGTTGATTGAATCCTCGACATGGTGGTTCATTCGATGAGATCATCGAGGAGCATGTGGGAGCCAACATGGGTATCCAGATCCCGCTGTTGGTTATTGACCGGAGAGCCATCTCGGTCATGTTTGCGTGTCTCCCGAACTCGTAGGGTCTACACACTTAAGGTTCGGTGACGCTAGGGTTATTAGGAAGACTTGTATGTGATTACCGAATGTTGTTCAGAGTCCCGGATGAGATCTCAGACGTCATGAGGAGTTCCGGAATGATCCGGAGATGAAGATTTATATATGGGAAGTTGTCATACGGTCACCGAAAAGTTTCGGGGGCTTATCGGTATTGTACCGGGGCCACCGGAGGGGTTCCGGGGGTCCACCGGGACGGGCCACCCCTCTCGGAGGGCCTCATGGGCCGTAGTGGACAGGGGAACCAGCCCCTGGAGGGCTGGGCGCCCCCCCTTGGGCCCTTGGGCCTAGGGTTGGGGGGAAACCCTAGTGGGGGCGCCCCCCTTGCTTGGGGGGCAAGCCCCCTCCCTTGGCCGCCGCCCCTCCCTCTAGATCTTATCTAGAGGGGGCCGGCCCCCTTCCCCTATAAATAGAGAGGCGAGGGGAGGGCTGCACACCTGATCGAAGGTGCAGCCCCTCCCCTCCCCAACACCTTTCCTCCTCCGTTAAGTGCTTGGCGAAGCCCTGTCGGAGTACTGCCTCTCCACCACCACCACGCCGTTGTGCTGCTGCTGGAGCCTTCTTCCTCAACCTCTCCTTCCCCCTTGCTGGATCAAGAAGGAGGAGACGTCATCCGCTCCGTACGTGTGATGAACGCGGAGGTGCTGTCCGTTCGACACTTGGTCATCGGTGATTTGGATCACGGTGAGTACGACTCCATCATCCCCGTTCTCTTGAACGCTTCCGCTCGCGATCTACAAAGGTATGTAGATGCACTCCTATCACTCGTTGCTTAGATGAACTCATAGATGGATCTTGGTGAAACCGTAGGAAATTTTTTATTTTCTGCAATGTTCCCCAACATCCCCCTGACTGCTGGGACCAACCAGCTACACCTTCGCAAGCAAGGAAGTGCGTCTGGGCAAAAAAACGATTCGCCCTCCTGACTGCTGGGACCCACCAGCTACATCTTCGCACGCAAGGAAGTGCATCCGGGCAAAAAAAACATTCGCCCCCCTGACTGCTGGGACCCACCAGCTACATCTTCGCACGCAAGGAAGTGCGTCCGGGCAAAAAAAACGATTCGCCCCCCTTACTGTTGGGACCCACCAGCTACATCTTCGCACGCAAGGAAGTGCCTGACAGTCGGGACCCACCTGGTCGAAGCGTACGTAGCGTTGTCATTATGGTCTTGAACGTGTACGTACATATATACTGGTGGATGTAGAGGTGCGCACGTGTTGTAGTAGAGGCGCGCACATAGCATGTACACGTACATACAGCGGCGAGGGTGCAAGCAAGAAAATACGGCCACGTACGTACATACGGGCCGGGTCTCGAACGCCTACTCGCGCATACGTACATGGCTAGGTCGGAACGGAGAAACAGCGTCGTAGTCATGTTCATGGGGAGCCAACCGGCTGGGTCAGAACGGAATGCGTGGTCGTGTTCATCAGGAGGGCTTGGATGGAACATGCGATGGAAACGAGGCCTGGCGTACCGCACAACGGAGGAAACGGACCTCCTACGTTCGGAACGGGTTCCTGGTGATCAGGAGGGGTGGGGCGTACCACAAAACGGAGGAAACGGACCTCCTACAGTCGAAACGGGGGTCTTGTTGATCGGGAGGGGTGTGGCATACCGCAAAACGGACAAAACGGACTTGTGTTGGAGCGCTACGGTCAAAACAGGCGTCCTGTTCATCGGGAGGGGTGTGGCGTACTGCAAAACAGACGAAACGGAATTGTGTTGGAACGCTATGGTCGAAACGGGGGTCCTGTTCATCAAGAGGGGTGTGGCGTACCGCAAAACGGGACTCCACGGGATACTGTTCATCTCCACCGTCGACCTCCTCCAGCCTCCACGGGCTACCGTCGACCTCCTCCAGCCTCCACGGGCTCCTGTTCATCCAGCCTCCACCGCGCGCAACTCCACCCGCTACTGTTCAACCACCCCTCCACTGTCTACTGTTCATCCAGCCCTCCACTGTCTACTGTTCATCCAGCTCTCCACACCACGGGGTCCTATTCAACCACCCCTCCATGGCCACCCCTCCACCGTCTACTGTTCATCCAGCCCTCCACACCACGGGGTCCTGTTCATCTAGAGGCAACGCCACCGCTCACTATTCATCCAACCCCCCCTGATAACCCACAAGTATAGGGGATCGCAACAGTTTTCGAGGGTAGAGTATTCAAAGAATATTCTCAAGTATTAGCAGCTGAGTTGTCAATTCAACCACACCTGGAAACTTAGTATCTGCAGAAAAGTGTTTAGTAGCAAAGTAATATGATAGTGGCGATAATCGTAACAAAAGTAAAGACAGCAAAAGTAATGTTTTTGGTATTTTTGTAGTGATTGTAACAGTAGCAATGGAAAAGTAAATAAGCGAGAACCAGTATAAGGAAAACTCGTAGGCACCGGATCAGTGATGGATAATTATGCCGGATGCGGTTCGTCATGTAACATTCATAACATAGGGTGACACAGAACTAGCTCGAGTTCATCAATGTAATTTAGGCATGTATTCCGAATATAGTCATACGTGCTTATGGAAAAGAACTTGCATGACATCTTTTGTCCTACCCTCCCGTGGCAGCGGGGTCCTATTGGAAACTAAGGGATATTAAGGCCTCCTTTTGATAGAGAACCGGAACAAAGAATTAGCACATAGTGAATACATGAACTCCTCAAACTATGGTCATCACCGGGAGTGGTCCCGATTATTGTCACTTCGGGGTTGCCGGATCATAACACATAGTAGGTGACTATAGACATGGAAGATAGGATCAAGATCTCACATATATTCATGAAAATATAATAGGTTCAGATCTTAAATCATGGCACTCGGGCCCTAGTGACAAGCATTAAGCATAGCAAAGTCATAGCAACATCAATCTCAGAACATAATGGATACTAGGGATCAAACCCTAACAAAACTAACTTGATTACATGATAAATCTCATCCAACCCATCACCGTCCAGCAAGCCTACAATGGAATTACTCACGCACGGCGGTGAGCATCATGAAATTGGTGATGGAGGATGGTTGATGATGACGACGGCGACGAATCCCCCTCCCCGGAGCCCCGAACGGACTCCAGATCAGCCCTCCCAAGAGAGATTAGGGCTTGGCGGCGGCTCCGTATCGTAAAACGTGATGATTTCTTCTCTCTGATTTTTTTTCTCCCCGAAAGCCAATATATGGAGTTGGAGTTGGTGTCGGAGGGCCACCAGGGGGCCCACGAGGTAGGGGGGCGCGCCCAGGTGGGGCGCCCCCCACCCTCGTGGACAGGGTGTGGGCCCCCTGGTCTTCATCTTTGGCGAGGATTTTTTATTGTTTTTTCTAAGGTGTTCCGTGGAGTTTCAGGTCATTCCGAGAACTTTTATTTTCTGCACATAAAACAACATCATGGCAATTTTGCTGAAAACAACGTCAGTCCGGGTTAGTTCCATTCAAATCATACAAATTAGAGTCCAAAACAAGGGCAACAGTGTTTGGAAAAGTAGACACGACGGAGACATATCAACTCCCCCAAGCTTAAACCTTTGCTTGTCCTCAAGCAATTCAGTTGACAAACTGAAAGAGAAACAGAAAAGCTTTTACAAACTCTATATGCTCTTGTTGTTGTAAACATGAAGAGCCAGCATTCAAGTTTCAGCAATATTATGAACTAACCATACTCATAATAACACGTAGGTCTCACAATTACTCATATCAATAACATAATCAGCTAGCGAGCCATAATAGCAAAACTCGGATGACAACATTTTCTCAAAATAATCATAACATGATATAACAAAATGGTATCTCGCTAGCCCTTTCTAAGACCGCAAAACATAAATGCAGAGCACCTTTAAGGATCAAGGACTGACTAATCACTGTAATTCATGGTAAAAGAGATCCAGTCAAGTCATACCCAATATAAACCAATAATAATGAATGCAAACGACAGTGTGCTCTCCAGCGGGTGCTTTTTAATAAGAAGGATGACATGACTCAACATAAAAGTAAATAGATAGGCCCTTCGCAGAGGGAAGCAGGGATTTGTAGAGGTGCTAGAGCTCGGTTTTTAAAATAGAGATTGAATAACATTTTGAGCGGCATACTTTTGCTGTCAACGCAACAACTATGAGATGACGATATCTTCCATGCTAAACAAATTATAGGCGGTTCCCAAACAGAATGGTAAAGTTTATACTCCCCTCATCCACAAGCATCAATCCATGGCTTGCTCGAAACAACGAGTGCCTCCAACATTCAACGGGTCCCAGGGGGAGTTTTGTTTGCAGTTATTTTGATTTAGTTTGCATAAAGCATGGGACTGGGCATCCTGGCGACCAACCATTTTTATCGTGAATGAGGAGCGGAGTCCACTCCTCTTGAGAATAACCACCTAACATGGAAGATAAGGGCAGCCCTAGTTGAAACATGAGCTGCTCGAGCATACAAAACAGAATTTCATTTGAAGGTTTGGAGTTTGGCACATACAAATTTACTTGGAACGGCAGGTAGATACCGCATATAGGAAGGTATAGTGGACTCATATGGAACAACTTTGGGGTTTAAGGAGTTTGGATGCACAAGCAGTATTCCCGCTTAGTACAGGTGAAGGCTAGCAAAAGACTGGGAAGCCACCAACTGAGAGAGCGACAACAGTCGTAAACATGCATTAAAATTAATTTACACCGAATACAAGCATGAGTAGGATATAATCTACCATGAACATAAATATCATGAAGGCTATGTTGATTTGATTTAACTACATGCGTGAACATGTGCCATGTCGAGTCACTCAATTCATTTAAAGGAGGATATCATCCCATCATACCACATCATAATCATTCTAATAGCATGTTGGCACGCAAGGTAAACCATTATAACTCATAGCTAATCAAGCATGGCACAAGAAACTATAATCTCTAAATGTCATTGCAAATATGTTTACTTCATAATAGCTAACTCAGGAACGATGAATCAGCATATTTACAAAAACAAGAGAGGTCGAGTTCATACCAGCTTTTCTCATCCCAATAAGTCCATCATATATCATCATTATTGCCTTTCACTTGCACGACCGAACGATGTGTATAATAATAAGAGTGCACGTGCATTGGACTAAGCTGGAATCTGCAAGCATTCAACTCAAGAGAGAAGACAAGTAATATGGGCTCTAAGTTAAATAATCATTCATGCATATATGAGCCACTAAGCATTTTCAATATGGTCTTCTCGACCCCCAAAGAAAGGAAAAGAAATAAAAACTATTTACACGGGAAAGCTCCCAACAAGCAAAAGAAGAACGGGGAATATTTTTGGGTTTTCTTTTTAATTACTACAGCAAAGAAATAAACTACTACTAATTTTTTTGGTTTTTTCTTAAGGTTTATCAAACACACAAGAAGAAAGCAGGAAAAAGAAAATAAACTAGCATGGATATTACAGTGAAAGAGTATGAGCACCGACATCTAGCAATGAGTGTGTGTGAACATAAATGTAATGTTGGTGGGAAATACGTACTCCCCCAAGCTTAGGCTTTTGGCCTAAGTTGGTCTATTGCCAGGGATAGCTTGGCGGATACCCGTAGGTGAAGTTGGGGTCATACTGTGACGCAGCGGCTATCGCCGCCTGAGTTGTAGCATGGCGTCGAGTAGCCTCCGCTCTCCTCTCGTACTCATCTGCCTCCTCTCTGGTAATAATATATCTTCCTTTTGTCTGAAAATCAAAGAAGGCAGGAGCAGGAAGAGAAATATGGACTACATGACGTTTGTTAAAGATTAGTCGATACTGGAGAGGTGGTTCTGTCCTCTCAACAAACTGGTGGGAAACCATAGAATCAAAATCTAAATAAGAAGGGGGTAACTCCATATCACCCTCATGAATGTCTATCTCAAGAAAATGAGCTAAACGGGTTGCATAAATTCCTCCAAAGAAATCTCCGTTATGTCTATTCTGATGCAACCTCCAAGCTACAATGGCTCTCATATGATAAGATTGGTCTCCTAACACAGCACTTCTGAGAATGCTGAGATCAGGGACACACATGTGACATGCTTCATCCTTAGCATTTATGCATCTACCTATGAGGAGAGCAAAATAATGTATAGCAGGAAAGTGAATGCTCCCTAAAGTGGCTTGTGTTATATCTCTAGATTCCCTCACAGTTATTCTAGCAAGAAAGTCTCTATATTCAGATTTAGGGGGATCCCTGACACTACCCCATGATGGAAGTTTGCAAGTAGAAGTGAAATCCTCTAAGTCCATGGTATAAGATTTATCATAAAGGTCAAATGTGACTGAAGGAGAATTACACGAAGATAAAATCTCAAACCTCCTCACAAATGAACTTGTGAGATCATGATACTGGGGGCATTTGTCAGCTTCAAAGTCCTCAAGACCGGCATTGCGCAAATATGCGCTAAATTCTTCTTTGATTCCCACTTTATTCATAAAATTTTCTGAAGGCCATTCACAGGGCCTCACAGGAGCATCTCTTGGTGGTTCCTCGTCAGCCTCACATATTGCAAGCCTGGGACCTTGCTTCCTTGAAGGGCCACCTTGGAACATCCTTCTAAACATATTGTTTCCTCTGAGAAATTTCTGAAAATTTTAGTAACTTCAAATAAAAGTGAACCAACTTCAATAAAATTGATAGCAACAACTCCTACAAGTGCCTAGAGCCTATATAAAGCATTGGAACTACTTGGAACCATATAAATTTGACATGCAAGCTTAATAACATGGTCACCTATGCAGCACAAATTTGCAATGAATAAAGAACTAGAACAAAAACTAATTGGACAAACGGAGGAGTCACATATCAAGGAACAATCTCCCCAAGCAGTTTTGCGAGAGGTGCTATGAGAAAGGAGATCAAAAATCACAGCAACGGGGGCTGGAACTCGTGCTTGAGTTGGTTTTTCGTGTTTGTGTGAGACAGAGGAAGAAGATGGGTGCAGGAATAAGTGGAGGAGGGCCACCGTCGGCCCACGAGGTAGGGGGGCGCGCCCAGGGGGTAGGGCGCGCCCTCCACCCTCGTGGCCAGGTGGCAGCTCCCCCCATGGTAATTTTTGCACAGTAAATCCTCAAATATTCCCGAAAAAATCATATTAAATTGGCATGGCATTCTGAGGACTTTTATTTTCGGGGTATTTTTATATTGCACGGATAGGTCAGGAGACAAACAGAAAAATACTATTTTACTTTATTTCTACTAAATAACAGAAAATATAAAGAGGGTACAGAAGGTTGTGCTTCTAGTTTCGTCCATCTCATGTTCATCAAAAAGAATCCACTAACAAGGTTGATCAAGTCTTGTTAACAAACTCATTCCGATTAACATGGAACCGGAGAAATTTTGAATAACACTAAGTTACCTCAACGGGAATATGAAAATCCCCAACAATAAGTATATCATACTTTTTCTTGACAGTAGGGAGAGGAAATTCAAAACCTCCAAATATAATTGATGGAATTTTTCCAATAGAGTTGATACTACAAACTTGACGTTGTTTCCTCGGAAAGTGTATCGTGTGCTCGTTACCATTAACATGAAAAGTGACACTGCCTTTGTTACAATCAATAACAGCCCCTGCAGTATTAAGGAAAGGTCTTCCAAGAATAATAGACAGACTATCATCCTCGGGAATATCAAGAATAACAAAGTCCGTTCAAATAGTAACGTTTGCAACTACAACGGGCACATCCTCACAAATACAGACAGGTATATCAGTTGATTTATCAGCCATTTGCAAGGATATTTCAGTAGGTGTCAACTTATTCAAGTCAAGTCTACGATATAAAGAGAGAGGCATAAAACTAACACCGGCTCCAAGATCACATAAAGCAGTTTTAACATAATTTCTCTTAATGGAGCATGGTATAGTAGGTACTCCTAGATCTCCAAGTTTCTTTGGTATTCCACCCTTAAAAGTATAATTAGCAAGCATGGTGGAAATTTCAGATTCAGGTATCTTTCTTTTATTAGTAATGATATCCTTCATATACTTAGCATAAGGATTTGTTTTGAGCACATCATTTAATCGCATACGCAAAAAGATGGGTCTAATCATTTCAGCAAAGCGCTCAAAATCCTCATCATCCTTTTTCTTGGATGGTTTCAGAGGAAAAGGCATGGGTTTCTGAACCCATGGTTCCCTTTCTTTACCATGTTTCCTAGCAACGAAGTCTCTTTTATCATAATGTTGATTCCTTGATTGTGGGTTATCAAGATCAAGAGCAAGTTCAATCTCTACATCATTATCATTACTAGGTTGAGCATCATCATGAACATCATCATTAACATTTTCACTAGGTTCATGTTCATTACCAGATTGTGTTTCAGCATCAGACATGGAAATATCATTTGGATTCTCAGGTGGTTCAGCAATAGGTTCACTAGAAGTTTGCAGAGTCCTATCATTCTTCTTTTTCTTCCTTTTAGAAGAACTGGGTATACCAATATCATTTCTCTGAGAATCTTGCTCGATTCTCTTAGGGTGGCCTTCAGGATACAAAGGTTCCTGAGTCATTCTACCAGTTCTAGTAGCCACTCTAACAGCATTATCATTTTTCTTACTATTCATTTCATCAAGCACTTCTTTTTGAGCTTTAAGTACTTGTTCTACTTGAGTGGTAACCATAGAAGCATGTTTGCTAACAAGTTTAAGTTCACCTCTAATATCAGCCATATAATCACCCAAGCGTTTAATCATATAAGCATCTTGTTTTAATTGTCTACCAAAATAAGCATTAAAGTCATCTTGCTTAAATATAAAGTCATCAAACTCATCCAAGTACTTGTTGGAAATATGCCCTAGAGGCAATAATAAATAAGTTATTATTATATTTCTTTGTTCATGATAATAGTCTTTGTTCATGATAATAGTCTTTTATTCATGATATAAGGGTTACGTCGATGCAAGCTTAACACCTATCCGGATAGCTCTGAGTAGAGATACCGAATACGTATAATGGAGCAACAATTTAGAATAGCTCCAAGTAGAACAGTTATTTGGAATAGCTCCAGATAGAACGTGGGAGCTACATCTAGGAGATGACATAGAGATTTGTAAAGCACACACGGATCTGAAAGGTTCAGACCCGTTGACTAAAACCTCTCTCACAAGCAGAACATGACCAAACCCCAGATCTCATTGAGTCTTGATCACATGATGATGTGAACTAGTTTAGTGACACTAGTAAACTCTTTGGATGTTGGTCACATGGTGATGTGACCTGTCAGTGTTAATCACATGGTGATGTGAACTAGATTATTGACTCTAGTGCAAGTGGGAGACTGTTGGAAATATGCCCTAGAGGCAATAATAAAAGAGTTATTATTATATTTCTTTGTTCATGATAATAGTCTTTTATTCATGCTATAACTGTATTATCCGGAAATCGTAATACACATGTGAATACATAGACCACAATATGTCCCTAGTGAGCCTCTAGTTGACTAGCTCATTGTGATCAACAGATAGTCATGGTTTCCTGGCTATGGACATTGGATGTCGTTGATAACGGGATCACATCATTAGGAGAATGATGTGATGGACAAGACCCAATCCTAAGCCTAGCACAAAGATCGTGTAGTTCGTATGCTAAAGCTTTTCTAATGTCAAGTATCTTTTCCTTAGACCATGAGATTGTGCAACTCCCGGATACCGTAGGAATGCTTTGGGTGTACCAAACGTCACAACGTAACTGGGTGGCTATAAAGGTGCATTACAGGTATCTCCGAAAGTGTCTGTTGGGTTGGCACGAATCGAGACTGGGATTTGTCACTCCGTGTAAACGGAGAGGTATCTTTGGGCCCACTCGGTAGGACATCATCATAATGTGCACAATGTGACTAAGGGGTTGATCACGGGATGATGTGTTACGGAACGAGTAGAGAGACTTGCCGGTAACGAGATTGAACAAGGTATCGGTATACCGACGATCGAATCTCGGGCAAGTAAAATACCGCTAGACAAAGGGAATTGTATACGGGATTGATTGAGTCCTTGACATCGTGGTTCATCCAATGAGATCATCGTGGAACATGTGGGAGCCAACATGGGTATCCAGATCCCGCTGTTGGTTATTGACCGGAGAACATCTCGGTCATGACTACATGTCTCCCGAACCCGTAGGGTCTACACACTTAAGGTTCGATGACGCTAGGGTTATAAAGGAAGTTTGTATGTGGTTACCGAATGTTTTTCGGAGTCCCGGATGAGATCCCGGACGTCACGAGGAGTTCCGGAATGGTCCAGAGGTAAAGATTTATATATAGGAAGTCCTGTTTCGGCCATCGGGACAAGTTTCGGGGTCATCGGTATTGTACCGGGACCACCGGAAGGGTCCCGGGGGCCCACCGGGTGGGGCCACCTGCCCCGGGGGGCCACATGGGCTCTAGGGGGTGCGCCTTGGCCTACATGGGCCAAGGGCACCAGCCCCTAGAGGCCCATGCGCCAAGATATAAAAAAAGGGGAGAGTCCTAAAGGGGGAAGGCACCTCCGAGGTGCCTTGGGGAGGATGGACTCCTCCCCCCCCCTTAGCCGCACCCCTTCCTTGGAGGAAGGGGCAAGGCTGCGCCTCCCCCCTCTCCCCTGCCCCTATATATAGTGGAGGGGAGGGAGGGCATCCATACCTGAGCCCTTGGCGCCTCCCTCCCTCCTGTGACACCTCCTCCTCTCCCGTAGGTGCTTGGCGAAGCCCTGCAGGATTGCCACGCTCCTCCATCACCACCACGCCGTAGTGCTGCTGCTGGATGGAGTCTTCCTCAACCTCTCCCTCTCTCCTTGCTGGATCAAGGCGTGGGAGACATCGTCGAGCTGTACGTGTGTTGAACGCAGAGGTGCCGTCCGTTCGGCACTAGGATCATCGGTGATCTGAATCACGACGAGTACGACTCCATCAACCCCGTTCACTTGAACGCTTCCGCTTAGCGATCTACAAGGGTATGTAGATGCACTCTCCTTCTACTCGTAGCTGGTTTCTCCATAGATAGATCTTGGTGACACGTAGGAAAATTTTGAATTTCTGCTACGTTCCCCAACAGTGGCATCATGAGCTAGGTCTATTGCGTAGATTCTTTGCACGAGTAGAACACAAAGTAGTTGTGGGCGTTGATGTTGTTCAATATGCTTACCGTTACTAGTCCAATCTTGTTTCGACGGTATTGTGGGATGAAGCGGCCCGGACCGACCTTACACGTACTCTTACGTGAGACAGGTTCCATCGATTGACATGCACTTGGTGCATAAGGTGGCTAGCGGGTGCCAGTCTCTCCCACTTTAGTCGGAACGGATTCGATGAAAAGGGTCCTTATGAAGGGTAAATAGCAATTGGCATATCACGTTGTGGTTTTGCGTAGGTAACAAACGTTCTTGCTAGAAACCCATAGCAGCCACGTAAAACATGCAAACAACAATTAGAGGACGTCTAACTTGTTTTTGCAGGGTATGCTATGTGATGTGATATGGCCAAGAGGAATGTGATGAATGATATGTGATGTATGAGATTGATCATGTTCTTGTAACAGGAATCACGACTTGCATGTCGATGAGTATGACAACCGGCAGGAGCCATAGGAGTTGTCTTTATTTATTGTATGACCTGCGTGTCATTGAAGAACGCCATGTAAATTACTTTACTTTATTGCTAAACGGGTTAGCCATAGAAGTAGAAGTAGTCGTTGGCGTGACAACTTCATGAAGACACGATGATGGAGATCATGATGATGGAGATCATGGTGTCATGCCGGTGACGATGATGATCATGGATCCCCGAAGATGAAGATCAAAAGGAGCAAAATGATATTGGCCATATCATGTCACTATTTGATTGCATGTGATGTTTATCATGTTTATGCATCTTGTTTACTTAGGACGACGGTAGTAAATAAGATGATCCCTTACAAAATTTCAAGAAGTGTTCTCCCCTAACTGTGCACCGTTGCTACAGTTCGTCGCTTCTAAGCACCACGTGATGATCGGGTGTGATGGATTCTTACGTTCACATACAACGGGTGTAAGACAGTTTTACACAGCGAAAACACTTAGGGTTAACTTGACGAGCCTAGCATGTGCAGACATGGCCTCGGAACACGGAGACCGAAAGGTCGAGCATGAGTCGTATAGTAGATACGATCAACATGAAGATGTTCACCGATGATGACTAGTCCGTCTCACGTGATGATCGGACACGGCCTAGTTGACTCGGATCATGTGATCACTTAGATGACCAGAGGGATGTCTATCCAAGTGGGAGTTCATAAGATGAACTTAATTATCCTGAACATAGTCAAAAGACCTTTTGCAAATTATGTCATAGCTCACGCTATAGTTCTACTGTTTTAGATATGTTCCTAGAGAAAATATAGTTGAAAGTTGAAAGTAGAAATTATGCAGACAGTAGAAAGCTTATGTCCTTAATGCACCGCTTAGTGTGCTGAACCCCAAACGTCGTTTGTGGATGTTGAGAACATCGGACATACACGTTTTGATAACTACGTGATAGTTCAGTTAAATGGTTTAAGTAGAGGCACCAAAGAAGTTTTCGAAACATCGCGGAACATATGAGATGTTTCGAGGGCTGAGCTTGTGCTCAGATTGTCTGAGTGCTACAATCACTTGAATCGAGTGGGAGTTGATCTTCCAAATGAGATAGTGATGTTTCTCCAAAGTCATTGCCACCGAGCTGCTAGAGCTTCGTGATGAACTATAACATATCAGGGATAAATAAGATGATCCTTGAGGTATTCACGATGTTTGACACCGCGAAAGTAGAAATCAAGAAGGAGCATCAATTGTTGATGGTTGGTGAAACCACTAGTTTCAAGAAGGGCAAGGGCAAGAAGGGATACTTCATGAAACGGCAGATCAGCTGCTGCTCCAGTGAAGAAACCCAAGGTTGAACCCAAACCCGAGACTAAGTGCTTCTGTAATAAGGGGAACAGTCACTAGAGCAGAATTACCCTAGATACTTGGTAGATGAGAAGGCTGGCAAGGTCGATAGAAGTATATTGGATATACATTATGTTAATGTGTACCTTACTAGTACTCCTAGTAGCACCAGGGTATAAGATACCGGTTCGGTTGCTAAGTGTTAGTAACTCGAAATAAAAGCTACGGCATAAACGGAGACTAGCTAAAGGTGAGCTGACGATATGTGTTGGAAGTGTTTCCAATGTTGATATGATCAAGCATCGCACGCTCCCTCTACCATCGAGATTTGGTGTTTGCGTTGAGCATAGACATGATTGGATTATGTCTATCGCAATACGGTTATTCATTTAAGGAGAATAATGGTTACTCTAATTTTTGAATAATACCTTCAATGGTCTTGCACCTAAAGGAATGTTTTATTGAATCTCGGTCGTAGTGATACACATTTTCATGCCAAAAGATATAAGATAGTAATGATAGTACCATTTACTTGTGGCACTGCCATGTAAGTCATAATGGTATAAAACGCATGAAGAAGCTCCATGTTGATGGTTCTTTGGACTCACTCGTTTTTGAAAAGTTTGAGACATGCGAACCATGTCTACTGGTGTATATGCATGAAGAAACTCCATGCAAATGGATCGTTCGGACTCACTTGATTTTGAATCGCTTGAGATATGCAAATCATACCACATGGGCAAGATGACTAAAAAGCCTCGTTTTCAGTAAAATGGAACAAGATAGCAACTCGTTGGAAGTAACACATTTTGATGTGTGCAGTCCAATGAGTGCTGAGGCATGCAGTGAATATCGTTATGTTCTTACTTCACAGATGATTTGAGTAGATGTTGAGTATATTTACTTGATGAATCACGAGTCTGAATTATTGAAAGGTTCAAGTAATTTCAGTGTGAAGTTGGAAGATCCTCGTGATAAGAGGATAAAAATATCTATGATATGATCATAGAGATGAATATCTGAGTTACGAGTTTTGCCACACAATTAAGACATTGTGGAAATTGTTTCACAATTAATACCGCCTGGAACACCATAGTATGATGGTGTGTCCGAACATCATAGTTGCACCCTATTGGATATGGTGCGTACCATGATGTCTCTTATCGAATTACCACTATCGTTCATGGGTTAGGCATTAGAGACAACCACATTCACTTTAAATAGGGCACCACGTAATTCCGATGAGATGGCACCGTATGAATTATGGTTTAGAGAAACCTAAGTTGTCGTTTCTTAAAAGTTTGGGGCTGCCATGCTTATATGAAAAAGTTTCAGGTTGATAAGCTCAAACCCAAAGCGGATAAAATGCATCTTCCTAGGAAACCCAAAACAGTTGGGTATACCTCCTAATTCAGATCCGAAAGCAATATGGATTGTTTCTAGAATCGGGTCCTTTCTCGAGGAAAAGTTTCTCTCGAAAGAATTGAGTGGGAGGATGGTGGAGACTTGATGAGGTTATTGAACCGTCTCTTCAACTAGTGTGTGACAGGGCACAGGGAGTTGTTCCTGTGGCACCTACACCAATTGAAGTGGAAGCTTATGATATTGATCATGAAACTTCGGATCAAGTCACTCCCAAACCTCGTAGGATGACAAGGATGCGTACTACTTCAGAGTGGTACGTAATCCTGTCTTGAAGGTCATGTTGCTAGACAACAATGAACCTACGAGCTATGGAGAAGCGATGGTGGGCCCGGATTCTGATAAATGGCTTGAGGCCATAAAATCCGAGAGAGGATCCATGTATGAAAACAAAGTGTAGACTTTGGCAGAACGGCTCGATGGTCGTAAGGCTAATGAGTACAGATGGATTTCAAAAGGAAGACGGACAATGATGGTAAATGTCACCATTAAGAAAGCTTGACTTGTCGTTAAGATGTTTTCCGACAAGTTCAAGGAGTTGACTACGATGAGATTTTCTCACTAGTGGCGATGCTAAGGGTCTGTTGGAATTATATTAGCGATTACTGCATTATTTATGAAATCTTGCAGATAGGATGTCAAAACATTGTTTCCTCGACGATTTTAATGAGGAAAGGTTGTATGTGATACAACCGGAAGGTTTTGTCAATCCCGAAAGATGCTAATAAGTATGCAAAGCTCCAGCAATCCTTCTGAGGACTGGAGTGAGCATCTCGGAGTTGGAATGTATGCTTTGATGATGATCAAAAATTTTGGGTTTGTACAAAGTTTATGAGAAACTTGTATTTCCAAAGAAGTGAGTGGGAGCACTATAGAATTTCTGATGAGTATATGTTGTTGACATATTGTTGATCAGAAATGATGTAGAATTTCTGGAAAGCATATAGGGTTATTTGAAATGTGTTTTTCAATAGAAAACCTGGATTAAGCTACTTGAGCATTGAGCATCAAGATCTATAAGGATAGATCAAAACGCTTAATGTTACTTTCAAATGAGCACATACCTTGACATGATCTTGAAGGTGTTTAAGATGGACCAGTCAAAGAAGGAGTTCTTGCCTGAGTTGTAAGGTACGAAGTTAAGACTTAAAGCTCGACCACGGCAGAATAGAGAGAAAGGACGAAGGTCGTCCCCTATGCTTAAGACGTAGGCTCTTCAGTATGCTATGCTGTGTACCGCACCTGAAGTGTGCCTTGTCATGAGTCAGTCAAGGGGTACAAGAGTGATCCATGATTGGATCACAGGACAGCGGTCAAAGTTATCCTTAGTAACTAGTGGACTAAGGAATTTTCTCGATTATGGAGGTGGTAAAAGAGTTCGTCGTAAAGGGTTACGTCGATGCAAGCTTAACACCTATCCGGATAGCTCTGAGTAGAGATACCGAATACGTATAATGGAGCAACAATTTAGAATAGCTCCAAGTAGAACAGTTATTTGGAATAGCTCCAGATAGAACGTGGGAGCTACATCTAGGAGATGACATAGAGATTTGTAAAGCACACACGGATCTGAAAGGTTCAGACCCGTTGACTAAAACCTCTCTCACAAGCAGAACATGACCAAACCCCAGATCTCATTGAGTCTTGATCACATGATGATGTGAACTAGTTTAGTGACACTAGTAAACTCTTTGGATGTTGGTCACATGGTGATGTGACCTGTCAGTGTTAATCACATGGTGATGTGAACTAGATTATTGACTCTAGTGCAAGTGGGAGACTGTTGGAAATATGCCCTAGAGGCAATAATAAATAAGTTATTATTATATTTCTTTGTTCATGATAATAGTCTTTTATTCATGCTATAACTGTATTATCCGGAAATCGTAATACACGTGTGAATACATAGACCACAATATGTCCCTAGTGAGCCTCTAGTTGACTAGCTCGTTGTGATCAACAGATAGTCATGGTTTCCTGGCTATGGACATTGGATGTCGTTGATAACGGGATCACATCATTAGGAGAATGATGTGATGGACAAGACCCAATCCTAAGCCTAGCACAAAGATCGTGTAGTTCGTATGCTAAAGCTTTTCTAATGTCAAGTATCTTTTCCTTAGACCATGAGATTGTGCAACTCCCGGATACCGTAGGAATGCTTTGGGTGTACCAAACGTCACAACGTAACTGGGTGGCTATAAAGGTGCATTACAGGTATCTCCGAAAGTGTCTGTTGGGTTGGCACGAATCGAGACTGGGATTTGTCACTCCGTGTAAACGGAGAGGTATCTCTGGGCCCACTCGGTAGGACATCATCATAATGTGCACAATGTGACCAAGGGGTTGATCACGGGATGATGTGTTACGGAACGAGTAGAGAGACTTGCCGGTAACGAGATTGAACAAGGTATCGGTATACCGACGATCGAATCTCGGGCAAGTAAAATACCGCTAGACAAAGGGAATTGTATACGGGATTGATTGAGTCCTTGACATCGTGGTTCATCCAATGAGATCATCGTGGAACATGTGGGAGCCAACATGGGTATCCAGATCCCGCTGTTGGTTATTGACCGGAGAACATCTCGGTCATGACTACATGTCTCCCGAACCCGTAGGGTCTACACACTTAAGGTTCGATGACGCTAGGGTTATAAAGGAAGTTTGTATGTGGTTACCGAATGTTTTTCGGAGTCCCGGATGAGATCCCGGACGTCACGAGGAGTTCCGGAATGGTCCGGAGGTAAAGATTTATATATAGGAAGTCCTGTTTCGGCCATCGGGACAAGTTTCGGGGTCATCGGTATTGTACCGGGACCACCGGAAGGGTCCCGGGGGCCCACCGGGTGGGGCCACCTGCCCCGGGGGGCCACATGGGCTCTAGGGGGTGCGCCTTGGCCTACATGGGCCAAGGGCACCAGCCCCTAGAGGCCCATGCGCCAAGATATAAAAAAAGGGGAGAGTCCTAAAGGGGGAAGGCACCTCCGAGGTGCCTTGGGGAGGATGGACTCCTCCCCCCCTCTTAGCCGCACCCCTTCCTTGGAGGAAGGGGCAAGGCTGCGCCTCCCCCCTCTCCCCTGCCCCTATATATAGTGGAGGGGAGGGAGGGCATCCATACCTGAGCCCTTGGCGCCTCCCTCCCTCCCGTGACACCTCCTCCTCTCCCGTAGGTGCTTGGCGAAGCCCTGCAGGATTGCCACGCTCCTCCATCACCACCACGCCATAGTGCTGCTGCTGGATGGAGTCTTCCTCAACCTCTCCCTCTCTCCTTGCTGGATCAAGGCGTGGGAGACATCGTCGAGCTGTACGTGTGTTGAACGCGGAGGTGCCGTCCGTTCGGCACTAGGATCATCGGTGATCTGAATCACGACGAGTACGACTCCATCAACCCCGTTCACTTGAACGCTTCCGCTTAGCGATCTACAAGGGTATGTAGATGCACTCTCCTTCTACTCGTAGCTGGTTTCTCCATAGATAGATCTTGGTGACACGTAGGAAAATTTTGAATTTCTGCTATGTTCCCCAACAGCACTGACTAGCAATTTTAGTAGGAGGAACTTCAACTTTATCATATCTATAGAGAGAATTTACCTTTACTACCTGTGTCGGGATATCGGGAGGTTCTTCAGTAAATAAGTAATTGAGATCATATACTTCTTCAACAGGCGGTAAATTAAGACCATGAATTTCTTCAATAGGAGGTAAATTCTTAACATCTTCAGCTTTAATACCTTTTTCTTTCATAGATTTCTTTGCCTCTTGCATATCTTCGGGATTGAGAAATAGACCACCTCTCTTCTTCGGAGTTGGTTTAGGAATAGGTTCAGTAATTGGCTCTAGAGCTGGCTCAGGAGGTGGCTCAGGAGGTGCCCAATTATTTTCATTTGTCAACATATTGTTCAATAGAATTTCAGCTTCATCCGGTGTTCTTTCCCTGAAAAGAGAACCAGCACAACTATCCAGGTAATCTCTGGAAGCATTAGTTAGTCCATTATAAAAGATATCAAGTATTTCAGGTTTCCTAAGAGGATGATCAGGCAAAGCATTAAGTAACTTGAGAAGCCTCCCCCAAGCTTGTGGGAGACTCTCTTCTTCAATTTGCACGAAGTTGTATATTTCCCTCAAAGCAGCTTGTTTCTTATGAGCAGGGAAATATTTAGCAGAGAAGTAATAAATCATATCCTGGGGACTTTGCACACAACCAGGATCAACATAATTAAACCATATCTTAGCAACACCCTTTAATGAGAAAGGAAATATTTTGAGTAAATAAAGGTAGCGCGATCTCTCATTATTAGTAAACAGGGAAGCTATATCATTTAACTTAGTAAGATGTGCCACAGCAGTTTCAGATTCATAGCCATAAAAAGGATCAGATTCAACCAAAGTAATTATATCTGGATCAACAGAAAAATCATAATAATCCGTATTGGGAACACAAATAGGTGAAGTAGCAAAAGTAGGGTCGAGTCTCATTCTGTATCTAAAAGATTCTTTACTCCATTTGACTAGCAACCTTTTAAGTTCATATCTATCCTGGCAAGCAAAAATAGCTGCAGAAGATTCTGCATCAAAAAGATAACCCTCAGGAATAGCAGGCATATTCTCATCATCACTATCATCATCGTATTCAGGTTCAATAATTTCTCTTTCTCTAGACCTGGCAATTTGCTGATCAAGAAATTCACCAAGGGGCACAGTAGTATCAAGCATAGAAGTAGTTTCATCATAAGTATCATGCATAGCAGGAGTGGCATCATTAATAACATGCGACATATCAGAATTCATAGCAGTAGCAGGTTTAGGTGTCGCAAGCTTACTTATAATCGAAGGTGAATCAGGTGCAGAGCTAGATGGCAGTTCCTTACCTCCCCTCATAGTTGAGTGATAAATTGTTGTCTTAGCGTCTTTCAAGTTCTTCATAGTGTCCAGCAGATATAAATCGAAAGTGACTCAAAGAATAGAGCTATGCTCCCCGGCAACGGCGCCAGAAAAAGGTCTTGATAACCCACAAGTATAGGGGATCGCAACAGTTTTCGAGGGTAGAGTATTCAACCCAAATTTATTTATTCGACACAAGGGGAGCCAAAGAATACTCTTAAGTATTAGCAGCTGAGTTGTCAATTCAACCACACCTGGAAACTCTGTATCTGTAGCAAAGTGTTTAGTAGCAAAGTAATATGATAGTGGTGGTAACGGTAACAAAAGTAAAGACAACAAAAGTAATGTTTTTGGTATTTTTGTAGTGATTGTAACAGTAGCAACGGAAAAGTAAATAAGCGAGAACCAGTATAAGGAAAACTCGTAGGCACCGGATCAGCGATGGATAATTATGCCGGATGCGGTTCGTCATGTAACAATCATAACATAGGGTTCGTCATGTAACAATCAGCTCCAGTTCATCAATGTAATGTAGGCATGTATTCCGAATATAGTCATACATGCTTATGGAAAAGAACTTGCATGACATCTTTTGTCCTGCCCTCCCGTGGCAGCGGGGTCCTATTGGAAAATAAGGGATATTAAGGCCTCCTTTTTATAGAGAAACGGAACAAAGCATTAGCACATAGTGAATACACGAACTCCTCAAACTATGGTCATCACCGGGAGTGGTCCCGATTATTGTCACTTCAGAGTTGCCGGATCATAACACATAGTAGGTGACTATAGACTTGCAAGATAGGATCAAGAACTCACATATATTCATGAAAACATAATAGGTTCAGATCTGAAATTATGGCACTCGGGCCCTAGTGACAAGCATTAAGCATAGCAAAGTCATAGCAACATCAATCTTAGAACATAATGGATACTAGGGATCAAACCCTAACAAAACTAACTCGATTACATGATAAATCTCATCCAACCTATCACCGTCCAGCAAGCCTACGATGGAATTACTCACGCACGGTGGTGAGCATCATGAAATTGGTGATGGAGGATGGTTGATGATGACGACGATGACGAATCCCCCTCTCCGGAGCCCCGAACGGACTCCAGATCAGCCCTCCCGAGAGAGATTAGGGCTTGGCGGCGGCTTCGTATCGTAAAACGTGATGATTTCTTCTCTCTGATTTTTTCTCCCCGAAAGCCAATATATGGAGTTGGAGTTGGCGTCGGAGGGCCACCAGGGGGCCCACGAGGTAGGGGGGCGCGCCCAGGGGGCGGGGCCCACCCTCGTGGACAGGTTGTGGGCCCCCTGGTCTTCATCTTTGGCGAGGATTTTTTATTGTTTTTTCTAAGGTGTTCCGTGGAGTTTTAGGTCATTCCGAGAACTTTTATTTTCTGCACATAAAACAACATCATGCAATTCTGCTGAAAACAGTGTCAGTCCGGGTTAGTTCCATTCAAATCATACAAGTTAGAGTCCAAAACAAGGGCAAAAGTGTTTGGAAAAGTAGATACGACGGAGACGTATCACCCCCACAACGCTCATTGTTCATCCAATCGATCAGCTTCAGTTAGCAGCAGTAGCGAAGGAATCGCTCCATCGGGTTCAGTTAACAGCCATCGATCGATCGCTCAGGTTCAGTAACGCATAGCCTGCAGTGCAATCTCTCGGGTTCAGTTAGATCCCAACGCCTCGCTCGGGTTCAGTAAGAGCCAACGCCTCGCACACACACGCGTACGTGTACGAGAGAAACGCGCATCGCTCGGCCCCCGACCTCCCACCGTAACCGGCAACTCCCCAAAATTTTCCTCCCCCTCGCTTCTACCACGGGTTTTTCCGTCATGGACGGCCCAAAGAATGTCATGCAGCTGCGTCTCCGGCCCGCCCAGGACGAAAAGCCCATTTTCTGTCATGATTTTTTGTCATAGAAGTAGGAGCCCACCACATCTATGATGATACCGGGTTTTGTCACAATTATCGTCATAGAAGTGTCATATGTATGACAGAAAAAAATTCGTTCGATCCAAAATGTCACGGATGTGTCTTTTTTTTGTAGTGCATGTATCCTCCCAGAATCTCGTAGAAGTACCGTTACCAATAGAAACTTTGTCCAATTAGAAAAGACTGATTTAACTCTCATCAGCCCTTTCCAGAAAGGCGAATTCATCGTCCTCACTGTCACCTGCGATAAATTTTTGGAATGAATGTATTTATTACGCAAAATCTGTACCCATGTATCCCCGGTCTCACCAGATAGCATATACAACCATTTGCTGAGAAGGCATTTGTTCTTCACCTCAAGATTTTTGATACCTAGACCCCTTTGGTCCTTCGGTCGACAAATAATGTCCCATTTAGCGAGTCTATACTTCCTCTTTAGATCATCACTTTGCCAGAAAAAACGGGACCGATAGAAATCAAGTCTTTTTCGAATTCCAACTGGGACCTCGAAGAAAGACAGAAGAAACATGGGCATGCTTGTGAGGACTGAATTATTGAGAATTAAACGGCCTCCATATGACATCAATTTGCCCTTCCCGCAACCTAGTTTCTTCTCAAAACGATCCTCAATGCACTTCCATTCTCTGATTGTTAGTTTTCGATGGTGAATTGGTATACCCAAATATGTGAAAGGTAAAGCCCCCAACTCACATCCGAACAATTGCTTATATGCCTCTTGTTCCTTATTGGCTCTTCCAAAACAAAACAATTCGCTCTTGTGGAAATTAATTTTTAGTCCAGTCAATTGTTCAAATAAGCATAACACTAGTTTCATGTTTCTCGCTTTTGCCAAGTCATGCTCCATAAAAATGATAGTATCATCGTCGTACTATAGGATAGGAACACCTCCATCAACTAGATGAGGTACCAGACTACCTACTTGACCAGCATCCTTAGCCCTCCCTATTAGAATCATCAATATGTCGACTATAATGTTGAACAGAATAGGTGACATCGGATCTCCTTGTCGCAGGCCCTTATCTGTTTGGAAATAGTGACCTATGTCATCATTCACTTTAATACCAACACACCCTTTTTGTGTGAAAGATTCTACCTGTTGTCTCCAGGCTGGATCAAATCCTTTCATACGCAAAGCCTGTTGCAGAAATGCCCATTTGACTTTATCGTACGCTTTTTTGAAATCCACTTTGAAAACAACCCTGTCTAGTTTTTTCGTGTGAATTTCATGGTGCATTTCATGGAGGACCACAACCCCTTCTAGGATGTTTCTGTCCGGCATGAAAGCAGTTTAGGACGGCTGCACCACAGAGTGCGGAATCTACGTGAGTCTATTTATCCAACCTTGGTGAAAATTTTGAAACTTACATTATGGAGGCAGATCGGCCTAAACTGCTCAATTCTCAAAACATCTGTTTTCTTAGGCAGCAAAGTAATAGTTCCAAAATTCAGATGAAACAACTGAAGCTGTCCAGAGAATAAGTCATGGAGCATCGGTAGCAAGTCCCCTTTAATAATATGCCAATTTTTTTCTATAAAGCTCCGCTGGAAATCCATCCGGCCCCGGAGCTTTATTATTCTTCATCTGAGAAATAGCTTCAAACACCTCTAGTTTGTTAATAGCTGTCGAGAGATTACATCGTTGTTAATATTATTAGTTTGTATTTTACTTTAGCGACTAGTTTCATGCCAGTATGTCTGACACACACAATCTCCGACCACTTGTGAATGTTTTATTGTCAACTTGGAACGAAAGGCATCCATGCACTTATGCACCAAAGTGCCAATATATGAGGACATTGACCTTTTATTTACCGTATAAATCTATTTTTTTCCATACAAATCTTCTGAATGTTCCTCTAGCCGACAATAATATAGACGTAGAACACAAAGATCGTGTCTGACGATCAACATAAAAGGGTAAAGAAGGGAAAAAGTGGAAAGGATACCAATTTTTGTTTATTGACCCAGCTTATTAGATTAGATGTTCAACGACCCAAGGCTCCGTGTGCTGTTTTAGCGTCAAGTGATGAGTGGCAGTTGAAGCACAAGCAGTTGCCACCATCGTCGCAGAACCCCAAATGGTAGCCTTCAGCGCCGCATTGTTCGGCACATGCTTCGACGCTGATGCAAATCGGGTATTTAGGACTGTGCGTCGGGCATTTCACAGGCCTTAATGCAACCACACCTGGATGATATATTGATTGAATTAAAAAGTGAGCATGATATGGTTACCCCTAAAAGAATATCTGTTTCTTAAGGGAGAAATTATTAAGATAAATAAAATACATAATGGAACTACAAATTAAAGATATATTGCCCTGAAGCCTGCAGTATGTAAAATCTTAGGAACACTTGTATGCAATTCTATATAAGATAATTTGCCATGAAAATAATAATTTCTGGAAGGCGGAAAAAAAATTCACCGGAAGATGCAAGGAGGAGTGCGAATATCCATACGGACAAGACGCTGGTGGTGAACCTGCTAGGCTGCTTCATGTCACTGCCCTGTTTCGCACACGTAAAAACATGCCAGAATTCCCACATCAGGCGGCGGGTGACCCAAAATCCAAGCAGCGAATCGAACAAAAACACAGGGAGCTCTCCTTCAAATACCAGCGTCGACATCAGATTGCAGCCAGCAGCCCTGGACAGGGGCCGTGCAGGACAATGGGGATGGGCGTGGAGGCCAGGAGGGCGTCCGGTGGCGGAATAACCGAGCAGGAGGTTGCATGCTAGGTTGTGCAGTGGTGAAGAGCTTCATCGACTCGGCGCTGCTATATATAAGGCCCTCTGTACAACAGCGGGTGCTTACACAGCTGCCTGAGAATAGATTACACGAGCGGTTAGAAAGGAGGCAGGAGCAAATTTTTGCTTTCGGTGCCAGCTGGTGCTTGGAGAAATAAGTGCTCCCTTCAAATCGCCAGAGAAAAAAAAGGGTACAACTAGCTCCCCACATCGAGCACTTCACGGAGCAACGAAATTTCGGAGACCTAACACACGTAGCACCCGCGGACTAGCACCTTCGTTGTATACAAGGCTTAAGAGAATCTACAAACAGACCCTTTATATCCGTCCCGAACCTCCCAACGGGCTGCCTGGTCTCATCATTTGTTTTGTGAAAATGCGTGGACTCCGGGTGGGTTAAGGGTGCCGGAGACCGACGTTGTGGATGTCTGGACTCCCTCAGAGCTCCCCCCTTTGGCCCGGCTTGTGACATTTTCAACATCCAGACTAGTCCGGATGGCTTTGTTTGGTGATCCGCGTTGGAGATGCCCTTAACCTAGTTTTAACAAAACATCAACCTAAAACTGAATTTTCTAAAAATCCCGTTAAAACAGGTTTTGCTAAAACTGATTCAAAATACTAGATACAACCAGTAAGGTTGTAGTTCTGTGTTTGATAATCTAGCTGACATACTGCAGAAGAGTGGGGTGTGCTCAGCTCATGAATTCATTACAGCTTACTTGTAGAAACCTGTTTTGTTTGATGAGTCCAGTAGTATGTAGGAAGTTGTGGCATCCAGGGGATTGCTCGGTTGCTTTTGTGTGGAATTTTCTCTGAATTAAATAGTTAGTGCATTGCTCACAAATGGTTTATTCACCCATGGGAAGGCAAAGTTTGTTCATAAGAAAGAAAAGGGAATAAAGATATCTGCATGTTTTTGTATAATTCACTGCATGTTATTTCAGTGTAAGCCGACATCAGTCTTTGGTGCTTCCACAACACTCTTACTAGTTAGTTGGGACTGTTAGTGTTTCCTTTCGTTATGTCGACATAGTGCATTGCTCACAAATGGTCTAATCGCCCATGGGAAAACAAATTTGTCCTTATGATAAGATGTTGTTCCCTTTACCAATCTGAACCATCAGTGTAGCTGGTGTGGTCTCATCATTTGTTTTGTTCCCTTTACCATTCCAGAAAGGTATTGTTCCCTTTACCAAACAGAGACAGTCTGCATCATCTTTACCATTGAACTAAGCTTATACCCACGCCTCATCAACATGGTTCTATACATGTTATCATCCTTCCACTTACCTAATGGGGTTCTACAGTTCGATTATTTTAGATCCAGATCTTTTTGGCAGTGTGATAATGAATTCAAGAAATATCGGCTGGCTAGGTGGAATATATTATGCGGACCTAAAAGTCAAGGGGGCCTTGGAATTCAGGATCTTGAGATTAAAAACATCGCTCTCTTGAGTAAATGGGTATACGAACTACTCACTGAGAATGGAGTATGGCAGGAAATCATTCGTAACAAGTACGTGGGGTCTAAAGCCATTTCTCAAGTTCATTGGAAACCCGGTGATTCATATTTTTGGAGTGGCGTGATGAAGGCCAAGGAATTCCTTTTTCAATTTGGTACTTTCTCGGTTAGGGATGGTTCCGAGGTTCGATTCTGGGAAGACACCTGGCTGGGGCCACTCCACTTATGATGCAATACCCTAGCTTGTATAGGATCGTCAGACATAAATTAGTCACGATCAAACAAGTATTGGGACAAGAAAACCCTGATATTTCTTTCCGTAGGGACCTTATTGGGCCTCGTCTGGTAGCATGGGATGAATTACTCAATCGTCTGGAGGCCATTCAGCTGCTAGGCGAACCAGACAAGTTCCGATGGAATTTGCATCAGAATGGTACCTTTTCAGTCAAATCCTTGTATGATGCAATGACCCACACTGATGTACCGGTTGATAACAAGAAATTGTGGAAGCTCAAAATTCCCTTAAGAGTGAAGATATTCCTCTGGTTTCTAAACAGAGGGGTCATCTTAACTAGAGATAACTTGGCACGACGCAACAGGCAAGTTAGCAAGACATGTGTCTTTTGTCAACATGACGAGTCCACCAAACACTTATTTTTTGAGTGTTATCCATGCATGTACGCGATGGCTCCGTACGTGGTCTATCCTGTATAGGCCGGAGGACAGAGACCTTTTTATGATGGCGTCTACACGGCTAGAGCATACAGCCATGGAGGTTTTCTCCCAACATGGATGGCGGTGTAATCTACGGATATGAGTTGCCCCACCCTAGACTGGACTGATTTACTTTTGCTGCAAAATGATATTTATTTTTAGGCTTGTTGGACATGTTAGCTGTGTGCATCGCGCTATGCAGATGCCGGGCATTCTTCAATGCTGTTGTATCACCTCGATATATCAATTGAATGAAATGTTCTTTATCGAAAAAAAGCTTATACCCACGTGACCCAGGCTGGACTTCCATTTGTTTTGTTCTGAATGCACAGTGAACACAAAAAAAACTATTTTTCGCCCTTCGCATGTCTCTCTTTGCTCTTGAGTTTTGGTTTACCATTGTGTTGTGATTGATCAACTTCCTCTTATGACATTCTGTTGTTATCATTGTATCTAATTTTTGATGTTTGAAGTGTAGGCCCTGTTATACCTTCGTGACTCTGGGCAACCCAAAAAATGGTATTATGTGTAGTTTCATACCGGTAGCAACGTTGTATGGGCTACTTGCAGCCCCCGAGCTGATTGCCAGACGTTCGCGTGGTAACTGCACCGCGTCGACAGGGAACTCACCAACATCGGGAAGGAGTGGTTGCTCAGCGATAGCTCCGCCGTCACTGGCAGGGGTAACGGTAGCCAGCCGGACTGGGCACTGGCCGAAACGGACCTCCACAGCTACTTCATGATCGTTAGCTGGTGGCCGGGAAGGGCTGTTACGGCCTTGCGCCCTTCCGCCGCTGGAAGGACCCCTCTGACGATGTTGATGACGGCGCAGACGCCGATGGAGGTGCCGCAAGCCAGCCTGGCCAGGCATACGAGGTTACCGTCCGCTAAAAATTAGTTTAGTATTTTTAGGTTTTATTCGACCGGACAAATATCATCAGTTTGTGTAAAATATATCAAATTGATGTCCGTTTGCATGAATTTTGTCATGGTTGCATGAATTATGTCCGGCTTTGTTTGTATTGTAGGCGAAGATTTATGGCAAGCATGGGATGGCGGCTCCCGTACCACTTTATGCGGACGCGTCGGCGAACAAATACTATGTCTATTTTGGGGGGTGGTATTGAAGATGCCCTTATTAACCTTCAACTATGAGGCTGGAAGATAAACCATTCCTCGTGCTTGTGGCTTATTAGTAGGCTGCCGCCCTGATTATGATTCATGCTTTGGAATGCTGAAGGTCTAAGTGGAGACGAGAGATATGGACTATCCTTCCGCTGGAGAATTTATTTTTGTTTGATCGATCATACATAACCTCTTTCTTTTTTCTTGCAGAAACCATAGCTCAAAGCCTGATTAGAAAATTTCATCCTAAGGCGTGCACATCTTCCATTCGACAGTATTTTGTTTGATCCGTAATTCAAGACAAGATTACATCGTTGCTAATATTATTAGTTTATATTTTACTCTAGCGACTAGTTTCACGCCAGTATGGGTGACACGCACAATCTTCGATTTGGACGATTACTCCACCACTTGTGATTGTTTTATTGTCAATTTGGAACGAAAGGCATCCATACACTTATGCACCGAAGTGCCAATATATGAGGACATTGACCTTTTATTTTTCATATAAATCTAGTTTTTCCATACAAATCTGCTGAATGTTCCACTAGCCCACAATAATATACATCGTAGAACACAAAGATCGTGTCTGACGATCCACATAAAAGGGACCAAAGAAGAGAAAAAGGGGAAATGATATCAATTTTTGTTCAAGGACTCAAGGGGGTTAGGATCCTCTGCAGTACTGTACGGTGCTGTACAGTCACTGCCATGTGGGACCTGGCCCCACATGTCATCCACACTACAGCACCATACGGTACTGCAGAGGATCGCTTCGTGTGCTGTTTTAGCGTCAAGTGATGAGTGGTAGTTGAAGCACAAGCAGTTGCCACCATCGTCGCAGAACCCAAAATGGTAGCCTTCAGCGCCACATTGTTCGGCGCATGCTTCAACGCTGATGCAAATCGGGTATTTAGGACTATGCGTCGGGCATTTCACAGGCCTTAATGCAACCACACCTGGATGATATATTGATTCAATTAAAAAGTGAGCGTGGTATGGTTACCCCTAAAAGAATATCTGTTTTTTAAGGAAATTATTAAGATAAATAAAATAGATAATGGAACCACAAACTAAAGATATATTGCCCTGGAGCTTGCAGTATGTAAAATCTTAGGAACACTTGTACGCAATTCTATATAAGATAATTTGCCATGAAAATAAGAATTACTAGAAGGTTGAAAAAAATTCACTGGAAGACGCAAGGAGGAGTGCTAATATCCATACGGACAAGACGCTGGTGGTGAACCTGCTAGGCTGCTTCATGTCTCTGCCCTGTTTCGCACACGTAAAAACATTGCCAGAATTCCCTGATTAGGAAATTCCATCCTAAGACGTGCAGGTCTTCCATCGATAGTATTTTTGTTTGATAATTAAGATCTTCTCCGATAATCCACGAAAAGGGACCAAAGAAAAAAAAAAGAAAACAAAAGGATGTCAGTTTTTGTTTATTGATCCAGCATACTAGATTAGGTACGTATACGCTCAATGACTCAAGGCTCCAAATGTGCCGGTTTAGCGTCAAGTGACGAGGTGCAGTTGAAGCACAAACATTTGCCACTGCTGCACAACCCGAAATGGTAGCCTTCATCGCCGCATTCTTGGACACATGCATCCACGCTGGTGCAAATCGGGTCTTGAGCACTGTGTGTCGGGCATTTCAAAGGCCTTACTGCAACCACACCTGGACGAACATTGATTCAGTAAGAAAGTGAGCGTGGTTATTACCCCAAAAGAAAATCTTTTTTTCAGGAAACATTTTCAGTTATAAAGATAAAATACATAATTGAAGTGCAAATTAAAGATATCTTGTCCTAAAACTTATATGTAAAATCTTAGGAACACTTATATGTGATTCTGTCTAGATGATTACCTAAGACACAAAATCAAAAAAAGATCAGCCGAAGACACAGGGAGGAGTGCAAGGTATCCATATGGAACTTGTGGTGCCTTTTAAGAGAAATCAGTTGATAAAAAGAAAGGACACGACAAAAATGAAATAAAACAGATCCTTAGGGCATCTCTAATGCGGACCATCAAATCATCCGCATATGTCTGGACCGCATAGTCCGGACGTGTTTTACCATCCAACAAGGTTATGTATCTGTTCGCGTGGCAGATGTCCCTTTCCCCGCAAACTGGAAGTATACGCGAGGGGGGGGGGGCTTGGCGGTTGTACGGACAAATACCACACACGCTTCTAGCTACCCTTGCCAAGCTAAAATCTCTCTCACTCGACCGTGCCCTTTTCAATCCGAAGCAGTTGTCCGCAATCATCCCGCTATACAGAGGCCACTCCGCATTGACGTTGGCCCAGAGCGAGCATCAAATCTCACGTGCGCCAACATTGAAGCGGCTCGCCGACCTAGGGTGCCACCCGTGCCATGTGCCCGGCGTCCATGTTTGTTCAATGCCAGAGAGTCGTGGACAGGATGGGATAGATATCTACCGCACTTATTCAATGCATGTCCATCCTTCTATCACCATTAGACGGGCACATTGGCCGAGAAAACAACTTCGGTGCCCTTTCATTGACACACCCAGTGTCGGTGTCAAAACCGGCGGATCTCGGGTAGGGGGTCCCGAACTGTGCGTCTAGGCGGATGGTAACAGGAGACAAGGGGCACGATGTTTTACCCAGGTTCGGGCCCTCTTGATGGAGGTAAAACCCTACGTCCTGCTTGATTGGTATTGATATTGTGGATGTTTACAAGAGTGGATCTACCACGAGATCAAGGAGGCTAAACCCTAGAAGCTAGCCTATGGTATGATTGTAATGGTTGTTGTTGTGTCCTACGGACTAGAGCCATCCGGTTTATATAGACATCGGAGAGGGCTAGGGTTACATAGAGTCGGTTACAATGGTAGGAGATCTACGTATCCGTATCGCCAAGCTTGCCTTCCACGCCAAGGAAAGTCCCATCCGGACACGGGACGAAGTCTTCAATCTTGTATCTTCATAGTCTTGGAGTCCGGTCAATGATGATAGTCCGGCCGATGATAGTTCGGCTGATGATGGTAGTCCGGCTATCCGGACACCCCCTAATCCAGGACTCCCTCAGTAGCCCCTGAACCAGGCTTCAATGACGATAAGTCCGGTGCGTATATTGCTTGGCATTGCAAGGCGGGTTCCTCCTCCGAATGATAGAAGATTGTGAACACCAGGATAGTGTCCGGCTCTGCAAAATAAATTCCACATTCCACCGTAGAGAAAATAATATATACACAAGTTCAATCTGCTGACGTTTTTTGCGGCATGACATCACGCCACTACCAAGCCATTACTTGAATCGTTTTTTACTCTACCACCTCAGTGCATTTAGCGAAGCGGTTTCCTTGGCACATTTTGTCGAAGCAGAGATCGTGTTCCCCCTTAATCCGGGATTCTCATCAATACGGACGTGGGTAACCCAACCGCGCCATTGATGGTGACGCTTGGGGGATAAGCGAGTTTTACCAGGCCGGTGGGGGACGCGTAGACTTCGCCCGCCCATATAAGGGATAAGGATTCACCTTTTCACCTACGCCTTCTTCCTCCTTTGCTTATCCATCTCCGCGCACTCGAGCTCCAGCGCCCAAGCCCGCACATCTCGTCTCAACCTTCCCCAGTCATGTCTGGAGCGGGAGGCAAGTGGATGACCTCCTCCGTTATGGAGGAGCACATCGAAAGACTGCGCAGCGCCGGCTACCTGTCCGGTGACATCGCGCACCGGCTGCCCGACGAGGGGCAGCTCATCCCCACCCCTAGGCCCCATGAGAGGGTCGTTTTTATTCCCCACTTCCTCCGCGGACTGGGTTTTCCACTTCACCCCTTTGTCCGGGGGCTCATGTTCTACTACGGCTTGGATTTCCATGATCTGGCGCCGAACTTCATCCTCAACATCTCGGCGTTTATCGTCGTGTGCGAGGCCTTCCTCTGCATCCAGCCCCACTTCGGCTTGTGGCTCAAGACCTTCAATGTCAAGCCGAAGGTAGTGAAGGGCACTCAAGCGGAGTGCGGAGGCGCCATGTTGGGCAAGATGCCCAACGTCCTTTGGTTCGAAGGGGCCTTCGTGGAATCCGTCAAGGGGTGGCAATCGGGGTGGTTCTATATCACCGAGCCACGCGACCCTACGTGGGCGGCGGCCCCCGAGTTCAGATCTGGTATCCCCATGCAGCTCACCTCCTGGAAAGAGAAGGGCTTGCTGTGGGGTAGTTCAGAGGAGCTGACGGGACTCCAAGCCTGTATCCAGAAGCTGGTGAAGAAGCTCAGGCTGATTAACATGGTCCAAGTCATGCTCGTCTGCCGGATTCTCCCATGCCAAGAACGGGCATTCAATCTGTGGGAGTTCGATCCGGAACAGCACCAGGCGCTGAGCGGGCTCTTCGACACGATGTACGAAGGCGCCTGGAGGGTGCTTTTTAAGGGCGCCGAAGCCCCCGCATCCGCGGCCGAAGATCGCGGATTTCGCTCGCAGCACCAAGCCGACGAGGTAAGTGATTCTACCCCTTTACGGGACACTTACTTTTCATAGTTTGACTCTATGCGGGTTTTAATTTCCCCTTTTCCTTTGACATGACTGGATGAGGAAGGCGGAGCAGATTATCTGCCCGGCTCCTATGCTAGAAAACCCAGTAGACGCCCGTCTAGCGAGGCTGCTGGTTCCGGCACCGCACGTGGTGCCGGAGAAGAAGGCCAAGAAGGAGGCCACGGGTGCTCGAAAGAGTTCCAGTTTTCAGGTGTCCGACGACTCCGGGGCGGACTCCTCCCCCAAAAACGAGGAGGAGAAAGAGGACTCTCTCCCAGAGGAGGGAGAGAGGAAGAGGAAGGCTTCCCCAACAGGGAAGGATGAAGGGTCCAAGAGGGGAAGGACTATTCCCCCGGACAGCTCCGCCAACATCAACGTTGGCGAGGAAGAATGGCCTTCAAGGGCCAGGCCTCCGGCGAGATCGTAAGTATCCGAATTCCTGAATGATTTATAATTTCTTTTTCTGCGTCACATGGTGTCATTCTGATGCCGCATGCTGCCTGTAGTCCGGCCAATGATGATCTCCCCGCTTCATCGAGCGGGTCGTTGGCTCCGTCGGACGTAGAATCCATCCCGACCGCGTCCACCCCTCGCGACACCGAGGACGCCGAGGTGGGATCCCAAGACGGGACCCATCAGGGGGAGGCTCCGGAGGCGCCACAAGGCGGCCTCCCGGACTTTGCGCCGGACTCCACATCAGAACCCGCAGTGGTTCCGGAGTCCGGCCGGCGGCCCCTTCCCACGAAGGGCAAGACCGTGACGCCGGCGGCTTCCGTCCAACCGGAGGCGCCGGACAATTTGTTGGAGGCGCTCCAGAGCGCTTCCATCGAGGAAGAACACCGCACTATTATGAGTGCGGTGATTCAGAAGGTACAGCTTGCCAAGAGCGGGCTGACCGAAGCCTGCAGTAGCCTTCTATCAGGCTTTGAGGTAAGAAGTTAAAAATATGCAATGTAATACCGCATAGACAGTAGCCCCTGATGCTCGGTTCGGTGTTCGGAAAGAAAAGCCGGACTGAGGATCTGAAAAAAAAAGATATATGCAGGGTTGCTAAAAAATTATGTCAATATGGGTTGCAGGCTGCGCTGCTGACCTCTGCCGCACTGACTGCGGAGGTCGGTGCTTTGAAGCAGGAGCTCGAGCGGTCCGAGCAAGAGCTCGGCCGCGCCAAGAAACAGCTCCAGGACAAAGAAGGTGAGTAACACCACTTTGAACTTGTACCTTACAGAAAAGGATTTAGGTTGCAACAAAAAATAACCAGGATAACATGGGTACTGCAGGGGCCACGAACGAGGTGGCGACCCTGAAGGAGGCCGTGTCCGCGGCCGAACACAATGCGGCCGCAGAACGGGCAGAGCGAGAAAAGCAGGAGGCGCGGGTGGTGGTGGTTCGGCAAGAGCTCCAGGCTCTCATGGAAAAGCATGAGAGTTTGGAGCGTGACTCAAAGACTCGAGAGTCCGAGCTTGCCTCGGCTCTCGAAAGTGCCAAAACTGCCAAGGCCGATGCCCATAAGTCCCTTCAGGAGATTGAGTTGGTGAGGAAGATAGCGGCGGGTAAGGCATTTTTCATGCAAAGCAAGCATGTGAATGTAAATTACGTGTTACTTACCCGAATTCGGAGCTCTCCAGGGGCGTTTGCAGATCTGCCTCGCAGTGTGTCTGATGCCGCCGCATTCTACCGAGCCGAGGAGGGGAGCTCAACGGAGAAGGTCTTCTGGTCTCAGTATGCTGAGGCCGGCCATCCGGTGCCCCCTAGCGACCAGCTGAAGCAGCTGGTCGAGCTCCACAAGGTGGCCGAGCAGGCCATGAAGGGCCTCATAGTCCGGCTGTGGCCTGGAGAGGCCATGCATGGGAGCTAATTCGGCCTCGTGCGACGGTTGGTGGATGCGTGCCCCTGGGTGGAGGTTATCAAGCGCTCCGCCTGTATTGAAGGTGCTCGTCGGGCCCTTGCCCGCGCAAAGGTGCATTGGGGCAAGCTGGATGCGGAGAAGCTAATCACTGACGCGCCACCAGCGGGCAAGGAATATCGTACGCCCGAGATGTACTATAAGACTGTCCTGAAGGGTGCCCGCAAGATTGCGGATGAGTGCCCCAGGGATGTCATTATTGAGTAAATTCGCAATGTGTTATCCTGTGCGCTGATAACTTTGTTCATATGCGCTAAGCAACGCTTGTTAATTTAAAATATTACCTTCTGTGCGGCCGTTTATTAAATCTGAGAGATGGCAAGTCGTCGGCTTCAGCCCCCATGCCATGAGTGCTGGGGTGTTCGGGATAAACTTGAGCACTCTTGTTCCCATTTTTGGGTCCATCTAGGCAGGTGCTCAACACAACGAACAAGGCAACCGGACTTATAGTGCTTGAACACTCTCACTTAGCCATAGAATTCTATAATTTTAAATTTCGGCGAAGCCCCTAGTATTCGGAAGACCGAATTCGGGGCGCTATCCACGCCTTCGTCGGACATTATCCGGTACTTCGCTCGAAGCGGCGTAGGTCTTTAAGGACCCGAAAAGACCTCTCGAACAACGACTAGTCTCTCGCCTTATCATGACAGTCAGTTTTAGCTTTCTCCACTGAGGCGTTAACCCGGCTCAACCGGGGCGCAATCGCAGTGGTTCTCCCAGTGCTACCTTAGCCGATAGAACGGAACGTAAGGTGCCAAACATGGGAGCCGGGCAAACCCAACTATTGACCCAAGACATGATTCGGAGCTGATTCATATAATGCTATAAGTTCGGGGTGCCGCACTTGTTAAAGTGTTCGGACTTTATCACACCATAATGCGGGGAACATAAGCCCCTGGTGTATTTGGCCGTACCAAAATGTACGGATGCAACATGTCATAAATGAACATATATATATATAAGGTAATGCAATTATGGGCAAAAAGTGCTGCATTTTATTCAAGAAGATCTGCTATGAGTGCGGAATGATACAAATTGTGCGGAAAGCAAGGGATCGGACGAATTAAAGGCGTCTCCCTGCAGGGGTAGGCCGCGGAATGGTGTATTTAACAAATTTAATGCTCGTAATGGAGACCACCTGAGCGTCCGTCGCAGCCTTTGTCCCTCCCTGGCTATTGCATCATGAGTTCGGCAGGTTCGCCGCCGGACAGAGTTTTGTATAAAAAAGACAGAAATAAAAGATAAAAAGAGCGACACACTTGGGAGCCCCTGGTGTGGTCGAACCGCACTGTCTAACAACATGATTTCCAGGACAGAGTTGCCATACCACTCTGGTGTGGAACGTGTCCTCGTGGACCTACGAAGTTCAGTAGCAACTTGATCTGAAGTACCTCGATCATCATCATTAATTTCCTCTCCAGTCGGTGTAGGCACCACAGGAACATTTTCCTGAGCTACACTACTTTCTGGTTCAAGAGGTAGTACTTCATCGAGTTCTACTTTCCTCCCACTTACTCCTTTCGAGAGAAACTCTTTTTCCAGAAAGGATCTGTTCTTGGCAACAAAGATCTTGCCTTCGGATCTAAGGTAGAAGGTATACCCAATGGTTTCCTTAGGGTATCCTATGAAGACGCATTTTTTCGACTTGGGTTCGAGCTTTTCAGGTTGAAGTTTCTTGACATAAGCATCGCATCCCCAAACTTTTAGAAACGACAGCTTAGGTTTCTTCCCAAACCATAATTCATATGGTGTCATCTCAACGGATTTAGATGGTGCCCTATTTAAAGTGAAGTAGCTTTCTCTAGAGTGTATCCCCAAAATGATAGTGGTAAATCAGTAAGAGACATCATAGATCGCACCATATCCAATAGAGTGCGATTACCACGTTCGGACACACTGTTACGCTGAGGTGTTCCAGGCGGCGTGAGTTGTGAAACGATTCCACATTTCCTTAAGTGCGTACCAAATTCGTGACTTAAATATTCTCCTCCAGGATCGGATCGTAAGAATTTTATCTTTCGGTCACATTGATTCTCTACTTCATTCTGAATTTCCTTGAACTTTTCAAAGGTCTTAGACTTGTGTTTCATCAAGTAGACATATCCATATCTACTTAAGTCATCAGTGAGAGTGAGAACATAACGATATCCTCCGCGAGCCTCAACGCTCATTGGACCACACACATCAGTATGTATTATTTCCAATAAGTTGGTTGCTCGCTCCATAGTTCCGGAGAACGGAGTCTTCGTGATTTTGCCCATGAGGCATAGTTCGCATGTGTCAAATGATTCATAATCGAGAGACTCTAAAAGTCCATCAGCATGGAGCTTCTTCATGCGCTTGACACCAATGTGACCAAGGCGGCAGTGCCACAAGTATGTGGGACTATCGTTATCAACTTTACATCTTTTGGTATTCACACTATGAATATGTGTAACATTACGTTCGAGATTCATTAAGAATAAACCATTGACCATCGGGGCATGACCGTAAAACATATCTCTTATATAAATAGAACAACCATTATTCTCGAATTTAAATGAGTATCCATCTCGTATTAAACGAGATCCAGATACAATGTTCATGCTCAAACTTGGCACTAAATAACAATTATTAAGGTTTAAAACTAATCCCGTAGGTAAATGTAGATGTAGCGTGCCGACGGCGATCACATCGACCTTTGAACCATTCCCGACGCGCATCGTCACCTCGTCCTTCGCCAGTCTCCGCTTATTCCGCAGCTCCTGCTGTGAGTTACAAATGTGAGCAACGACACCGGTATCAAATACCCAGGAGATACTACGAGTACTAGTAAGGTACACATCAATTACATGTATATCACATATACCTTTAGTGTTGCCGGCCTTCTTGTCCGCTAAGTATTTGGGGCAGTTCCGCTTCCAGTGACCCTTCCCTTTGTAATAAAAGCACTCAGTCTCAGGATTGGGTCCATTCTTTGACTTCTTCCCGGCAACAGGCTTACCGGGCACGGCAACATCTTTGCCGTCCTTTTTGAAGTTCTTCTTACCCTTGCCCTTCTTGAACTTGGTGGTTTTATTGACCATCAACACTTCATGTTCTTTCTTGATTTCAACCTCTGCTGACTTCAGCATTGAGAATACTTCAGGAATGGTCTTCACCATCCCCTGCATATTGTAGTTCATCACAAAGCTCTTGTAGCTCGGTGGGAGCGACTGAAGGATTCTTTCAATGACCGCCTTGTCCGGGAGGTTGATCTCCAGCTGGGACAGGCGGTTGTGCAACCCATACATTTTGAGTATGTGCTAACTGACAGAACTATTTTCCTCCATCCTACAACTATAGAACTTGTCGGAGACTTCATATCTCTCGACCCGGGCATGAGCTTGAAAAACCATTTTCAGCTCCTCGAACATCTCATATGCTCCGTGTTGCTCAAAACGCTTTTGGAGCCCCAGTTCTAAGCTGTAAATCATGCCGCACTGAACGATGGAGTAATCATCAACACGTGACTGCCAAGCGTTCATAACATCCTGGTTCTCTGGGATGGGTGCTTCACCTAGCGGTCCTTCTAGGACATATGCTTTCTTGGCTGCTATGAGGATGATCCTCAGGTTTCGGACCCAGTCCGAATAGTTGCTGCCATCATCTTTCAGCTTGGTTTTCTCTAGGAACGCGTTGAAGTTTATGTTGACATGAGCGTTGGCCATTTGATCTACAAGACATATTTTACAAAGATTTTAGACTAAGTTCATGATAATTAAGTTCATCTAATCAAACTATTTAATGAACTCCCACTCAGATTGACGTCCCTCTAGTCATCTAAGTGTTACACGATCCGAGTCGACTAGGCCGTGTCCGATCATCACGTGAGACGGACTAGTCATCATCGGTGAACATCTCCATGTTGATCGTATCTTCCATACGACTCATGTTCGACCTTTCGGTCTCTTGTATTCCGAGGCCATGTCTGTACATGCTAGGCTCGTCAAGTTAACCCTAAGTTTTTATGCATGTGTAAAACTGTCTTACACCCGTTGTATGTGAACGTAAGGATCTATCACACCCGATCATCACGTGGTGCTTCGAAACGACGAACTTTAGCAACGGTGCACAGTTAGGGGGAACACTTTCTTGAAATTATTATAAGGGATCATCTTATTTACTACCGTCGTTCTAAGTAAATAAGATGCATCAAACATAATAAACATCACATGCAATTATATAAAGTAGTGACATGATATGGCCAATATCATATAGCTCCTTCGATCTCCATCTTCGGGGCTCCATGATCATCTTCGTCACCGGCATGACACCATGATCTCCATCATCGTGCCTCCATGAAGTTGCTCGCCAACTATTACTTCTACTACTATAGCTAACGGTTTAGCAATAAAGTAAAGTAATTACATGTCATTAAATCATTGACACGCAGGTCATACAATAATCAAGACAACTCCTATGGCTCCTGCCGGTTGTCATACTCATCGACATGCAAGTCGTGATTCCTATTACAAGAACATGATCTCATACATCACAATATTTATCATTCATCATTCATCACAACTTCTGGCCATATCACATCACATGACAATTGCTGCAAAAGCAAGTTAGACGCCCTCTAATTGTTGTTGCATCTTTTACGTGGCTGCAATTGGGTTCTAGCAAGGACGTTTTCTTACCTACGAATAACCACAACGTGATTTTGTCAACTTCTATTTACCCTTCATAAGGACCCTTTTCATCGAATCCGCTCCAACTAAAGTAGGAGAGACAGACACCCGCTAGCCACCTTATGCAACTAGTGCATGTCAGTCGGTGGAACCTGTCTCACGTAAGCGTACGTGTAAGGTCGGTCCGGGCCGCTTCATCCCACAATACCGCTGAAGTAAGAAAACACTAGTAGTGGCAGGCAAGTTGACAAGATCTACGCCCACAACAGATTTGTGTTCTACTCGTGCAATAGAGAACTACGCATAGACCTAGCTCATGATGCCACTGTTGGGGAACGTTGCATAAAATAAAAATTTTCCTACATTCACCAAGATCAATCTATGAGTTCATCTAGCAACGAGAGAGAGATGCATCTACATACCACTTGTAGATCGCGTGCAGAAGCGTTCAAGAGAACGGGGTTGAGGTAGTCGTTCTTGTCGTGATCCTATCACCGGAGATCCTAGCACCGAACGGACGACACCTCCGCGTACAACACACGTACGGTCAGCGTGACGTCTCCTCCGTCTTGATCCAGCAAGGGGGAAGGAGAGGTTGATGAAGATCCAGCAGCACGACGATGTGGTGGTGGATGCAGCAGGACTCCGGCAGGGCTTCGCCAAGCAACTGCGGGAGGAGGAAGAGGTGTAGCAGGGGGAGGGAGGCGCCAAGACTCAGGGTGCGGCTGCCCTCCCTTCCCCCTCCTTTATATGGGCCCCCAGAGGGGGCACCGGCCCTAGAGATTGAATCTCCGAAGGGGGGCGGCGGCCAGGGGGGTGGAGTGCCCCCCAAGGCAAGTGGTGCGCCCCCCACCCTAGGGTTTCCAACCCTAGGCGCAGGGGGGGGGCAAGTGGGGGGCACACCAGCCACCAAGGGCTGGTTCCCTCCCCACTTCAGCCCACGGGGCCCTCCGGGATAGGTGGCCCCACCCGGTGGACCCCGGGGACCCTTCCGGTGGTCCCGGTACAATACCGGGTGACCCCGAAACTTTCCCGATGGCCGAAACAGCACTTCCTATATATAATTCTTTACCTCCGGACCATTCCGGAACTCCTCGTGACGTCCGGGATCTCATTCGGGACTCCGAACAACATTCGGTTTGCTGCATACTCATATTCATACAACCCTAGTGTCACCGAACCTTAAGTGTGTAGACCCTACGGGTTCGGGAGACATGCAGACATGACCGAGACGGCTCTCCGGTTAATAACCAACAGCGGGATCTGGATACCCATGTTGGCTCCCACATACTCCTCGATGATCTCATCGGATGAACCACGATGTCGAGGATTCAAGCAACCCCGTATAATATTCCCTTTGTCAGACGGTATGTTACTTGCCCGAGATTCGATCATCGGTATCCCAATACCTCGTTCAATCTCGTTGCCGGCAAGTCACTTTACTCGTACCGTAATGCATGATCCCGTGACCAGACAATTGGTCACTTTGAGCTCATTATGATGATGCACTACCGAGTGGGCCCAGTGATTACCTCTCCGTTATACGGAATGACAAATCCCAGTCTCGATCCATGTCAACCCAACAGACACTTTCGGAGATACATGTAGTGCACCTTTATAGTCACCCAGTTACGTTGCGACGTTTGGTACACCCAAAGCACTCCTACGGTATCCGGGAGTTACACGATCTCATGGTCTAAGGAAAAGATACTTGACATTGGAAAAGCTCTAGCAAACGAACTACACGATCTTGTGCTATGCTTAGGATTGGGTCTTGTCCATCACATCATTCTCCCAATGATGTGATCCCGTTATCAACGACATCCAATGTCCATAGTAGGAAACCATGACTATCTGTTGATCAACGAGCCAGTCAACTAGAGGCTCACTAGGGACATGTTGTGGTCTAAGTATTCACACGTGTATTACGATTTCCGGATAATACAATTATAGCATGAATAAAAGATAATTATCATGAACAAAGAAATATAATAATAATCCTTTTATTATTGCCTCTAGGGCATATTTCCAACACGCGGGTCCGTCCCGTCTCCGGTGGCCTTAGGGCCATGGAGGCGGAGTGGATCTTGGCCCTTGCTGGTGGAAGGGCTCCGCTTTCATATCCTTTTTCGAGTTTTGTTAGGGTTTGTGTCCTCCTCAGCAAGGCGAGACGGCGGCCGCTTTCTGAAGATGGAATAAAGATCTTCCCGTCTAGTTCCCGTTCCGGCGATGTGTGTAGCATCATCGGTGGGCGTGTGGAGGTGTGTCTCCGGCGGATCTGTCTTTGGTGGATTTGCTTGGATCTGTTCGTCGTTTGTCTTCGTTCGTGTGTCTTTAGGTTGGATCCTTTTGATCTACACTCTTCATCTGCGGCAGTTGCTGTTCTGGTGCGTTGGTTTCATGGGCCTTAGCACGACGACTTCCCGACTGTCTACTACTCCCTCCGTTCCATAATGTAGTGCCTATAGATTTTTTTCAAAAGTCAAACATTACAAACTTTGACCATATCTATAGAGAAAAGTAGGTACATCTAGAATACCAAATGCACATAATTGGATACATCGTGAGTTATATTTTCAGAATGTACATGTTTGGTATTGTAGATGCAGACAGTTTTCTCTATATACGTGGTCAAAGTTGGCAAAGTTTGACTTTCATAAAAATCTATAGGCACTACATTGTGGAATGGAGGGAGTACAACAATGTTTGCCCGACTCTGGCGAGGAAGGGGCGATGACAGCGGCGCGCCTTCGGCTCGCTTCAGTACTTGTAGTCGTCGCTAGGTGGTCTACGGTTCTGGATGTAATTTTTATTATTTCTAGTGTCCGTTGTACTACCATGATTGAAGATGAATAGATTGAAAGTTTTTCAGAAAAAAAAGTCCAAGTGACGGGTGGGCCACCTCGTACCAAGTTCCCTTCCAACCCCATTCACTTCAAGAATTTGATCCGGAGAAGCCTCCAATTTGTGTACTCGCAGGTATTTAGATGAGCCGATGAACTGCATGTGCAAGAGGCTGTGCTAAATAAACCTTGCTCGATCCACCGGCTGGCGGCTGCTGATGCGCAACATCAGCAAACAAGTTACGCAGTACTTCTCTGACACTTTAAATATTTGTATTATGGGACAAGAAATTCCCATCCATTGCTAGGGCTTTAGCACAAAATGAAGTAGCTAGCTGGATTTTCAGATCTTCAGATCTTGGATGCAGATGATTTTGCGATCATAGTGCGGCAAAAAATAGATTTGATACGAAAGAATTTTGACCGACAAAGTGAAGCAAACATGCCACACACCATCCACTGGATGCCTCGCTCGTTGCTTCTCGCTATTATTATTTTTTTTGTATGGGAATTTCTTGTTTTTTCTTGAGATGACACAATACGGGCATTTATTGGTTTTTTAGCGGTAAACACCAAGTTTATTCATCAAAGTCCACATGGTGTGAGCGCTTGCTTCTGTACTGTGTTTAAAAAAAGCTCACATGGTGTGGGACACATTTATAGTCGTGGGGTACACCAAACCAGATGTGGCGCCCCAGACCTCTAGATAGAGAAAACTTGGCTAAGCTATGTGCTTCATAATTAATAACATGACTCTTAAAAAAAATAACAATGAAAGTTAGACGCTTTAAGGTTTATTTAACTGATAATTGCTCCATATGTCCTTCCAGGATGGCTGGACCAAAAACTCCTTCAACAACTAGTGCCAAACTCCCCATATAGCTACCCCCTTCATCCCTGCAGATGGCCAATTGTCACGCCCAATATGCGACCCTACCCAAAAGGAACTCGAAGGTCCCACCAAGGATAGACCCGCATATTGAAACACTTTTGCAAGGTGGATATCATTACATCAACATTACATAATAGATGGGGATACATACAGGAGGCATACAATGCCACACGAATACAACATTACAATACATAAGAGCAACATCCGACTACGGATGAAACACAAACAGAAACTCGAACGATATCCACCCTGCGAGCCCAGGTTGCCGACCTGAAACCTATCCCCTGATCGAAGAAGCAGAAGAAGAACTCCAATACAAGCAAACATCGCTCTCGTGTCATGATCATCGCATAACCTGTACCTGCAACTGTTGTTGTAGTAATCTGTGAGCCATAAGGACTCAGCAATCCCATTACCATGGGTATCAAGACTAGCAAAGCTTAAAGGGAAAGGAAGGGGTAAAGTGGTGAGGTTGCAGCAGCGACTAAGCATGATATGGTGGCTAACATACGCAAATAAGAGCGAGAAGAGAACAAGCGGAACGGTCGTGAAGCTAGCAATGATCAAGAAGTGATCCTAAACTCCTACTTACGTTAAACATAACCCAGAAACCGTGTTCACTTCCCGGACTCTGCCGAAAAGAGACAATCACGGCTACACACGCGGTTGATGCGTTTTAATTCGGATCTGGTGTCAAGTTATCTACAACCGGACATTAACAAATTCCCATCTGCCTATAACCGCAGGCATGACTTTCGAAAGATTATACCCTGCAGGGGTGTCCCAACTTAGCCCATGATAAGCTCTCGCGATCAACGAAGGATATACCTTCTCCCAGGAAGACCCGATCAGACTCGGAATCCCGGTTTACAAGACATTTCGACAATGGTAAAACAAGACCAGCAAAGCCGCCCGAATGTGCCGAAAAATCCTGATAGGAGCTGCACATATCTCGTTCTCAGGGCACACCGGATTGTCCAAACTTCTGGTAGGCCAGCCCAGAGTTGCCCCTGGTGGCCACCGGCGGTTGACGGGTTGAACCAACACTCACGACGAGCACTGGCCCGGGGGGGATAAAATAAAGATGACCCTCGAGAGCACGACTCCCAAGGGAAAAAGGGCTAGGTGAGGCAAATGTAAAACCAAGGTTGAGCCTTGCTGGAGGAGTTTTATTCAAAGCGAACTGTCAAGGGGGTCCCATAAATCACCCAACCGCGTAAGGAACGTAAAATCCGGGAACATAACAACGGTATGACGGAAACTAGGGCGGTAAGAGTGGAACAAAACACCAGGCATAAGGCCGAGTCTTCCACCCTTTACCAAGTATATAGATGCATTAATTAAATAAGAGATATTGTGATATCCCAACATAATCCTGTCCACCATGGAGAAATCTTCAACTTCACCTGCAACTAACAACGCTATAAGAGGGGCTGAGCAAAAGCGGTAACATAGCCAAACAACGGTTTGCATAGGAAAGGTGTCAAAGGTTAGAGGTTCATGGCAATATGAGAGGCTTGATGAGCAAAAGATAGGTAACGCAGCATAGCGATAGAACGAAGCAACTAGCCTAGCAATGATAGTTGTGAGATCCAGGGTAGCGGTCATCTTGCCTGAAATCCCGCAAGGAAGAAGAACGAGTCCATGAAGAAGACGAACGGATGAAGCCGAACCAACCGTAGACGAACGAATCCTCACGATCGCAACGAAACAGGAACTATCGAAAAGAAGCACACAACATGGTAAACACACCACACATGAATAAGACATGATGCATGACAAAACTACATGAAGCTACTCATGGCAAGAGATGATGCAAACAAGAACAACACACTAAGGCAAGTTTAAATGAGGCCGGGAACAACATATAACAATTCCGGTAAGTCCTCATATGCAAATTTCGAAATTGGTCCAGATCTGAATAAACCGTATGTTCAAGTTGTTAAACAACAAGTTAAAATGCACCAAGATGATCTACACGAGATTCTAGTCAAGTTACATATAAAGTTCATTTAGTTCGGAGCCACGGCCTAGAAGATATGAGCAAAACAAGTTAAACATGGCATGGATGCAAAATGCACCCAAACATCAAGCAAACACCTCAAAACAAGGATGCAACATGATAATATGAAGCTACATGCAATTCTAAGCAAGTTTCATATAGAGAACACTCAAAACGGAGCAACGGTTCAACACACACACATGAAACAAGTTTAAAGGACAAGTTGTCCAAAACAGCAACTAGGCATATTGCAAGCATCAAAACAACATGCTACAGCACCCCAATATGAGAACAAAAGGCATGGGCATAATGTACAGGTAAATCATAACAAAACATGAACACTGAGCTAACTCCAGAAATCACTAGAACATGCTCAAACACACATGGCAAGATTGCAAATAATAACAGTTCAGACTTTGCAGAAATTAACATCAGGTTGCAATGTTTAGAGCTATCAAACAATATGTTACAGGAACTTATCATGGCAAACAAAGCATGGCATGAACCTACTAATTGCATAGAACAAAAGCCCCTTACTGACCATGAGCCAAAAGGGAACAGAAAATATAATGGCACCCATCTAAACATGGCAAGTTATATGACACATTCATACATGGCAGAAACAACAATAAGTAGCCATGTTGGTGAGCTTGTACCACTCACCACAGAGCAATACATGGCATGTCAAGGCAACCAACAGTAAGAAGACATATTTATGAAACTAAGCATGGCAAGACCAAGTTCATAGGGTGCATGGATCACTAGCAGCAATCATGGCAACAACTGAACTTAATGTTAACAGGCTGACAGCAACATTATTTAGCAACTTTAGAGCAAGATATGGACAAGCTACAATAAGCTATAATTGCAACCAAGGGCATGGATGGATAGAGCATGACATGTAGAACAAAACACCCTTAGTGAAGATCTCCATATTATGCATAGAATGACTTGTAGCAGCAGGTTTACATAGCATCACGAAATAACAGATTCAGCCTAGCAACAGCAAGTACACTACTTAACAAGCTCGATTCACTCACCACAAGTCATTGCATAACAAGATAAGCATATAATCAGCAAGAAGACATGTTTATGAAGCTAACCAAGGCAAGAACAAGTTCATAGCATGCAAGGATCAACTACAACAACCTTGGCAAAATTGAATAATATGTAAACAATCTGCCAGGAAATATTTTGTAGAAAAAGTAGAGCACGAAAATGACATGCTAGACTACTTCATAATTGCAAATAGGGGCATGAATGGATATAGAATAACCATATGTTCAAAACACCCTTACTGAAGTATCTCAAAATAAGCATGGATCTCTCTGTAGCATAAAGTTTACATGGCATCAAAATAACAGCAGAACATGGACTAAAATCAGCAACATTACGAAGCCTAGTTTGCATGCTTGTGCTAGTCACCACATTGATCACACAAATACATGGCATACACCCCTGTAAAGATGGCATGACATAGTTCAAAACGCATATAGACATCAACCTCATAGGATGCACACATCAATCATGGCAAAAATGACAAATGAGCATGTTATAACAGTTTCAGCAGATTAACATCACATAGCACTCTTGCAACGAAGATTCATGCATCAAGGTGAGCCCAAATGAACATGATGCAATGTAATGAAATGAAGTACTCGTTGAGACGAACAATTTGACATATTACACGCATAAAACGGAGCAGTATGCATGGAGATATGGCAGGTCAAATAGGGCATGAAAATGTCAGAAATCTCAGGGACTTAGTAAAAAAACAGAACGAGCGACAAATAACTATAACGCGCACGGGCGGGATCTAGAGAAGCTCACCATGTGGGCTCGGCCCAGTGTAGGAAGAGGACGGGGCGGGCCCTCTGGGCTGTGGGGAGGCCCACGTGGCCGGTGGCGAGGAGGCGTGGCTCTCCCGATCCGATCGGGATCGAGACGAGCGGCGGCGACGCGCCGGTGCTCCGGCGAGCCGGCGATGGCAGGGTCGAGCGGAGGACGGCGGAGGGGACCGGGAACGGGGCAGGCCGGCGGATCCGGGCGACGCCGGCCGGATCTGGCCATGGCGCGGCCGGACGGGGCCGAAGGCGTGGAGGAGCTCGGACTGGCGGCGGCCGGAGCTTCGCGGCGCGCGGCGGCGCGGATGGCGCCGATGAGGGGAGGCGGCGGGGAGCGGCGCTGGGGCGGCGAACGCACGGGCCGGCGGCGGCGGGGATGGCCAGGAGGCGCGGCAGAGGAAGGCCAGCGAAGGGAGAGGCGCTCCGGCGGGCGGCGGGCGGCGCCGGCGATGGCGGTGGAGGCGAGGAGGCGGTGGCGCGGGGATCCGTCGGCGCGGACGCGGGGGCACGGCTCGGGCCCGGCGCGAGCGCGGGCGGGCCGGCCATGGGCCTCGCGGGCCGCGGCGGCGGGACGGCGGCTCTGGGACAGGTGGCGGCTCCGGATTGGACGGGCGGCGGTGCTGGACATGTCCGGTTTGGGACGGATGTGTCCGGCGGCGCAGAGGAGGGGGGATCTAGGGTTAAGGGGATTCATCCACGAATTTGGACGGGGGAGGCCTATTTATATATTCTGGGAGTTAGGAGAGTCCAAATGAGGAGCGGTTTTCGGCCACGCGATCGTGAGCAAACTACCGAGAGCATGGAGGGGAGTTAGATGGGTTTTGGGCCACTTTGGAAGGGTGTTGGGCTGCAAAGAGAAGGGGGGTTTCAGGCTACGCGGTTAATCGTTGGAGTATCAAACGGACTCCAAATGGCGCGAAACTTGACAGGCGGTCTACCGGTGCTATACCAAGGCCGCTTGGCAAACCTCGGGCCATTCCGAGAAAGTTTAACACCCGCACATGAAACAAGGTCTGAGAGGGGGCGACGGGCGCGCGCGAATGGTCCTGACTCCGAACGGACAACGGAGAGAACCGGAAGAACCCGAACGGATGCAAGTTTTGAAAAACATGCAGATGAAATGCAGATGATGACATGGCAAAATGCAACACGCAAGCAAATGACATGACAACGACGGAGAATAACTGGCAGACACCTGGCGCATCGAATCCGGGGCGTTACACCAATGTTGAGCTTTCTGTTCCTGCTAAAACTCCTGCATCAACATGGATCTTCCCTTACAATATCAAGAGGGAGGAAATTTGCGAAATCACTAGTTGAGGAGTACTCGTTGCAAAGATCATTCCAACTCCCCAGGTTGTGACAAGTGGCGCACAAGCAGCACGCCACTTGTCGCAACCTTGAAGTTTTCCCTTTTTTCGTAAATCCGTTTATTCAAAACGTTTTATCTCTCAAACCGTGCGTACAAATCTCAAACTGCTTTCATCATTGGATTCCTCGCGTTGAGATCTTCAAAACTATATCCCATGTTGATAAGTTTTGTCAAAAAAAAAATTCACGAAAAAAACCGGTCGAAAAAACTGAACCGGGAGCACGGGTTTTTTCCCTTTCCGAAAGAGGCACGCTCGTGCCTCTCACGAAATCACAACCGTGCATCTTGCGGAAGCAAAATCGTGACTCTCGCGAAAGGAAAAAAAGGAAAACGCGTTTTTTTTTGTTTCCGAGGAGGCACGGCCGTGACTATCGCGAAAGCACAACCGTGCCTCTCGCGGAAGCAAAACCGTGACTCTCGCGCTTTCGTTTCCGAGAGGCACGGTCGTGACTCTCGTGAAAGCACAACCTTGCCTCTCGCGAAAAGAAAAAAACAGAAAACATGTTTTTTCCGTTTTCGAGAGGCACGGCCGTGACTCTCGCGAAAGCAAAATCGTGCCTCTCGCGGAAGGAAAACCGTGACTCTTGCGAAATGGGAAAAAAAGAAAACGCTTTTTCTCATGGAAAAAAGAAACTAAAAAAATTGATCGAAAAGGTAAGGAAGACCGGTGAAAAACCATAACGTCAAAAAAACAAAAAAATAACGTTTAAAAAGCCGAAAACACGTGCGGAAAAAAAACTGGAGGGAGCGCCCAGAGCGTGACATGTGGCAAATGGCTGAGAACGCGCCAAGTGGCGCTGATCGTTGCGAGGCTCCAAAGGAGCGCTGGTTAACTAGTTGCTCTCGGAAATTTGGTAGTAGTAGTAGACGCAGCGCTGAGTGCCTCACACATGGGCCAGGTCCACGGGCAGGTCCGTGGACAAGCCCATGGGCGAGATTACGTTCCTGGATAGTCCACAACATGTACGGTTCCAGCATACGTATGACAAATCGTACCACTTTTTCATCGTTCAGTTTGCGCCGCCACGCCGAACCAATCTGTGGGATATGGCGATGCTGCTCCATCCAGCAAAGCGTCAGCGATCCAGCGCTCCTCCTCCGGTCGTCGCCACCAGCAACGACGGCGTCCTGCCCCTGGACCTTCTCTACGACGTCCTGCTGCGCCTCCCCGCCGAGACGCTCTGCCGTTTCCGCGCTGTTTGCAGGTCATGGCGATCGCTGCTCAGCCACGCGGACTTCATCGCCGCTGCCCGTAACCCTGGCCCGCTCATCGCTGCTGGCATAAAAGATTACTTATCAAAAAACGAGGTCACCGTCCTCGACATGGAGTCCGGCGACGCCGTCACGCGGGTAAACGTCGCCAACAACGACCTTACATACCCCATGAGTCACGACCGCGTGGTCTGTATCCTCGATCCACAGAACCGGCTCCGCCTGTTCGACCCCGCCAACGGCGATGTCTTCCTCTTGCCCGACCATGCGCCGCCTGAGGGGCACATATTAATCTGGTCCCCGGTCGGGGGCGCTGCCTCCACACGAGAGCACAAGGTGCTCGCCATCACCACATCGACATCAGCTAGGCACGAGCCGTTTGTCTGCAAGATCCTCACCCTCGGCCTCGGTGACGATGGTTGGAGGGTTACACAGAGTCCTCCGTTGATGCTGGTTGGAGACGTTGCTGTGATCAATGGGGTCGCCTACTTTCTCTCGAGCTATGCGTACCACCAGACCATGGTGTATCAACAGATCATGGCGTTCAACTTCAGCAAGGAGGTGTGGCGATCGTCCGCGGATTCCCTTCGAGGCCCAGCAAACTGCCAATGCATCAAGTTGGCCGAGTTGGAAGGTCAACTGGTCGCATGCCAGTCCACCAATCGCCTCACCTCCTCCATTGAGCTATGGTTCCTCATGGACTCGGACCGGTCTCTCTGGTTCAAACGGTACACCATCAACATGCCAGCCTACCAAACCCAAACCCACCAGCCACAGATGTGCTACACCGCTGAGTTCTTCCAGAAGCCATTAGCAGTGTTGGATGATGGGAGGATTGTGATTTACATGCGCCGGCAGGGGTGCATCTTCAGAAAAGGAATATTGCGGATCTACAACCCAAGAACCAAGACATTCAAGGATGGGACATTGGTACCCCATTGTAACCATATGAGCCTCTTCACGTGGAACTTGTTGGATGCAGGGCAGAAAGGTGCGTTAGACGACGCAGTGAAGCGTCTACTAATTGGTAGACGGCATCACTGATTTCGAGCACCATCTTCCATCGGTGAACCACACAAATCGCCAGGCAAGGAACTTTGATCTGATGAGCACATGTGCATCCAGTGAGAGAAACCTGTAAAAAATTGAAGGTTGTATGAGCATATGTGTAAATAATTTTATCAGAGTAGAAATAAAAGTTCATCTTTTTTTTTTGCAAAAATGATTGAGATCTATTATAAAAGTTCATCATGCGTACAAAGCATCTCAAACATGATAAAAATCAAGATTTCAAGACTACCGAACGACCACTATTGCCACCAGAACGAGCTCCTGTTGTCGCGCTCCCTACCGGAGCCGGCTTGACCTTGTTGATGATAGCGTGGAAGTCTTCGTGCGCGTGTCCCTAAGGACCAGCTCCCTGAAGCTGTAGTTGTTGCCGTTGAACCCTTACAAAGATCTGTAGACCCAAATCTCACCACATGACGAGAAACCCTAACCTCACCAACCAAAGGAGAAGGAATATTGCGGATCTACAACCCAAGAACCAAGACATTCAAAGATGGGGCACTGGTGCCCCATTGTAACCATATGAGCCTGCTCACGTGAAACTTGTTGCATGGAGGGCAGAGAGGTGCATTAGACGGTGCAGTAAAGCGTCTACCAGTTGGTAGACGACATCACCGATTTCAAGCACCATCCTCCATTGGTGAAACCCACAAAACGCTGGACAATGAACTTGATCAGATCCATGCATCCACTGACAGAGAAACTTGTAAAAACTGAAGGTTGTATGAGCAGGTGTAGTGAATTCTATCACTGTAGAAACAAAAGTTTGTCTTGATCAAACGTATGTATTATTATGCTATTCATATTCCTGATGCTCTGGTCCATTTTGCATGTATGCAATGAGATCACCGATTGCAAGGCTGCTCCACCGGTTGAGGTTTCATGGCACCTTTTATGCAGCTTTCTTGACTCACCTTTTGAATGTTGCACAACACCCAGGCATGCTACGAAAGGAAAGGGAGTCATATCATATGGCGCTGTTGCTGCCTCCAAAACATGATCGTCGCCGCCACTTGGTCGGACCTTAAAAGAAAACAACGATGGGTCACTAACCACGGCATATGACACCACAGGATTTGATATATTTTTTCCCAGAAAAGTGATTGACCAAAACAAAGGAGTTGGCATGGTTTGGAGGGTGTTGCTGTAATCTTCAGGTTCACTAGGGTTTTAGGTGTCGAAAGTTTCAGTTTCGACAGTAGCTGTTTTTCTTCAGTTTCGTCAGATATAAACCGAGCTATGTCTCGGGGTAGCTAGCTAGGATTGCAGCGCCCTGACCCGATCGTGGGATGGCACGACTGAACTGTCATGGCGTCATGACGGCCGACGAGTGGGGAGTGCTGGGATGACGGCATTCGCGACCCGGTCGCGCCCGACTTTCTCGTTTTCAGTTAGATCGTGTAACCTCTGAAGAAATACAGAAAGCCTGAAAAGCTGCAGTAAGTTCGCAGCGCAAAAACCTTGTTCTCTCTCGTGTTCACTCTCTTGCTCAGCTCCGGTGATCGCCGAGTTACAACAGGGCGGGGTCCGTCTGACAGAGGGATCACGCGGGCGCGATCATTCACATCATGTTGCCAAATTTTCTCATGCCATGATGCCCTCGAGACAAAGCTTCTCGCGTGTATGGAGGTCTTTCCGTGGAATTGTAGTGGTGTGACTCAGCAATTATGGTGGAACCGCTGAAACTGATTGCTTGGTGCCGATGAATATGATATGCCTCCCTTGTGTGAGGCTTAGATCCGTGCCTACCGCAATCTGTGTCAGGACTCAGCAATTATGTTTATATGTAAATTTGTAAGTGTGATTCTGTTTCTTCCTCAGACTGTGGCTATACGTATTGGAAAAATGCTTTTTGCACCTGCATGGCAAGGCAAGAAATTTAACAATGACCTAAAGCGGCATGTAGAAAATTGAAAAAACGTATTTATGCCACTGGACTTCACCCCTTCACTAGATTATGGTTGCAGTTGTACTCTACCTTGTTGCATCATTGGTATTTGTAGTTTTTGCAGGCTAGCTTGAGACCATTGTCAAATGAGTTAGTTAAGTTTTCTTCTATTGTGTTAATTTATGTTTTTTATATGTATCTTTAAATTTTCTATAACATGAAAGGGCTACCCCAATGTGTGCATCTCCGTTCTAGTAACCTTTGCTAGGGAGTAGGGATACACCTTATCATGATTTCACAAGTCATGCGCACACCGTCACAGACGCGATTTAGCAGGAACTAATTCATGACATGGAGACTCAGGAAGCAATCGATGACATCTCTTGTTGGAGCCTATTGCTAAACTAGGTAAGGTAACCAACATACTAGCTACAAGAAAAAGAAAAATAATCAAGAAATCTGAACAGAAAACGGAAAATGTAGAGGCAGAAATTCAAGACATCTCCAATTCAAGACACCCCCAGTTCATGGATGAAACCGTCCAACTTCATGCTACCGCACCACGCATTAATTCATACTAAATTCCCGCATTTTGGCACGGAAATGCAGACAAATTGTCACCGCACGTCTACAAACTTACGATCAGCATTTAGTAGCAAGAAACAGTACAAAGATTGTACCATCATGACCCAACATACTATACACAAATAAGCCAGATAATCTCGTGTGTACAGTACTACACGGAACTTCTCAACTCAACGTCTTTAAACATCGAAGGGGAAGCAAGCACAGGAACAGCATGGCCTTGGGCAGGTCTCTTCTGATCAAAGTATGACGGTTCATGAAACCGTTTTCGCACGAGATATCTTCAGCGAGTTGAATGCCTCCCTGCATAATCAAATTATGACATTACTATGAGAGGCTCCATACGGATGTATATAGACTTGTTTTAGAGATATCTTCCGTTTCTAAATATAAGCCTTTTTAGAGATTTCGATGTGGACTACATACGGATGTATATAGACTTGTTTTAGAGTGTAGATTCACTCATTTTGCTCCATATGTAGTCCATAATGGAACCTCTGAAAAAGACTTATATTTATGATAGAGACAGAGACAGGGATAAGTATGGTACCGTAATGCATTCTCAATCTCAACATTTGTTGGGTCCAACTTTAGACCATCTTGAAATGCCTCACATGCCTTTTCATAGTTCTGAAGACAGGTGGATTGCAATGTCAACAGGGCATAAAAAGGTTTGGCCACAACAGGAGTAGCTGTAAACTGTGAAGTTCTATCTCACCTTCAAAAACATTTGGGCCGCCCCTTGCCTGTAACAGGCCTTTGGCCAATCAGGACGTATCATCCTGCACAGTTCGGCTGCCTCCAAGGCCTTGTCTCCATCACACAAGTTAATCCAGCAAATGCTCCTATTTGAATGCAAGGTTACATCTTCAGGATCAACCTTACTTGCCTACAATAATGAATCACGCTAGCTGTCACTTACATACAGGATTTAACTTTTTACTCAAATCTGTGCTCGAGAAATTGATGTTCAGTTGAATCACTAGAATTAGGTGGGAAATTGGATGGGGACTTTGGTTAAGTCAGCCATTCAGATTATATCTTTTTCCCTCTTTATGAAGTTCTGAACTCATGATGACTTATAATAATTGTTCGTACTATTTTATAACAGGCATGATATTTCATTCCATAAAAATACATCGGGTTTTACACGGTATCCCAAAGAGTCTTTGCAACATACTCCCTCCGTCCCGAATTAGTTGACTCAAATTTCTCTAGATGTATCTAGACACATTTTAGTGTAAGATAAATCCGTATTTAGACAAATCCAAGACAACTAACTTGGGACGGAGGTAATAGTTGTCAAGGAGCGCGAAATATTCCAAAACGTGTCATGTAGCTCAATTTAGTCTGCCAAGTACAGATAAAAGGCCTCCTTAAATCGAGTAATGAAAATGAGTAGGCTAACAAGTTTACCCAAGTAATCGATTTGGTTAATCAATTCAACAGATTGGTTAAGAACCTTGAGCCATGAAAAGCATGTAGTTAGTCCATTAGCCTTGGCCAATTTAATCCATAAACATACTCCAAATAAATCAGGGTATATATTTAAACATACTCCAAATTATGTTAGATCACAGTCACCGGGGACGTGGAACTATGCCATGTTTCTCGTCCTAGGAACAATCTTGTCTTGGCCTTGTCAAAACATTTCGCAGGTAGCTTACCCCGTTCCTCGACCCCATCGGCCCAGGAACTTGGTGTCTGGGTTGAATTAAATTCTGCTGATAGATTTGGCCATCGTATTAAGAGATTAGGCCTCATTTGGAATAAATTAAGCAATAACGAGTCCATGCGAGATGCAACACCCATTGGCGATGGCTCCACCAGTGGACCATGGCTTCCACTCATGACCATTACTTTTGCTACTGAAACCAAGACTGTAGCATTTATCAGCATATGCACAGATTTACACTGTTGAATTAAAAAATAGTTTGGATTTTTACAGGAGATTCAAAATTCTGCAAAACCTTCAACTAGTTCATAAACCACAACAATGCATTAGGAGATTTTATTTTTTTGCTTGCAGTGATTAATGTGTAGCTGGTAAAAGAGTATAGTACAACACATACCATATTGTAGAAATTTATTGCAGAAACATAATCTTTTCTTTTGTATGCCTTGTTTCCTTCTGATTTCAGATAAGCTGGCCCCATTTTGTACAATGGGTCGTCCTGAAACAGTCAAACTCAGAAGATAATGCAAACTGAGGCACCCACACTTGAACTGAGACCGCCCAACAAAAAAAGTATCAGCAGTGATCCTTAGTGCCTATGTCAATTCAATATTTTCAGATTATTCATTATATATAAAGTTAAGTGGGAAAAACACAAGGACACTTCAAGTTACGAAGACAAACATTTGACACCACATCTCGTTCTCATTCGGCAAAGTTTTATCCATAATGCGATCAATACTGGTGACTGATTTAGTTCCAGAAAGAAGAAGAAATAAATGTCTTGACGTGTCAATGGAATGAAACCTTTCAAACGGGTAATAACAAAAATTGAAGATTAAATGAACTACAACTTTTTAAGAGAGAAAGCTTATATCAATTTGATTTCATCCACTCAATCCTATGGTGATATTCCAGTTATCCAATTGGGTTTGGAACAAACATGTGTTTAAACTTTCATATACTTGCTTCAAGTTAGGGGAGGCATCGAAGATTCTAAAGACTAGAAAATGCTCTAGTGCCTTTTGTCCCAAGCAAGTTGGGGTAGACTGCTCTACTGCAAGTATTAAGACATGATAATAATCTTAGATATGCCAAAAATCCTCGAATTCATACCTCCTCCTTCGGCACTGATTTGACATAAGCAAGTATACCATCAACACTCCAATCACACACATATGGAATATGAGATGTTACTGGAAAAAGGATCTCAACATCTTTCCGTCTATTGTTACGTGCAGCAATCTCTATGGGCTGTTGACCTCCCTGTTAATATAAAGCAAAGACACATTGTACTTGAGGGAATGGGAGATTAACAAATACAAACATGTTTAGTACTATAACCACTACTAAAGGCTTCCACGGTAAATTCAGTCGTTATACATTATAGTTTAAACAAATGTGAAGCACCTAAATATTTCTGCAACAAGCAGTCCATCACACAAAACATCTGACGGGAATTGAACATTGCAGAGAACACAAAGCTCACATTTCGCTGCACTGAATTGATTGAATCATAAATTCACAATTACTTTCGGATACTTCAAGTGCAGTTTCTTTGGTCATAAGTAATGCCATTTTGGACATACATGTAGTCAAACGTTTGAAATTTTAGCTAATTTCTAACATGAAAATCATATGTGAAGCTTGGCAAGAGGACAATCGAGAAAGTGGTGTTGTATGGTTTCGTCCTGGTCACAAAAACAACAGCGAGAGCTGCCCACCCACTGGCGTTTCAGCAGATTACCTTTGGTTAGAATCACTTCCTTGTGTACAAACCATATGAAGATTTTGATTCTCAACAGAACTCTAATTTTCCATATATAAATTGATTTCAAGATGGAGGCCAGAGTCAATTAGGTCAAGGTACATCGATTTTCACCGTGAAAGCACCGTTCCTAGTTAACTTCTAGTGAAACAAGTCTGGCTGGTCCATTAGTTGAACATCCGTCAACCTCTGCATGAGATGCAACCAGGAACTCCAACGTTCCCCCACCAGAGACCTCCTGAACTGGATGTTTAGAGGAACCGATTGTAATACGGTAGCAATGTAAGCTTCCTTATGTTGTACAATATTATAAAGGGCGGGTACTGAATGGCTAAAGGCATCTTCCCTAACCATGTAGTTCCCAGAATCTGGTCATTCTACTGTTTCCAATATTAAACTTGACCCTATGGAAAAAGGTTTCTTTCTCCTCATTAACCCCTTTCAAAAGGGCGAGTCATTAGGTCTAACAGTAACCTGGGTCAATGACTTAGATTGTAGGTACTTATTAATCAGAATCTGTGCCCACATACCCTCAGTCTCGACAGATAGCCATTATAGCTATTTGCTAAGCAAACATCTGTTCTTAACCTCTAGGTTCTCAATCCCTAATCCACGTTGGTCTTTAGGTCTGTAAACAATATCCCACCTGGTCAACCTGTATTTCGTCTTAACTTCATCACTTTGCCAGAAAAAACGAGATCGATAAAAGTCTAATCTTTTCCGCACCCCTACAGGTACCTCAAAGAAAGACAGCATGAACATCGGCATGCTAGTTAATACTGAATTTATCAACACAAGCCGACCTTCGTAAGACATAAGCTTGCCCTTCCAGCAGTTTAGTTTTTTTTCGAATCGATCTTCAATGCACTTCCACTCCTCATTAGATAATTTACGACGGTGAATTGGAATTCCTAGGTAACTAAATGGTAAGGAGCCCATCACACACCTCAACAATTGTCTATACACATCGTGTTCCTCTTTGGCTCTCCCAAAGCATAACAATTCGCTCTTGCTGAAATTGATTTTTAATCCCGGCAACTATTCAAATAAGCAAAGTACTAGCTTCATATTTCTAGCCTTTGCCAGGTCATGTTCCATCAAAATGATAGTGTCATCATCGTATTGTAGTATGGACACCCCCCCCCCCCCCCCATCCGGGACGAGTCCTCCTACTTGGCCGTTCTTCTTGGCCCGACTGATAAGAACCGCCAACATATCTGCTACTATGTTGAACAGAATCAGAGACATCAGATCTCCTTGTCTTAAGCCCTTATGAGTCTGAAAATAATGACTTGTGTCATCATTCACCTTAATCCCCACACTACCCATTTGAATAAAGGAGTCCACCCGCTCCCTCCCGCTAGGGTTCCGCCGGCGCCGTCGCCGGCGCCCTAGCCCCCTCCTGTCGTCGCCAGGCCGCTGGCTCGCGTGCACTGGCCCTCCCCGCCCCCCTCTTCCCCTCCCCCTCCCGTTCCCGCCCCCGCGCAGCCTCCCCGGGAGGTGGCCGGGGCGGCGCGCCCCTCCCCTTCCCTCGGCCGCCACCCCTGTGAGATCTCCCCCGCCGCCGTCGGCGGGTGCCCCGGCGCTGGCCCGGGTGCTGTCGGCGGCGGCGGGCCCTTCTGTACCCGCGTGTTCGTCTCCTTGCCGGGGCTGGTAACGGTGGCGGTGATGCTCGGCTGGGCGGGGCCCAGCGACCCGGTGTCGGTCGCCGGCGGTAGGCGCGGTGGCATTGCTGCCCTTGGTAGCAGGGCGGCGTGGTGGCGTGCGGTGGCCAGCGCGCGTCCCCGGCCCCATCTGGGTCCTAGAGGGCCGGTCCCCAGCGTGGCTTCATCGTCGTCTGTGTGGTGAGGAGGAGGAGCAGCTCGGACGGGGGGCGGCGATGCCCGATGGCGTGCCTGCTGCAGCGCGATGGCGGGAGCTTTACGGGCATGGAGTTCCCGGCCGGGCCTATGGGCCCACGGGCCCGGTATGCTTCTGCTATTGTGTCCGGTCGGCTACCGTCGTTGACGGTGGAGGTTGTGCCCTCCCGCGTGCCAACGGTGCTGCAGCCTCTAGTCCCAGCTCCTATCCCTTGTTGTGCAGACCTCACTTCGTGGTGCCGTGGTGAGACGGCGTGGAGGCTTCTTGACCATGGTGGCACAAGATGGTGGTCGGTTTGGTGGCAGGCTCTGGAGCACCCCGAGGTGAAGGTTGGGATTAGGGGAAACCCCTGTCGGCCTGTCCGACACCGATGCCGCGACGCCGGTGGGTGCCGCCGGACCTTCCTGGAGGGCATCGGGGGTGACCCTTCCTCTCACCTTGTCGTGTATCAGGGGAAACCCTTGGCAGTAGCGTCGTCATCGCCGCAGTCCTTCTTGGAGGTGATGATTGGTACCGGTGCTTCGGAGCCTTGGAGCTTGGTGGGAGATCTTCGGTGGGCGCAGTGGTCGTGAAGCTTGTTCGTTTCCGTCGATCCGCCGTTGTCGGCATTCTTTTCTCTTGTTGTTTCTCTTTCGTTTCTTTTGGGTGTGATTGTGCTGCTTCCGCCCAACACCTATCCTTGGATGTATCAGTTGGTTGCTTTGGAATACAAAGCGAGGGGAAACCCTTTTTCGGAATAAAGGAGTCCACCTGGTTCGTCCAGGATTCATCGAACCCCTTCATGCGCAGAGGCTGCTGGAGGAAGGGCCATTAGACCTTATAATACGCTTTCTCAAAATCCACTTTGAAGATCACCCTGTCTAGTTTCTTCGAATGGATTACATGTTGATTGTCGTGTAACACAACAACCCCCTCAAGGATGTGTCTCCCTGGCATGAAAGCAGTCTGATTCGGATGCACCACCGAATGGGTAATCCTCGTCAACCTATTTGTGTCGACTTTAGTAAAAGAATTGAAACTCACGTTGAGAAGACAAATCAGCCTGAACTACTCGATACGCACAACCTCCTCCTTCTTTGGCAACAGTGTTATCATTCCAAAGTTTAGATGGAATTACTACAAATGGTCGTTGAATAAATCATGAAACATAGGCATGAGGTCTCCCTTAATAATATGCCAACATTTCTTATAGAATTCTGCTGTGAACCCATTCATTCTAGACGCTTTATTCTGTTTCATTTGTGCTACACGGGCTGAGCTCAATCACCAGTTCACCTCACGCAGGTGGGTCGGTTCCAGGTCTTGGGCTTCCTGGGTCGAGTGTTCTGTTTCCTTGAAACCTCAGTGCTCTTGTCTTTTGATGCACCAGGAGCTGGGGGCATGACAAAGCTGTCGCGGCAAACTGATTTGTTCTTTGTCTAAGGGTAAGTTGATACTGTAAGTTGAGACACTTATTTTGGAACGAAGGGAGTAGAACATACTGATCTTGGTTGACTTCATTGCACCTCTTTGGTAAGCGTGTCTCAATCTGAGATGTTCTGTAAGTGAAGTGCTAATTATGTTCGGGAAAACCTGTTTAATTCGCTCATTATGATAATAAACATTTGTTCTACTTTGCGTGAGCTTTTCTGGTCAATGGAACAGAGATAAATGTGCTTATGAAGGATCCTGTTCCATTCTTGCTACTTTACAACTTAGGTGACACATTTATATCCAATTCAGGTGATTCAGTTTGTACTCAGCAAGTTATTCAGAACTATCAGGATTCATGATAAATAGCAGTGTTCTGGTCACGCAACACAAAAATGAAGGATTCATGATCTACTAATGGCTTCTACCATTAGTAGTCACCAAGTTATTCAGAACTCAAACTGACATCAACAACTCATTCAGAACTCAAACTGGTAGACTTAACAAGAGATCGAACTTACATAAAACACTTCTGACGTAATAAGCAACTGTATAGCATGCATATTCTGACTAAATTTTCAACAGAATCAACAGATCAACTGGTTATACTCGGCAATAATACCCAGAAACAGAGACAAGGTTCGCGAACTGACATCTGCCAGGAAAATCCACTAGTTATACTCTGCTGGAGCATATATAACCTATGGGACAAAAAACCTGGCGCATCAATCAATCCGCCCTGCCAATCAAGTCTGTATATAAAACCAGTACAGCAGAAAAGCAGCAATCAAAACTAAGATTACAACGGCTGATAGGTATTAGCCGCACTAGCTAGGACCACCCCCTTCACGAACCTGGCATGCACCAGATGGAATTTGAGCTACATGAGAAAAAGCAGTGATCAGAAAGTGTGGAGTAGTAGAAAACAAATGGGACTACAAGCTTTAATGACGATTTACAATTTGTCGAAACAACATAGTCATGATGGAGTTGTGAGATAGTTTTGTTAGTCCTTCGAATTATTTGGAACTATTGCTATGCATGTAACATTCTGAGACGATGATTTTTTGGGAACTCAGGTACCACATATATGTAACATAATTATCATCAAAATGTTTTGCCATAGACATGTTTATTCGTACACAAGGAGGGTGCATCAAAGTATGACTGCACTCAGCAAAAGACTTGTTGTAAACACACGTACCTAGTTTTCACAGGCTGCTCATGTTTCTTCGATATCAAGAAGCTGCCTCTTTTCACTGGTTGCAATATTCCCTTCAAATTTTGACAGTCCTCAATCAAGACATTTTTTATTTCTGAAAGGTCATCTGGTTCACCAATGGACACAAGGTTCCGGCAATACCGAATCTCTAATTCCTGGAGTGATGAGAGAGTACTGCTCCAAAGGTGGCCCGGAATGGATCTTATATGGTTATCCCAGCGTATTCTTAATGAAACGAGGGATTGAAGTTTTTCTAGGAAGCTGGGGACAAATGAAGAGATATCTCCACAATCACTTAAGTCGAGACTTTGGAGGGATGATGGTAATAACACCAATCCCAGCCAGTTGATTTTAGGGCAAAAAAAACACTCAAGTACTTCAGAGAAGAAAAAACCCCAAACCTTTCACCGAGCATGGACAGCTTCTTACAAGAGATAATAGTAATACTCTCAATGGCAGGTAGATATCCATCTTCTAGGAGACAATCAATGGTTGCCAGTTTTTCGCAGTTTCTGATGGTTAGGGAAGTAAGGTTGGTGAAGATCTGTCCAGATTGTCTAATGTATGTAAGATAAATACAATATGAAATGCACAACTCCTGTAGAGCTGGAAAATTCCACATTTGTAGTTGGATGCATGTGGGACCATTCGATGAGAAGAAAAAGTGGGTGAGAGAGCAGCACTGGATATCGTTTGTGAAATTCTCACAACTCTGATCTGTCAGTGTGCCATTGCGTACCACCAGTTTCTTGAGAGAGGGCGCAATCAAACTTTGGGAGTTTATATTTCCACAGTGTTCAACCCTGAATATTTCAAGGCAATGGAACTCCCCAAATCTTTCGGTTGGTACTGATATTAATTTCTGGCAATTCATTATTGCATGTTTCTTCATGACTGGTAGATAAGTTGGATGTAGAAATTGTTCGAGACTTGATAAACGGTGACACCCATCAATAATTACATCTGTCAGGGACGAGAAACAGGTGCTGCCATTAAGTATCTCGAGTCCACCACAATGAAGAAATGAAACAGATGTTATGCTTGGCAAGCTTTGTGGCTCAAACCAGCATGGAGGAGAAACACCTGGGTAAAAGTCAAGGACTAGAGACTTGACACCAGCAGGAGGTTTTAAATCTGGGAGGACTTCTATCTCGTTTTCCTCACTGATAGAAGTGTCAATGAATTTATTATCCCCAAATCTATCCAAGTAAGACCATTGCAACGTCAGCTTGTCAAGACATTCCTTATTTTTGAGTTCGGCTTCTGCTGAATGATCATTTCTTAGCTTGTCAACATTATTTATCTCCAAATGTCCGCGAAGGTGCTTCATATTCTTTATGAATCTACACCCTAGTCCCTGCTCATCTTTGGCTGCATCAAGGTTTACTCCATAATAAGATTCTTCTTTTCGAGATCTTCTAATATTTGGACCATATTTAAATCCCTGCGATTCAAATCTCCAAAGGTTGACCAACATACTGAAGTCACTAGGCAAGCTTTCTAGCTTGCATTTCTTAACACATATGACCTGTATATTGTGGAGCCTAAAAATCGTTGCTGGAAGAGTGGTGATAGAACACGCTCTGGATACCTCAATGTACAGAAGATGCTTCAATTTGGCAATGCTAGCTGGTACATCATTAATGGAGGCACAAACAATCACGCGCATACGCGTAAGTTCACTGCACCAAGCATCCATCAAACTAGCTGGAGTTTTTTTATTTGCTAAAGATTTGTTGCAGAGAAGGGTACGGAGCTTTTTGCACTTGCGAAGGCTCAATAAGTGGAAATTGCTGATGTCTGTGCTAGATAGTACTGACAAATGGCGAACATTATGAGGAATTCTTTCGATGTCATCCTTGTTTTTCACAATGAAACAGTCATCCTCTAAAACTTTTTGTGCCATATCATGCAACAAGTCATGGATTAAGTATTTTCCTTGAACTTCTTGAAAGAAGGATCGACTTAATAGGTCATTAAAGTATTGAGAGCCAATTTCTTGAACTGGAATAACACCTTGACGTTTCACAAAGGCTTCCGCTGCCCAAATTTCAGCTAAATGGCCCTTTTCAAACTCCTTATCTTTGGGGTACACAGCACAGAATGAAAAGCATCTCTTCAAGTGGAATGGTAAATACATGTAGCTCAACCGAAGGGCTGGCAAAATTTCGGTCATCTCTTGGTCCAACTCCCACAGTTCACTCTTTAGTATATTATTCCAATGTGATGTATGAAGGTCATGTCGTAACATGCGTCCAAGAGTTTTAGCGGCTAAAGGGGAGCCCTTTAACTTAGGAAGTATCTCTCTACCAATGTGCTCTAACTCTGGAAAATTGTCAGAACTCTCAGACCCAAACACGCATAGTTTGAAGAAATTCCAAAAGACATCGTCCTTTAAGCCTTCTAGTATAATGGGCTCCATAGTGTGCACTAAATCAACAACCTTTGGAGATCTTGTGGTGACTAACATCATACTTCCCCGTACCACATTTTTCAGAGGTCCACAAAATCTCTTCCAGCACTGGCCGTTTTCCTTCAGAGCATCATCCCACAAATCATCGAGGACAATCAAGAACTTTCTATTTTCTAGTGTGTTAGAAAGAGCATGCTGGAGAGAATTCAGATTGTTAGTCGTTGCCTCTTTACCAAAAAATGATTCTATAGCCTCTTTAGTCAGCCTCTTCTCATCGAAATCATCTGAGACACAAATCCAAATTATTGTGTCAAAGTGAGACTTTACCCTTGGATGACTACAAATATGCTGGGCCAAAGTGGTCTTTCCAACACCCCCAATTCCAACTATTGGCAAAACTGGAAGCTCTGGTAATCTTGGTTCATCTACACTAGTTTCCCTCTTGCGTTTTGAATGAGTGCTACTATGTGTAGGCATGAGCAGTCCCAAGATCTGCTCTAGCACCATGTCACGACCAAATATTTTTGTTTCACTGCGAAAAGAGCTAGTTTCTGGCCTGACTGTTTTCTCAAACCGCGGTGTCACTTCACCCAACCCCTTCTTCTCTAGGTGATTGGAAATAAGATCCAACCGTTTTTGGATATCATTCACACTGGTAAAGCTATTAAAGAAGTCCGTAAAAGATGACTGCCTTGCATTTCCCTCCACTATCACATTATGGTTGTACCATCTGAGCTCATCAAGAAGATCTTCAACATTGTAAACTGTGTCCTTGAGTTTTGGAAGGAGCTCGGTCACACCATCTTTGTGGCTTCTCCATTCCGCTCGATTAATGAGGTCATACATCTCTGGAAGAGTATCACTGAGGTGTTGCAAGGCACTCTGCAGCTGAAATAGTTTATTTTGAAGCTCTTGCTCCTGAGTGCCTCTCCATTTGGATGAAATAGCAGATTTAGCCCACTGAAAAAGATTGGCATACTCATTGATACCAGTAGTGACCCCAGTAGTATCAATTATATCCATGGTGAAATGAGAATCAATAGTTCCTTTCTCCCTGCTGACAACCCATGCAAACAATGAGCAAACTTATTTTCATGATCAAATAATGCTAATAAAGGTATAAGTAGGATAACTTAGATGTGATGCAAACAACCTGACTAGGTCCTCCGTCCTGTCTAAAATGACAAAGAACAAACCTGAGATTTCGGTTTTGCGAGAAATAGCCATCGTCGTTCCAGGTCACATCTCCAGGCCTTCGAATAGCATGACACTCCTGGTTCCTAAAACAATGAAATGGTAATCCTAGCGTAAGTAAAAAGCACATCTTCTTGGAAAGGAAAAAGGGGTATAATATACTAACCTCATGGTGGACTCGTGTTCATGATCCGTGGGGTTGGCAAGGGACTCAAACCGACTGCTGCTATCATGGACCCCGATCGAAGCTGAGGAGGCCGTAAAATATATCAGTACGTTTTGGATAAAGGGAAATAGCATTGGTCTATGATATTACAAGATGCTGACTTTAATCATCTAAAACAGTCACTCCTGCTCTATGCAGCAAAAGGTACATTAAACCAGGATGAACATTACGAAGTACTTGCCTTTAAGGCATTTCAATTATTTTGAACGGTCAAAATAACAACCAGAGAATGCAGTTTTTATATGTAGTTTGCATTGTACAAAATATATGAACATATCTATCAAGCGTTGTATGGTTTGCATGGTCCGGTGTCCGCCGGAATTTAGAGCATAGCGTTGGATGGACGCCATCCCACCGGGTGTCTGCGGGCACATCTGAAGTTGTCCACAAACAGTTAAGGGAAACTCCAACGTGAATCACCAAAACTCCCCTAAATATGGACAGTCCGGACATTTTTTTTGCCATCCAACACTAGTCACCAAATTTTTCTTCACCATCCTTCCGATATCCCACAAAATGGGACCAAAGGTAGGGGATGTTTGGGGTAGTCTGTACGTCCTCCACATATGCATCTGACAACGCGGACCCACCCAAAAACCCTCCCTTCGCTCAGACTAGGATCGTCTGCTCCGCTCTTCGCTCTGCATTCATGCCGGTTAGATAACATGGCCGGACACTGGCTGCCACGTACCGCATTGATGCCGACTGACCGAGCCACACACTTGGCCCGGCTCAAAGGAGGGTGGCGCGGGCAGAGTCCACGACCGTGGCCTATAGTCGTGGCCAGGCCGAGGTGGCCAAGGCTCTGCGCTAGATGGAGAAGGACCAGCGACTGCACCGCGGGCGTGGAGCGGTGGCCGATGAGGTCGCAATGCCTAGCGGCGTTTCTTCCACTGGAAGGACGACGATGATGATGGCTCGGACGGCAGCGGCCATAAAAAACGTGACACAGACGACGTCGGAGGTGCCGACAGCCACGGAGGCCATGCCGATGAGGTCACCGTCAGGAAACCTCCATAATTAAGATTTGGTTTTTTAAATCCCATTCAGTTTAGTTAAAATAAACCTTTTAGTTGTAATATACCAAAATGTAACGACGATAGCGAGTGGTATCCCTCAAGATGAGTACCATAACTAGGGCGCAATTGGAGATGGATATCGTCCGTTTTAGCATGATTTTTCTTTTCATTTTAGAAATACCCGTTTAAATGGGGAGGACATTTGGTGAATGCAGTTAGATAACGTCTGCCATTGTTCGCGTCCGCAGATACATTCAATTTCAAACGTATTCACAGACATTTGGTGATGTCTCTTTCGATGATAGGGTGTCTGTTTGAGGGCGCGGGTTTAGAGATGCCCTAAGTGCCGAGCCTGTCTAAGCATTGCTGGATTGCTTTCCACAAGTTTTTATTTTTGGGCAGCCCGTCGGCGTTCTGGAAAGTCGGCGCTTAGCTCTCTAGCTCGGCGCATAAAAGTGCCATGACACCTTGAGCGTGTTGTAGTAATGACTGACGAGACTATTTCAAATCCCCACCATTAATTGATCCACAATGAAATTATCACACTCCTCTCAACAGGCGACCCAAGCAAAAAACTTGCTTCAGTGGAGATGCTTACCTGAGTTCTTGTAATGGTTATCGGCCGAGGCCTCTCTGCTTTGCAAGTTGGTCGCCTATAAAGAAGAGAGGTTAGTCCATGTTCGTAGAGGCCTCTCCTGACACATCACTACTATTTGAATTTTTTTGTAGCTTATACTTACAAATATTTTTTTAGGTATGCAAACCAGATTTTAATCACCAGTGACTGACTGAAAGTGGCTACTAGACCACTAATCACAAAAATACTTAGGTGGCAAAGTTGCACAATTTTTGTTGGCATTTATGCTATATATACATATACTATGGTTGACTAGTTGATACATTTTGCTTGGCGGGATAACAATTTTCCATTTAGTCATCTGGGAAAAATAGTCTGCTGGGAAATTATTATAGATACTTAGAGCATCTCTAGAAGATACCTTAAAAGCCATATTTGAGGCCAACTGAGCCTAGCTCAGATGGTTAGGTTATTTGTGGTCGAGGTATAATACCATCCGGGTTTAAGTTCTAGACTTGACATTGGTGGTCACATATTTCTGGATTTATTTCAAGGTTTTCGGACATATTTGTTTATTGAGAGGAAACGTTCTCGTCGATTACAGATGCGCTTGTGGTGACTTCGTCAATCTCAAAATGATGTGCCAGCTTAGGCTTTCGGAGATACTCATAGGGATATGGTGTGTGTGAATGCTTTCATGGGATGAGTGTATGTGCATTTGTATAAGCGTCTGCTTCTGTGTTCCTTAAAAACAACCATATTTGAGGGATTAAGTGCTATGTATCAGACCCTCAAATGTTTAGTTCCCCAAATGAATATGAATTTTGATCCCTTAAAACTCAGCCTTCTAGCCTATTTTAAATCCAGAAGTAGACACTTGGTAAAAAAAAAGAGGATCCTCCCCTTTCGCATACATGGGTGCGGCGACCGGTGCAATGACTGATTAGCCCAGCTCCAACTACAACACCCAGCTCAGTCGCCCTGAAACCTTAACCAATTCAGTTTGGCCTCTCTCTTCGTCGATTCGGGCAGCCGCTGTCGCCTTCTTGAGGTCGAGGTCATGGCTGCTAGTCGAGCTTCACCGGCTTCCCAATGTCGGCAACGGTCTACGCGCGGACCGCGATCACCCTCCCCGCCCTCGCATCGTCTTCCTCGACTATGGCACCGCTTCAGCTCTGTTTCATCTTCTCCGACATTGCCGCCTCCCCGAGCTCTGTTTGCTGCATCCCTACCGTGTCTTTGAGCCACTGCGCCGCCTCCTGATACGTCTTTAACGTATCTATAATTTTTGATTGTTCCATGTTGTTATAGTGTTAATCTTTGATGTTTTATATGCAACTATATGCAATGTTATATCATTTTTGTGGACTAACCTATCAACTTAGCACCTAGTGCCAGTTGCTATTTTGTTGCTTGTTTTTGGTTTTCCAGAAAATCAGACCAAACAAAGTTCAAATGCCACGAAACTGTTTGGAGATTTGTTTTCTGGACAAAAGAGACCGTGGAAGCTTCAGGAGACGACCAGAAGCCGGAGGAGTAGCCCACAAGGCACCAGGGCACGCCCAGGGGGGTAGGTGTGCCCTGGTGTGTTGTAGGGCCCACGTTCAACGTTTTGACCTAATTCTGCCTCTATAAATTCTCTAAAATCGGGAAACCAACAGAGAGCCACCCAAAACACTTTTTCCGCCGCCGCAAATGTTTGTTCTCGAGAGATCTCATCTGGAGGCATATTCCGGCACTTTGTCGGAGGGGGAATCAATCACTAAGGGGCTTTACATCAAGCTTGCTACCCTTTCATTGATGTGCGAGTAGTTTACCACAGACCGACAGGTCCATAGTTAGCAGCTAGATTGCTTCTTCTCTCTTGTTGATCTTCAATTCAATGTTCTCCTTGATGTTCTTGGAGTTCTAATCGATATAATTATGTTTTGCGGTGTGTTTGTTGGGATCCGATGAATTGTGAGTTTATGATCATATTGTCTATGAATATTATTTTAGGCTTCTCTGAACTTTTTTATGCATGATTATTATATCTTTGTATTTCTCTGATCTATCGATTTGTTTTGGCCAACTAGATTGATTTTTCTTGCAATGGGAGAGGTGCTTTGTGATGGGTTCAATCTCGTGGTGCTCAATCCTAGTGACAGAAAGGGACATGACACGTATTTGTATCGTTCCCACTAAAGATAAAAAGATGAGGTTTATTCATATTAATTGAGTTTACTTTGTCTACATCATGTCATCTTGCTTAACGCATTACTCCATTCTTTATGAACTTAATACTCTAGATGCATGCTGGATAGCGGTTGATGTGTGAAGTAATAGTAGTAGATGCAGGTGGAGTCGATCTACTTGTCTCGGACGTGATGTCTATATACATGATCATTGTCTTAAATATCGTCATGATTATTTGCTTTTCTATCAATTGACCAATAGTAATTTGTTTGCCCACCGTATACTATTTTCTCGAGATAAGTCTCTAGTGAAAACTATGGCCCTCGGGTCTATCTAAATCATATAAAAAATCTAAAAATATATTTTTGCACTTTTATTTACGTTATTTTATTTTGTATTTTTATTTATCTATCTATCACTTTGAGGTTTGATCCTTTCCATTAACCGCCATGGTGTTGACAACCCCTTGTTTGTGTTGGGTGCAATTATTTAATATTTTGTGTGTAGCTGCTGCTAACGAGTTGTTGCATGATTCTCCTACTAGTTTGATAACCTTGGTTTTTAACTGAGGAAAATACTTATCTCAATTGTACTACATCAGCCTCTCCTCTTCGGGCAAAAACCAACGCAGATCACAAGTAGCACCTCCCCGTGCTCCGTCGTCGAAGTCGCCCCCTCCTGCGAGATCACTGCCAAAGTACCACGCTACACCACGGAGGAGGCGACGCATGCCTACAACATAGTACATTGCTTCTTCAGGCAGCGAGTGACGGTGTCCTGGACTAGGGGGTATTCATCACGTCATGGGTCGGGTCGAGGATCCTCATGGCGGTTCACTAATGGGCTTCTACGGGCAGCCTATACAAGGGAGATTCCACAAGACTTGATGCACAAGCCAAAGACTCCTCTCCATCTACTTATCCGACTAGGACTCACTATCCTAGGCCTCCGGTACATTATATAAGCTGAGGCCAGGCTAGTATAGATATACTCTAGATAATTAGAATCATACACAACAATCTCTGTACTTTATACTATCCCCCAAATCAATACAATGAAAAGAAGGACGTAGGGTATTATCTCTGTGAGAGAGCCCGAACCTGGGTAAAATTCTGGGTCTATGTTACCATCGCTCCTAGATGCCTAGATTTGGACCCCTACCTCGAGATATGCTGGATTTAGAACCGACATTGGTAGCCCATGCGGGTCCCTGCTGGTAGTCACCACGGTGCGATGGAGATTCGGATCGGCTCCGGCGCGATCTACGACTCGAAACAAAGCTTCATTGTTGACGTCGGCATCTTCGTCGCCGTCTCGACTGGTCATATCGGCTAGACCGAGGACTGCGCCCCGTCTCGGATCATCAAGATCGGATGGGTGCTTTCATAAACATCAACTTCGATCTCTATCAAGTTCATGGGAGAATCATCCATGGAGCTCGGGGCTCAACGTCAAGATTGCCCTCTCGCACCCATGAAGTTTTTCTGGACAACGGATACGTGTTCACCATCGCCACCTCCTCGAGCGTTATTTTGATGAATCCTTTTGTGGAATTGTGAGGAATTGAGTCTACAATAATCCTGTAAAACTCTTTCGATGGAGGAATCTCTGGCAATCTCCATGGAGCCATGTCAAATATGGAAGGGAATCTGGATGAGTTTAGGGAAATCAGTCCAGCATCCAACTTGGACATTCGTTGGAAAATCCCACAATCAATAGGCTTCAAAATTCTTGTATCGACGACTCCTTAGAATTTCAGCTCGATCCCACTGTTCAAACTCCGGGAAACGTCCGAGGAGTGCATAAATTTTCGGATGTGTTTTCTACGCGAAAACGAATCCGACCCGAGTTTATCTTTTTTCATGAACAGGTTATCGGCGTCCTTTTTGGAGGAGTTTTTTCCTAGGATATTGTGATTTCATCTCCGATACGTGTAAACAATTTTGAGCCTTTTTCGAGATGATCTTTATAGTCACGCCGGTGTTAAACCGGCCGATCTCGTTGCTCCAAGGATGTTGACCTGCGCTGAATGGGTCATCACTTCGTCGAGCCGACATCATCCTCATTGGATCATCACCTCGGTGAGCCGACCAAGAGTTCGGCATCACGAAGGCCAAATAATTGCTCGAACATCTGGAGACCAGCTTGGCGGCTGGGACCTCGACCCGCCGCAAGCGCGGACCACATCATCAACATCTAGCACATTAACTAGCTAATTCACTTTCGTCCTCAAAATTTTATTTTTTTCAGTTCAACTAAGCATTATATTTATGTTAAACAAAAAAAGTTATTTGTTAAAACTTAGTTTGTTAAAAACACTTATTTTCCCATGTGAACTGGGGGCTCTTAAATTTATATGAGCCATTTTATAATAAATATTTTCTTCTAAGTCATTGCAAAGTCTTTTTCTACTACTCTTTTTTCAGATGTGAGAGTGTGGTTAATAGCTTTATAGCTTGATTTCTCTCTAGAGCCACTCAAGTTTAGTTCTCTAAAACGGGCATGGGAAGCACTCTGCCTTCGGCAAGGGAGGTTGAGGCTGAGCCACTGGAGGTATGGCGATCGGACGTATCATGTTAAAGCATGGAGGAATAACAAATTAATTTTAAGACTAATTTTTGGATTGGCACCAGAAAACTTGATTTAATGCAAACTAAAGTTTTTACATGAGTTTTTTGGTTTTCCGAACATATGACACTTTAAACCTATTTGTATGTTTTTTCCACGAGGCAAGATATCCTCTTCATCGAGGTGTCCTGCATGATGGCTCTGTTCAGGAAATCTTTTCCGGGCTGCACTTCAGCCTCTTCCCTGCCGAGCTGCACCTTGGCGGGCGACACTCAAACACCGACCGGAAAAATTCCCAAGGGGATACAATCCTAGGGTAGGCCATGTGCCCAACCCAAGTCTCGGGGGCTACTACATTCACGATTCAAGGCAAAAAAAATCAAAGTGCACAACTGTTTCTGAGGAGATTATAATCCTCACGTTGGTTGACTGCATCCAACCTGAGTCTCGGGAGCTATTGCGCACTGCGTTTCCGTTCCCAGGTATGTTGCCGAGTTAGGAGTTCATCCTCAGTCCGATGTCGCGAATCTACCCGAGTCTCATGGGCTACTAGGATCTGTGGTTTTATGCTATCCTTCAGGTACATACCGGATTTTAGGCCGGTACACACCTTGAGGGCTACTAGCTATACATCTTGGTAGAGAATAAATTGCACCAATAAAAAAATCTGAAAAACATCAACCTAAGCTTGAGGTGGCGCATCACCTCGGAAGCAGTCTGGCAGAAAGCTCGGATGCGAGTGGCTAACTCCATCGAGTACATTTCAGGCATTAAGCTTGGCTGAACACCTTCAACTTTTTCGAGACCAAGGTAATCTATGACACCTCGAACGCATCCTGCATTGGATCTCGGCTGCAAAAAGACACCCTGGATATAGTGCAGCACTGGAGCTAGGCAACACAAGTACACCGCCGCACGGGAAAAACTTTGAACCCGAGGTGTGGCGTAAAAATAACAAGGCATTGATAAAGGTCGAGAATTAAAAGGGCTCCTCTAATGCCCGACGTGTGAACTCCTCAGATACCTGACGTTTGAACTCTTCGGATACACCTCGGCGATCCTCAAGATCGAAGATGAGAAGATTTGTTGAACCGGCTTTCACCGATGTCCGAAGATGGAGAACAATTCGAAAGAACCGAGGAGCGTCCCCAACTTGAAGACCGGTTCAGGGGGCTACTAACTATGTCCTGGACTAGGGGGTACTCACCACATCGTCTCCCAACCAGGTGGGTCAGGCCAAGGACCCCATGGCGGTTCACTAGTGGGCTTCTACGGGAAGCCCAAGAAGTATACAAGGGAGATTCCACAAAACTTGACGCAGAAGCTAAAGACTCCTCTTCACCGACGCATCCGACTAGGACTCTTGCTATCCTATACCTCCAGTACATTAAATAAGCCGGGGCCAGGCTACTCGATAGATATATTATAGATCATTAGAATCATACACAACAATCTCGTGGTAGATACCTGTACTTTGTACTATCCCACATATCAATACAATGAAAAGCAACGCATAGGGTATTATCTCTTTGAGAGAGCCCAGACCTGGGTAAAATTCCGTGTTCATGTTACCGCCGCTCCCAGACGCCTAGCTTTGGACCCCTACCTCAAGATATGCCGGATTTAGCACCGACAACGAGCGAAACTTAACTTCACCCCTAACGCGGCGGCCATGGTTGATCTCACCCCTCCCGTCATTTGAATTGTTACCCACGATGATGAGAAAGAGCATCGAAAGTCCAAGGTGCAACTCATGGCCGAGCTCGCCGATGCCGACTTTCTGTCCAAGCTTGTCAAGGAGAATTTGCAAATCTTCGCCGAGAACCAAGCGTTCATCTAGTCCGTGGAGGACGAGCCACCATCAACCGCGAGCGTGCCCAGCTCTCCTGCCTCCAAGTTGAGAATCAGGATATGTTCGACAATCTTGCCGACGAGGACGAGATGTCGTGGAACTGGCCCACCGCAAATGACAATAGGGCTGGCCCCTCTGGCAGGTGTGATCCCCGTCTCCTCCTCCAATTTAGATTTCTTGAACAACGTCAAGGGCGACGACAAGTAGAACTATATGGTTTGTAGTTTTATATGGTTTATATCAATGCTTAACCTAGTTTCATGTGGATCTATTTTTAATGTAGTAGGCAACGGTCTGTTTAATCATGCTATGTATGAACTAGTTTAAATATGTGTTTGAAATGAGTTTAATCCCCTAAAGGATAATTTTATTTAGGATCAGGGATCTATATTGGAATTTTAGGGGGGGGGGGGGGTCAGCAAGAGATGCTCTTACTTACTATGTCTCTTTTCAGGTTTGTAAGGTCCATGTAAATTGCTAGATTTTCAAATACATGTGGGCCTTATAAACTAGGAGGGAGTTGCTAAGCTTATAAACATCCTAAAAATCTGATACCAAATCTAATGTTAAAGAAAAAATTGGTTTCACTTTGCTGGCTCTATTATTCAGAAAAGAGGTCTAGATAGCTAGAGTAAAAATATCACAAAATTTTCAATACCTCGTATGTAAGTGACATTTTTTTAATATCAATCCTGTTGAGTTCATCAACAATCTCTCTTATAAGGGGTCTTTTCTGTCGGTCATCTTCCACACATCTGAATGCTATTCTGATGCAAGTCTCGATTACTTCTTGCCATGTTTGTGGCGACATTGTTGAATGTAGCCTTCTTTGCCATTTATCACATACCTGCAAAGTTGAAACAAAATGTTGATATCTTACATACATGTATTGAGCAAGAATAAGAAAAAAAAACATAAATTTATGAAAGAGAAGTATTCATGAGTCAGAAACATTTTATCTTACATGCTCAATGATCATTTCAGAAGGAACAATTCCACAATCATAATAGCTCTGGCGTCCTGCCATTATATTTATTATTATGACACCCAAACTGAACACGTCATATTTTGGTGAGATTTCTTGTTTTTTGATAAATTCTGGTGGTATGTATCCCCTGCATTGATGTCACATCCAATTAGTTTGCAACAAAGTTATATTAGAACTACTAGCTTCTTATAAGTTACCAACTAACATTGTCCCCATCATTGTTGCCGTGGTAATGGTTTGTGTTGAAGAAAAGATTCTTGATATACCAAAATCTCCAATTTTAGGCATCATGTTGGTGTCCAGCAATATATTTGCGGGCTTGATGTCTAGATGGTAAATATGCCCGTTATGAAGATAATTTAAACCCTCACACAGTCCCTTAATTATTTTATAACATGTCTGCCAATCAGGACTGCATGGCTCGTCATCTGTAGAAATAAGCATGAAATTAATGTTTTCAAAAAGACGTCAATTGAGAGATTGAAATTAATGTTTTCAAAAAGACGTCAATTAGGTAAATGTTTCTTTTCATACCAGAAAGGTAACTCTCGAGGTTTCCACCATGCAAATATTCAAAGCAGAGAATTCTTACTGGCTCACGAGCAAAGACATATTGTCCATTGTGCATAATCCAGCTACCTGGATGATAGCAGTAGCCAACGAATTGCACAATATTTTGATGACGGGCCCTAATAATGTTATTGAACTCATTTGTAAATTCCTTGTCATCAACCCCTTTGTGAGTGAGCTTCTTCAGAGCAATCTCTTTCCCGTTGTCCAATACTCCCTGTTAAGCATTTCTTATTCATATGGCACTTGGGTACATGAAATTCGCAGTAGAAGATTGGTTAATAAATTAGAAAATGGCATTTATAATCGCACCTTGTAAACGACCCCAAACCCACCCTCGCCAATTATGCTGTCCTCAGAAAAATTATTTGTAATAAGCTGTAAGAACTCGAGTGGAAACTCCCTTGGCGGTAGACTTGTATCCTGTAAATTGCTCTCCATGGTATCCTATACCTCTTGCTGGCTAGGACGAGCCTCCGTGTCCCATCAGCTTAATAGCACATAAATCATTTCAAATAAGCTGAAAGGTTGTATGCATAACTTTCACAATAGAAGGAACAGACATGTTGGTATGTACCTTGTTCTTTTTACAAACACTAACTCAGACCACGCAGGATTGTTATGTTGGGATTGGCAATCTCTTATTGACCTGCTTGCTGAGGTGCGTAGCACGCCTAGCTAGCTCACTAAAGTTCTCTTCATTTGTTTCGTCGCTAGAGAAACAGCCAGCTATTTAAGAACATATGAAATCCATACTGTTAACCTTCAAAGAGAAATTAGTTTCGTGACATCAACAAACACAGCAAGATCAAGAACAAATTATTGTACAAAAGCCATGAAAATGAAAGCAGCTATAACGGCTTTTCTGAAGATATATCGACCAAGCTTTCCTTAATTGCTAGCTACTCCATACAAGTGGAAGAAGATTGTTGCACAATAAGCTAGTTTAGCTAGCCTGTCTAGTTTCAGTAGTTTCAGACTTAGCCTCGATGTAGCTTTCTGTTAGGATTCAGTTAGCGATTTCTGTCAGGTTAGTTAGTTGTTTCCGCGGGGCGCGACTTGTGCATTCCGTGGAGCGATTGTAGGAGGCCATGGACTGCATGCTCGATCGTGGGATGGCGCGATCCAGTAAGAGCGGCAGGACTACGCCATGATCACCTTAAGTTCAGAAATAAAAGGAAGAAGAAGCAGAAAAGCAACATGCAAGTTCGCTGCGCAAAACCACTCTCTCGAGCTGTTTCAGAGTGCATTGAGGGCAACAAGTGGCATCAGAGCCATGTCAAGGTCACCGGCGAGCGGCGGAGAGCAGTCACGTGGAGACATGGTGGTGCAGCAGGTGGTGCAGTCGGCGCCGTCCAGCGGCGCCCTCCCAATGCTGACCCGCACCAACTACCCGGAGTGGTCGCTGATGATGAAGGTGTACCTTCAGGCACACGGCTGGTGGCGGGCAGTGTCGCACGGCGACGCCCCCTACCACGACGAGCGCAATGCCATGAGCGTCATCCTCCGCGGGCTGCCTACTGATGTGCTGCTCGCCGTGGGAGAGAAGGAGAACGCCAAGGAGGCGTGGGATGCCATCACCACGCAGCGCCTCGGCGCCACGCGGGTGCGCGAGGCCAACGCGCAGAAGCTCCGGCGCGACTTTGAGAGCATCGCCTTCCGCGACGGGGAAACAATCGACGACTTCTCCCTCCGCCTTTCGGGCATCGTCTCCGGCCTGCGCGCGCTCGGGGACACTCTGGAGGAATCCAAGGTAGTTGCCAAGTTTCTCCGTGTCGTGCCACCTCAGTTTGCGCAGGTGGCGATCGCGATCGAGACGTTGCTGGATATCAGCACGCTCTCCCTGGACGAGGTCACCGGCAGGCTGCGCGTCGTGCAAGAATGCCTCGACGACACGCAGAGCGGTGGCAGCGGTCAGGGCGGTCGCTTGCTCCTCACCTGGGAGGAATGGCAAGCTCGCCTGCACCCCAGCGATCAGGGCGCTCCTCCAGGAAGCAGCAACAATCGCCGCAAGGGCGGCGGCCGAGGAGGCGGACGCGGCGGCAGACGCGGTGGTGACTACCCCGACAAGAGCGGCGGGGACAAAGAGAAGTGCCGCTACTGCGGCATCAAGGGCCACTGGGCCCGTGAGTGCAAGAAGAAGAAGAGGGAGGAGGAGGCCCTCCTCGCACAGGCCGATGAAGAGGCCGACCCTCAGATGCTGTTCGCCGAGGTAGTCGAGCTGGTGCACACGAACGAGGCGATGACACCGGCCGATCGTCATCACAACACACCTGAGGCCGCTGTCTTCCTCAACGAGGAACAGTCCGGCGTCACGCCTGCTACAGAGGACGCCGCGCGGACCCGGTGTGGTACCTGGACACTGGCGCGTCCAACCAAATGACCGGCGACCGCGCGGCCTTCACCGAGCTCGACAAGGCGATCACCGGATCCGTGCGCTTTGAAGACGGGTCGGTGGTGCAGATCGAAGGGCGCGGCACCATCGCGTTCGCCATCGACGGGGGAGCGCAACGCGCCCTCATGGACATGTACTACATCCCCAGGCTCAAAAGCTGCGTGGTGAGCCTCGGACAACTCGACGAGAATGACTGCAACATCAACATCCGCCACGGCGTCCTCACCGTCCATGATCGCCGCGGTGCCCTGATTGCCAAGGTAAATCGATCTCCAAATCGGTTGTACAAGCTCTGCATTCGCCCCGTACGCCCTGTCTGTCTTGGTCCGTGCGCGGGCAGTGTGTCATGGCGGTGGCACGCCCGCTTCGGCCATCTGCACATGGACGCCCTGCAGAGGATGGCAAGGGGAGAAATGGTGCGAGGGATGCCGGGCATAGAGCACACTGGGGAGCTCTGCCAGGCATGCCTCACCGGCAAACAGCGGCGGGCGCCGTTTCCTCAGGTGGCCAAGTACAAAGCGGAGGCGCCGCTCGACCTCGTCCACGCGGATCTCTGCGGGGCGATCACGCCAGCGACGCCAGGGGGAAGGCGCTACTTCCTGCTCCTAGTGGACGATCACAGCCGCTACATGTGGCTCACCCTGCTGACGACCAAAGACGAGGCCGTGGCGGCCATCAAGGAGTTCCAGGCGTGTGCCGAAACAGAGGCACGGCGCAGGCTTGGCACGCTGCGGACGGGCCGCGGTGGCGAGTTCACGTCCACGGCACTGGCGAAGCACTTCGCGTCCATTGGAGTTCAATGTCACCTGACCGTGCCTTACACACCGTAGCAGAACGGCGTGGTCGAGAGGCGCAATCAGACGGTGGTGGGCATGGCGAGGAGCATGACGAAAGCCAAAGGCATGCCGGACTACTTCTGGGGAGAAGCGGTGACCACGGCCGTGTACCTCCTGAACCGCGCGTTCACGCGTAGTGTGGACGGAGCAACACCGTACGAGGCACGGCACGACAGGAAGCCGGAGGTGAGCCACCTGCGCGTCTTCGGGTGTGTGGCACACGTCAAGAGCGCACGCCCCCTCCTTAAGAAGCTTGACGATCGGAGCACTCCCATGGTGCTCATCGGGTACGAGGCCAGCTCCAAGGCGTACAGAGTGTACGATCTGTCGACACGCCGGGTGCACGTGTCCCGCGACGTCGTGTTCGACGAGAGCGCGAGCTGGGACTGGAGCAACGACACGGCAAGCGCCGGCGGATCCTTCGTCGTCGAGTTCTCAGCATATGGTGGTTCACACGTGGACACGGGCACGCCGGCGAGCACCCGTGCTCCATAGACGCCCGAACCCTCCCGGGGGGTAGGGGCTGGGTCGAGCAGGCCCACATCGCCACGCTCCGTCTCCGACGCTGAGACAGAGAACTCGCCAGCTGTTGGTGGTGCGTCCCCTGCTGCTGCAGTCTGGCAGGACGTGCAGTTCACAACGCCGCCGCCGCATGACGCGGACATGTTCGACGACGCAGATGACCCCGACGTCGTCCACCGCTTCCGCCGCCTGGATGATGTGCTCAACTTTGGCGTGGCGCAAGGCAGGAGCGCAGAGCACCTGCTCCTACTGCCTAAGGGGGAGCCGGCGACATTCGCAGAAGCCGAGCCCCACGCAGCGTGGCGAGCAGCGATGGTCGAAGAAATGGCGTGCATTGAGTCTAACGTGACCTGGTCCCTCTGCGATCTGCCTGCAGGTCACCGTCCCATCGGCCTGAATGGGTATTCAAGGAGAAAAGGAACACCGCCGGCGAGGTGATCAAGCACAAGGCACGCCTAGTGGCGAAGGGCTTTGTGCAGCGCGTCGGCATCGACTTTGAAGAAGTCTTCGCCCCGGTGGCCCGCCTCGACTCCGTGCGTGTGCTGCTTGCCGCTGCCGCTCAGGAGGGGTGGGAGGTGCACCACATGGACGTCAAGTCAGCCTTCCTCAATGGCGAACTTTAGGAGGAGGTGTACGTGGTGCAGCCCCCCGGATTCGAGCGCGCCGGCGCGAGCGGCAAGGTGCTCCGGCTGCACAAAGAACTCTACGGCTTACGACAGGCGCCAAGGGCATGGTACGCGAAGCTCGACAACAGCCTCAAGGCTCTCTGCTTCGAGAAATGCCCATCCGAACACGCCGTGTACACGCGCGCTGGCCACGGTGGCCGGCTCCTGGTGGGCGTGTACGTGGACGACTTGATCATCACCGGAGCATCCACGACGGCGATCGCTGAGTTCAAGAAGGAGATGATGGCGCTGTTCAAAATGAGCGATCTGGGGCTGCTGAGCTACTACCTCGGCATCGAGGTGGACCAGAGGCCAGGCCAGATCGTGATCACGCAGTCCGCGTACGCCGGCAAGCTGCTGGAGAAGGCCGGCATGGCCGACTGTCACCCCGTGGCCACGCCAATGCAGCAGCGCCTTAAGCTCAGGCGGGAGGGGGGTGGCGAGCCCGTGGACGCCACCTACTACAGGAGCGTGGTGGGGAGCCTTCGCTATCTCACCCACACGCGCCCAGACATAACCTACACCGTTGGGTATGTCAGCAGGTTCATGGAGGCTCCGACGAGCGAACATTGGGCTGCGGTGAAGCAGCTCCTCAGGTACATTGCCGGCACATGGCAGCTGGGCTGTCGCTATGCCCGGCAGGAGCGCGGCGCAGAGCTCGTCGGCTAGAGCGACTCGGACCTCGGGGGAGACTTGGACGACCGCAAGAGCACCAGCGGCACCATCTTCTTCCTCGGTGGCAGCCCGGTATCATGGCAGTCTGCCAAGCAGAAGATCGTCGCACTTTCCTCATGCGAAGCAGAGTACGTCGCCGCGGCTGGTGCTGCCGTCAGGGCATCTGGCTCAGACGGCTGATCGGGGAACTGCTTGGGCGTGACGACGGCGCCACCAGACTCTGCATCGACAACAAGTCAGCTATCGTGCTGAGCAAGAACCCTGTCTTCCATGACAGGAGCAAGCACATTGAGCTTGGCTACCATTTCATCCGTCAGTGTGTCGAGGACGGCAGCATCGATGTTCAGTATGTCAGGACTGGCGATCAGCTTGCAGACTGCGCTCGGGCGAATTCAGTTCCAGGAGATGCGTGATCGTGTGTGGGTCGTCAGGTTCAAGCCAACCTAGCTTAGGGGGAGTTTGTTGCATAATAAGCTAGTTTAGCTAGCCTGTCTAGTTTCAGTAGTTTCAGACTTAGCCTCGATGTAGCTTTCTGTTAGGATTCAGTTAGCGATTTCTGTCAGGTTAGTTAGTTGTTTCCGCGAGGCGCGACTTGTGCGTTCCGTGGAGCGATTGTAGGAGGCCATGGACTGCGTGCTCGATCGTGGGATGGCGCGATCCGGTAAGAGCGGCAGGACTACGCCATGATCACCTTAAGTTCAGAAATAAAAGGAAGAAGAAGCAGAAAAGCAGCATGCAAGTTCGCTGCGCAAAACCACTCTCTCGCGAGCTGTTTCAGAGTGCATCGAGGGCAACAAAGATCGAGTGTGTAGTATGGAGAAGAGGGCGAGCAAGAGAAAGGAGTATGGTCTATGGAGACAAAGGGATTTTAGCTGGCCATTTCCAACATGGGAGAGATGCATGCTTAACATAGAGAAGAATGGGGGGCCAAGAAAGCAACAAGCACTGAGAATTTGAGACGCACCATGCCGTCCGTGTTAAACAATTGGAAAATGAAGATGCGGAACCGACGACTAATCTTTGTGATCCCACTTGCTAGAATTTACAGGACTAGGATCACAATAATGTCAGGAGATGGATTATCTGAGGATACATCAGCATAATAGATAAGCTACATCGTTCACAGCTCACAGTTTCAATCTAGGTACGTAGCTTCAGCAGCCTACTAGTATTATTGCAGCTAAGAGCATCTCCAGCCATTGACCCCCCAGGAGGCATAAAAATCACCGCCTGGGGGCGAGCCGGCGGCATAATCGGCTCTGGGGCGATTGGGCACCCAGCCGTCGCACCCAGGCGCCGATGTCGGCCCACTTTCAGCGAAAAATGGCCCATTATCGGCGTGCATCGGCCCATGTTCGGCGTGGTTCGGCGTGAATTTTCAACATAAATATTTTTTATCACATAGTTCATCATAGAAAACCAATAGAAATCAAATAGTTCAACAACAAATAGTTCAATACAAATTATATAGTTCAACAAATAAAAACTCATATTTCATCACACGTCGAGCTAGGCGTCGCCCTTGATCCTCCATAGGTGCTCCACCAGATCCTGCTGCAGTTGTTGATGCACCCGTGGGTCTCAGATCTCCTCACGCATACTGGGTAGGCAGTCCAGGTTGCTGGTAGCTGGTGATCAACTTGGGCAAGAGGACCCTGCCTGTAGTATGGTTCCGTGTCAAACACTGGCTCTTCTTGCTCGCTCTCAATGATCATATTGTGCAAGATAACATAGCAAGTCATGATCTTCCACATTTGATCTTTCGACCAGGTCTGAGCAGGGTACCGGACAACAGCAAATCGAGATTGGAGCACACCAAATGCTCGCTCGACGTCCTTCCTGCAAGACTCCCGAGCCTTCGCAAATGGGGATTTCTTGCCTCCTGGCACAGTGTTTGAGATAGTCTTCACAAACATCGACCATCTCGGATAGATGCCATCAGCTAGGTAGTACCCCTTATTGTAGTTCCGCCCATTGACCTCGAAGTTCACCGGAGGAGAATGACCTTCAACAAGCTTGGCAAAGACAGGGGAGCACTGCAGGACGTTGATGTCATTGTGAGTTCCTGGCATCCCAAAGAAAGAGTGCCAAATCCAGAGGTCCTGTGTGGCCACTGCCTCAAGTACCACACTGCAACCGCTTTTGGCGCCTTTCTACAACCCCTGTCAATCAAATGGATAGTTCTTCCATTTCCAGTGCATGCAGTCGATGCTTCCAAGCATCCCAGAAAATCCTCTTACTGCATTCTGTGCTAGGATCCGAGCTGTGTCTTCAGCATTGGGTGAACGCAAGTATTGCAGTCCAAACACTGCCACCACTGCCCTGCAGAACTTGTAGAAACACTCAATGGTCGTGGACTCGGTCATGCGCCCATAGTCTTCGAGTGAATCACCGGGTGCTCCCTATGCAAGCATCCTCATAGCTGTCGTGCACTTCTGGATTGAGGTGAATCCAAGTGTGCCGGTGCAATCCTTCTTGCACTTGAAGTAGCTGTCGAACTCCTGGATGGAATTCACAATCCTGAGGAAAAGCTTTCAGCTCATCCGATAACGGCGCCGAAATGTTTTCTCTCCGTGCAATGGAGCATCGACGAAGTAGTCAGAGTAGAGCATGTAGTAGCCTTTCAAACGATGCCAGTTCTTTGCTTTCACCTGCCCCGGCGCCGAGCCACTTCGCCGCGACGTTTCATTGCTTGCGAGCAAGCTGGCGAGGACCATGAGATGCTCTTGCTCCTGGACGTCGGCTTCGGCTTCCTCCTCCAGCAACGTCGCGAGCGCCTCCTTGTCGTCCGAGTCCATCGCCGGGCCAGGCAGACAAATCGCCGAATACCTTGCGGGCATGGTGGGCGCACACCCGCCGGTACACTGCCCCCGCGCGGCCGGAATGCCAGAAAAATCGCCCGGGCGGTGGTGGAGAGGCTGCCGCGGTGAAACCTCTTCTCTTTTCCGGCGGGAAATGACGTATCTAGCTATGGTGGGTGGTGGGCGGCGCCGGGATCGGTAGGGTGGCGGCCGAGCGCGCGGGGGGTGGGAGGCGAATCCGGACGATTCGCTAGACTTTTTGCCTGACAATGTGGGCCATGTGTGCTTTTCCCTTGCGCCGGAGACCCCGAGCGCCCTGAGTGCGCCGGGTTTGGCCTGCGATCGACGGGCCCAAAAACGGGCCGAGCCGGCGGATTTCGGCGTCTTGGGGGTGCGACTGGGACGTTTTTTCAGCGCCGGCGCGTAAAAGGTCGCCTGGGAGGGCTTGTTGGGGGCGCGGCTGGAGATGCTTTAAATAGTGATACTCGTGGTTACAACTTTGTGAAAACATAGTAAAAATAAGCCCTTCTTATTTCTTGTCTCCATATTCTTTCTTCCTCTGGAGGCAACTTCTGATGCCTACACCAACCAACTACTAAAGTGGGAAAAAGAGCAAGAATAAAGCTAAGTATACCAAATTAGTCAAAGTTCACTCACACGGCTTTGTTTCGATGCGCATGTGCCGCTTGTCGGCCAGCAACGTGGTGCTTTGATTAAGTAAAGGCAAAGTAAATTTGGCAGCATGTGGGAGGCTCCAAACTATAATACTAGTAGTACACAACAACACATCTCGCTTTTATATTACCTCCTAAGGTATTTGTGAATAATTAATAAAATAGTTACATGCATCATCCAGATGCAGAGGCCGTGGTATACAATGCTTTTCCAAAAAAAGACCGCTTATATATATATCTTCTTTCCTGCTCTGCGTTTCTATAAAAAGAAACTATCCCCTGAAAGTGGGTATTTTCTATATTCGCTTATATGTTTTTTAAAAGGAATAACCATATTTATTGTTTCTAAACTCACTGATGAGAGTTTCATTTCTAAGGTTTTTTTCCTCATATGAATTATGAAGGAGCATTTCTCGGAGACAACACCATTATATTGTGTATAAATTTGTCCTTATTTTGGCACAGATTTTGAAGGAGTTTTAATGAAATACTCCATATTAGATACTATTCTTCTCATATCAGGCCCATGTGATATTTTAAGGACACTCAACATATTTCAAGAAAACCTTCTAGATGATGCATAATTCACTCGTAATACTCGGCAAACATCACTCGGCTATGATCGGACTGACAAAGACTTGTTTCCAGAGTTTTTCCGGTCAGACATTGCCTAGTTTCTGAAAACAGCCACTCTGCAAAAAAAAAGTTCAACGTGTATCTTTTTTTTAACACAGTACAAATCCTGATATACACACACATCCACTTACCCAATAGATGTAGCCACACAGACCCTATCGCTATGAGCACATACGAATCGACAAGAATGTCTCCTCACATTGAACGAACATACCTGGAAAGCCTGACATAAATTTAAAAACACACATTAAATTTAAAGAAAATGCAAGCATCAATGCCAAGTCTAGGACTTGAATCCTGGTGGACTAGTGTCACCACAAGGAACCTGACCATCTGAGCTATGGCTATCTTAGGATGTGCATGTTAACTAGAAAATCAGGTACATCTTAAAAAGTTTATTGTATATTTTTAAAAAGGCATGATATGTTAAATAATGTTCACCATGTACTAAAAAATGTTCACCGTGTATTAAAGAAAATGGACAACGTATTCTTCAAATAATATTTCATTGGGTATTTAACAATATTCGCCATGTATTACAAAAATGTTCATTGTGTAATAGAAAAATGTTCATTATGTTCTTTAAATAGTAGTCCCTAGGGTATTTAAAAAATTCATGGGTTAAAAGAATATTCAATGTGTATTCTAAAATTGTCCGTTGTGTAATACAAAAATGTGGTGTTTGTCATGTATTTTAAAAATCATATGTTTTAAAATGTTCATTATATATTAAAAATGTTCATATATTTCTCAGAAATTAAAATTAGACAAAAACTGGAAGAGGTAGGTACAAAGGAAAGGCAGGAGAAAAAAAGAACGAGAGAAAGATAAGGAAAATGTTGTTGAATTTTATCATGAAATATGAGAGAAGAAAAATGATAATAGAAAATGTAAGGAAAAAAGAGGAAAGTTTACGAAATTAGAGAAACTAAAAAGTTGGAAACCAAAATAAAAATAGAAAGCCGGATACAAAACCTACCTAGAACGTTGACGATATAGAAAACCGTCAGCACACTCGGTAGGGTGGAGAACTTAGCCGGAAGTGCCTGATCGGGGATCACACGAGCTTGTTACCCAGATTTGGGCCCTCATATTGAGGTAATATCCTGCGCCCTTCTTCCAATTTGTATTAATGGTGGAGTACCTCGTGTGAGGGGTTACAATGGAGTTGATGTATGAGTCTACCAAGAGTAGTTCTACAAGAGTATATGATAATGGCTACCCCTATCCCCGCCTTATATAGGTGACAAGGGCATGGCCGTCGGCATAGGCTCCTTCCCGTCGGGCGTAGTTCTAAGCTGACGGCTGCCGTCGGCATAGAATACGTCAGCGTACTCTTGTCAGACTATCGGCATAGATATGCCGTCGGCATAGGTTCCTAGGTCGACGTCATCCGTACGGCCGTCGGCGTAGAATCACCGTCGGCATTGTTTTGCATGGGACGGCCGTTGACGGCGCCATCACTGCGCCAGCCAAACCAAAGGCCGCCACGTGGCACAGGTAAACCGACGGCCAGGCCGTCTAGGCCCACGGCTAAGCCGATGGCCTGGCTGTCGGCTTACCTGCGCCACGTGGCGGCAGAAGATCGCCCCTGGACAAACAACTATGCCGACGGGGCCGCCGGCTTAGATAGCCACGTGTCGACCCCTGGCGTCCACGAGTGAAGGGCTATGTTGACGGCTAGGACGTCGGCATAGCTTGCCACGTGTCGACTGCTGGGTTCACCTGGGCATAGCTACGTTGACGGCTATTCTGTTTTGTCTTTTTTTTGTAGGCCCTGTTTTCTGTTTTTCATTCAATTTCACATCATTCAAAGACACAAAATATGAGATTATGCATATGTACACAGAAATATGACAGATCATCATCTAAAGATACTCAAGATCATCATCTAAAGATACTCAAGTTCATCATCTAAAGATCATCATCATTGAAACTTCAAGAACATAAGTATTGCAAGACATGGAACATCATCATCGTCATCTAAAGAAACTAAGAAGTAGGAACATGATAATTATGGCACGATGGTCACAGGCACGGGTATCATCCTCGACCTCAGGCAAGACCACCACCGCCGCCAAGACCAGCACCACTTTGCCAGATCAGAGTGACCGGGGTCGACGAAGCAGGAGTCGAGCCACCGGTCCCCTACATGTTTGAGAAGAGATTCTAAGGGTAAATATGATATGATAGTGTTGAATGAACGAGAACTAGTTTGTCAGTAGTTAGGCAAATGTACTAACCGGAGTGTCGCCGCCTAGTGCCACCCATTCATCCAATGTGGGCACGTGTGGGGGTTCTCCAACAGGTGGTGGTGGGGGTCCAATTTGTGGTGGATCCATGCGGTTAGTCCAAGACGCCAACATAGTCTGGATGTTAGTTAAACAAGCAAACTAGAAGGTCAGAAGGAATGAAAGTGCAAAATTTAGCTTGGTTTTAAGAGGGCAAAACTAACCGTCATCTCTTGACGGTTATAATCATTGTTTGCCTTCACTCGTTGCAAGTACTCCCGCACCTCAAGATTCCTATGCTTGACAAAGGCCTTATATGCCTACAAAATTTAGGTTGTTTCTAAGTGGGCAGTGCTGAAAATAAACTGAGAAAGTTAGAGAGAAAGAAGATAAGGGGGAAGTACTTACAGCATGCTGGAGGGCTAAGGGAGGCTGCGAATGCCCCATACTCTCTAACGGGCTCGGGTTGGTAGCCTGAAGCCGAGTGTACGGGACCAAAGGAGTGATCAAGCCATCGAAACATGGGCAGCGGCCATGGGACTTCCCCTGGATGGCCACCACCACCGTGTCATCGATCTAAGACTGGGCGGTGCCAAGAACATCCAGACCAGGCGGATGCAACCTCTCAAACTGTTGAGTGTAAGACTGCAGGTGCTCCTCTTGCCATAGTACTCGCTCTCGCCGGCCTTGCGATCACTCGGCTCACGAGCCATCTTCCACGGCACCATGTATGAGAGCGGCCTCTTCAACTTGTCCTCCTGCAACGTCAAACATAAGTTAGCCAGACATAAGAACATAACCGTAAAAAGAAGAACAAAAATGCATCATGGATATACATATACCTTCACGGCCTTGAAGCCCTAGTGGTTCCTGTTTCCCTGGCCGTGTGTCCCGTCTTTTCCACGGTTAGCCCGGGCCTTGCTGCTCTTGGCAGCAAACTCTGCATCTTCACCGAGCCACCTATCCATCAAACTCGCCCATCTGTCATCCTTTCCATAGCACCAAGGAGGAATAACCTAAAAATGGAAGCATGCCATGTGAGCACGAAACAATCAAATTGACTGCTATATGTTGGAATGAAAAGTCAGTAATAGTTACCCTCATGAACTGCTCCCTGTTCAAGGTAAGTCGTTGCTTCTGCGCTTTAGTTTTGCTCATCTTTTGATGAAGGTAGGTGTGGTAGTAGTGAGAGACGGCAACCCAGCGCACCTCGCACTGCAACTGATGAGCTTTCTTCTTCGCAGCCACCAGCAAGACCACGTCGACACTGGCCTTGTGCTCGTCAAGAACACTATAGAGTTCCTGCAATCATGCATAAAACCAGAAGCAAACAAGGCATGAGTTGAGTGAGTTGAGTGATTCAATGATAAACTATGAACGAAACTGAAGACAAGTGATTCAGAAGAGAACTTACCCAAAATTTGGTGACCGCGGCCTGAGCGGCCGTCCCGTACTCCGCGTGGCTAGAAGCCTCGTAGTGGGCCCAGCTCGTGGCCAAAACCCGCAGATCCAGGTCCCTGTCTGGCCGCGGGCAGAATACGTCTGACCAATACTCCTTCAACATGGTAGTGATAAGGCCGTTCGGTTTACGTCCCTTTCCGTGAAGGATCCAGTTCCTGCAAAATAATCAAAGATTTGGCATGTGTACAATAAGAAAATTTGGTCATTTTTTGAAAATATGATTGTGAGGCACTTACTCTGTTCCCGCAGGTTCAATGAGCCACTTGTGCGCCTCGATAGAAGGTGGTGTAGGTACTCCAGCAATACCACGCATCCACTTGTACACCATCCTGTTCGCACACGAACACGTCACCATGTACCTCCAACACCGAGGGTGATGCACCGCAGCTCATGTCGAAGGAGACCTGCCGGAAGCGCGGTACGCAAGACAATCCAATGGGCGCTTTTGATGACCCGAAACCCCAGTCAGGGCGCGCGAAGGCTATGGGCTTCCCTAGGTCGACCTGATCGCCCCTAGGGCCTCGAGGTTCGCCACCCTGCAACAAGAAGAACAGACGAAGAACGAGGAAGAAGAAGAACAAGGGAGAAGGAGTAGTAAAGGTAAAAAGTGTAGATAGATTTGTTCGATTGTGTGTTGTTCAATCGGCCATCACCCCTTGGATATATAAGAGGCGGCTGGACTTCCCGTGCAAGGAAAAGGCTTGGATTCACGTCCAAAACCCTAGTCAAATTCGGATTGGTTTTGTCCGAACTTTCCAAAATTGTTCGGTTTAAACTGGCTGCACCTTGCGGATAACTTTTGAGGCGGTAAACGACCTCGGATGGAAACGAGTCCAAAAGCAATCTTGACCGTTTCGACGAGACGAACAACTTTTATGTTCAATGTGTTTTGATCAGAGGTTATCTTGAGGGTCAAATCGCTCATGCGGAATAGGATGTTCTTCACGCTATCCATCAGACAGGGTGTCTGGTGCGGCGCGCCACTTTTGGCTCGTGATAGGGCTGTATTCGGATGGCTCCAACTTCTGCATATGAACTTGGATTGGAATGATGTTTATATCAAAATCGACTGTTTCGACGACACGAAGACAATTCCTATAGATAGTTTTCTCATATGAGGTCATCTTGGGGGTGTAATAAGCCGAATAGTGTTCTGGATACAAAATCTTAGTACTTCGAACGCAACTTCGGCCTTAGAGATGAGACCGGGTGGCTATGGCCCAAATATCAAAGTTTGTCCTTTTGATGATACGGAACTTTCTTACTTTAAGCACTTTTACATTTGAGGCCTTCTTAATTATGTTTTCGACCATGCCAAAATCTGGTGTCAACACATGCCCCCCTGTTTTTCGGCAAAGCTTGCGTGCCGAAAAATAACTTGCACAATGCTCTTTCTAAGGACGATGTCAACACTTCATCGAACATTTGTACGTGCTTAGGACGATAAGTATATATCAGCCATTTAGATTAGCAACAAAAGTGAAGCTAATCAAATATATGATGATTTGGTAATACCCTTTCATGATGTAAGAAATTATATTGCATCCATGGATTAACATAAACCCATTGAGGGTAACTAATCATACCTAATGATAAATTCCATGGCATAGGCATCAACGCCATTATTGAAGAAAATGGATAATGTGTGGACCAAAGATGTTGAAACCTTCAACTTGGTTCTTCATAGTTTTCACTCTTTTCCTTCTTCACCTTTGCCGCACTCCTTGTAAAGGAAGTTTGCACATAATTCTTATTTTGAATACTTCCTTTGGCAACCCATGCCATGTTTCTCTTTTCAAGTTCTTGTGCACTAAGCTTTGGCAACTTCTTCTTTTGCCAATATGATAAGCCGAGTGGGCACCCCGGCTGCAATTTTGTTTGAAGTAATGGCAATTCTTTTTTTACCTTGTGCACTCTCAACTTCTTCCCTTCAGATTTGGCACTTGATTGACTTGCCACATTGCCTTTTGTAGCCAATGTCGACACTTTAATTGGCTCTTTTTCATTTGAGATCATATCTGAAGTGGCACTCTTACGACCATCCCTTTTGACACGGTAGACTTGCTCAACCACCTCCTTATTCTTCCTTGTGCTCCGGACCGATTCTTTTTTATTGAAACGGTCTTGAACATATGACTTCTCATTGAACGTTGGTCTTCTTGGAGTTGCATAATATTGGCGAGATGGTTTATAATAATATTGAGAATGTGCCCTTGTATCATACTTGTCCCATGATGGATATGGATTTACTAAGCATAGGGAGGCATCCACGACATTGTCATTGCGGCCCAAAATAAGGATATGAACAAGTTGCATTCAGATTCTCTTCTTGCCAATATTGATCCTTGGATTTGCGCCTAGGGGGTGATCTTGATGCCTTTGCATTAGTTGGCCGATTGTTCTCCGCACTTATCTTCTGATATTTTTCCAATAGTTGTGCGAAAGTGACTTTCGCCTTTTACCTTTGTGCTTATGTCGGCCTTTATTTTCTTTGGTTGTGCTTGCACCGATCTTTGGATTTTCTTGTTGCCCCCCAGTCCTTGGCGTCTCCATTGTAGCTTCGATGGAACTCATGCCTTCAAGAATATTTTCACTGTGCTCTTGAACAACTTCTTTACTTGAAAGCTTGACCCCATCACCTGTAGTTTTTACCTTCTCATCTTTAAAGGAATCGTCTTGAAGCAGCTGATTCAAAAACTTTTTTCCATTAGGACCAATCGGAACAGACTGGTCAGCCCTTGGTGTTTCAAAAAATTTTAATCGTCCTTTATCAATGGCCGATTTAACTATTTGACGAAACATGTTGCAATCCTCAAAATTATGCTTGGACGAATCATGCAACTTGCAATACATTCGTCCTTGGATTGGTGGCTTCACATGGTGATCAAGAACTCTAATGTAATTATTTTTCAGCAACAAATCAAATATTTGATCACACATGCTTGAATTGAAGGTATACTTCTTGTTTTCTAGCCGATCTTGGTATGCAAACGGCTTTGGAGTTAAGCAAACGAATGGTTCAAATTTGGAATATGCCCATTCGACTATGCATTGTGTTTTGCACCCTATCTCCAATGTATTTGGATAAGATATTATCTTAGCATCGGATTTCTCAAAACAATTTGACCTTGACTTTAAATTTCTGAAATGAAAATAGTTAGAATACACATGTCTCAATTGAGACCAAGTGCAAACCAAGTATGAAACAAGCAAAGCTACCCAATTAGATATGAAATTTTGATAAAGCAATGGGGAAAACTTTGGCTGCAATAATAGGTCACTATCGGTCTTTATAAATGGCATGATAGGTTGACCGATATGCTCTATAACAGTTTTATTGCTAACAAGTAAATTTCCCTTCTTCATTGGTCTTTCAAAATTACTTATAAGATCTTTTCCAATAGATGTATCAACAATAAAGTTGTGACCAAATCTGAAAATAGATAAATCACTTTCTAGACATACCTCTTTGAATATGTTGGGAGAGCATGACAATGGTGTAATTTGAATGATACTTTGTTCCGCTTTCAGTTGGATCCCCAATGCCTTGGCATCCTCTTTTTCTTCAATAGATTCGGCAGATATAATATTTGATTCGGCTTTTTCAGTAACCGAATTTTGTTTCTTACCTGAATCAATACTTTTATCTTTCCAAATTTCCAAGGCCTTTCGCTCTTGCCTAATTTTAGCCCACATCTCAGCTTGGCGAGTTTTAAACTTTTTCATCTCAATTTCCATCCACTCCTCATGAGATTGCCCCCCAATACTTTGAGACTCTTCTGGCAATGAGGTGCCGAAACTTTGCAATTGTTTAAGGGGTACACTGGATGGTACAACACTGGGCGAATGCATCATTTGCACAACTCTAGCTTTCACAGCAGCAAAGTCATGAGGCTTCCCGCTTTCTATTAGTTCCTGTCAAATGGAGTTGCACAAATCCCAAGAAAATGTAAGCTTGTTCTCAATTACCTAGTCTGGATATGGTTGCCCCCGATGCTTTTAGACTCTTTCAGCAATGAGATGCTGCTGAAATTTCATAGTTGTGTAGGGGGAACATGATATGCCACGGTAGTAGGTGAAGGCATTTGTGCTCCTGTAGAAGTTTCACTTATTCGGCCATGACCATTAAGGTGCGGAGCCGAATTATGGACATCAACAGTTGTGTATGGTGCCAAAGAAACTAGTAGCATGAGGTGTAGCATACGATGTTTGCGGGTAATTGGCCGAATAACTAGTAGTAGCATGGCCAATTCCCCTATCAACCGACATGTTTGGATTAACATGTTGCAAATTAGTTGCCGATGGATAAAAACATGAAACACTATGTTGCATGCCATTGAAAGTTCCTACATGGGGTGTTTCAACTTGATTAACCGAACTCATCATGTTGTTCATCAACATATAGATTTGTGGGGTTGCCGATGCATGTGAGTTGAAGCATGAAGATTATTCTGAATCGGATGTTGCACATAATTAGATGCATGATTGATAAAAACTAGGGCTAGCCGATACATTATGCTCATTAGACAATCTAGCAACAATATATGCATTATTTGCATCTACATAGGTGAATCGGGTATTCATATTACCTTTATAGATTGCAAACCCTAGATGACGATCTCTTCGTAGCAAGAACAGGCCGGAGACCGTTCAAAGCTTCGTCCCCAGCAGAGTCGCCAAAAAGTGTGTTTGCACACGAACACGTCACCGAGTACCTCCAACACCGAGGGTGATGCACCTCAGCTCACGTCGAAGGAGACCTGCCGGAAGCGCGGTACGCAAGACAATCCGGCGGGCGCTTTTGATGACCCGAAACCCCACACGCCCGGGAGGGACCCCATCAAGGCACGCGGCGGCTATGGGCTGCCCTAGGTCGACCTGATCCCCCCTAGGGCCTCGAGGTTCGCCGCCCTGCAACAAGAAGAATAGACGAAGATTGAGGAAGAAGAAGAACAAGGGAGAAAGAGTAGTAAAGGTAAAAAGTGTAGATAGATTTGTTCGATTGTGTGTTGTTCAATCGGCCGTTACCCCTTAGGTATATAATAGGCGACTGGACTTCCCGTGCAAGGAAAAGGCTTGGATTCACGTCCAAAACCCTAGTCAAATTCGGATTGGTTTTGTCCAAACTTTCCAAAACTGTTCGGTTTAAACTGGCAGCACCTTGCGGGTAACTTTTGAGGTGGTAAGCGACCTCGGATGGAAACGAGTCCAGAAGCAATCTTGACCGTTTCAACGAGACGAACAACTTTTATGTTGAACGTGTTTTGATCAGAGGTTATCTTGAGGGTAAAATCGCTCATGCAAAACAGGTTGTTATTCGCGCTATCCATCAGACAGGGTGTCTGGTGGGGCGCGCCACCTTTGGCTCGTGATAGGGCTGTATTCGGTTGGCTCTAATTTCTGCATATGAACTTGGATTGGAACGATGTTTATATCAAATTGACCGTTTCGACGACACGAAGACAATTCGTGTAGATAGTTTTCTCATATGAGGTCATCTTGGGGGTCTAATAAGCCCAATAGTGTTCCGGATACAAAATCTTAGTACTTCGAACACAACTTCGGCCTTAGAGATGAGACCGGGTGGCTATGGCCCAAATATCAAAGTTTGTCCTTTTGACATTACATAACTTTCTTACTTTAAGCACTTTTGCATTTGAGGCCTTCTTAATTATGTTTTCGACCATGCCAAAATCTGGTGTCAACACATCCGCAGAATAGGGCATAGCCGGGAAAGTCATGTGTGCAGTACTGTAGCCAAACTTTCATCAAGAAATTTTTCTGTAGATGCCGGTCGTATGTCAACCTCGGGAAGTACCAAGAGTGGTGCCAATCATCCACCAACGACTGCATAAACACACTCAAATTCTTCCCCGGATATTCAGGCCCCAGAATTATAAGCGACAGGAACATGGTCTTGCGTTGCATTATGGCGCCGGGAGGGAGATTAAGCGGAATAACAAACATGGGCCAGCAGCTGTATGGATTAGACGACATACCATATGGATTGAACCCATCACCTGATATAGCAATTCTGACATTCCCATCCATGGCTGCTTCCTGTGGGTATTCTATATCAAATGACTTCCATGCTTCACCTTCTGATGGATGTACAATGTTATTTGGATTGTACCTTTTCCCTTCATTGTGCTAGTTCATCATTTTGGCAGACTCTTCGATGATGAAATTGCGTTGCAGTCTTTTTATAAAATCAAGATACCGAAGAACCTTCACAGGGATTTTTAGCTGCTGCTTCTGACCCTGCTCATCGACCACCTCAATATACCGAGAGGAACCTGATACGTCTCCACCGTATCTATAATTTTTGATTGTTCCATGCTATTATATTACCCCTTTTGGATGTCTATGGGCTTTATTTTACACATTTATATCATTTTTGGGACTAACCTACTAACCGGAGGCCCAGCCCGTATTGCTGTTTTTTTCCTATTTCAGTGTTTCGAAGAAAAGGAATATCAAGCGGAGTCCAAACGTAATGAAACCTTCGGGAGCGTGATTTTTGGAACGAACGTGATCCAGAGGACTTGGAGTGCAAGCCAAGAAGCAGCCGAGGCGGCCACGAGATAGGAGGGCACCGTCCCCCCCCCCTGTAGGGTGCACCCCCCTGTCTCGTGGGCCCCTCGGGCGGCCACCGACGTACTTCTTCCTCCTATATATACCTACTTACCCCGACAACATCCAGGGAGCACCCGAAACACAATTTCCACCGCCGTAACCTTCTCTATCCACGAGATCCCATCTTGGAGCCTTCGCCGATGTTCTGCCGGAGGGGGAATCGACCATGGAGGGCCTCTACATCAACGTCCTTGCCCCTCCGATGAGTTGTGAGTAGTTTACCACAGACCTACGGGTCCATAGTTATTAGCTAGATGGCTTCTTCTCTCTTTTTGGATCTCAATACAATGTTCTCCCCCTCTCTTGTGGTGATCTACTCGATGTAATCTCTTTTTGCGGTGTGTTTGTCGAGATCCGATGAATTGTGGGTTTATGATCAAGTTTATCTATGGATAATAATTGAATCTTCTCTGAATTCTTGTATATGATTGATTTATCTTTGCAAGTCTCTTCGAATTATCGGTTTGGTTTGGCCTACTAGATTGATCTTTCTTGCCATGGGAGAAGTGCTTAGCTTTGGGCTCAATCTTGCGGTGTTCTTATCCAGTGACAGAAAGGGTTGCAAGACACGTATTGTATTGTTGCCATCGAGGATAAAAAGATGGGTTTATATCATATTGCATGAATTTATCTCTCTACATCGTGTCATCGTGCTTAAGGCGTTACTCTGTTCTCATTAACTTAATACTCTAGATGCAGGCAGGAGTCGGTCGATGTGTGGAGTAATAGTAGTAGATGCAGGCAGGAGTCGGTCTAATTGTTATGGACGTGATACATATATACATGATCATGCTTAGATAATCTCATAATTATTCGCTTTTCTTTCAATTGCTCGACAGTAATTTGTTCACCCACCGTAATATTTATGCTATCTCGAGAGAAGCCTCTAGTAAAACCTATGGCCCCTGGGTCTATCTCCTATCATATTTGCTTCCAATCTACTTTTATTTGCATCTTTACTTTTTGCATCTATATTATAAAATACCAAAAATATATTTATCTTATCATACTATCTCTATCAGATCTCACTTTCGCAAGTGGCCGTGAAGGGATTGACAACCCCTTTATCGCGTTGGTTGCGATTTCTCAGTTTGTTTGTGTAGGTGCGTGGAACTTTTGAGGAGCTTCCTACTGGATTGATACATTGGTTCTCAAAAACTGAGGGAAATACTTATGCTACACTTGCTGCATAACCCCCTCCTCTTCGGGGAAAACCAACGCAAGCTCAAGACGTAGCAAGAAGGATTTCTGGCGCCGTTGTCGGGGAGGTCTTCGCTCAAGTCAAGACATAACAAGTACCCATCACAAACCCATCTCCCTCGCATTTACATTATTTGCCATTTGCCTCTCGTTATCCTCTCCCCCACTTCACCCTTGCCGTTTTATTCGCCCTCTCTTTCCCAATCTCCTCCTCTCTTTTCTCTCGCCTTTTTCTATTTGCTTGTGTGTGGATTACTTGTTGCCATGGCGCAAGATAATACGAAATTGTGTGATTTCTCGAATACGAATAATAATGATTTCCTTAGTACTCCGATTGCTCCTCTTAATGATGTTGAGTCTTGTGAAATCAATGTTGCTTTGCTGAATCTTGTTATGGAAGATCAATTCGCCGGCCTTCCTAGTGAAGATGCCGCTACTCATCTAAACAACTTTGTTGATTTGTGTGATATGCAAAAGAAGAAAGATACAGATAACAATATTGTCAAATTGAAGTTATTTCCGTTTTCTCTAAGAGATCGTGGTAAAGTTTGGTTTTCGTCTTTGCCTAAAAATAGTATTGATTCTTGGAACAAGTGCAAAGATGCTTTTATCTCTAAGTATTTTCCTCCCGCTAAGATTATTACTCTTAGGAACGATATTATGAATTTTAAACAACTTGATCATGAGCATGTTGCCCAATCTTGGGAAAGAATGAAATTGATGCTTTGTAATTGCCCTACTCCAGGTTTGAATTTATGGATGATCATACAAAATTTTTATGCCGGTTTGAACTTTGCTTCTAGAAATCTCCTAGATTCGGCCGCGGGAGGCACGTTTATGGAAATCACATTAGGAGATGCTACAAAACTTCTTGATAATATTATGGCTAATTATTGTCAATGGCACACTGAAAGATCTTCTAGTAAAAAAGTGCATGCTATAGAAGAAATCAATGTTTTGAGTGGAAAGATGGATGAAATTATGAAATTGTTTTCTACTAAAAATACTCCTCTTGATCCCAATGATATGCCTTTGTCTTCTTTGATTGAGAATAATAATGAATCTATGGATGTGAATTTTGTTGGAAGGAATAATTTTGGAAACAATGCCTATAGAGGAAATTTTAATGCTAGACCGTTCCCTAGTAATTCCTATAATGATTATGGAAATTCCTACAATAATTCTCATGGTAATTTTAATAAGATGCCCTCTGATTTTGAGAATAGTGTGAAAGAATTTATGATTTCTCAAAAGAATTTTAATGCTTTGCTTGAAGAAAAATTGCTCAAAGTTGATGATTTGGCTAGGAACGTTGATAGACTTTCGCTTGATGTTGATTCTCTTAAAATTAGATCTTCTTCTCCTAAGCATGATATCAATGAGTCTCTCAAAGTAATGAGAATTTCCATTGATGAGTGTAAGGAAAGAACCGCTAGATTGCGTGCTAAAAAAGATAGCTTTATAAAAGCGTGTTCTTCTAGTTTCCATGAAAATAATGATGAAGATCTTAAAGTTATTGATGTGTCTCCTCTTAGATCTTGTTTTGCAATATGAATTTTAATGATTATGGGACTGATGATGAATCAACTTTGCCTAGAAGGCATCCCAAAAATTCAGAGTCTTTAGATCTTGATGCTAAATTTGGTAAAAGTTAGATTGGAGAGGTCACAATTTCAAATAACATTGAACCTACTATCTCGGATTTCAAGGAATTTGATTATGATAATTGTTCTTTAAAAGGTTGTATTTCCTTGTTGCAATCCGTTGTTAATTCTCCTCATGCTTATAGTCAAAATAAAGCTTTTACCAAACATATCGTTGATGCTTTGTTGCAATCTTATGATGAAAAACTTAATTTGGAAGTCTCTATACGTAGAAAACTTAATGATGAGTGGGAACCTACTATAAATATTAGAATTAAAGATTATGAGTGTTTTGCTTTGTGTGATTTGGGTGCTAGTGTTTCCACGATTCCGAAAACTTTATTTGATATTCTAGATTTCCATGATCTTGATGATTGCTCGTTAAATTTGCACCTTGCGGATTCCACCATTAAAAAGCCTATGGGAAGGATCAATGATGTTCTTATTGTTGCAAATAGAAATTTGGTGACACTGGATTTTATCGTTCTTGATATAGATTGCAATCTTTCTTGCCCTATTATTCTTTGTAGACCTTTTCTTAGAATGATTGGTGCGATTATTGATATGAAGGAAGGGAATATTAGATTCCAGTTTCCATTAAAGAAAGGCATGGAACACTTTCCAAGAAAGAAAGTCAAATTACCTTATGAATCTATCATGCGGGCTAATTATGAATTTAGTGCTAAAGAAGGCACTCGTTAGATCTATCTTTGCTTTTATGCCTAGCTAGGGGCGTTAAACGATAGCGCTAGTTGGGAGGCAACCCAATTTTTATTTATATTTTTTGTTTTTGCTCCTGTTTAGTAATAAATCTTGCATCTACTCTCTGTTTAGATGTGTTTTTATCTTTTAATTAGTGTTTGTGCCAAGTAGAACCTATACGATAAACTATGATGATAGTTGATTTGATTCTGCTGAAAAACAGAAACTTTGCGCTCACGAGAAAACATTCAATAAATCACAGAAACGTGTTTTTGCATTGATTCTTTTTGTTGCTGATCAATAGACAAATTTTCCAGTACGTACTATTTTTGTAGGATTTTTAGAGTTCCATAAATTTGCGTTAGTTACAGATTGCTACAGACTATTCTGTTTTTGATAGATTCTGTTTTTCGTGTGTTGTTTGCTTATTTTGATGCATCTATGGCTAGTAAAATAGTTTATGAACCATAGAGAAGTTGTAATACAGTAGGTTTAACACAAAAATAGATAAAGAATGAGTTCATTGCAGTACCTTATGTGGTGGTTTTCTTTCACTAACGGAGCTTATAAGATTTCCTGTTGAGTTTTGTGTTGTGAAGTTTTCAAGTATTGAGTAAAGCTTTTATGGACTATGGAATAAGGAATGGCAAGAGCCTAAGCTTGGGGATGCCCATGGCACCCCAAGATATTCAAGGATAGCCAAAAGCCTAAGCTTGGGGATGCCCCGGGAAGGCATCCCCTCTTTCGTCTTCGTTCATTGGTAACTTTACTTGGAGCTATATTTTTATTCGCCACATGATATGTGTTTTGCTTGGAGCGTTGTGTATTATATTAGTATTTGCTTGATAATTGTTTTGAGATATAAAGGTAGTAATGTTAGGGTCATGCTAGTGGGTAATTATGAAATTGAGAAATACTTTTGTTGAAGTTGGCAAGTCCTGTAGCATGCACGTATGGTAAAAGTTGTGTGACAAATTTGTTGCATGAGGAGTTCTTTTGATTGTCTTCCTTATGAGTGGCAGTCGGGGACGAGCGTTGGTCTTTTCCTACCAATCTATCCCTCTTGGGGCACGCGTAGTAGTACTTTGCTTCGAGGGTGAAGTAGACTTTTGCAATAAGTATATGAGTTCTTTTTTGACTAATGTGAGTCCATGGACATATGCACACTCATCCTTTTACTTTGCTAGCCTTTATTACCGCACAACTTTCGCCTGTAGCATGAACCCTTTATTTACCTTCCTCAAAACAGCCACCATACCTACCTATTATGGCATTTCCATAGCCATTCCGAGATATATTGCCATGCAACTTTCCACCGTTCCATTTATTATGACACATTCCATCATTGTCATATTGCTCTTTTGCATGATCATGTAGTTGACATCGTATTTGTGGCAAGGCCACCTTCATAATTTTGATACATGTCGCTCTTGATTCATTGCATATCCCGGTACACCACCGGAGGCATTCATATAGAGTCATATCTTGTTCTAGCTCTGAGTTGTAATTCCATAAAAGTGTGATGATCTTCATTATTAGAGCATTGTCCTAGTGAGGAAAGGATGATGAAAGCTATGATTCCCCCAAAATTCGGGATTAGACTTCGGACTTTACAAAAAGAAAAAAATGAGAAAAAAAAGAGAAAGGCCAAAAAGAAAAAAAAGAAGCCAAAGAAAAAAAAGAAAAAAAGGAGAAAAAGAAAAAATATATAAAATGAGAGAAAAAGAGAGAAGGGACAATGCTACTATCTCTTTTTACACACTTGTGCTTCAAAGTAGCACCATGATCTTCATGATAGAGAGTCTCATATGTTGTCACTTTCATATACTAAGTGGGAATTTTTCATTATAGAACTTGGCTTGTATATTCTAATGATGGGCTTCCTCAAAATGCCTTAGGTCTTCATGAGCAAGCAAGTTGGATGCACACCCACTTAGTTTCTTTTTGTTGAGCTTTCATATATTTATATCTCTAGTGCATCCGTTGCATGGCAATCCCTACTCACTCACATTGATATCTATTAATGGGCATCTCCATATAGCCCGTTAAATACGCCTAGTTGATGTGAGACTATCTTCTCCCTTTTTTTTGTCCTCACAACCACCATATACCACCATAGTGCTATGTCTATGGCTTGCGCTCATGTATTGCATAAGAGTTGAAAAAGGTGAAGCACGTTAAAAAGTATGAAACAATTGCTCGGCTCGTCATCGGGGTTTTGCATGATGGGAGTATTTTGTGTAATGAAAATGAAGCATGGCCTAACTATATGATTTTGTAGGGATAAGATTTCTTTGGCTATGTTATTTTGATAGGACATGATTATTTGTTAGTATGCTTTGAAGCATTATTATTTTTATGTTTTGTAAACTTTTATTGTGAATCATTTGGATCTGAACATTCATGCCACAATAAAGAAAATTACATTGAGAATTATGCTAGGTAGCATTCCACATCAAAAAATTCTTTTTTATCATTTACCTACTCGAGGACGAGCAGGAATTAAGCTTGGGGATGCTTGATACGTCTCCAACGTATCTATAATTTTTGATTGTTCCATGCTATTATATTACCCCTTTTGGATGTCTATGGGCTTTATTTTACACATTTATATCATTTTTGGGACTAACCTACTAACCGGAGGCCCAGCCCGTATTGCTGTTTTTTTGCCTATTTCAGTGTTTCGAAGAAAAGGAATATCAAACGGAGTCCAAATGGAATGAAACCTTCGGGAGCGTGATTTTTGGAACGAACGTGATCCAGAGGACTTGGAGTGCAAGCCAAGAAGCAGCCGAGGCGGCCATGAGATAGGGGGGCACGCCCCCCTCTAGGGCGCGCCCCCTGTCTCATGGGCCCCTCGGGCAGCCACCGACGTACTTCTTCCTCCTATATATACCTACGTACCCCGAAAACATCCAGGGAACACCCGAAACACAATTTCCACCGCCGTAACCTTCTGTATCCGCGAGATCCCATCTTGGAGGCTTCGCTGGCGTTCTACCGGAGGGCCTCTACATCAACATCCTTGCCCCTCTGATGAGTTGTGAGTAGTTTACCACATACCTATAGGTCCATAGTTATTAGCTAGATGTCTTCTTCTCTCTTTTTGGATCTCAATACAATGTTCTCCCCCTCTCTTGTGGAGATCTATTCGATGTGATCTCTTTTTACGGTGTGTTTGTCGAGATCCGATGAATTGTGGGTTTATGATCAAGTTTATCTATGGATAATAACTGAATCTTCTCTGAATTCTTTTATATGATTGAGTTATCTTTGCAAGTCTCTTCGAATTATCGGTTTCGTTTGGCCTACTAGATTGATCTTTCTTGCCATGGGAGAAGTGCTTAGCTTTGGGTTCAATCTTGCGGTGTTCTTACCCAGTGATAGAAAGGCTTGCAAGACACGTATTGTATTGTTTCCATCGAGGATAAAAAGATGGGGTTTATATCATATTGCATGAACTTATCCCTCTACATCATGTCATCTTGCTTAAGGTGTTACTCTGTTCTTATGAACTTAATACTCTAGATGCAGGCAGGAGTCAGTCGATATGTGGAGTAATAGTAGTAGATACAGGCATGAGTCGGTCTACTTGTTATGGATGTGATACCTATATACATGATCATGCCTAGATAATCTCATAATTATTCACTTTTCTATCAATTGCTCGACAGTAATTTGTTCACCCACCGTAATACTTATGCTATCTCGAGAGAAGCCTCTAGTGAAACCAATGGCCCCCGGGTCTATCTCCTATCATATTTTCTTCCAATCTACTTTTATTTGCATCTATATTATAAAATACCAAAAATATATTTATCTTATCATACTATCTCTATCATATCTCACTTTCGCAAGTGGCCGTGAAGGGATTGACAACCCCTTTATCGCGTTGGTTGCGAGTTCTCAGTTTGTTTGTGTAGGTGCGTGGGACTTTTGAGGAGCCTCCTACTGGATTGATACCTTGGTTCTCAAAAACTAATGGAAATACTTATGCTACACTTGCTACATCACCCCCTCCTCTTCGGGGAAAACCAACGCAAGCTCAAGACGTAGCAGAATCGCACTTCCTATAGTAGTTGTCATTCGCATACTCATGCCTAAACAAAAGGCAATTCTTGGGACAACCATGTATTTTCTCACAATCCATGGATACCGTTTTATGATTTTCTTCGTAACGTACATGGTTTTCGGCAGTTCATGGCCCTCAGGCAGGCTGTTAGCCCATACTCCCAGAAATGCTTCGAAGCAACCTCAGCTACAGCCATACTCGGTCTTGACTGCCATCAGGTGCGAGATGGCATCCAACAAAGAGAGCTTGGCACCCTCATAAAGAGGTTTCTCTGACGAGGCCAAGATATCCAGGAAGGCATTTGCGGTTTCCTCCGGCTCCTCCGATTCATTCGCTGAATGTGACGGAGGTGTCGGTTGTGCAGCAAAGACATCATCTAGCATGTATCTAACCCTATCGTCCTCATAACCAGCGACGCATTGTCGTATCACCTCCCCTCTACCACGGTCCCACTGGGCAAAGTTTATAAGCATATTAAAGTTGGGCATAAATCCATGCGTGCGAAGGTGCTTAGTCATCTCACTCTTATCTCTGCGCATACGTCTCTTACATTTGGCACACGGGCATTTTGGCACAATCCTCATTGGACTACGGAATATCTCTTTCAAAAACACATCAGTTTTCTTGACCTACTCTGTTGTTACTTGATTCCAACAAAAAAAACCACTATACATCCACTGATTATCTGCTATCTCTGCTTTATTGGAAGCCAAACAACAAAATGAAGAATTCAATTAAATTACTCACATCAATATTTTATTTTTTACAGGGTTGACGAGAAACGACATTTAATCCACCTATATCTCTAATAGGTAAAGATGGGTCCTAATCCCACCCGAGAATGTGTAGATTGAGTACGTTGTCCATGCTCTACCCCATTCCGAGATAAAACTTTGGCAACACCTCCCTGTTGTTCTCCAAATACACGTCTCGGCAAAATACCGAGAGAATGTGCATCCGGAGAATAATGGGGAGGCGCCGCCGAAATCCTGTCTCAGAATGGGCTAGAGCATGAACAACGTACCCAATCTACACACCCTCGGGTTGTCCGTGGAAAGCGCTGGACAATCCGAAAGAGTTATGGTGATAAATATGCAGTTGAATGCATATTTATCGATGCAACCCTTTTGGACGGGAGACGCCTAGGTTACGCGACTTGATGTGAAAATGAAATCTAGTGACATGGAAAAAAGCAGAGGAGGTCATGTAATTGTTGCTCACCCTCGGATGTAGAGGATGTAGTCGATCAGAGGAGGGATGACCGTGGACCAACACCTCCAACGTCAGAGATCACTCCACGGAGATGAAACACCACAAATCCTATAAAATTGACCGAGTGAAACTTTTTTAGCTCATCACATATCACATAAAGCATTGACTCTATATTATAAACCAACATGAAACAACATCTCAAATTGCAAAAAAAAGCTTCACTAAGTGTCCTATGAAACAACATGACCTAACACTAAACATGACAAATAACGTGTCATATGAAACAACATGACCTAACACTAACTTGACCAAACACAAAACTTACAAATATTCATCAATCCATCCATCTAACAAAATTTCATCCATCCATCTAACAAATTCATTACTCCATCCATCTATCACAAATCCATCCAACAAAACATAACTACATTCATCAATCCATCTATCTACCAATATTCATCAATCCATCTAACAAAAATCATCCATTCATCCATGCACATAACAAACTTGAACATAATGAAAAAATTGAAAAAAAAGCTCACCTTTGGAGTCGGTGCAATGGGCAAGCGGGGAGGCTGGGGGTAGGGCTGGGGAATGGTCGACGGGGAGCGGGGCCGCCACTGCAGGGCGTCGGTGGAGGGAGGCTCCGAGCCCTGGCCGCCACAGCGAGGGCCGAGGACCGAGCAGGAGAGGAAGGGTGGACTCGGGGAGGCGTGGCTATGGCGGCACGATACGAGGAGGGTGTGGAGAGGGGAGCGGCATGAGGAGGAGGTAGGCTGGTGGAGGCGGCGCGGCCGGGTCAGGGTGGCGAGGCTTGCCGGCGCGGTGCGAGGATGGGGAAGAGAGGGGCGCGGCGTGAGGAGGGGGCGGAGAGGATCACGGCGGTGGCGCGGGTCGGGGTGGAGCAGCGACGCGGCGGGGTGGGTGGGTAGCGGGGTCGGGTTGGGCGTCGATGGGGAATGGATGGAGGGGGTTCCCCCTTCGACTGGATAAGGCAAACTATGTAGACGGCTTAGCCATCGGCATAGGTTAGGGGGCCATGTGGCAAACGATGCCGATGGTCGCCGTCGGCATAGATGACATGTCATTGATCTGCTGCGCACCATCCATCACATATCTATATGTATTTTTGCATAGCTATATTTTTATATTTTTTTATGTATTATTATTTGATTAACTTACATGTAGCATGTGTGAATATAAGCATACATACATTATTTTTCGGTGGAAGGCTACATGTGTAGACCCGACGCGGCCGTTCCCCCCCTCCACGTGCCGGCGTCGGCATCGTCCATGAGGGGGCCACACACCGGAGACATGTGCCGCCTCTTCATACATGCCACCACACCTCCCCGCGTGTATGAGGGCCCGGTGGTATCCTCCGGTGGCATTGCTACCCCCAGGGCCCCAGTCCCGCCTAACCCTGGAGCAGTTGACCATGAGATCTAGCCCTTTGACTTTCCATAGACGGGCTTTGACCAGTGGACCTCTCCACCCGGTTGTGTTACATCCGCCCATAGGAACACCCGAGAGCAACATCCGCTCCAAACCAAGAGCAAGATCCCGTCCGTGTAGACCCGACGCGTCCGTTTCCCCCCTCCAGGTGCCGGCGGCGGCGCCTTCCGTGAGGGGGGGGGCACACCCCGGAGACGTGTGCCGCCTCTTCAGACATGCCACCACATCTCCCAGCATGTATGAGTGCCCGGTGCTATGCTCCGGTGTCATTGCTACCCCCCTCCCCCCAGGGCCCTAGTCCCGCCTAACCCTGGAGCGGGTGACCACGAGATCTAGCCCTTTGACTTTCGACGAACGGGATTTGACCAGTGGACCTCTCCACCCGGTTGTGTTAGGTCAGCCCATAGGAACACTTTGGAGCAACATCCAAGCCAAACCCACAGCAAGATCTCGTCCGTGTAGACCCGACGCGGCCGTTTCCCCCCTCCACATACGTGCCGGTAGCGGCGCCGTCCGTGAGGCGGGCCACACCTTGGAGATGCGCGCCACCTCTTCAAACATGCAACCACACCTCCCCGCATGTATGAGGGCCCGATGCGACACTCTGGTGGCATTGCTATCCCCAGGGTCCCAGTCCCGCCTAACCCTGGAGCGGTTGACCACGAGATCTAGCCCTTTGAATTTCCGCGGACGGGCTTTGACCAGTGGACCTCTCCACCCGGTTGTGTTAGGTCAACCCGAACACCTGGGAGCAACATCCGGGCCAAACCCATAACAAAATCCCAACCGTCTCTTCCTTATTTCCTTTGGCTCCTCGAGGTAGCACGTCTTCCATGAGGCGCCATCTCCGACCCTGTGCACACGTCCATAGGACAGCGGCTTGTCCACCAGGACCATTTTCAGTATGTTCAGGGCCCGGTTGAATGGGGTGTCCCACTTGGGCCTCGCCGACAATTATGACGACTCGTCGCTTTCGGCTGCCTTTTGGTGTTGCTCTTTCTGCAAAAGGAACGTGGATAGTTTACTAATGTGACAAACCTTGCAGTCAAATTGATTGGAAGCTAATATGATAATGTGGTAATATAACAATTACTAGAAGTCTCATGAACTCCCTCGTGTTCGGGTGCGTGTAAAAGATCTTTCTAACTTTGTCCCACTTGTACCAGGCCCTGATCCAGTCATGCTCCAGCGGGTCGGTGAACTCCGCCAAGGGGTCTGGGATTCCGAGACTTTCACGTTCTACATCCTCCTTGGCCCATATGTGCCTCTTCCCCTCGTAACCACGGCTTCCAAGGAAATGGGGAGGCATGTTCCTGGCCTGGAGTGCCTTCATTTTCTCCGACTTTGCCTTGACTTCTTCTTTACCGCAATTCTCCTTGAATTTTGCAAAGTCCTCTTCCGTTATTGTCGGGTTACCAGCATGAATCTTGGACCACGGTTCATTCTTCGCAATCGCTTTTTTCACCCAAACTTTCCAGGAGGACAAGTCGCTGGTGAACGTCACCATCGCCTTGTAGTTTATCTTTGTCATGGCGACGTCGTCCCACTACTCTTTATATTTGCCTTCATCCCGGCCGGGGAACATGAACCCATTGTGCAACTTCTTTAGGAGCATGTGCTCCATATGTGGTATCTGCTTCAACCTCTCGTCGTTGATGTTGGCGGTTTCCCTAAGGATGCATCCAAGTTGATTGCCCCAGCACGAGCGCGCTTCCTCTGGTGCCGTTGGCTCTAACTTCTTGGTGTGCATCTCCGTGACCACAATTTGTCCGATGCCAAGCTTGTTTGGTCTTTGTGTCCTCTTCTTATTCAATGCTTTACCGGCTAAAACAACATCGTTGCCGGTCTCGGGAGTGGTGTCGGTGTCGGTTGCAGTGCCGGTGTCGGGGTTGGTGTCGGGGTTGGGGCCACTGCCGCCACCATGCAACCACATCTGGTGTTCGTCCAGATAATCGAAATAGTGATTTGCTGCCTCGATGGGGTTTTCGAGGCGAGCAGAACCACCCACGACTTCGGCGTCGGTAGACATGTTTCCTATTAAACAATTGTAAATAAAAGATATAATGAAGAGAAAAAGGGGCCTATATTTGGTCGAAATGTTGATTCATTCCCCTTCCGGCAAATCCCGGGTACTCCATATGTCCAAGTTTCTAGCATGAAATTTTCGGCATGACCTTTGCTAAAAAGTGGACATATGGAGCGCCTGAAATTTGCCGGAACAAAAAATAAATCAACATTCCGGCAAAACATAGGCCACTCGGATATTTTTCGACCTTCAACCAACATTGGAAAACCAACATATAACATCAATGACATATATCATTCAAGCAAAAGCATGCTTGTACTTAAATACACAAAAATGACAAAAATAGCTACAAACTTGCTCAAACTTGCTCCTAGGGTTCATACATAGCTAACTTGCTCAAAATTTTGCTAACTTTACTAATTTTGCTACTGTTTTTTTATTTGCTACTGTTTTTTTACGTAATTTTGTTGCTACTGTTTTTTAAATTGCTACTGGTTTTTAAACTTTGCTATTGTTTTTTTAAATTGCTACTGCTTTTTTAATTTACTACTGTTTTTATACCTAATTTTTTTGCTACTGCTTTTTTAAAATTGCTACTATTTTTGTAAACTTTGCTATTTTTTAAAATTTTTTGCTACTGTTTTTTTAATTTGCTACTGTTTTTTATTTGCTACTATTTTTATACCTAATTTTTTGCTACTGTTTTTTAAAATTGCTACTGTTTTTTAAAACTTTGCTATTGTTTGTTAACTTTTTTTGCTACTGTTTTTAAAAATTTGCTATTGTTTTTTTATTTGCTACTGTTGTTATATTTGCTAACTTGCTACAAAAATTTGCTAACTTGCTAATATTTGCTACAAAAATTTGAAACTTGCTAACTGCATTGAACCCTAAATTGAAAACCTAGATGGGGATGAGGGGCAGGAGGAAGCCGGAGGGGGAGGGGGTGGGGGCAGGGGGTCGGCAGTACCAGAGGAGGGGGAGGAGGCCGGAGGGGAGGAGGAGGAGGTGGAGGCCGAAGCAGACGAGGAGGAGGTCGGAGCGGCGGCGGCGCGGAGGAGGAGGAAGTCGGAGCGGCGCGGACGAGGACGAGGTGGAGGCCGGCGTCGAGGCCGAGGGCGGGCAGGGGCTCGATCCGGCGTCAAGGTCCAGGTCGAGGGGTGATGGCCGGCGGGCAGGGGCGACGACAGCGGCGCGGGCGGTGCGAGCGACGACAGCAGAGAGGAAGGGAAGAGCTGGGAGAGTGGGGGAGGGGAATGGGACTTTGCAAAAATTTGAGACCACGCGGGTGGTGGTTAACTCAAAATAGCAGTAGCACTGGTTTAGTAACAAGCGCTATAGCTAAGTTAGCTATAGTGTTGGTTCCTAGACCAGCGCTACTGCCAAGTATTCCAATTTTTTTTATTTCTAAAATACAAGTAGCAGTAGCGTTGGGTTAGGAACAAGCGCTATAGCTAAACTTAGCTATAGCAACTTAGATATAGCACTGGTTCCGTAAACCAGCGTTGCTGCTAAGTATTCCAATTTTATTTTATTTATTTCTAAAGTACAAGCAGCAGTAGCGCTAGGTTAGGAACCAACGCTACTGCTACATTTCTTTTCTTTTTATTATTTTGTGTTTACTTGTCTTTTTATTTTGTATTGCTTTATCCCTTTTCTTTTCTGTTTACTTTTCTTTTCTTTTGTATTGCTTTATCCCTTCTCTTTTCTGTTTACTTTTCTTTTCTTTTGTATTGCTTTATCCTTACGGGCGTCTCCCTCCCACACTGCGCGAATATCACCGAAACCATGCATGCATGTAATTGGAGGGGATGCGATTACATCATTTCACCGACAACGGTTACTTAAGTGCGTACACAAAATAGATACATGTATATAAATGTAGGTTTCTGATCAGCTGCGTCGACGATGTTTCACATTGAGCTTCTTCCCTTTCTTGTTCGTTGCCGAGTAATTTAGCCCCTCCTTGTGATTTTTTGGAGCCATGGAGTACGATCTTTCTTAGGTAATGTAGTCTTGATTCTTATTTTCACGTATGCTTCATCGTCATCGTCATCTTCTCTCATCGGGTTGCCATATTGGTCATAGTCTTCCTCATTGGCGACTCCATCCATTTTGATGATGCTCCTTTTGGATCTCCTCACGATAACACGGCTGGGATTGGCCGGGTCAGTTATGAAGAAGCATTGTGTCACGTGCTTAGCGTGTACCCATGGCTCATTTTTGGTGATGACGTTAACGTTCACGGGAGTCCTCTTCGCGTCGGGTATAGACATGCACTACAAGAAATATGTCAACTAGTGACCTTCTGTCAGTGACCCTGGAAGAATTGGTCATAGATCTATGACCATTTCAGACCAATTGGTCAAAAGCTGTTCGGGGGGCTCCAAACCCTAAACCATGGCGACCATTTTGGTTAGAAAGGTCATAATTTCCTTACACGAAATGGTCACAAAGCAAATAGTGCTAGTCCGCTGCCTTATTTCTAGTTGTTAACTACCAATATAGATGGTCAGAGCCTTGTCGATTGTGCTGGGTTGTGCTGTTTTGCCTATGTGTCATGTCCATGTGGTAGTTTTTGCCCTAAGTTGTGAAGCAACCTATATTTCTGTTATTCCAAAAATTCCCAAAAAAATCTCATAAATGTTTTGGATCATATCTTCATCAACTATGTCAAAAACATTCCTTGCCTAGTTCAAAAATAATTCGAAAATATTCATTTTCCTATTCTGCTCAGAGCAGCACTTTGTGAAGGAAGTGCCACTTTCGCATGTCCAAATGGTATCCATTTTCTACAGTGCTTTCCTATGCCCAAATAACCATCCTCCACCAAATGACAGCTCAATCCATACAATATTTTGAGCACAACTTCAACATTCGTATTTATGTCCACTGTGGTACTTTGTAAAGCAAGTACCACCTAGGCTCCTCCTTTTGAGGTGAAAATTTGTGAAGACGGTCTTTTGAGTAACTAATCATCCTCAGCAAAAACTCACGCCCATTAGCCATGTGCATTTCACGTACCGCAAGTCAAACACTTGGCTGCTTATTCATGTTTGAGCATCGATCGGTCTCCTCGTGAGAATCTTATGTTGTGATTTTCTTCCTAACACCTACCTGGGGAGTGCCCAACCCACTAGACATGCCTAGGCCGCCCAGAACACATGGCAACGCCACGGTCACGCGGTGACCACGCGGCGGGCATGCGAGCTTACGCGCTCTAGACTTGGGGCCCTCAGCCACCGTCTAAACTTGGTCACATATAATGACACAATGCGAAGGTTTTCCATTTTTTTGATTTGTTTTGAATTTTTTATGGCCGTTTCAAAATGCGGTCAAAACGGCGGGCTTAACCGTTCCTAGCTAGTGGTTGAATCTTGGAAAAAAATTGATGTTTCTCTGATTAAATAGGTACTTATGTACCTAGAAATAATTTTTGGAAAAAATAAATAGCAAACTACGAGGCAACTGCAGTTCAAATTTGACCCGCTTCCAACTGAATCGGCGGGAATTTGCCTTTTTCACCAGAGGTGGATCAAAACTTTTGACACCCAAGCATTTTTTCAATTGTGCATTAAATATGGCCTAGTATTTTTTAAAAATGATTTGGTACAATTTTGCAACAAATATATGGTAAGTCCTTCACAAAAAAACCTCATTTCGGGCACTCGAAAAATGGAAAATGAATTTTCCATGCAAAGAAAATGAAAACTCCCTTTGGCAACATTGTTTGGAATTCCAAGATGCACCCTTGTGCACAATATGAGATGATTTGAACAAACTATGCCATGAATGTGGCCATGAGGTTGAGCGTTTGGGTTGAAATCCATGAATCTTCACACATGATAGCTCATTTCTGAGAATACTTTTCTAAAATAATTTCCGTATTACAAGTTTATTATTTTTCATGGAAACTTGGTCACATATAATGACACAATGCGAAGGTTTTCCATTTTTTGATTTTTTTTTGATTTTTTTATGCCCGTTTCAAAATGCGGTCAAAACGGCGGGCTTGACCGTTCGTAGCTAGTGGTTGAATCTTGGAATTTTTATGGTGTTTCTCTGATTAAATAGGTACTTATGTACCTAGAAATGATTTTTGGAAAAAATAAATAGCAAACTATGAGGCGGCTGTAGTTCAAATTTGACCCGCTTCCAACTGAATCGGCGGAAATTTGTCTTTTTCACGAGAGGTGGATTAAAAGTTTTGACACCCAACCATTTGGTTATTTGTACATTAAATATGGTCTAGTATTTTAGAAATATGATTTGATACAAGTTTGCAACAAATATTTGGTATGTTCTTCACAAAAAAACTCATTTTGAGCACTCGAAAAATGAAAAATGAATTTTCGTGCAAAGAAAATGAAAAGTTCCTTATTACTATTTTGTTATTTTTTTCTTCTAAAAACTAGGTCACATTTGATGACATGATGAGAAGGTTTTTCATTTGTTTCATTTTTTTCCAATTTATCAGGTCAAGTAAATAGCTAAGATGATCTAACATCTTATTTTTAAATTTATCACGACCAATTCAATTGGTCATAATATTGTATTGCATTCTGATTGGTCCATGGACAAGGCACACGGATCATGCACAAAACACCATTGGATCCTCCCGGATCCAACGGTAGCCGTCGCTCCTCGCCTCCCCGCCTGAGGCGAAACCCTAGCTGGCATGTTCCATCCACCCCCCCCCCCCCCCGCCTCCTTTCTTTCTTTCGTTCTCTCCCTCCCTCCTCTCCCCCGATCCAGATCCCCCTCGTCCCTCTTGTCGTCCTCGGCGGAGGCATCTGGCTGAGCCATCGGGCCACCGCCATCGACTGCGAGTGGTTCCTGGAGCGGCCGGTCATCACGCTGGAGGCGCTGCTCCTGCCGCGTCTTCATCGTCTTCTCCTTCGTCGTCACCAACCGCGTCCGAACCTCCCCCAAAGGCGAATCGGCGATGAGTTCCACCGGAGGCGTCATCGGCCGTGGCAAGGCGAAGGCGACCAAGTCGGTGTTGGGGTCGTCCAAGGCCGGGCTCCAGTTCCCCGTCGGCCGCATCGCGCGCTACCTCAAGGCCGGCAAGTACGCCGAGCGCGACGCCGACTTCCTTGTCTCTACTTCCCCTTCCCCAGCCCCGATCCTTTCTCTACTTCCTTGCCTGATCCCCTTTATTGGGTTGGATTTGAACTGACAGGTGACCTCCATGGACGACATCGACAATGAGGAGGAGGACGACCAGGATCTGCTTCCCACTGCCTCCCACTTCAATGTCGACCGCCTCCTCGCTTGTTCCACCGACTCAGTCCACTGCTCCGGCCGCCCCCCTCTGTTTGCCCGCCGGCGAGGGTTCGGCGCTTGTTTTTTCGGCGAGCGTGCTCTGGGGCATGTGGAGGAAGGGGAAGGGGAAGGAGTATGGTGGGGAAGGGGAAGGCGGAGGAGGTGTACATGGCGTCGATCGACCAGGGCACCACCAGCACCAGGTTCATCATCTACGACCACCACGCCAGCCCCGTCGCCTCCCACCACCTCGAGTTCAAGCAGCACTACCCGGAGGCCGGGTAAGCCAATTTCGTCATCTGATCCGTTCCGTGTGCCCGTGGAATTTTTGGGGGGGCTGTTCGGTTGGTAGACCCGGATGGGACTATGGAATTGTTAGTTAGTTAGTTAGTTATAAGCTGCCGCGCCTTTTGTGGTTGCTACATGCTCCGATCTATGCTGAGTGCGGAACTACAGTCCTAACTGTTGTGTCATGTCAGTGGTTCAGGAGGTCTGGCAAGCTGCTACTGTGTGCTTTTGCTGACTCGGTTGTCAGTTTAGGTGTGGTGTGGTGTCACAATTAGGATCAAGTGATTTACGTCTGAAGCTGTACCTTCGTGTCTGTTATATGCTCCTGTTTATGTCGAGTATGAAAATTTAGTCTTAATTGTAAACTCATTCAGTGTTTCAGGTTTGTCCACTAGGTGATGTGCGCTTTAATCTATTGATTTGATTGTTAGTTAGGATTCGATGTGATGCCGAAACTAGGATCATGTGCTACACTTGATTGATCTGTGATGATATCAAGATGTCCTAGTGCTACATAGTGCTACATAGTAGTACAAAGCCAAGAAAATGGATCGTGTATGCTGTATATAATAACCATTTGGACATCTGGATGTCCAGTATTACTGTCGGACAGCTGTTTGATGTGATTTTGCACCTGTAAAACTTAAACTGATTTCTACCTTCTTCTTCAGCAGGGTGATCAGGTTGGGGGGCTGGTGTCGGACGGATGGACCAACGACACCCACAACATGTACATCAGCTCCATGGAGGCGTCCTTCATGCAGCATCTCTGTGGCCAGCAGCAGCACCACCACCACGCCACTCCCGACAGGAGCATGATCCATGTGGGTAGTGGCCATGGGCTCAAGGTGCTCAAAGAGGGAGCCTCTGATAACCTCGGGTCTAAGAAGAACGTGCCACGCCCGCGTGATGTTGGTGCACGAGGCCTGCCCGAGGATCCGTGGGCGAGGTGTTTCAAGCCGCGTGATTCCACTATGAATCATCATGGTGATGGGGTTGGTGCTTCCGATGGTGAATCGGGCACCGATACAGTTCAAGCGATGGCTCCGAAGCATGGAAGAGGAGTGAGCACTTGCGTCGGAGGAAATCCTATTGACAGAACCTCAGGTTGTTACACTTTTCATCTTGTTTGCTGATTGTTTCCTTCAGTGTATGTTTTGTTCAGTTTGACAGAAGTTTAGAATTGTTACGCGGTGTTGGCTGGCTGTTAGTCTGATATTAATTCAGAATCGTTGATTTTCCTTGGTATATGTTGTGTTCAGTTCTCGCAGAAGTTCAGAATTGTTATGCAGTGTTGGCTGTTATTGTGATATGAATCTACAAGTGTTGATTTTCCTTGGTACATGTTGTGTTCAATTTTGGCAGAAGTTCAGAACTGTTATGCAGAGTTGGCTCTTAGTCTGATATGAGATGCACATATATTTTTTGCATCTTATATAGGCATTATGACATGTATCTCTTGTGCCATGCTTCGTTACCAACTAGTTAGAGATAAATCAATTCATTTGGCTTTTGCTCACTGTTTTTACTGTCCTGTGTTGCTCATACTATACGTACAGCCTGTTGTTGAACTTTCTTACCTTGACGGTTGTAGTGTAAAAAGTGAAAAAAAAGTCAAAACCTAGCTAAAACTTTCTTGCTTTGGACATCTAGTGTTAGCACTCTTAAGTATGGAGCCTTGAGTCAAGAGCTTCTTGTAATTGTAATGACTAAATAATGGCTGTGTATCTACTAGTGTCGTAGAGGTGACTGATTTTGTTCTGTACATTATAATAGCACATGCATGTGTGGAGTCCTGTTTGTTTCATATCTATTGCCTGCCATCATGTGCCATATTTTCCAAGTAGATTAGCACACGATCAGTGGTTTTTAGCAATTTTCTCATGCCCATGTGTGGTGTGGTAAACAGAGGACGACACACTAGTAACTGCACAACTCTGAAATGCTATTGATTACTCATTGTTACACAATGCATGCACCTACAGCTATCGGGATTTGTACTGGTTACCAAATGATGTGTGTTTTTCTTCAGTTTGATTGAAAAAAATTGCCCCCCTTTTTGTGCATGCATACATCTGCCCACTGAGCCACCAAAGATGTTGTAAGGCTTAATCTGTCAATGGTGTGACTCTGTGTTTACATTGTCTCCTGGTAGAATTATTATGCTTGGCTCTCTACTCTAGTAGTGCTATCTGTAGAGGCGACCGTGATTTTGGTATACACATGATGATGCAAGTATGGACTGTTGTTTGTTTCATATGTACTGCCATCATATAAATGCCTGCCATGTTCTTCATCTCCCCTCCCACTGATTCCTTCTGCATGCGTTTGTTTTGTGTCTCAAATTTGTAGAAGCTGCCACAGCTGTAGATGGAACACGAAGAAGCCCTCATGGCTGCTGCACGTGTGAATTGGTGAGCGCCACCCCATTTTTTTGGTACCATGAAGTGTTAGTTGGTACTATGAAGTGTTAGTTGATGGTTGGTTAGTTTGTTAATCAAAGTATTCTTACATGCTGTGAATATATACCGCAAACACGAGATTAAAACATATGTCGCTCCTAATTTTTGCGGAAATTTACTAGTTATCTGCAATAAAAGCTAGACATGAACCAACTCTTGCTTCTAAAGGAACATAGTATAAATTTAGACCTCGTGTGTGATGCTATAGATTTATAAATTTTGCTTTATCTTATTCCGAGTTGGCACTATAAATTTTGCTTTGTCTTGTTGATAATGCCATATGTCTTAAGCAATCAGATTACATTTCTGTTTGTTATTGTAATATAAAAAATATTCGTGATGTCAAAATTTTCACAGTGCGTGTTTCCCTTGTACTCAATATGCTTCTAATGGCTGATCCTTCCATTTTTGTTGTGGCATCTTTACTTTCACAGGTGTTTTGTGTTCTGGAAGATGGAAGAGGAAGAAAACTTATTTTTGTTGAACTAAATTTTCTGTATTCTGTTTTGTTGTATGTATCATTTGATAGTTTTGTATAGGAACAAGTGATACTAGTTTGTATGGCTTTATGGCCTGTGATGTAAACATATTTAGTGCTGAAATATGAAATTATTTGCAAATTTTGTCGAAAAGGAGGATCATTTGTACGAATATGTGAATGGGCTGAAAAGAGTATTGGACCAACATCAGGATTGAATTATTTGAATGTATAAAAAGGCTGAATGTAAACCAGAAATGGGCTGCACAAAATTGACCTATATTCTTAAAAGCCAAACGTGCATAAAAATTGATGGGCTAACCAGTTGGGCTTGGCCCACGTAGCTGACAAAAAATAACAGAAATAAATGTACTAAATGAGCTGAATTGTTGGGCTCGGCCCATGTAAAGCGTTGAATTGGACCAGGTTGAATCTTACCAACGACCTTCTCAATTGGTCGCAATTTTTCCATGTCAGATTGCCATGTCGGATCCGACGTGTCCTGGACAGACAGCCGGTGACCAAAACAAAAGGTCATGGGTTCAACGACCTTCTGTTAAAGGTCGCTAATTTCAGTTTACGACCGCCAGCTTTTGACCTTTTGTTTTTTGTCAGAAAAAGGTCGCAAATGAAAAACTATGACCTTTCAGCGACCAATAGTGAGGGTCACAAGTTGACATATTTCTTGTAGTGATGGTTGTGAAATACTTGTTTTCTCTTACGACATCCTTGACCCATCTGACACGGAACATCATTGCATTGTGCATTCCAGCATAGTCAAGCTCCCAGATCTCTTCGACCCTTCCGTAGAATCTTTCAGTTGTGCCGTTGGCATCGGTCACGCATTGAATTGTCACCCTGGAGTTCTGGTAATCACTGTCCATGTCTGTGGCCTTCGTGTAGAATGTGTACCCATTGATATCGTAGGACTGATAGGTCGCGAGCTTGGGCGCGGGGCCATGTGCTAAGGCGTGTATGAGCAATCCGTCCAAATTTCCCTCTTCCGGGGTATTTTCAAGAACTTGCTCTTTGAACCAACACAAGAAAGTTGCGTTGTGCGCTACAGTAACTTCGCCGTCCGTCTTGAGCATCCCCTTATCACGGTACTTCTTTGTGATGCTTTCTTTGTGCCGTGCCACATAATCATCTACCACATCTAGGTGTTGTACAACTACTAAGTTAGCCCTGTCAAAGTCGTTTCGTTGATCCGAGTAGTCCACGTGCAATTCCCTCCGGCCATTGTTGTGACCATCTCCTTCAAGCTTCCCATCGTGCTTCTTGACGGGCAAACCAAGAATAGGGTCTCCGACGCTTATATAATTCTTGCAAAAGGAGACGCACTCATACGTCAGATACCCCTGGACGATGCTCCCTTCGGGATGGGACTTGTTATGAAAAAAATCCTTTGATGACCCCATTCATCCTCTCAAACGGCATCATGCTGTGAAGGAATGTCGGCTCGAGGTCGATGATGTCGTCCACGATGTGGAAGTACATCTCAAGCTCACATAGTATGACAACGATCTCTTCCTGTAGCCTTCGAAGCTGCGTCACACTTATGGACTTTCGAGAGATAACGTCGAAGAAGTTGCAGAGACCAGTAAGCGTGTCACGGACGTGCTTGTCCATTATCCCTCTAATGGCAACCGGGAGTATCTGCATCATCATCACGTGACAGTCATGAGACTTCATCCCGCTGAACCTTTTCTTCTTGGGGTCAAGAAATCTGCTTATCTTCCCACAGTAACCGGAACTGACTTTGATTCCCATAAGGCACTTAATGAATTGATCGATCTCCTTCGTACTTAAGGTGAAGCAAGAAGGGGGGCAATAATTCTCCTCCTTCTTGTTGACTTTTCTGCCCCTTGCCCCCTCCTCCGTCTCCGTCTCCGTCTCCTCCATCAACTTTTTACGGTGGATATCTTTCCTGATCTTCAAATCTTCCAAGTCTTTCCTTGCCTTCGGCCCATCCTTGGTCTAATCCAGCATGTTCATCAGTGTGCCAAGCAAGCTCTCGAGGACATTCTTCGTGATATGCATTTGATCAAGGCAATAAGGTGTGTCGTGATTGGGCCAGTACTCCAAGTCCCAGAAAACAGACCTCGTTTTCCATATCTTTAGCAGCGGCTCCGGCGCCTTTTTGATCATTCCCGGTGCGGGGCATTGTTCCCAGTTTCTTAATAGCTCGTCGATTTCTGCGCCGCTCCTGTTACGTGGAGGTCCTCGAGGCTTAGCCAACCCATTGAATAGATCTCCACGCTTTCTCCATGGGTCATCCTTCTCCAGCCATCTACGATGCCCCATGTACACAATTTTCCCGGACCCGCCATCTTTCGTTGACGTAAGCTACTGAGACGTTGTATCATCCATGCACCTCGTGCATCCGCAGTATCCGTGGCACACTTGGTCTGAGGTGTACCTATAACCGAGATAGTCGTGCACCATTGTCATTAGCGCGGCTCTCATATGGAAATACTCTCCTTTGCTGGCGTCCCATGTCCATGCCGGTGATTTCCATAACGTGTCTAGCTCCTCTTGCAGAAGCCCCATATACAGGTTAATATTATTTCCTGGTTGTTTCGGCCCTTGAATCAGCATGCACATGTGTATGTACTTTGTCTTCATGCACTTCCATGGAGGGAGGTTGTACATCCATACAAACACGGGCCATGTGTTGTGGTTGGTGTTCTGGTTTCCAAACGGATTCATGCCATCGGTACTCGCACCAAGCATGATGTTTCTTGGATCTTCTGCAGCAAATCCATATACGGCGTTGAATGCTCTCCACTGGCTACCATCTACGAGGTGTCTCAGTCTCAGATCATCTCCATCTTCGGGCTTCTTCCTCTCCGCGTGCCAGCGCATGAGCTTTGCTTCCTTAGGATCTATGAAATACCGCTGCAGATGGGGAGTGATCGGAAAGTACCATATAACTTTCTAAGGAGCTTTCTTTCCTGCCTTCTTGTATCGAGAAGCATTGCACACTGGACAGCTGGTTTTTTCCGCGTGCTCCCCCGATAAATGATGCAATCGTTGATGCATGCGTGGTACCTAATGTGCGGCAAATCAAAAGGGCAAATGATTTTCTTGGCCTCCTCGACACTAGTAGGACACAGGTTCACCACGGGAAGAACTTTATTATGTAGATACTTCAAATGCTCATCGAGGCTTTTGTCTGTCCATTTGTTTTTGGCTTTCGTCTTTAGAAGTTCAAGCGTGAAACTCAAGCGGGTCACCTCGGTATCGCAACCGTCATACAATGGAGTCCCCGAGTCTACTTCAAGTTGCGCCAGCTAGGCCTCCTCTCTAGAAGCAACTCTCTCGCTAGTCGTACTCTTGCGAAAGAGGTCTTGAACATGAGGGTCCTGCACGACTGCACTTAGTAGCGTCGAAGACTGCGGCATGACTGCCTCCTCTTCTCCGCCATGTCCGGACTCTTCTTCGTCGTGTTCGGAATCTTCTCCGCCGCCGTCATTTCCGGAATCTTCCCCACCGCCATGTCCGGCGCCATCGTCTTCGTGTCGATTGGTCATCTCTTCGTCTAGCCCCATGTCGTTATTCCCTGCCATGTGGACGTCCTCATCATCATCATCTTCTTCACTTATCCACTGAGTATAGCCATCCATAAAACCATTCATCAGCAGGTGAGCCTTCAAATTGCCACGATCAAAAGGGTCCAAAAGAACTCCTTCCTTTCATCTTGCACATGGACATCTTATCCTAGTCCGATTATTTGCATACATGTCCACACGGCGGATTGCATGTACCGCTCCACCTTCCATCCACTCAACTTCATGATCGACTGCACGGTATAACAAGCAAAAGGGTTGTAAAATAAATAATGCATGCATGTTTCAAAGTCATATAAAATTTTGGCATGACCTTGCCTAAAAATAGGACATATTGAGTTTGCTGGAAATTCACCGAAACGGAAATAAATCGACATTTCGGCAAAACATAAGCAACTCGAGGGCATGTCACACTCGCACAAATCTCTCCATATATATATATCCCAAACACACATATTCCCATTCTTGAAATGAACAACTTTTTTCATTCACCTATATATCTCCCGAGAGAGCCCGGTCGAGAGAGCACACGGTAAATTAGATGACGAGAGAGACCGATCGACAGAGCACGCGTGGATGGCTAAATAGCTAGCTAGATCTAGTTGTTGGGGAGGAGAGGTGAATCTAGCTAGCTAACTAATGTAGAGGGAGTTATGGTGGAGTGGGGCATTAATGGGGAGAGGAAGAGAGGTGGGAGAAAGAGAGATGTGAGAGAGGCCATTTATGGAGGAGAGTTATGGTGGAGGGGGACATTAATGATGAGAGAAGAGAGGTAGGAGGAAGAGAGAAGAAGAGCAACAATGGTGGAGAGTGGAGAGGAGAAAGGAGGGGGAGAGAGGGCAAAGTGGGGGAGAGGAGGGGGAGAGAGGGCAAAGGTGGTACCAAGCCGCAACTAGCAGTATGCCGATCAAGTACCAGTTCTTGGTATAGTATCAAGTACGATCTGTTAAGTAGATCCTACGGGATTAATTGCCTAACAGTATGCCGATCAAGTACCAGTTCTTGGTATAGTTCCATGCCAGATGATCATCAACACCGGGTCCCCCAACAGTAATCTCTTTTATACCCCTCGCATCATCCTCATAGAACATTGCACCCACCTTCTGCTCGTCCCATCTTGTCCCTGACTGATCTAAAAGATGACAAACTTTCGTCATCCCTGGAACGTACTCGGCACCCAGAGGTACCAAGCTTCCACTCCGTGGGATCCATTGGTCATGATCGCTATTACCCTTCGAGCCATCACCGATGCGCCATACCAAGCCAGCCCGTAGAAGATCTCTCTCGTGAAGAATAATGCGGAAAGTGTATAATCCTCCAACCGGGCAGGTTTCGTTCAGAAGAACCCACAGCTCTTCCCGCACCTCTGACCCGCTCTCCCCTTCGGCCGATGCTCTTCCACTGCCCCTTGCCCCATCTCTTCTTCTCCGGCGAAAATCGAAGCATAAGCCGTGCGCTATAGTGGCCAGCTAGGAGGCGACACCCGCTGCAAGCCGCCGTGGATGCTGGAGCGGGGGGGTCACTGACGCTGCAATAGGGGGTCGTGCGGCGGTACTGCAACGAGCGGAGGGTCGCGTGGTGCTGCTACAGTGGAGCATTCATTTCGGCAGCTCGGAGCTGCGATGCAGCACATAGTGTTGCAATGAAGCTTCACCGGCAGCTGCTGGTGCTGCATTGGAGCGGGCGATGCTGCAATGGAGCTTCACCGTGGGCTGCCGCTGCTATGACGCAGCGTTCGCCAGTGCCCCGGGGCTGCGATGGAGCGCGATTGCCGGTGCCGGGTGCGGCGATGGATCACCGCCGCGCTAGGGTTGGTGTTGCAGTGTTAGTGTAGCATTGTTGGCGCCTATCGGTGGAACATCAATGCGCTGCCGGCGAGGGAGGTGGGACTCCTGCTGCGAATCATGAGGCGCTGCTTCCCCACGGCGACGCGGGTCGTTGCTTCACTGCAGTTGTGATGAGAAGGAAAAGGACCCGACAATGTGTTGACCGATCCAACGACTGCTTTTTTGCGGGGCTGTTCGGGTGATCCGTAGCTGCTGCATGCTTATTTTTTTTGACCGTTTTTACAGTACCCTATACTGCTGACAGGGGAGGGAGCAGTATATTAATATCTGACCATTGAATTTCTGAGGATAGGATTGACATTCTCTGTTTAAAAATTAAGGGAGCCATGGTCTCGTTTGCCCAGCCCAAGCGGCGGCTGTAGCGATGAGCAGCGTTCGTTGGAAGCCATCGGATGTCCAGAATTCCTGGACGTCGGTTCGGAGGTCCTGCAGCTTCATCAGACCAGCCGTCCTCGCCTGGAGAGGCGGCGGTTGTCACTTGTCAAGTCGGGTTGAAGCTGCACGACCTGCCGGAGGGGAGGTCGCCGGAGTAGACGGGTGCACAGCTCCGGCGGGACGCCGGCAGGGACCTCCGTGGAGACGAAGACGAGGCAAGAGCAGTCACGGGTGAGCGCCGACCGGTCCTGAAACACGTCAGGTCCCAGGGGAGGGGAGTAGTGGCGTCCTGGGTGGCGTGTCCTCCTCGAGCTCCTCGCGGCGGGAGGATGAGGAGGAGGGAGGGAGGGAGAGACTGGAGAGTACAATGCAACTTAGATGGCGAGGAAGAGAGGCCTAGCTCTGCAGCTTCTTGATCCGCCATATATAGATGGCCTTCGCCTGGCGGACGAGAGCCAAGCAGTGCAAGCTATACTGCTCGTGGTTTTATTGGCAAATTTGAGCAGTACCTGTCGGTTTTCACCGTTAGATTTCATGATTGGACGGCCCATATTTGTCGCAGGGTACCATATTTAGCTGCCCTTACTATTGGAAAGGGCAGTTTTGCACGAAAGCTAGGGTACAACTCTAATTATTATTTTTGAACTAGGGTACAACTCTAATTGGTTATTGGTAATACGGTATGTTCCAGCCTCCAGGATAGAGTCCGCAACTCGTGCATCCTATCTGCGGGCTACGGCGATGACGCTTCATCCACCAGACCGGCGGCGATCCGGCGCTTCTCCTCCTCCTCCTCCTCCGGTGGTCGCCACCAGCAACGACGGCGTCCTGCCCTTGGACCTTCTCTACGACATCCTGCTCCGCCTCCCCGCCGAGGCGCTCTGCCGTTTCCGCACCGTCTGCACGTCGTGGTCGTCCCTGCTCTGCCACCCGGACTTCATCGCCGCTGCCCACAACTCTAGCATGTTCCTCGCTATTGGTATACAGGATTACACTTCAAGCAATGATGTCATCGTCCTCGACATGGAGTCTGGCCACGCCGTCTCACGGGTAAACGTCGCTGCCAAACAAATTCCATACAGCAAGGCGCGCGGCATGATTCAAGACGGCAAGGTCTGTGTCGCTGCCAATTATCGGCTCCGCCTGCTCGACCTCACCAACGGCATCGTCTCCTTCTTGCCCGACCATGCACTGCCGCTCGGCTACACATTCACCTGGTGCATGGTCGGGCGCGTGAGCTCTACGGGAAAGCACAAGGTGCTCGCCATCGCCACCAGTTGGCACCAAGATTCACAGGTGTGCAAGATCCTCACCCTCGGCCTCAGTGACGGTGGCTGGAGGGATACAACGAATCCCCCGTTAACGTTGGCCGGAGGCGTCACTGTCATCAATGGGGTTGCCTACTTTCTGTCCTACTATGCTAAGTACAAGGAGTTGTACACGCACCACCAGATCATGGCGTTCTACTTTAACAACGAGGTGTGGCGGTCCACAGCGAATTCCCTCCAAGGCCCCGCAAACTGTCAATGCACCAGGTTGGCCGAGTTGGATGGCCATCTTGTTACATGCCACGCCGATCGCCTCACCTCCTCCATTGAGCTATGGTTCCTCATGGACTCGGACCGGTCTCTCTGGTTTAAACGCTACACCATCACCATGCCATGACACCAGACCCACCAGCCACTGATGTGCTATACCTATGAGTACTTCGAGAAGCCATTAGCAGTGCTGGATGACGGGAGGATTGTGATGTGGATGCGGGTGCTCCGGCAGGGGTGCAGCGTCTACGAAGAGGTATTGCGGATGTACAACCCAAGAACCAAGACATTCAAGGATGGGACAGTGGTGCCCTGTTGCAACAATATGAGACTGTTCACGTGGAATTTGTTGCATACACGGCAGAGAGGTGCGCTAGACGATGCAGTAAGGCGTCTGCTAATCAGTAGACGGCATCACTGATTTGGGCCACCATCCTCCATATCTGAAACCCACAAAACGGCTGGCAATGAACTTGATCTGATCCGTGCATCCAGTGAGACAAACTTGTAAAATTTGAAGGTTGTATGAGCACGTGTAATCAAGTTTCTCCTGGTAGAAATAAAAGTTCATCTTGATCTAACCAATGTCTTATTGTGCTATTCATGATGCTCTAGTCCATTTTGCATGTATGCAATGAGATCACCCATGGCTAGGCTGCTCCATTGGTTGAGGTTTCAAGAAGCTTTTTATGGACCTTCCCTAACTCACCTTTTGAATGTTGCACAACACTCGCGTGCTACGAAAGGAAAGGGAGTTATATCGTATGGCACTGCTGCTGCCTCCAAAACATGATTGCCCCTGCCGCTAGGTTGGATCTCAAAAGAAAACAACGATCGGTAAAAGTCCAGGGCAGACGGCACCACACGATCTGATATTTTTCCCCAGAAAAGAGACTGATCAAAATGAAGGAGCTGGCATGGTTTGGAGGGATCACGCGGGCAAGATAATTTTCACACCATGTCGCCAACAATTTGGTTAATTCTGTTCGGTTCGGGTACCCAAATGCCCAGGGTGAAACCATCACACCGTTGAAGCTGTCGTAGTTTAGCAGGAGCTGATTCATGGCGTGGAGACTTGGGAAGCAATCGATGACCTAATCCACATCATCATCTCCTCCAGAAAGCTATTTTTGCAAAACAAGGTAAGGTAACCAACATACTAGCTACGAGGAAAAAAATGCAATAAACCCAAACAGAAAACATGAAATGTAGAGGCCTTCGAGACACCTCCAATTTGTGGCTGAAACCGACCAACTTCATGCTATCAATTTATACTGGATTCCCGCATTTTGGCACGAATGCAGAGTCAAATTGTCGACGCGCATCAGGATTCAAACTTACGATCGGCATTGAATATCGAGAACCAGTTAAAAGATTGTACACTAATGGCCCAGCATACTACATACAAAGAAGCCAGATAAGCTCGTGTGTACAGTACTACACGGAACTTCTCAACTCAATGTGTTAAAACACTGAAGGGGAAGCAAGCACAGAAACAGCCTGGCCTTGGGTAGGACTCTTCTGATCAAAGGATGACGGTTCATGAGACTGCTTTGGCACGAGATATCTTCAGCGAGTTGAATGCCTCCCTGCATAATCAAATTATGACATTATATATGTTATACTGATGTGTTGAGGTAGCAAATGCATGACGACGCAATTTGGGATTCAATCTTGAGACAAAAAGGATTCAATCTTGAGAAAAAAAGTCGTATGCTCCATCTGATCACGAATATAAGTCGCTTAGGACATCAGCATGGCTTACAAGGTGAAATTTTGACCCGCCTAGCAACTTTGCGATATCAGAGCAACTCTAGCAGACCCTGCATCCCGCCCGACCCGCAAAATAACTGCCAAAATGCGGGTCCGGGCCGAAAAAGCATCCCGATCAGAACCCGCATCCCGCCCCGACCCGCAAAAAAATTTGCGGGGCGCGGCAAATTCTCCGCCCCAACCCGGGAAAACGCGGGTTTCCTCCCGCGGCTGCGGTGCCCTGCATATAAGCGGAAGCGGTTGGGGGGGGGGGACATTTCATCCCACGCTTTCTCCCACCAACCACCCCTCCTCCCGCCTCGCGCCGCCGCCGGCCGCCGCCCAAGATTCCGGTGAGAGCAGCCGGCAGGATCACGCCGGAAGGCCTCCACGCGCACGAGGCCTCCCTTCCCTTCCTCCCTGCGTCGGCGGACCGCCGGATTTGCAGATCTGCGGCGCTTCATCGCGGGCCGCCGGATTTGGCCTTTTTCCGGCCGCCGGTTGCTGCCCCAGGCGATGGAGTGGTCGGGAAGCCTCTCCCGCAGCCCATGCAAGGGCGCATCGCCGCATGCAGGCGCGGGTTCGTCCGCCCGCCACCGCCGAAGGTTTGCGGGCATGGACTCGTCCGGCCGTCCACCAGGCTCGGTGCATTCTTGTCGTTCTTGTTTTCTTTGGATTTGCTATTCTAGCCAAGATTTGGTGATATATTTTGTATCGAAAGTTGTTGGAAAAGCAAATAAAAGCATTATGATAGATCAATCTAAGTTTCACGGGCCGGGACGAGTTGCGCCAGATCAGAACACGCATAAGCCGACCCGTAAAAAAGTATATTCCGTGAATATGCTTTTTTACGGGTCCATTATGCGGGGTCTGCATCTGTGCCAGCCCGCGCCGGCCCCCAAAAGTTGTTTTGCGCAAACTGCAAATGAGTTATGCGGGTCGGCGGGATGCGGGGTCTGCTAGAGTTGCTCTAAGGAGTGTGTATACAAGTCGCTGAGGGTTGCTAAAGTGAGCCCGAGCACATTGTATTTTATCCTACGCTCCGCCCCACTGAGCGCACCCAGTTGCCCGCTTAGTTACGCCACTCTCAAGTTAACACCACCACGTCATCTAGATGGTAAATCTTTTAATTTGGTTACTTTATTTAGCCGGTTTTTTACTAGGGTCGAAACGAGAATGCAGGGTGTTGGGGGTTGAATACTTGTGGTAAAGCTTTTAGTTCTGTTATTACTATCTTTGCCAAAAAAATTACTAGTATAGGAAACGAAATGTTAAACGGGCCGGTGCATGCATATGGTAATGCGGTTACTATATATGCCATGTTTTTTACTACCATGAGTTACAAGAATGCAAGGCAAGCAACGTTGCATGTTGATAGTAACCTTTTTAGTTTTGTTACTATATTTACCAAGTTCTTTTATTAGCATGAGTAACGAGAACGTGGCAAGGGGATGTTGCATCCTGATGGTAACTCATTAATTTTCGTTACTTTATTGAACATGTCTTTTTACTAGCGTGTATTACAAGATCCAGGATAGCATTTTACCATGGTTAGTAATATGAGCCATAGAGTGAAAATGTATCAAATCGGTAAAGCATTTTCTTCCATTATCATTTACTCCGTCCTTTTTGAAAAAAAAATTATGTTTCAAGTGTATCTTACAAATGAAAAGGGAAGTCTTTAGAGTTTGCACATTTTAATTCGTTACTAGATATTAGCATGGTTTTACAAGGCTTACAAGGCAACGGACTGAACCATCTCTAATTCATTGGTTAGTAAAAAGCATGTTCTTTCATTGCTATCTTTTTTCAGGGGTTCTTTCATTACTATCTACTTCATCCTTTTTACTACCAATTTTGTGAGCAAGGCACATATAGTAATTTGTTACTAGATATTAGCATGATTTCACTAGGCTTAAGAACCAACGGACTAAACAACCTGTAGCTCTCTGTTTGGTAAAGTATTTTCTTCCATTACCTCCTATTCTATCCATTTTCCTGCCAATAATTATTAACTTCTGAAGTGATGCATACGTGGACCAGCACATATGATGGTAACAAAATTTATCTTGTTACTATTTCTTCAAGCACTTTTACCCTCGACTAACTAATTAGCGGGGATGGCGGAGAAGCGGGCGTACGCGCATACTATGGTAACCAAATTAATTCCGTTACTATTTTTTCAACCAGTTTTACCCTCAACTAACTAATTAGTGGGGAGAAGTGGAGCGACCCGCCTACCTAATTAGGCCAGCGCGTAGGATATCCTATTATGCGTGCTCGCTTACTTTAGCGCGTTATATATATCTTGTTTTGGGTAGTAAGTTACTCCCTCCAAATTACTTGTCTTAGATTTGTCCATTTACAAATGTATCTAGACACGTTTTTTAGATACACCTATTTCTAGACAAATCTAAGATAAGTAATTCGGGGCGGAGATAATATGTAATTACCTTCCATGATATATTTAGCAGTATTGACCTTGTGTTATCAGTGGACAGAGTTATGAAGGTTTAACTATGGACAACCCTAAAATGACATAATTGTGATCGAAGGAATTGAGGGAGTATCAAACTAGTGTATTGAACTGAATGGTGTGCACAACATATTCACCGTATGCACATTTCAGTATGATGCTCTATATGATTTATCAGGACACGAGTAATGGAATCCTGATTGAGGTTTACGTTTACACTAAAATTTCTGACATAGACATGGAGATGGGGAGTTGGGGACAAGTATGTTACCATAATGCGTTCTCAATCTCAACATTTGTTGGGTCCAACTTCAGACCATCTTGAAATGCATCACATGCCTTTTCATAGTTCTGAAGACATGGATTGTAGTGTCATCAGTGCATAAAAAGGGATTGGCCACAGCAGAAGGAGTAGCTGTAAACTGTGAAGTTTTATCTCACCTTCAAAAACATTTGGGCCGCCCCTTGCCTGTAACAGGCCTTTGGCCAATCAGGACGTATGATCCTGCACATTTCAGCTGCCTCCAAGGCCTTGTCTCCTTCACCCAAGTTAATCCAGCAAACGCTCCTATTTGAATGCAAGGTTACATCTTCAGGATCAAGCTTGGTTGCCTACAATAATGAATCACACTGGAAACTGTCACTTACATACAGGATTTAACTTTTTACTCACGCCTGTAAACAAGACATTGATGGGCAGTCACATCACTAGAATTAGGGGCTGTTTGGTTCGTGTCCTATCCATCCCATGCCTGGCCAGGAGCTTCCCTCAAACTTGCCTGACATCTGTTTGGTTGGCGTCCGGAGGAATCGATCCTACGCCTGACCTGAGTGAGCCTTGCGTCGTCATTAGCCTGTGTCAACTCATCGTCGTCATTAGCCTGAGTCAGGCGATCGATTTCGGACGCCTGAGTTCGTGCCTGGCGCTAAACTAGTACTGCTATACTTTAATGGGCTGGTGGGCTCGACAATAGTACATATAAAATTCTTTCTAATACTTTGCCAGGCCAGGGCACCAACCAAACACTCCTCTCACGCAGCCGCAGCAAACGCAAGTTTTTCAGGCCCAGCTCAGGCACCAGTTTTCTTCAGGCACCTTGCACAGGACGCAAACCAAACAGCCCCTTAGGTGGTAAACTGGGTGTGGGCTATTCAAGACTCAAAATAAATATATAAAGATGCAGACTTGGTCAAGTCTCCATTCAAATTATAGCATTTTCCCTCTATATGAAGTTCTGAACTCATGATGAGTTATAATACTTTGCTGTCATTTTACAAAAGACATGTCGTGCATTCCATAAAAAATACATGGGGTTTTACATGGTACTGCAGACTCTTCGTAACATACTTGTCAAGGATGCAAAATATTCCAAAACATACCATGTAGCTCAATTTAATCAGCCAAGTACAAATACAAGCCCCCTTAAATCAGGTAATGTAAAACAAGTAGGCTAACAAGTCTAACCAGGTAATCAGTCTGGTTAAAAAAATTATTCAGGTCGGTTAAGCAGCTCGTGCCACAAAAAGCATGAGTGAGACCATTAGCCCTGGCCGATTCGAACCATCAACATAGTAGTCCAAATAAAACAGGGTATATATTTCAACACACTGGAGCACAGTGGATCATTCAGTCTGACTTGGTGCTATGTACTACTCCCTCCGTCCGGAAATACTTGTCGGAGAAATGGATGTATCTAGACGTATTTTAGTTTTAGATACATCCATTTTTATCCGTTTATGCGACAAGTAATTCCGGACGGAGGGATACTTCCTACGTTCCACTAGTTGTGTCCAAAGCAAAAGCTAATTAAGCACTGAAACTAGAAAAATTAATGCTAAATAACCAGACATCTAACCTTTTCTATCATTACAACAAAAGGTTGAGTCACAGAGACAGGCCAAGGGAAAAGAAAATACTGTCATAACTAGAGATCTCCCAGACTGTTTTCAGTGAAAAGAAAATAACTAAAATCGTGTTTCCTCAATGCAGAAATGTTCTGAAACAAAGGGAGTCAAAGGAAATTAACCAACTAAGTATTCAGTGAAGGCACCAACAGCACATCTAACTTTTGTCGAAGGAATTAGCCAACTAAGTATTCAGTGAAGGCACCAACAGCACATCTAACTTTTGTCTAAGGAATTAACCAACTAAGTATTCAGTGAAGGCAACAACAGCACATCTAACTTTTGTGGAAGGAATTTAGTGAGTAGATAATAATCATGTCATTTTATTTGTGTTTAATATCTGTTTTTGATTGGCGCAATGGAGTTTCGATCACAAACAGACATATTAAAGTCAACCTTTAAGAGATGAAGCAAATCACAAGGACAATTTCCATATACTCGGTACAAGGTGAGACAAGCCAAGTACAGGTTAGTGAGATTTAGAACCTTGTACAGGAAGATCACTTGCTGTATGCCTGTTACAAAGCGACAAGCTTCCTGTTTTGGTGTGGCTCTAGCTCTATTATCGAAGGAGGCAGGCCAAGCCACCAAGCTGACACAATGTGAGGAGCAAGAAGGTGTAGCTTGAGAAGGAACCAGATAAGATAATATCTCATTTTGATTCATATCGATTATGTTAGATCACAGTCATGGGGAACGTGGAACGTGGAACTATGTCATGCTCCTCGTCCCAGGAACACAGGAACAATCTTGTCCTGGCCCTGTCAAAACCTTTCGCAAGTGTACCCTGTTCCTTGATCCCATTCTTCGACCCCATCGGCCCAGGAACTTGGTGACTGTGGGCTGGATTAAATTATGTTGATAGATTCGGCCATTGTAGTAAGACATTAGGCCTCATTTGGAGTAATCTAAGAAATAACAAGTCCATGCACCACCCTTAGGGCATCGCAACACCCAGTGGACCATGGCTTCCCCTCACGACCATTACCTTTGCTTCTGAAACCAAGACTGTAGCATTTATCCTTTACAGCATATGAACAGATTTACGCTGTTAAATTAATAAGAATGTGGATGCACCAAAGGAATGGAAATATATTATTTGGATTTTTACAAGGGATGCAAAATTCTGCAAACCATTCAACTAGTTCATAAACCACAATGATACATTAGGAGATTTTTTTTTCTTGCACTGATTAATTTGGAGCTGATAAAGCTGCTGCCTTGTGACCATGAGGTCATGGGTTCAAGTCCTGGAAACAGCCTCTTACAGAAATGTAGGGAAAGGCTGCGTACTATAGACCCAAAGTGGTCGGACCCTTCCCTGGACCCTGCGCAAGCGGGAGCTACATGCACCAGGTTGCCCTTTATTAATTTGGAGCTGATAAAAGAACATAGTACAACACATATCATGTTGAAGAAATTTATTGCAGAAACATAATCTTTTCTCTTGTATGCCTTATTTCCTTCTGATTTCAGATAAGCTGGCCCCATTTTGTACAATGGGTCGTCCTGAAACAGGCAAACTCAGAAGATCATGCAAACTAAGACCACCCACTTGAACTGAGACCGCCCAAAAGAAAATAAATGTCTTGATGTGTCAATGGAATGTAACCTTTCAAATGGGTAATAACAAAGTTTGAAGATTAAATGAACTGCAACGTTTTAAGAGAAAAGGGTTATGTCAATTTGATATCATCCACTCAATCCTATGGTGATATTCCAGCTATAAAGTTGGGTCTGGAACAAACATGTGTTTAATCTTTCATATACTTGCTACAAGTTAGGGATGCATCGAAGATTCTAAAGAATATAAAATGCTCTAGTGCCTTTTGTCCCAAGCAAGTTGGGGTAGGCTGCTCTAGGGCAAGTATTAAGACAATGATAATAATCTTAGATATGCCAAAGATCGTCGAATTCATACCTCCTCATTTGGCACTGATTTGACATACGCAAGTATCCCATCAACACTCCAATCGCGCACATATGGAATACAAGATGTTACTGGAAAAAGGATCTCAACATCTTTCCGTCTATTGTGACGTGCAGCAATCTCAATTGGCAGTTGACCTCCCTGTTAATATAAAGCAGAGACACATTTTATTTGAGGGAATGGGAGAATAACAAATACCTCTCAAACATGTATAGTATAACCGCTAGTCCGCTACCAAAGGCTTCCCCAGTAAATCCAGTCGCTATACATTATAGCTCAAACAGATGTGAAGCACATATAAATATTTCTGCAACAAGCAGTCCAGCTGACGAAAATTGAACATTGCAAAAAACACAAAGCTCACATTTTACTGCACTGAATCCACAATTACTTCTACTTCCTCTGGTCATCAGACGTAATGCCATTTTTGGACATACATGTAGTTGAACTTTTGAAATTTTAACTAGATTTCAAACATGAAAATTATATGTGAAGATTTAGCTCAACATTAACTTCCAAAATATTATAACCAATTAACAATATTAGATTCTACTATTGTACATTATAATAGAAATTTAGTGGTAAATTTTTTATTTTGGACACCTTCTTAATGTCCAAAACAGCAAGTATTTGTGACCAGAGGTCCTTCGTGACATGTTATGAGACATGTTATCTTAGGTATTTCAATGAGAAACCAAAAAAAATCAGCATCACATTTACGAGACAATCTATTTTGCTGTTTATAATACAATAAATGAGTACAATTTCATCTTTAAGGGAACTCCCACATATAGACTGACAGATGTTGCATGGAGAATGCCACGGCTTGACATCATTATAACTACGTAAGATTCAGAGGTATGGCAATACATTCATTTCCACTCGCGGGCTCACATGAGTCCCTAATTTGAGGACCTACATTGCAGCCGGCCAGGTGCACAACCATGCACACATGACCCATGTACGGTAGCATTACGGCCAGTTTGGTGCTATGTGCCTACTTAGCTTCCCACGCTCATGACAAAGGATAACATAATAGTTACATAATCAACCTTTCAACATATGTGCACCACAATCTCAACACAGAAATATGAAGGAATGTGTAAATGGTATCAAGATCATTCTCCTTCATATACACATTATATTTCAAGCGTCATGGTGGCATTGCTGTTGCAAATGCACTAAGATGCAACTATCCATTGGAGACGAAATATCAATAGTAACGTCCGTTAGTTGAATCAAGAAATAGACAATCTTTCAGAAGTACCGACACCAACAGCACAAACATGAGAAACTAAACCTTACATCATCGCGGACATCAGGATCAGCAGCAGCCGCAAGTAAAGGTTTGTAGAAATCAGTTAAACCATCATCTGCAGCGGCTATTAAGGGGGTTAGCGGTCCAACACCCTTTACATCAGCACCCGCCTAATTCAGAAGAAATTAAATAAGCATAGTGGAAATAAGTGTGCCATAAATCACACAATCTCAGAGAGCTTACTAGTCACTAAGGAAAAGAAATTCCAATTGGTTAAGGATGCAATTACCTTAATCAGAAGTTTCACACACTTCAGTGAGCGAACATGGATAGCAGCGATCAGAGGCGTATAATGTATGGCCATTGCCTTGTTACACTGTCAAGAGAAACTAAGGAATTAATAGTGTTACACGATGAAAGTTGCAAGCATGTTGCGAAAATAAATTTTGGTTCGCTACCAGTCCCAAACAGAACTTATGGCGGAAAAGTTAAATGGTACTCCCTCCGTCCGAGAAAGCTTGTCGCAAGCTTGTCGGTGGGAATACTAAGGGAATACTAAGATGCACCAAAATAGTTCAGTACTGAGCACTACTTTTGAAAATGTGTCATTTCAATGCTACAAAGCCAATTTATCTAGAAAGAAGACAACAGACAAAACAACAAGTAAAAAACATGTTGCAATAATTATGAGCATATTTTAAATATAGTAGATCAGACAATACCAATAACAGGAAAGGAGTTTACATCTGCATGGTGATTCAACAAGGTCTTCACAGCAGCATCATGCTTCCCGACAATAGCAGCATGCAATGGTGTCCCACAGAAAGAAACGGAATTAACATCAGCTCCTTTTGAGAGCAAGACTTCTATCATTTCACACATTCCTGAATTAGAAACACAGACTATTAGATATATAAACAGTACAATTCTGATGGTATAGTTGTCTGTATTTCTGTTATCTCTATAATGGAAAGGGGAATAGCCCGGTTCAAAAAAAAATTACAAGCCATACTCAAATAACAATCGGATGTGTACCAAATGATAATTCAGATTGAACATCTAATGTTGAATCACGCTAGGATCCACGTGGCTGAGATGCTCAATGCAACACCAAAAAAAGTACTAGTACATTAAGACAGGTTAAAAGAACCACATTTGACAGTAAAATGAAAATCATTGTTTAATTGTTACTCATGGAGAACAGCTATTTTAGTCTGAGTTCATTACTACTACTCACAAATGTATAGCAGTAGGTCAAATGAAAATAGACACCTTAGAAATAATTAATCTGTATATATAATCTCCATCTATCCTATACGATGGAGCTCTTTAATTTTATGGTTTCTGCCTTAAGACTATCAAATTATTAATAACATAACTTTGTTTAGATACAGCACCCGTTTTGACAGAATGTATCAAGACGGAACATGCAGAAATTATCCTATTGGTTTATAGATTTTAACTAATAGTCCCACAAACATCATATTGTTGCAGTGGCACAAACAAGGGAACAATCAGAAAGCCTACGCATTCACTCCATTAACCATGGAAACTTTCTAAATAGCTGAAGAAAAGAACACAAGCATAACTACGTGCAAACTAACTATGAGTCTATGACATGGGGCATTGCTGGTCTTATACTACATCCAATCCTTTTTACATGTCCTTTTAGAACATGTGCAGTCAAACATTTAGAGGTTTGACCACTAATATGTCGATGGCGATCAAGATTCGTCTGTTGTTATAAAGGTATAATTTCATCAGTACATATTGATACCATGTTAAAAAAGTAGTAGCCATAATGAAACTTCGAAAAATGCAAAGTCAATAAGAACAAATAAAAAAATTAGAGAGTGGTAAATTTCATAGTCGGTATCCTACCAAAACACATTGACAAATACTTACATAAGTGCAAGTTGTGACATGTGCACATAACAGTATGAACAAAAAGAAATATGGCATATATAGATGCATGGCGGGAACCTGCTCCAGCTGCCACATGGAGAGCGGTCGCTCCGTGTTCACCAGGCTTTTCTGGATCAGCATCATGATCAAGGAGATACCTCACAATATCCAAATTCCCCCAACCAAGTGCATACATCAGAGGTGTATCACCTATGGAAACCATCAGAATAAGAAGTTCAACAAAATCATATGTTCTGATTTCTGAAAGAAGAAAATCCATATTAAGATTATCTGTATTTACTATGAAACATGTCTCTATTGCCCCCTGCAGGTGTTTGTTTGAACGTCAGGACTAAGCTGGCAAGTGGGTGTCTGAAACCCCCTGCAGGTGGGTGGGTTTTCGCCAATTTTTTCCCTAAAATGCAGCAAAATTAAAGCATCCGTGTGTACATTATCATCCTACTGACTGCGTCCCTGGTGAACAGAGCAGCTTTGTCGTCAAGGCGGCACCTCAATTTCTAGGCACGCCAGGAACCGGACTCGATCTCCTGGCACCTCGAGCCAAGTGGTAGATTCTCGACTAGATCCCTGTACCAGGCGATTTTGCCTACACCTGGTCCAGTGGAGCTCACGATGCTCTGGGAGATCAAACTCCCCCTAAAGATTCGTATATTCCTATGGCAATGGGTTAGGGGACGCCTCCCCTCGCGCACTGAGGTCCGTAAGCGTAATGGACCCGGGGATGGTCTTTGCCCCATCTGTCTGGTTCCGGAGGACTGCAACCACATCTTCTTCCGGTGCCCGGCAGCGCAGTTTCTATGGAGTTGCTTCCGGGAGGTCGTTGGAGGCTCATGGTGCCATGACAACACCCCGGATTTGTTCAGGGAGGCCCTCCGGCTCCCCGGGCCTAGGCGCGCTCCCATTTGGGTCGCGCTAGGCACCCTTGCTTGGTCACTTTGGTGCGCCCGCAATAAGTTAGTTGTCGAACGAGTGATTCCAGCACGCGTGACTGATGTGATCTACAAAATGTGTGGCTCCTTGCAGCTTTGGAGTCCGCTTAGCAAGCGGAGCGATCGAGTCGTCATCGACAGCATCATGGCGGGTCTTCGTGCTTCGGCGGCTTCCTTCGCTCCTCCTCCGCCCCCCCCCCCCCCCCCCCCTCCGCCTCCTCCTGAGCCAGATTAGCGCCGTCGCGTTCTCTTTTGGGGTTTGTTTTGCTGTGCCCCCAGCATGTTTTTTATGACTTCTTGTACTTGAACCTTGTGGTTGGATGCTTGTTGTTGGATGCTTGGTGGTATGCTTTATAATATAAAGCGGGGGGAAACCCTTTTTCGTCAATTTACATTTTGCGAAACGAAAGGAGGCCGAGCCGAACAGAGCAGAGCACCTTTGTCGTCTGCGGCATCGACGTTCACGCCAAGCTGCTCGACGAGGTACGCGCACACCGGCATCCTCCCGTAGCGCGCGGCGGCGTGCAGCGCCCCGGACCCGCCGTCCCTGGCAGCCTCCACCGCCTCCCTGACGTGGCCCTTCCCGGCGTCCAGCGCGCTCGCGATGCCTGACGGAAAAAAAATTGCGCACAAATCGGAATCGAGCAGATACAAACAGACGCGCAAACGACCCAGCGGGAAACCGGCACGGGGAGAGGGAGGCGCGGGCGTACTCTTGAAGCGGCCGAGGTTGCCGTCGGCCGCCGCCTTGAGGAGCCGCCGCTGCTGCGGGCCTGCGGCTGCAGGTGGGGGAAGGAAAGGGGAGGGACAAGTTAGGGCCAATGCGGGTAGGAGGCTGGGTCGGGGGGAGGTGGGCCGCTTACCGGAGGTGGGGGGCGGCGCCATGGCTGGCGGGGGTGGAGGTGGGTAGGGTTTTGGAGGCTTGGGGCAGCGGGAATGGGAAAATGGAGAAGGGGGCGGGGCGGGCGGCGTGTCGACCGGAGGGAAAAGGAAAATGGGGAGGCACACAGGAACACGACACGACACAGAAGATCCGGGGCCGGTTTTGTCACAAAATTAATAAGCTGACCCAAAATTTGGCAAGTTCAAAATTAAGGCCATCAATTTGGTAGGTGTACTTACAAATGGTGTTTCTTTGGCTAGGACAAATGGCTTTTTTTTTCTGCTAACGACGAATGATTCGTGTCATTCGCTGACAATTCCATGAGATCATTCCATTCCATGCCACTTCGAGCCTGTTTGGGACCTTCCTCAACTCCACAGAATCTGCAAATCCAGCTACCTGAGCTGGCTTCCCGCTACACCTGGTGATTGTGATGCATTCGGCTTGTTTGGCATCTTATCCTGGTAAAATGTACAATAGCATCACCATGACTGCAATAGGGAAGATAATTCAGATTGAACATCTAATGTTGAATCACGCTAGGATCCACGTGGCTGAGACGCTCAATGCAACACCAAAAAAAGTACTAGTACATTAAGACAGGTTAAAAGAACCACATTTGAGAGTAAAATGAAAATCATTGTCTAATTGTTACTCATGGAGAACAGCTATTCTAGTCTGAGTTCATTACTACTACTCACAAATGTATAGCACTAGATCAAATGAAAATAGACACCTTAGAAATAATTAATCTGAATATATAATCTCCATCTATCCTATACGAGGGAGCTCTTTAATTTTATGGTTTCTGCCTTAAAACTATCAAATTATTAATAACATAACTTCGTCTAGATACAGCACCCGTTTTGACAGAATGTATCAAGACGGAACATGCAGAAATTATCCTATTGGTTTATAGATTTTAACTAATAGTCCCACAAACATCATATTGTTGCAGTGGCATAAACAAGGGAACAATCAGAAAGCCTACACATTCACTCCATTGACCATGGAAACTTTCTAAATAGCTGTAGAAAAGAACACAAGCATAACCATGTGCAAACTAACTATGAGTCTATGACATGGGGCATTGCTGGTCTTATACTACGTCCAATCCTTTTTACATGTCCTTTTAGAACACGTGCAGTCAAACATTTAGAGGTTTAACCACTAATATGTCGATGTCGATCAAGATTCGTCTGTTATTATAAAGGTATAATTTCATCAGTACATATTGATACCATGTTAAAAAAGTAGTAACCAAAATGGAACTTCGAAAAATGCAAAGAAGTCAATAAGAACAAATAAAAAAATAGAGATATTGGTAAATTTCATAGTCGGCATCCTACCAAAACATGTTGACAAATACTTACATAAGTGGTGACATGTACACATAACAGTATGAACAAAAAGAAATATGACATATATAGATGCATGGCGGGAACCTGCTCCAGCTGCCACATGGAGAGCGGTCGCTCCGTGTTCACCAGGCTTTTCTGGATCAGCATCATGATCAAGGAGATACCTCACAATATCCAAATTCCCCCAACCAATTGCATACATCAGAGGTGTATCACCTATGGAAACCATCAGAATAAGAAGTTCAACAAAATCATATGTTCTGCTTTCTGAAAGAAGAAAATCCATATTAAGATTATCTGTATTTACTATGAAACATGTCTCTATTGCCCCCTGCAGGTGTTTGTTTGAACGTCAGGACTAAGCTGGCAAGTGGGTGTCTGAAACCCCCTGCAGGTGGGTGGGTTTTCGCCAATTTTTCCCCTAAAATGCAGCAAAATTAAAGCATCCGTGTGTACATTATCATCCTACTGACTGCGTCCCTGGTGAACAGAGCAGCTTTGTCGTCAAGGCGGCACCTCAATTTCTAGGCACGCTGGGTAATTTACATTTTGCGAAACGAAAGGAGGCCGAGCCGAACAGAGCAGAGCACCTTTGTCGTCTGCGGCATCGACGTTCACGCCAAGCTGCTCGACGAGGTACGCGCACACCGGCATCCTCCCGTGGCGCGCGGCGGCGTGCAGCGCCCCGGACCCGCCGTCCCTGGCGGCCTCCACCGCCTCCCTGACGCGGCCCTTCCCGGCGTCCAGCGCGCTCGCGATGCCTGACGGAAAAAAAATCGCGCACAAATCAGAATCGAGCAGATACAAACAGACGCGCAAACGACCCAGCGGGAAACCGGCACGGGGAGAGGGAGGCGCGGGCGTACTCTTGAAGCGGCCGAGGTTGCCGTCGGCCGCCGCCTTGAGGAGCCGCCGCTGCTGCGGGCCTGCGGCTGCAGGTGGGGGAAGGAAAGGGGAGGGACAAGTTAGGGCCAATGCGGGTAGGAGGCTGGGTCGGGGGGAGGTGGGCCGCTTACCGGAGGTGGGGGGCGGCACCATGGCTGGCGGGGGTGGATGTGGGTAGGGTTTTGGAGGCTTGGGGCGGCGGGAATGGGAAAATGGAGAAGTGGGCGGGGCGGGCGGCGTGTCGACCGGAGGGAAAAGGAAAATGGGGAGGCACACACGAACACCACACGACACAGAAGATCCGGGGCCGGTTTTGTCACAAAATTAATAAGTTGACCCAAAATTTTGGCAAGTTCAAAATTTGGCAAGTCCAAAATTAATAAGTGTACCTACAAATGGTGTTTTTTTTTGGCAAGGACAAATGGCCTTTTTTCTACTAACGACGAATGGTTCGTGTCATTCGGTGACAATTCCATGAGATCATTCCATTCCATGCCACTTCGAGCCTGTTCGGGACCTTCCTCAACTCCACAGAATCTGCAAATCCAGCTACCCGAGCTAGCTTCTCGCTTCACCTGGTGATTGTGATGCATTCGGCTTGTTTGGCAGCTTATCCCGGTAAATGTACAATAGCATCACCATGACTGCAATAGGGAAGTAGCAAAGGCGAACTCACCTTGGGTTTGGGTGTGAGGGGGCGAGGGCGAGGAGGTGGGCTGAAACGACGACATGGTAAGCACCAACATCAATGACGTCAACGTGGGCGTCTCCTACCAGTGGGGATGTTGCTCCTGGCTAGCAGCGGGGGAAGTGCTCCTTCGGGACAGGATCAGGCGGGAACGGGGCTGGAAGTAATGGTCGGATCTACCAATAGTGAGGCTTGCCAACTGACGAAGGGGTGGAATGGGCGTACCGGTGGGGACCGGCGTCCGGCTGTACTAGGTAGGTTACAAGCGGGAGAGATTAGGAGGGTAGCGATTTTTTCTTTTTCTTTTCTTTTTTTGCGAGAAAACTTTCAATTTATTCATCAATTGTCAATGTAGTATAAAGAATAGTACAAGTAAAATTTGCATCCAGGTCCGTACACCATCTAGTGACGACTACAAGCACTCGAGTGAGCAAAAACAATGACACGCATACGCAGAAGTTCAGTGCACCAATCTGCCAAAAAAGCAGCTGGAGTTTTTTTTATTTCCTAAAGGCTTGTCGCAAAGAAGGGTACGAAGCTTTTTCTACCGGCAGAGGATCGACAAGTCAGAATTGTCGATGTCATTGCTAGATAGTATTGACAGATGGCGGACATTTGGAGGAATTCTTCTAAAGTCATCCTTCTTCTTCACAATGTAACAATCATCCTCTGAAACTTTCTGTGCCATATCATGCAACAAGTCATGGATTACGTATTTACCTTGAACTTTTTGAAAGAATGGCCGATTTAAAAGGTCATTGAAGTATTGACATCCAATATCTTGAACGGGAATAACACCCTGGCGTTTCACAAAGCCTTCTGCCGCCCAAATTTCAGCTAAGCTGTCCTTTTCAAACTGCTTATCTTTGGGGTACACAGCACAAAATGAGAAACATTTCTTCAAGTGGAACGGTAAATACATGTAGCTCAATCGAAGAGCTGGCACAATATCAGTTGCCTCTTGGTCCAACGCCCACAATTCACTGTCTAGTATACTATTCCAGTGTGATGTATGAAGGTCACTCTGTAGCATGCGTCCAAGAGTTTTAGCAGCTAAAGGAGAGCCCTTCAACTTTGGAAGTATCTCTCTACCAATGTCTTCCAAATCTGGAAAATCATTCGAACTCTCAGACCCAAACACACATAGTTTGAAGAAATTCCAGAAGACATCATCCTTTAATCCTTCCAATATAATAGGTTCCATAGTGTGCACTAACTCAGAAACCTTTTGTGATCTAGTGGTGACCAACATCATACTTCCTTGTAGCACATTTTTTAATGGTGCACAAAACTTTTTCCAGCACATGCCATCTTCCTTCAGAGCATTATCCCACATATCATCGAGGACAATCAAGAACCTTTCATTGCTCAGTGTGCCAGAAAGAACAATCTGAAGAGAATTTAGATTGTCAGTTTTTGTCTTTTTACCTGTACAGGATTCTATAGCCTCTTTTGTTAACCTCTTCACATCAAAATCATCCGAAACACAAATCCAAATTATTATTTTGAAGTGAGACTTCACTAGTGGATGACTACAGATATGCTGGGCCAAAGTGGTCTTTCCAACACCCCCGATTCCAACTAATGGTAAAACTGGAAGATCAGCTAATCTTGATTCATTACTAACTTGATTGCTTGTTGACGCACCATCTGCACTAGGTTTCCACTTGCGTTTTGAACCAGCGCTACTATTTGTAGGCACATTGAGCAATCTCATCATCTTCTTTAGCAGCACATCACGACCAAATATTTTTGTTTCATTGCAAAATGAGGTAGTCTCTGGCCTGACTGATTTGTCAAACCGTGGTGTCGCTTCACCCAACCCCATTTTCTCTAGGCATTCGGAAATATTAACCAACCTTTTATCGATATCATTCACTTTGCTGAAGCTACTAAAGAAGCCAGTAATAGATAATTTGTTCGCATTGCCTTCCACTATCACCTTATGGCTGTACCATCTGAGATCATCAAGAAGGTCTTCAGCATCGTAGACTGCATCCTTGAGCTTTGGAAGGAGGATCGCCACACTATCCTTGTGGCTTCTCCACTCTGCTCGATCGATGAGGTCATGCTTTGCAGGAAGAGTATCACTCAGGAATTCCAAGCCACTTTGCAACTGAAGTAGATCATTTTGATACCTTTCCTCAAGAGTGCCAACTGAAGTATTGTTGTTCATTATATCCATGATGATGGCAGAAGTATGAACACTTCCTTTCTCCCTGTTGACAAGAATGTACACAATGAGCAAATATATTTTGTGGTCAGAGGCTGCTAATAAAGGTATAAATACAATAAGCTAGATGTGATGTGATTATATACACCACATTTCTTTTCCAGAGTAAAGTATTAGTTGTGCGACTACCCTTTGAACCATTGTTTCCATATGTATAGTTTAGAGAAATTTCTTATCTAACACTGTATAAACTTTGTTTCCTTCTTATTTGACATTTTTTTTGTAGTTGGACGTAATTTCCCTCTTCTAATAATAATAAGGAAAAAGAAGAAGAGGCCGAATCGGCCATCCTTCACGATTCCCTGATCCGACGCGTTCGTCTCCTCCACATTCTCCCTCAACCCTAACTGGCCGTCGTCAATGTGTTATAGTTTTGAGCCAGCTAGCAATGAAGTCGCAGACTAGCTCTTGACGGCCCGGATGTAGTTATGGAGGTCATACGTGCTACCGGGGCACTGGAAGCTCGTTCAACCACGTTTTGTCGACCCCATAAGGCTATGGGTATCGAGGGTGTTGTCGATATCGCCACCCGCCACGTCCACTGTTGTGAGATAATCGCTAAGCCAGTGATTTGGCTTCGAATCTCTGGCGTATTCATCAACACCGCATACGATGAAGGGCTTTGTAAAGGGATGGGTTATTACTTCATAGGAGAAGCATGATGGTGCATTGCTGGCGGTGAGGGGTGTCGAGGTCGCTGCTGGCTCGTAGCTATATCCATACCGTTCCTTTTCCCGGGCTCCGATGCGATCACGGTGGCCGGGTTGGTGCCTCAAATGCTCGTGCATCGGTGGAGGCCAGGGAAAAAGTGCTGGTTGTCGGCCTATGATTGCCGACATCTGTTGACGCAATTTTCTAGGTTAATCGTCTGGTGGTGCCATCACTCTGGGTTGAGAGCCCTGGCGATTGTGCTGCCGGGGTTGTCCCGCTGTGGAGAGAACACCATCGTTGTTGGTGAGACGAAGTATTGAATTGCTCACGTTTTCCTAGAGCACAATGGCGTTTCAGAGAAGGGTTTGCAAAGAAGCGATGATGTTTGCGCCTAGGACGCCCAAGATAGCTTGGAGCCGCTCAGTGAGTGTTACGGCTGCCTCCAGATTTTAGGCCGGAGTTTGTACGAAATCAGGCTCGTTGATGTTGTCGATGCCGTTGGCCATCTCGCTCTTGGAGTTGCAAGGGCGTTGGTGGTTAAGCAGGATTGGCGGTGAGCTTGCCTGTAGTGCTTGTTGGTCATCATCTCTGTCCAACAGGCATGTTCTACTACGGCCTCGTCCTTATACTTGTGCGGCTGCAGATTAGTAGAAACTATGTCTTGCCTAATGGCCTCCATGGCTATGATAGTAGGATCATCCCTAGCTAGGGGTGTGCTTAGGAGCCATAGGTATTCATACCAGATGATTGTTGGGGTCATCATTAGTGCAGAAAATCCCGATGGGCCAGCTCCAGGGGTCATGAGAAGCCCAGAGGTCCAGTCCTTGGAGCGTGAAGCTAAGATTGCTCCTAACAAAGGTTTTTGAAGCCAGAGGTACTAACGGAGCTATGATTGGAGGGGCGGTGATCAAAGGGGTGGTGGCCGGTGGTAGCATGATCGTGAAGGAAACCCCACTAGCTAGAGGCGGAAGACCAATTGTTGCTCGTGTTAACTCCAGAGTTGTGCCCAGGGCCATCATGATGACCCACTCCAGCATGATGGCCTCTGGTGGGTCGTCGTCTTCAGTTTCTGGGACTGAGATGAGCCTTGCAAAGTTATCCCCGCAGATTTCTGTTTTCGGGAGTGAGACGAGTCTTAGAGAGATATCTCCATTGTCCCAGAAATAGTCATACTAGATGCAATCCTCCTGCTCATGAACGTCAATGAGTGGGCGATTGGTGCACATCATGGCGACCAGATTGGATGCCTGGACAGTCTGGTGGGTTTCTATAGTCGTTGTGCAGCATCCCAATCCAGAGATTGGGGCGTCGTCTTTAATCACGGGGTCGTATATGGTCGATTGTCGCGCCCAAAGCTGGGTTTCGGGGCTAGGGCTACGGGAGCATACTCCAAATCCTGTTTGGGGGTCACGTCTATTTCCCGGGGAAGTTATGGCACATGGAGTAATAGATCGCAGTAGCGGTCAATGATGAACTCAATCATGCAAAGAGAAGGGTGCGAACGGGGGAGGGCGACAAGTTGATGTAGAGCCGCCCAGCCTCATTCGCGAAAAAGGTGAAGCCGAAGTAGAAGCTCTGTCCTGGTATTATGCTACCAGGCATGATTGGAGATCCGACCTGGGTTTGATTTCCTGCTGGCGCTGCCCATGCCCGGCAAGCCAACTGATGGTACCAAAAGACGACAGTGTCCTCGGTAGGGTCGAGAGCGTGTGGGATGTATATCAAAAAAGGCTTTCGCCCGGCTTTATATATAAAGCAAACATCAATATCATCCGAAACAGACGCACGCCAACACCACACACACCGAAGGCAGGATACAAAAGCGATGAGCGCAGCAACACCACCCCTAGCGCACTACCACGAAGAGATGAAACTGCATACAACGAACCGTGGACTCCAAGGCAGCGCCTTCAGGAAGGATACGACACCGGAGCGCCGCCACCGCCCAATCCGAGGATCAGAATTTCCCCTGGAGCCACACGACGGGTAGTGAGAGCCACGACGACGCCTTCAAGAGGGAACAAGCTTCGCCGTCGCCGGTCCATCCGAAGATAGAGCAGGTTTTCATCCCGGCCAACACTCGCCGCCACCGAACACTACACCCCGGCTACCACGCCGCCCACACGGCCATGGCCACCGGGCAGCGCCAAGACACGGGCTCTGCACAAGAGCACCGTGCTACCACCACCAGGGCAGCCGCCCCGGCATCCAAGACCTTGACACCACCGCACCCAAGACCCGACGCTACCCCAACTAAAGAGACGAGTGGAAAAGGACCCACCTTTGCACCCCTGGTCCACCCCCAGCGTCGAGATCCAATAGGTCGGCCAGCACTAGCATCCATCGACCCATCCTGCAGCCCGGAGCGCGAGACGAGTTCGGTCCTGCGGCACCATGGGGGGGGGGACGAGGTCAGTCCTGCCGCACCGTGTGGGAGACAAGCTCGGTCCTGCGGCACTGTGCGCGAGACGAGCTTGGTCCTACTGCACCGGGCGCGAGACGAGTGAAAGGGTCAACCCTTCAAAGGGAGTAGCGATCAGGCGCCGAGGAGATGGGGTGAAGGCCGAAACGGCCGATCGCAGACAAGCCGACGTCGGAGAAGGCTAGCCGCCACCGCAGGCACATCAGCCAAGCCACCATGAAGCCGCCACGACACCGGGAGTCCACCACCGCCGGACCTCCACGCGTCGCCGCCCATGGCCGGAGCAACGGCCACACCCGGCCGCTGCTCTACCCACGTCCTCCGGCGAGCTCCTAGCGCCGGAGCCGCCGGGCACGCACCACCGTCGCCACGCGCCGCCGGACAACCCCCACCGCCAAATCCGGCCGGATCCAGCAGGAGGCCGACCGCGCGCCACCTCCCGAGACGGGAGCGCCGCAGCCGCCCCGCCACGCGCGAGATCCAGGGCGCCGGCGTGCCGCCACCAGTTGGCCGCCCCGCGAGTCCGCCACCGAGCTGCTGAACCCTGCGATGTCCAGCGCCGCTGCTCGAGGAGGCCGCCTCGCGCGGATACGTCTCCAATGGATCTATAATTTTTTATTATTCCATGCTATTATATTATCTGTTTTGGATGTTTTATGCTATTTTATATGATTTTGGGCTAACCTATTAACCTAGAGACGACTGCTAGTTTCTGTTTTTCCTTTTTTTTTTGAGTTTTACAGAAAAGGAATATCAAACGGGGTCCAAACGAGCTGAAAATTCCCGATGATTTTTTATGGACCAGAAGAAGCCCCCGAAGCAAAAGAGTTGAGCCAGAAGAGTTTCGAGTCATCCACGAGGGTGGAGGGCGCACCCTACCCCCTGGGCGCGCCCCCTACCTCGTGGCTGACTCGGAGACCCCCCCCCCCCCGACATGAAACTGACGCCAAAAATTCCTATAAATACAGAAACCCCCGAAAAGAAACCTAGATCAGGAGTTCCGCTGCCGCAAGCCTCTGTAGACACCAAAAACCAATCGGGACCCTGTTCCGGCACCCTGCCGGAGGGAGAATCCATCACCGGTGGCCACCTTCATCATCCCAGCGCTCTCCATGAGGAGGAGGGAGTAGTTCACCCTCGGGGATGAGGGTATGTACCAGTAGCTATGTGTTTGATCTCTCTCTCTCTCTCACTCTCTCTCTCTCTCTCGTGTTCTTCATATGACACGATCTTGATGTATCACGAGCTTTGCTATTATAGTTGGATCATATGATGTTTCTCCCCCTCTTCCTTCTTGTAATGGATTGAGTTTTCCCATTGAAGTTATCTTATCGGATTGAGTCTTTAAGGATTTGAGAACACTTGATGTAAGTCTTGCATGTGCTTATCTATGGTGACAATGGAAAAGTCACGTGATCTACTTGATGTATGTTTTGGTGATCCACTTGCGGGTTCAGTGACCTTGTTAACTTATGCATAGGGGTTGGCACACGTTTTCGTCTTGACTCTCCGGTAGAAACTTTGTGGCACTCTTTGAAGTTCTTTGTGTTGGTTGAATAGATGAATCTGAGATTGTGTGATGCATATCATATAATCATACCCGCGGATACTTGTGGTGACATTGGAGTATCTAGGTGACATTAGGGTTTTGGTTGATATGTATCTTAAGGTGTTATTTTACTACGAACTCTAGGGTTGTTTGTGACACTTATAGGAATAGCCCAATGAATTGATCAGAAAGAATAACTTTGTGGTGGTTTCGTACCCTACAATAATCTCTTTGTTTGTTCTCCATGATTTGTGACTTTGGAGTGACTCTTTGTTGCACGTTGAGGGATTGTTATATGATCTAATTATGTTAACATTGTTGAGAGAACTTGCACTAGTGAAAGTATGAACCTTAGGCCTTGTTTCGACGCATTGCAATATCGTTTTCACTCACGTTTACTACTTGCTACCTTGCTGTTTTTATACTTTTAGATTACAAAAATCCATATCTACCATCCATATTGCACTTGTATCACCATCTCTTTGTCGAACTAGTGCACCTATACGATTTACCATTGTATTGGGTGTGTTGGGGACACAAGGGATTCTTTGTTATTTGGTTGCAGGGTTATTTGAGACAGACCATCTTCACCCTACGCCTCCCACGGATTGATTAACCTTAGATCATCCACTTGAGGGAAATTTGCTACTGCCCTACAAACCTCTGCACTTGGAGGCCCAACAACGTCTACAAGAAGAAGGTTGCATAGTAGACATCACGCGCCGACGTCCCGCGAGTAGGGGGAGAAGGGCCCCGCCGTCGCTGTGCCCACCGGGCTTTGCCCTTCGGAGCTCGCCGGTGGTGGCGGGGGGGAGGGGAGGTAGGGCGGGGCCGAAGGCTGCGGTAGCTAAGGATCCCCCCCCCCCCCCGACGCGGGCGTGACGCGCGGGGGGGGGGAGGGGAGGGAGGGGAAGAGAAGGGGAGGGTGGAGCATGGCGGGCCTGCGGCGACGGGAGCAGGCAAGGGGGGCGGCAGCGGGAGGGGAAGAGAAGGGGAGGGTGGAGCATGGCGGGCCTGGAGGCGCACGCCCGGCGGCCTGCGGCGACGGGAGCAGGCAAGGGGGGCGGCAGCGGGAGGGGGTGGGAACCCTAGTGTCAGTTTATTAGACCATACCAATGGCAATGCAAGCCGTGCCGGATGTATCAGAGGGGAACACACATGCGGATTTTACCTAGGTTGAACCCCTCATGGTTTGAGGTACCACCCTACTCATGTTTTGTTTTTGATTAATGGCACAAACTCCTCGTCTGTGGGGGTCACTGGTTTGGATATTTCTACTTTCCTAGTGAGGTCTTTAAGATGAGTCAGATGACCTTTGGCTTTCCCCCTCAACTTATAAAAGGGGAATAGCTAGGGTTTACAAATTTCCTAACCGACCTTGGTACCGAAACAACAAAGAGATCATTGCCTTGTGAGCCAAGATGGTAGTCCTCTAAAAGTCAGGCTTCCTATCGATCAAGGGCCGAGCCTAAAACCATGCTACCTGGGACTGGAGGACGATGCATTGACGGGCTTCCCAGAAAAGGGCCACCCTAGTACAGTGTACCGTCAATGGTCACCTGCAGGCCTAGGGGCTATCATGCAAAAACTGAAGTAACAAAAGGCAAGCCTCGGTTATCAACCTAGCCATGAGAATGACCCAAGCCCAGGGGTTATTGGGAATACAAGAAGAAAAATTGAAAGTAAACCAAAATGCAAAGGAATGGATGCCCCAGGCCCGCTTTGTAGGAAACCAACACCAAGGCTTGGGGGGACTAAAAGCGCTAAGACAAATCGGCATGTCTTCTCGCCATAGAGATCGCATCGGTCTCCAAGTTTGCAAAGGGATATTCATGGCGCTTGAGCCTGGGCTCGATATTCTGATACAGCCACCTTTGTTTCTTCTGACACACCAGACTGGCCTCGTTATCCTTCAAATGTGGCCCTGACATTGAATATGTTTGGTTAGCGACCGCGACCTCCTTGATCGACTCTAGTAGCATGACCTGGGGAAAAAATTTAGATCTTTGACGCCCTTGTGCTCCAATGAAAAAGTGGGTGCGCGACATAAATACGCTCACCGGCTCCGGGTTGGTACATTTTGTAGCAAGCATCACAACCGGAGCTGAAACTTTGGACCATGTGCCTTCATAATGGCGAGGGGCACTCGAGAACACGGTCTAGGCTACAGGCCAGGCATAAACTCTTTCTCCAAAGAGGCCCCATCAGGTGCCGTGGACCCAGCAAGCTCCGCGTGGTCAAATGGTGTCACATACCCTAAACACTCCACATATATGGCCTCGCCTTGACCTACGACGTTGGCTATCTGAAATGATGAGGCCATCACATCGAGCCCGAACGCTCCACTGCATGTCACCTCGCTTGTAAAAGGAGTAGATAATTGGCACTTGTGGCCCGCCAGCTTCTTCTCGGGTGACTTCCAATACCTACGGCGGAAGATCGAGGGTAGCAAACAGCAACACCAAAGCAAGCACTTGCAAGGTAGTCTATGGCTAGCACTTACCCGCTCTCCTCCGGCGGCTTCCGGGCAACCATTTTTGGTTACTGCAAAGGAATAACTACCTCGGACCATGGTGCAAAACCTAGCACTGTTGCGCCAATTCTCGACTCGGATAGATCCACGATTCCTACCTCAGCTTCGGCACGAGGCCTCTTCAAGTGTTCCAAGTCAAAAACTTGAGTATGATCTCCAACGCCATAAGAGTTTGGGTTACGTTGTTTCTTCAGCATCGACGAAACAACGGATGTGCTGGCCCCACTAGTTAGGGATCGCCTGGGAATCGCCCTTCCTATATATAAAGTGTTACATCACTACCAACAACACTTGTAGGGGCAACGGAAACAGAAAGGAAAAGGAACTAAAGCCCTGCAAAAGTACCAGAATAAGTGTGGGCTCAGAAGGATGATGAGGCAAAAATTGAGATAGAGCATAATGGAGACTCACATTTTTGGGAGATAGCCATGACAAAAATGTTGTACAACCACATTGAGAGAAATTTCCGTCAAGGTAACATGGGTCACAAAGTGCATTGTTACTTCAGTCCTAGCGGAGCGATGTCATCCCACTACAGACGGTAGGAACCGTTGGACCCCTCGTATTCATACATGACATGCTTCCTCTTGGTTAAAGGCGGGATTTTACCTTCCAACGCCATAATCTGCTTCCCCATAAGTATGATACCGTTAAGGCGCTGAAACCCCTTAACCAGTAATCCAACCTCCTATGTAGGTCGGATTTATAGCTTCTAGGAGTCCCTTTCCTTCGGTGGAGTATTGGAGAACTCTGGAATCCCATGGTTTTCATAATACCCAGAGAAGTCTGGGGCGTCATACGAGACCTTCTACCACACCGGGGGTGTTTCTAGTAGTGGGAGCACGAAATAGCTGGAGTCTGACATCAAGTAATGTTAGCTCCCGCGCAACCATAAGCCATGTTGTCATCTCCCCGCAGATTCACACAGGAGAAGTAGCACTAGAGCCTGGAATGTGGTTAGGTCCCTAGGACGCACTCGCATAATGTGATGAGGTTTGCTATGTGGATAACTTCGTTGGTATAAGGTGATAAAGTCAGTAACAATTGTATCGAAGGAGCCCGTTGATGAATATATGCAGAGGCATAGACTGGTCGTGATAGAGAAACAACATGGTGATAAGGTGATCGCAATCATCAGGTGCCAGTAGGGCTCTCCTTCTGTGCCGATAGCCACAAGAGCTTGGTTTGTGCCGGAAGGAAACCCTGAGTCATCAGATCTTGGAGATGGCGCCATGTCATGGAGATACCGACCATCTCCCTTTTCTCCTAATGATGGTGGGCACTCCCTTGATTTCATGGGAGCACCCCCAGGGCATTCTCGCCGATGGCATGACCACATCTTTCACCGCCGGAGGCCGAGCTGCTCCCCTCCATCGGAATGATCTTAGGTTGCAAGGAAACATAAGACAACGAAACTCGATATCTCGCAACAGTCCAATGGTGAGCATGAGGAGGAATAAGGGTGATTGAGACGTGTATCAATATCCTATCGCCCCTCTCTCTCTTTACAAGATGAGGAGGCAGCTCCACGTAATAAAAAGGGGTCAAAACTATTTCACATCCATCAGCCACATTTGATCTGGGCACAAGGAACAAGGCACAATGGTAGAAGTGGAACAAGACTCTCTGTGGGACCGGCGCTACCTCGGTTCCCGCGTCAAGTTCCAGAACCATTAACTGGAGTAGGATGACTAATGGTTGACATCACCCTGGGCTCTCGCGCCAAACTGTTTGGCGACCTACATAAATACGACCGAAGGAATGATGGGGCTTGGGGGTTCAAGGCCTGGAAATCAATTAGGCTTTCTCCAAGGAGGATTGAGGTGGTCCATGGGTTCTCTCGAGCATATGCAGAGCCAAAAGGATTAGAGCTGGGATAGAAGAAGTTGGATCAAGATGCTACTTTAACACGAGAGGAGCCCGTCAGAATTTGGCCCTGTATGAAGACCCGTAGGGGATGGTTCCAAAACTCCACACACAGTTTGGAGGCTACTAATGGTACACATGTACGATGGGTGGCCTGTATGTAGGGAAGCCGAAGGGTGGGCCGACCTTAGGGCCCGATAGGCCCAAGCGTGGCCTAGATCCCTTGCCCTGGAGTAAACTTACGTTCCAGAAGAGAAGTAACTTGGTAGACAAGTCATGGATATTTTGATCCAATTTACACTATATGGTGGTTAGCAAACCTCTAACCCTAGGCCTCGTCACCCCTATACAAGACAAGTCCAGGGGATAGCTAGAGGCATCCTCCCACGGAACCATTAGTCTCAATAGCAATTTTACCATCACACTGTAACTCCCTCATACGAGACATTCCACCATCAATTCAATCAAAGCAGGACTAGTGTATTATCTCGATCTGAGGGACAGAACTTGGCTAGACTCCTCGTGTTTGGTCCCCTCTAGTACTTTTGGTCATGCGGTCCAACCTATCGGGACTATTGACAGTTTTTGGTACCGCCAGGTAGCCTTAATAGCACCGAGCACAGCCATTCCCGATGACCCACACTATCTGTCATCTCCACCATAACCCACTATGGACCACCATCACACCTTCTTCCCAACTCCAACGCACCCACAGAGAAGCGAGCCGCACCCGCCTACACGCCATTGACGATGAAGCCGCCGCAACCGAGCCAAGATAGATGACCACTATTGTCGGCCACCACAACTGGAAGGCACGATAGAAGCCTCTGCCCAAACCGCCTATCCAGCAAGATATGGATGAACAATGCATGCCACACCTATCGTCACTGTCATGCAGAGCACACATTGCCTTCACTCCACCTGCCCCATCCGCCTTCGTTGTCCAGCCGAGCACGCTCCGCCTTCGTGCTGCCCGCCGCATCGCCAGCACGTCACCCACGTATCTCAACTCTAGCGTGCTACCAAGAAGCAACATTTGCTGCTAGTGCGGAATCTCGGCCAACACAACATTGTCCTGTGCTGAGACTGTCGTGCGAGGAGATAAGGGAACCACACCGCTGCCACCTTTGAACGGGCTTCGCCCAACTGCACCCTATATGGGTTGCGAGGGAGGTGGAGGGAGGTCTCGGCGGTGCCTAGGTTGCCCTCCCCGTCGCACATGGGTGCGGTGTGCGAGGGGTGGGAGGTGGGTTCTTCCGGAGGAACAATATGACTAAGACCATGTTTAGTAAGTTCTTATGTTGCAATACTGTGATTTACTTTCAAGATGCCACACCAATAGACATAACTCAAAAACCTACTACAATACTTCTCTTGAACCCTAGCATATGCTTAAGCTACACATTAACACTCCTTCTTGGTTTTAAAATAAACCCTTTTTTACATTTCACCATCTTCAATACACAAGTTTGACCATCGCGTTTTGTACAAAATGGTGAAATATCCTGATTTTAAAAAATTCACCGTGGAACTATTCTGCACTGAAATATTAATAATACTATTTATATAGCAAACCTGAGGTAGTTCCATGTGCTTTCTAAAATGAAAATGTTATTATTTGTGAAATATCCAATTGCATACATGTTTCACAAAGGATCAACCTGATATTCGAGTTCTGGAAGCCATCGCAATTATCGGCCCTGGTCACATCTTCACGCCCTCCAATAGCATGGATCTTGGGGTTCCTGAAACATTTAATTGACAAGTTTAGAGTAAGTAGAACACACATCTTCTTGTAAACGAAAAGGGACCAGAAATTGTGTATTAACCTCATGATGGACTCATGTTCACAATCCATGGGCTCGGCACGGGATTCGAACCAATTGTTGTTTTCATGTACCCCGATAGAAGCTGAGGAAGGTTGTAAAATATAAGTTATATATCACAACATTTTGCATAAAGCAAAATAATATATTTCTATGATATTGCAACATGATGGTGTAATAATTTAAAATAGTTGCTCCTGTTCTTTGCAGGCATTTCAAATATTACAAAGTGTCAAAAACCCAAACATGAAAATGTTGCTCGCACTTATGCATTTTCATTGAGAAATTGATATCAGTGGAAATGCACTTGTAGTACTCAGAGTTTGGAAACATAATTATACATTTCTAAAATTTTGCGTGTGGCTGGGATCTTTGAATATTGTAACAAAAGCCACTGAATTTTAAGTTGTGTACCTCCACAATTCATTAATTTGTATATTACAACAATGATCTATACACATACAAGGATTGCATTGTGTTAGTACTAGAAATATTTTCCTTTTCTCGCACGCTGATCCACAAGCAAACTTATTTTCCATATATCCAGGAACAAGGCGTCATCAAGAAGTGTTCAACATCAACTCAAAAATAAGAAGTGTGTAACATCAACTCAAAAAGAAGAATTGTGCAACATTGATCAAAACCAGGGGCTAAGACATCTTGGGCTCAAGTATAAGCACCAATAGCTAAGAAAATCTTGTAGACCAAACTCAAATATAGAGTAGACCCCTATCTTTGACCTTACAATGAATCAAGGCAAGGCATTAGTGCCGGAGTCCTGTGTCGTTACGGCTTGGAGAAGCTGAGACAGGAGAGCGCCACCACCGATGGATTCAATGAAGATCATGTTAGATGTGGCACAAGGCGGCGGTGAAAGGAAGCTTGGGGCATATGGGGCAAGAGGCGGAACAGGGGTCCGGTGAGCTATGTAGTGGGGGAACTTTGGTCGAAGGTGAAATGGTGTGCATCATCGTGTCGACCTTGGCGTTAGGTAGGGCTTGGTCTATAGCTTTTCACAAAGGGGTGTGTGAGGCGATGGTAGGAATGAAATGACGTGAGTCCACCATAGGCGGTGCGGGGTGGCGCATGGTGGTGCCAAGAGGTAGGGAGCTTGCGATCGGTGAAGCGATTGCCGAACATGAGAGAGAGAGAGATATATAATTGTACATTTCTAAAATTTTGCGTGTGGCTGGGATCTTTGAATATTGTAACACAAGCCACTGAATTTTAAATTGTGTACCTCCACAATTCATTAATTTCGATATTACAGCAATGCTCTATACACATACAAGGATTGCATTGTGTTAGTACTAGAAATATTTTCCTTTTCTCCCACGCTGATCCACAAGCAAACTTATTTTCCGTATATCCAGGAACAAGGCGTCATCAAGAAGTGTTCAACATCAACTCAAAACTAAGAAGTGTGTAACATCAACTCAAAAAGAAGAATTCTGCAACATTGATCAAAACCAGGGGCTAAGACATCTTGGGCTCAAGTATAAGCACCAATAGCTAAGAAAATCTTGTAGACCAAACTCAAATATAGAGTAGACCCCTATCTTTGACCTTACAATGAATCAAGGCAAGGCATTAGTGCCAGAGTCATGTGTCGTTACGGCTTGGAGAAGCTGAGAGAGGAGAGCGCCACTACTGATGGATTCAATGAAGATCATGTTAGATGTGGCACAAGGCGGCGGTGAAAGGAAGCTTGGGGCATATGGGGCAAGAGGCGGAACAGGGGTTCGGTGAGCTATGTAGTGGGGGAACTTTGGTCGAAGGTGAAATGGTGTGCATAATCGTGTCAACCTTGGCGTTAGGTAGGGCTTGGTCTATAGCTTTTCATAGAGGGGTGTGTGAGGCGATGGTAGGAATGAAATGACATGAGTCCACCATAGGAGGTGCGGGGTGGCGCATGGTGGTGCCAAGAGGTAGGGAGCTTGCGATCGGTGAAGCGATTGCCGAACATGAGAGAGAGAGAGAGAGAGAGAGAGAGAGAGAGAGAGAGAGAGAGAGAGAGAAATATAATTGTACATTTCGAAAATTTTGCGTGTGGCTGGGATCTTTGAATATTGTAACACAAGCCACTGAATTTTAAATTGTGTACCTCCACAATTCATTAATTTCGATATTACAGCAATGCTCTATACACATACAAGGATTGCATTGTGTTAGTACTAGAAATATTTTCCTTTTCTCCCACGCTGATCCACAAGCAAACTTATTTTCCGTATATCCAGGAACAAGGCATCATCAAGAAGTGTTCAACATCAACTCAAAACTAAGAAGTGTGTAACATCAACTCAAAAAGAAGAATTGTGCAACATTGATCAAAACCAGGGGCTAAGACATCTTGGGCTCAAGTATAAGCACCAATAGCTAAGAAAATCTTGTAGACCAAACTCAAATATAGAGTAGACCCCTATCTTTGACCTTACAATGAATCAAGGCAAGGCATTAGTGCCAGAGTCATGTGTCGTTACGGCTTGGAGAAGCTGAGAGAGGAGAGCGCCACTACTGATGGATTCAATGAAGTTTATGTTAGATGTGGTACAAGGCGGCGGTGAAAGGAAGCTTGGGGCATATGGGGCAAGAGGCGGAACAGGGGTTCGGTGAGCTATGTAGTGGGGGAACTTTGGTCGAAGGTGAAATGGTGTGCATAATCGTGTCGACCTTGGCGTTAGGTAGGGCTTGGTCTATAGCTTTTCATAGAGGGGTGTGTGAGGCGATGGTAGGAATGAAATGACGTGAGTCCACCATAGGAGGTGCGGGGTGGCGCGTGGTGGTGCCAAGAGGTAGGGAGCTTGCGATCAGTGAAGCGATTGCCGAAAATGAGAGAGAGAGAGAGGGAGAGGGAGAGAGAGAGAGAGGGAGAGAGAGAGAGGTGGGTGGAAGATTGAGATCCTGCCACCCAGTTATGAATATAAGGCAACAAGAAATAATTGATAGAGGTGGGTCGCTCTCACGACTAACACGGGACGACCGTCATGCCAACCAGCCTCCTCTCTGCGTCCCTCTCCCTTGAAGACGACGGAGGTGGTCACCTGGTTAGACGGAAGAGGTTGGACGCTCCTTCGACGTCCTATTTCCTATTGGAAGTATGCTTGAGAGGCAATCATATGATGATGTTATTTTCCTATGTATTCATCAGTCATTTGTATTGTCCTTGAACAAAAAGAATGATATGTATAAATAATAATGTGACTTGTTTGTGATACTATATATTTCATGATGATTGTTCTAATGGTCCCTAATCCATAAGGTTATGCGGACATATATCCCTTGACTAGCGTACGATTCAGTTGATGACTATTTTGCAAGCTAAAGGCATAGAGATCTAACCCCGATAATATGGACTCGGGGATGAGCTCAGTAAGTTAGATAGAGCCACTTTGATATGCAGCAAGATACAGTCATTTGCTATTCTCAAGTACAATGTATATGCTATGTCCTAGACTTGATGTATTCGCATGTACTCGGGATATGAATTGGCATACTTAGGATCTATAAAACGCTACTCTGTAACATAATAGTTACAAAGGTGGCTTTTGGGTTAGTCATGAAACTGTGATGAGACTTGGTGGGACAAAATGAGATTTCTCCTTTGATTCAAAGAGATCTTCTTTGGTTCCACTCGAGCAATGGTACTCAGAAATCATGATCATGCGACTCTGGTTATGTGCTAATCCTTGTTTGGGAATCTATATCACAGTTTTAGGAAGAGAGGCTGAGCAAGGGTTACAAGTACTTGCCTTAAGTTTGACAATATATATCATGAGAAAAAGTAATGTTGCATGTGGGACATTATCAAGGTTCATCAATATGACTTTGTGCATATAGGGGAGTTGGCACATTCTCATAGGAGGCTTAACCAGCTATCGGCTCGGGTTGTGTCCATGTGTACATGAACCTATATGGTCATGCACTTATAGTGCAGGAACCCATTCGGGTTGGATCTGAGTGGAATTGGGAACAATTTCCTAATGTGCATCAAGTGTTAAGCCCATCTCGAAGGGGTTCGACAGTCGCTCATGACCTAGTCGCACCATTCCCACGCCATGTCATGCGATCAAATTTAGAAGTCCACCGCCCGAGGTTCCTCCTTGCATGCAGATACCTGGGAGGCAATGCATCTGTTACGCTTTAACAAATCGTTCAAGGAACTGTGAGGAGATTTTTGAGAATTCTTCCTAGAGGAGATGGGGGCCGGGCATCGCCATCTCTCTTTCTACTGCCATGACTACGCGTATATTCGCATACTAGAATTCTTTTGTGCTACTCATCTTCATCTAGATGTCGATGACCCCCTGGTCCAAGCCATCGGGCCCTTGGTCATTTACTATGGGGCAAGCTCTGATGCCTCCTCCTCCTCATCGTTGTCTGCCAAGGTCCGCTCACGTCACATGTCGGTGAGGTGCATAAGGCAGAGGATCATCATAACCTCCCAATGGACATATCGACTCTAGGATGGCTTGGTTTTTTGCCACAAAGCTGGGACTAGCGGCGAGCACTATGAAGGAGACATCATCTACATGCTCGGCCTCGACCCATGCTTCCGTCGCGAGGTGATCAGCCTCCATGGCCTGGGTGATGTGGAGTTGCTCATGCGCATCCTCCATCCCAAATCCGCGGGGCTCAACCCCCATGCCCGCCTATTCCTCCTCCTCCGTCGGCACCTCCTCCTCTGCCTTGCCCTCATCCTGGTCCGACACCTCCTCCTTCGCAGGGAGATCAACGAGATGTGCCTCGATGGTGTGCATCTTCTGCGCGATCTCTACTTGACACTCGGATGATAACATTTTGTAATAGATGATCTTGTGATGGACCATGGCGGACGGTAAGGTCAGAGCGGAAGGGGAAGCAGAGGGGGAAGGGATGGCTGGACGTACAAGAGGGGAAGGGATGGTTGGACGTACAAGTGGTAAAAGAGGCAAATTGGGGCAGCTACGGTTTTCCCTCGCTGTCCTGCTTTAAATAGCCGCGTTCTTGGGCCCTCGGGTGATGCACCGAAGCTACGCCATGAAAGCACTATCACATGGGACCTCCCGACAGCCTGATGAATTTTTGCATGGGTCCCACCCAATAGTCCTACGTGGCAGACGTGTTTTAGAGTGTCCGAGCGGCCCCATATTCGCCCCACGCATGTATGGATATGAGGGTTGCCAGACAGCTCATGAGTATGGACTGGGTTTGGGGCGCCCGGTTCGGTGGAGTTTTCGGGTCCGGGCTGGTCCCAAGACATTTAAGGGAGAATTCCTGGTTGTAGATGCTCTAACATGGACACTCATTTGACCTAAATAGTCTGAAATCCTGGTCTCAAATCGAGGGGCGGGGTAGTGGAGTGCCTACTGTCCTCCAGGTTGGTCGGACATCCCGGTCCTCCCACCCATTTTAACTCTCCCCACCTTGTCACTCCACTTCACTCTCATCAAAACCCTATCCGCTTGAAGGACAAGAAATAAATCACAGAGGAGCGCAAGCGTTGTGGCTGCTCGGCGGCTACCGACCAACATGTCGTCGTCCTGTCATATGAAGGATCTAGATGGAGTTTGTAATCTCGTCCACACTGCCACTGAGACATCTTACCGTCATGGGCTTGCCTGTCCACATCGCCTTGCCGCCACGTGTTGCATGTCCCATCGTCCAACACAACGTTAACTGGTCCGGCCTCAAGCAGGAGCCAAAGTTTTCGCAACCGCCAGAGACCGAGTTCAATCGGCAGCTCTGGGAGACAGTCCGAATTTCACATTTTATGTGTTTAAAATAGGGGCGAAATGAGTGATGACATTAGGTGGTCGGATGCCCGCCGGATGTCCGTGGACACACCCGGGTGTGTCCATGGATAAATGGGGCATTCGTTTGGGTATTTCTTTTGGAGACACCCTTAGCTCTTTAGCTATGTGCATTAAGACCGTGTTGTAGTGATGGCTGATAAGATTATGTCGAATCCCCACCATTGTTGCATATTCAAATTTGCAAACTTTTCTAAATAGGCAACACAAGCAAAACCCTGGAATTGGTGGAGATGCTTACCTGAGTTGTTGTGGTGGTTATAGGCCAAGGCCTCCCTACTTTGTAAGTTTGTAGCCTGTAAACTAAAAATTGTAGAGGTTTAGTCCATGTAAAACATTCTAAATTCAATCATCAGTGTGAGTGGTTGGAGATTGCTGCACCTGTTAGCGCACTAATCACAAAATATTTAGGTGGCAAACTGGCAGAATAATTCATTCGCATTTAGGGTACATATAGTACTCCATCCGTACAATAATATAAGATATTATTGTATACTTATATATTGGGTGTAATAAGATCTTATATTATGGAACGGAGGGAGTAGTTGATATAGTATATTTTGCTGTCCGGGATAAATATTCATGATTAATTCATCTAGGAAAATGTTGTGCTGAGATATTGATGTAGATCCAACAACGGGGTAATGAACTCAATTTTTTTAAGCTACAGAGTATTATCTAATTGCTCCCTCTCTTTCGGTTTTTTGATGCTCATGTGTATTCCTATAAAAAAATACGTTCAGGTCTTATATACCAGGAGGGAGGGAGTACGTTTGACATATCCTGAGGGAAAAAAATGTTTTCCAGTATTGTAGCTCCTACTGTTTCATAAACAAAGGTATCAATAGCTAGAGTATAAGTATCACAAATCTTTCAATACCTCGTTTGAAAGTGACAGCGTTTCAATACCAATCCTATTAAGTTCACCGACAATCTCTTTTATAGTCGGTCGTTTATCTTGGTCATCCTCCAAACATCTTAATGCTATTTCGATGCATGTCTGGATTTCTAGCCATGTGTGTGACGACATTGTTGGATGTAGCTTTCGCCATTTCTCACATACCTGCAATGTCAAAACAAAATGTTGACATACTGCATACATGTATTGAGCAAGAATAAGACCAAACATTAATTTAAGATAGACGAGTATTCATGATTCAGAAACTCTTTTTTTTTCTTACAAGCTCAATGATTTTCTCATTTGAAATACTTCCACAATCGCGGTACCTCTGGCGTCCAGCCATTATTTGTATGACTACGGCACCCAAACTGAACACGTCATATTTTGGTGAGATTTCTTGTTTGTTGATATATTCTGGTGGCATGTATCCCCTGCATGGTATCATATCCATTTAATTTGCTACGAAGTTATATACCAAATTATCATAAGGTACCAACTCACAGTGTCCCCATCATTCGTGTTGCAGTGGTAATGGTTTTTGTTAATGAGAAGATTCTTGATATACCAAAATCTCCAATTTTCGGAATCATATTCTTGTCCAGCAATACATTGGCCGGCTTTAAGTCTAGATGATAAATAGATTCTTCATGTGCATTATGAAGATAATTCAAACCCTGACTGACTCCCTTAATTATTTTGTAACATGTCTGCCAATCAGGTCTGCATGGCTGCTCATCTGTAGAAATAAACAGTAATGTATTCAAAGATGTCAATTGAGAGATTGAAAGAGGTCGTAAATTTCTATAATGCTTCTTTTCATGCAAAATAAGATAGTCTTATTAGGGCACAGTCGTACCAGAAAGGAGACTCTCAAGGTTTCCACCGTGCAAATATTCAAAGCAAAGAATTCTTATTGGCTCATGAGCAAAGATATATTGTCCATCGTGCATTATCCAGCTAGTACCTGGATGGTAGCAATAGCCAGCAAACTGTACAATGTTTTGATGATGAGCCCTAATAATGTTATTGAACTCATTTGTAAATTCCTTGTCGTCAAGCCCTGTGTGATTAAGCTTCTTCAGGGCAATCTCTTCCCCATTGTTCAATACTCCCTGTTAAGTATTTCTTCATCATATGGCACATGGGTACTTGAAGTTTGCAGTAGCAGATCAGGTAAGAAAATACAAAACATAATTAAAAATCGCACCTTGTAAACTACTCCAAACCCACCCTTGCCAATTATACGGTCGTCAGAAAAATTATTCGTAATACTTTGTAAGAACTCGAGTCGAAACTCCCTTGTGAGTGGACTTTTGTTCTGTAAATTGCTCGCCATAGTACCCTATATCTCCGGCTGGCGGCTAGGACGAGCCTTCATGTCCCCATAATCTAATAACACGGAAATCGTTTCAGATAAGCGGAAACGTTGTATATATGCATAACTTTCACAAAGAATTGCTTATGATTTAAAAAAAGAATAAACATGTTTATATACCTTGTTCTTCTTACATGCACTCTGACTCAGATACCTGGCATCGGAGTCGATGAGCTTAACCTTCAGTCGTTGATCGAGCTCTGCTTGTCTTGTGTTCCCACCGTGCAGATGGGACGGACCTTAATCTCCTCCCTATGGTTAGCCACCACAGGATGGGCTGTCACATATGGCCCGAGAGGCAGGGAAGAGAAGGCAGTAAGAAGACGACATGGAAACTCCTCACGTCTACACAAACATCTACTGATTGCGATGTAGACCGGCCAAGAAAATTCAGCTCTATACCTATACAATATATAGTGGAATGGGAATATAAAATGAAAACAAGTGGTGATCAAAATGTCCCCTGCGAAGTGATAACAAATTGACAGCTCGCCAACTTGGTGGCAGCGAAAGAATGGACAAGAACCGATCAACATTGACTTGCAACCACGACTTGGAGATTTTTATTTGTAGAATTATTGCTATCGTCCAAGTGACTACTTGATTACTCCATTTTACAGTCGATGATTTTACCTTGGGATTTTACGTTTTATTTTATTTAATAATCAAAGAGGAAAACACTAATATTTTCTTCCATCTAAGAAATGTAAAGTCAGAAATTTTGGTGCCCTATCTCCATTGAGCATTGTTTTTTGAAAAATTCAAAACAAATGTTTCAATGTTTTCAAATATTCTGAAAAAAATACACAATGTCGTAGGGATGTATACTGCATGTTCACCATATAAAACCAACGATTTGGTGATCTTGAAAACGGCATTGTTCACCATATAAAACCAACAATTTTAACTTTTTTGGGGTTTCATGAGAAAATACATTGACAGTGAGCTATACCAAAATGAAAATTTGGTGATCTTGAAAACGGCATTGTTCACCATATAAAACCAATGATTTTAACTTTTTTGTGTAGCTCGTGAAACAATGTATTTTCTCCTGACAATTTACACACATGTCCATTTTTTGTTTTTTTTCATACTTCGGAATGTGATTTTTGAATGATTCAAATAAAGGGCTCCATGGAACCCGAGCACTAAAACACCACACTCAGAAAGCATAGTTCCCTATTCACCTCCAAGATTTTCGGGCGCGCCTATATCTAGCTTGACGCGAGACGTAGGCTGCTTCGCCTGTGGGAGAGCAAGACTGGGCCGGCCCAGCTCGCAGGCATCCACAGCCTCGTTTCTTTTCCATGTTTTTTCTTTTTGATTTTTTACTCTCATTTTTTATTTTCTTACTTTTTTACTTAAAATGTTTTGATTATATATATATAATTTTTTAACTTTTTAAAATGTTTTGAGTATATCTACATTTTTAAAAAAAATTGTTAATATAGCATTTGAAAAATGTTAAATGTGTATATTAAAACTGTTTCTCATATACACGGAAAATCAATATATAAAAAATATACAACGTGTATGTAAAAATTTGTTCATGTATTTAAAAAATGTTGATCAAGCAATCGAATAAATGTTCATCTTGTATAAAAAATGTTAATCATATATTTCAAATGGTAAACATGTATAAAAACTTATTCCTCATACATATATACAATGTGCATGAGAAAAGTTAGTCATCAAACGAAAAGAAAATGAAAAACTGTTAATCATCTATTTCAGAAATGTGAAACGCATACAAAAAATGTTCTGGTGTACACGCAAAATGTAGAACATGTAATAAAAAATTGAACATAAGAATATAAACTTTAAAAAATGTTGATCCTATATTTCAAAAATGTTAAACATGTATTGAAAAATAGTCTTGATATATACCGAAAATATACAATGCGAGAAAACAAGTAACCATCAACCATGAAAAAAATAAGTGATGATCTAAACATCTTATTAACCCACTTCACTCTACTTATGATTGCACCATCAACTACTTATTTCACACGCCACAATAAACTTGACATCAAATGTTTCACATCAGAAGGATACAGTAGGGGCCATCCCTGCTGTTATATGCAGCAATTCCAATTGGAAGGTGACCAAACTTCTTATAGAGAAGAAAGTCATCTGGAGAACGGATTCTTTTTTACAGAAGCACATCTAGGAATGAAGCGTGAGCGCGCAAGGTCTGTGACAATAGATTCATAAACTTAGCAGTATATATATGGTCCAAAAATGAACAAATAAGAAGCTCCTTCGATTTTTCCTTTCTCTGTTGGCTACTCAGGGTGGACGTGGCGAGCGGGCTTTTGGCCCGGCTCGCGGCTCGTTATGGACCGGACCGTACGGTCTTGGCTCGCTAAATAACATGGCCGGTCCGGTATGTGAAAAGGAGACCGAAATTCGTTCGGTCCGGTCTGCTAAAAGCTCGGTCCGGCTCGGAGGACCGAAGGCCCAGCCCAATTAGAGCTAATTTGGAGAGCCCAATACATATACACGGTGCGTGCGTGACCTAGCCGCCGTCCACGTCCATGCCCATGGCGCCGCACGGGCTGCTTCCTCTCTCCCCTGCGTTGCCTCCCTCTCCCCGGTACCGCGCCCCTCCACCTTGCGCCGCCACGCCTCTACCTCGCGCCGCCGCTCCCTCGCGCGGCTGCTCGCCCTCTCCCCCGCGCGGCCGCGCAGCCGTGCGACTCCCTCTCTCTCCCGTGCCTCTCCCTCGTGCCGCCACGCCTCAGGTGTGTCATCTCCGGCTCCGGCCACCGTGCTGCTACTCCAACGACCTCTCCGACACCCTGGGCCCACATGGCAGTGATTGGACGTCGCCGGGACCATGAGGACCGCCGGTCCGCACCGAGCTTCACGCCTGCCGGCCCAGTCCGTGAAATCAGGACCACTGCCCTGCTCGGTCCGGTCCGGACCGGAGCGCCGGCAGGCGGTCCAACCGACGGCTCGGACCGGGACTGGACCGTCCCGGACCGTGTCCAATGGCTACTGGGCCTCAGTGGGCTGCTTGTAGGAAGGAAGAAATTAGAAGCATGTATATACTGTCCCTAACGTAATCGACTCCGTAAATTCTTCCATACGCGGCCGCAAAGCAAAAAACCTCAGCGGCGGCGACACGGGCGGGCTGTCTCCTCCGCCTCCGGCAATGAAGACGCGAGCGGCGATGCAAGGGCTCTCTTCCTCCCCTTCCGGTGACGAAGCGGCCAGGCGAGCCCGCTGCTCCTCGGTCGCGAGTCGCCGCTTCAGGTCAGCCACTCGCCCGCCGTCATCCTCGATCATCTTCAGGGCTAAATTGTTGAGATGGCTGCTGCCTTGTTTGCGCGCGATTCTGTTGAGAAGGATTACTCTACAGCCCTGCACGATGCAGGTGATGTCATTATGGATGTGTGTGGCATCAACTGTGAGGATTGGAGCTTACTGAAAATTACAACAGTGCTGAAAATAATATGGTGGCCTGAAGAAGTTTACGGTCCTTGTGAGGTAAACTGCACGTACTATTTTGTGAATGTATCACCAGTTGCATGATGTTGATGTCCATTTCTTGGAAACTTGCTGTCACTCATTTAAATGTCCAAATCATGCCTTTCTTTCAGATGTTTTCAGAAGATGAGGTGTTAAGGTAGGTGAATGATGCAGATATATATGAAGTTGAGATGAATAAGCATGCTTGCTTGAGAGTCTGCAAAGATATGGTGAAACTCTGAAGAGTTTTTTTGGTATAATTTTTTTTCTACTTTGTGTGAGTTTTTCAGGTCAACGGAACAGAGATAAATGTGGCTTGTGAAGGATTCGATTCCATTCTTACTACTTAAAAACATAGGTGATCCATTTATATCTAAGTCGGGGATTTATTTTTAGTCACCAAATTATCCAGAACTAGCAGGATTCGTGATAAATAGCAGTTTTCTGGTGAACCCAACACAAAATGAAGGATTCATGATCTACTAATAACTTCTAGCATTAGTGGTCACCAGTTATTCAGAACCTAAACTGACATCAGCAACTTATTTATGAGAACTAAAACGGGTACACTTAACAAGAGATCAATCATAAAAAAGCACTTCTGGCCTAGTAAGCGACAGTATATCATGCACTTTCTAATTAAATTCTTAACAGAATCAACAGAGCACTGGTTATACTCGGCAACAATACCCAGAAACACAGAAAAGGTTCGCGAATTCGACATCCGCCAGGAAAACCCACTAGTTATACTCTGCTCGAGTATAACCTATGGGACAAAAAACCTGGCGCATTAATCAATCCACCCTCCCAATCAAGTCTTTACAAAAAGCAGTACATCACAAATTAAAGCAACAATCAAAAGAAGATTACAACGGCTCAGAGGTATTAGCCACAGTAGCACCATCCCCTTCATCAATCACTCATGGACACCAGACGGACTTCGAGCTACATGAGAAATAAACAATTATCAGAAAGTAATAGAAAAAGATATAAGTGAGACTACACGCTGCAACGATAATATTTTTTCCTCTCAATTTCCATGTTCTTTTAGTCCTTCGAATTATTTGGAACTACTGCTGTAGGTGCAGGACATTCAGAGACTGACAGTTTTTGTGGAAACTTAGGTACTAACGTATATACCCCACATTTTGGCGTGTTTAATCGTACAGAAGAAGCTGCAACAAATTATGAGAATGCACTCGGCAGAAGACTTGGTTTAAACACACGTACCTGGTTTTCACAGGCTGTTGTTGCTTCTTGGCTATCAGAAAGTTGCCTCTTTTCACAGGCTGCTCTATTCCCTTCAACTTGCGACAGTCCTCAATCCGCACATTTGGTATTTTTGAAATGTCATCTGCTCCACCAATGGACTCAAGGTCTGAACAATTATAAATCACCAATTTCTGGACTGATGAGAGAGTTTTGCTCCAAAGGTGGCCTGGGATGGATCTCATATGTCGACAGGACAACAATTTTAGTGAAACAAGGGACTGAAGGCCTTCTGGACAGCTGGGAATAAATGAAGACATACGCATATCCTGACATGAACATATCCAAAGATTTTGGAGGGACGATGGTAACTCCAATCCCTCCCACTTGATTCTATGGCAGTCATAAAATTTCAACTTCTTCAGAAAGGAAAAAACTCCAAACGTTTTAGGCCATATGAACAATTTCTTACAACAAGAAAAAGAAATTATCTCAATGGCAGGTAGATATTCCTTTTCTAGGAGATCATCAATGGTTGATAGTTCATCACAGTCGTTGATGCTTAGGGAAGTAAGGGATGATAATACCCTAGCGCTGCCATTTCCCCCAGTGGAGACCTGTCCATATAGCCCAATAGATGTAACAGATCGACAATTTGAAATGCACAATTCCTGTAGAGCTGGAAGATTCCACATCTGTAGTTGGATGGACCTGAGACGGCTGGATGACAAGAAAAAGTAGGTGAGGGAGCAGCACTGGATATTGTCTGTGAGATTCCCGCAATCATTATTAGACGATGCCTCCTTGTTGCCTAGCACGAGCTTCTTGAGAGAGGGCGCAACCAAACTTTGGGAGTTTATTTTTCCACATTCCACCACCTTGAATATTTCAAGGGAACTAAATTCCCCTAATCTTTCAGTGGGTAGCGATATTAGGTTCAGGCACTTCATTATTGCAATTCTCTTTATGACTGGTAGATAAGTTGGATCTAGAAGTTGTTCGAGACTTGATAAACAGGGACACCCATTAATGATTAGATCTGTCAAGGACGAGAAACCAATGCTGCCATTATTGATGTCAACTGTAGGTATCGTCTCGAGTCCATGACAACTAACAAATGAAACGGATGTTAAGCCTGGCAGGCTTTCTGGCTGAAACCAGGTTGGAAGAGAAACACCTCGGTAATCTTCAAGGACTAAAGACTTGAGACTGGCAGGAGGTTGTAGATCCGGAAGGACTTCTATGTCATTTCTGTCACCCAGCGATTGATCCCCCCACAGCAGCGTCAGCTTGTCAAGATATTCCTTGTTCTTTAGTTGGGCTTCTGCTGAATGGTACTTGCTTAGCTTGCCAACATTACTTATTTCCAAATGTCCACGAAGTTGCTTTATATTCTTTATGAACCTATATCCTGGTCCCTGCTCAGCACTGGCTGCATCAAGATTTACTCCGTAAAAAGATTCTTCTTTTCGGGATCTTCTAATATTTGGGCCATATTTAAATCCCTGCGATTCAAATCTCCATAGGTTGACCAACATACCAAAGTCACTAGGCAAGCTTTCTAGCCTGCATTTATTGACACATATGACCTGTAAATTGTGGAGCCTACAGATCGTTGCAGGAAGATTGGTGACAGAACAAGCTCTGGCTACCTCAATGTACCGAAGATGTTTCAATTTGCCAACGCTATCTGGTAACTCATTCACAGAGGCACAAACAATCACGCGCATATGCAGAAGCTCGCTGCACCAAGTATCCATCAAACTAGCTGGAGTTTTTTTATTTGCTAAAGATTTGTTGCAAAGAAGGGTACGGAGCTTTCTGCAGTGACGTAGGCTCAATAAGTTTGAATTCTTGATGTTTGTGCTAGAGAGTACTGACAAATGGCGAACATTCTGAGGAATTCTTTTGAAGTCATCATTGTTTTTCACGATAAAACAGTCATCCTCTGAAACTTTTTGTGCCATATCATGCAATAAGTCATGGATTAAGTATTTGCCTTGAACTTCTTGAAAGAAGGACCGATTTAATAGGTCATTAAAGTATTGGCATCCAATATCTTGAACTGGAATAACACCTTGATGCTTCACAAAGCCTTCTGCCACCCAAATTTCTGCTAAGCTCTCCTTTTCGAACACCTTATCTTTGGGGTACACAGCGCAGAATGAAAAGCATCTCTTCAAGTGGAATGGTAAATACATGTAGCTCAACCGAAGAGCTGGCACAATTTCAGTCGTCTCTTGGTCCAACTCCCACAGTTCACTTTCTAGTATATTATTCCAATGTGATGTGCGAAGGTCATCCCGTAACATGCGTCCAAGAGTTTTAGCAGCTAAAGGAGAGCCCTTCAACTTAGGAAGTATCGTTCTACCAATGAGCTCTAAATCTGGAAAATCATTAGAACTCTCAGATCCAAACACACATACTTTGAAGAACTTCCAAAATACATCATCCTTTAAACCTTCTAATATAATTGGCTCCATAGTGTGCACTAAATCAGAAACTTTTGGAGATCTGGTGGTGACTAACATCATACTTCCTTGTAGTGCATTTTTCAAAGGTTCACAAAACCTCCTCCAACACTGACCATTTTCCTTCAGAGCATCATCCCACAAATCATCGAGGACAATCAAGAACTTTCTGTTGTCCAGTAGGTTAGAAAGAGCATGCTGAAGAGAATTCAAATTGCTTGTTCTTGCCTCATTACCAGGACAAGATTCTATAGCCTCTTTAGTTAATCTCTTCTCATCGAAATCATCGGAGACACAAATCCAAATTATTGTGTCGAAGTGAGACTTCACTTTTTGATGACTACTGATATGTTGGGCCAAAGTGGTCTTTCCAACACCCCCAATTCCAACTATGGGCAAAACGGGAAGATCTCGTAATCTTGATTCATTAACTTGGCCACTCGCTAATATGCTTGTTGATGCTTCATCTGCATTAATTTCCCTCTTGCGTTTCGAACATTTGCTACTACGTGTAGGCACGCCAAGCAATCTCATAATCTGCTCTAGCACCATGTCACGACCAAATATTTCTGTTTCATTGGGGAAAGAGCTAGTCTCTGGCCTAGTTGTTTTGTCAAACCGGAGTGTCACTTCAACCAACCCCATTTTCTCTAGGAGTTTGGAATTAGTTTTTAGCCTTTCACGGACGACATTGACTTCTTTGAAGCTATTATAGAAGTCTGTAAAAGATAATTGGCTTTCATTGCGCTCCATTATGACCTTATGGTTGTACCATGTGATCTCATCAAGAAGGTCTTCAACATCATAGACCGCATCCTTGAGTTTTGGAAGCTGCCCGACCACATCATCGTTGTGGCTTCTCCACTCTGCTCGATTAATTAGGCTATACATAGCAGGAAGAGTGTCACAAAGGCATTGCAAGTCTCTTTGCAAGTCAAATAGATTATTTTGAAACCTTTGCTCCTTAGTGTCAGAAGTAATAGCAGATCTAGCCCATTGAAAAAGATTGACACACTTATCGGTTCCACTAGTGAGCCCATTAGTATCCATGGTGACACGATGCGTATGAACACACACTTTCTCCCTGTTGAAAATTATAGGACACCATGAACAAACATATTTCATGGAAATAGGTGCTGCTAAAGGTATAAATATGATAAACTGATGTGATTCTGTTATATAATTCACATCTCTTTTCTATAATAAAGTATGATTGTGCAGCTACCCCTTGAACCCTAGTTTTCATATATAGTTATTGCTAATTTAGGAAATAATAATGATTTGTGAAAGTGACTTCTAAACATGTCATTGATAATTAATATATGAACTTAGTAATAAAGTTTGCATTTGTAAAAGGAAAGTAAAGTAACAACACTGCATCCTTACTAAATAATGATTATAATAACAATATTATGCAAGCATTCAACAGAGAAGAATCATTATGTTCTTATAACTGGCTGATGTTTATTACCCAGCTAATCATATGAATTAGACGCGTGTTCTCATGGAACAAACGTACTAAAAATAGAGATGACACCCTGCACATTGCTATGGAAATTACTTGTAATTATTTCAATGAGATTTGATTATATGCAACATTAGTATTTGTGCAATAATATATGAACTGAAACTGAAACAAATGTAATTTATTATATTTGATAATTTTATACTTGTAGAATATTAATTAAATATAAGTTACATGCATGATTCATGTTAAGGTGGGACGTTTCCCATGGATGATGGCATGTTGAGTTAGCATAATTACATCTTGAGAGAATTAAAGGTTGAGAAGCAAACTACCTCACAAATGAAGCGTCTGAGCACTAACATACCTCACGCGTCAAGATGGCAATGAGGCCCCGAAACCCACGTCCCCGCGGATTTTTACCCTATTAGGGATGGGGATGGACGAGTTTCTATCCCCACGGGGCTGTTGGTGGGTACATTATAAAACCCAGCATATTTTGCGGGTTTAAACCCGTTTGCGTACTACCCGCACCCAAACCCGACAATACCCGTCAAAATACGTTTTTTAGCATGCACTGATTCATCTTAACTCAAGTGGCCCAAAGTCACAGCACACGAGCCCCCAGCGTCGAGGCCGTAGAGTACAAATAAAGCCCTCCCTCGGTCGATGCAGTGTCTTCGCTCTTCAGCCCTCTCTCTCCCACATAGAACCACACCTAAACCTAAACCTAGATCCCCTAGCCGTGGTCTGCTGCTGTAATATGCTCCTGTTTTTCTTTCAAATGTTGCTATTTTCATTGACTGCTCGTGTGGATGGGTTCCCCGTGGTTTTTAAAAAACCGGACGGGTTTAGGGGACGGGCAAAAAGTTACCCCCGCGCTCGTTGATGGGGACGAGGACGGACTTGCAATTTTCTCGTGGGGGTGGGTTTGGGCAAGTAAAACCGGTGGGTTTCGTCCTCGTTGCCATCTTGACTCAGGCGTGTTTGGTTCCTAGCAAAACCTTGCCATACTTTTACCACAAGTGTGTTAACTGTCTATGGTAAATGTTTGTTTCATTGTCATACTTGTCGAATGCCACATTTTCTTAGTAGTCTACCTCATTTGACATTGACTCATACATTTTTCGGATCTTACCACCACAATTGTGAACGAAACAAGCTAATAACAACCACCTCCATTCCTACAACCGTCGCACCCTCTCTTCCCCATAGCCTCTGCCTCCTATACCTTGTCCTCCCTTCCCATGACTTGTTAGAGAACAGTGGGTGGGCTAAGCCGTAGAATTGGTCGAAGGCGAAAACATGGAGGTCTATGCTCTAGTTGCCTTCGGCGGGGCATGCGATAAATGGGCAATCAATTGAGGCATGGAGTATGGGTGTGGAGCGGTGGAGGTGGTGTTTCCAGCCGAGGTGGGGATCTCTTGTGGTGAGGCGTCGGTGGCTGCGATCACAACTGTAGTATGCAGGCGATAATGGAGGCCTTCTACGTCTTGACGAGGTGGTCCTCTGCTCACACACATGGATGGTGTCGCGGTTCTGCGCTACTAGGAGGTTGTCGCAACATGTTAGAGGGTCTTGGACCTACAGATCTGGCGACAACGATGAATACGTTTGCCGAACTATTTTGCTGCCAAAAGAAATAAAGGTGAAGCATGAGAATGGTGTGGGACTGCCAGAGTGTCCCGAATTGGAATTTTGACGATGCCGGTGACCTTCCTCCCTCTTCAATCTTCATTGTTCCGACCCGTGACTTGATTCCTTCTTGTGTGGCCATGATCTTCATGCATGTGGCATCTCCCGTCAAGATCGTGCTACACATGTAGCTTCTCGAATGATGGAAAGTGGTGCCAACATAGCATGATGACTTTGATTTGGTGGTGCTTCTCGAGTATCCGACCTCGACAGGGCGAAAACTCTAGGTTTAACCCTAGTTGGTTATACCTGGTAATGATATTGCTTTTGCACAATTACCTTGTTGAAGTCATTGCTCGGATTTGTTCAGACTTGATCTTCAGGGTGAAAACCCGGGATCTGACTTTCGGTGTTTGGATCCGACGATAACAGCTTGAGCATCCTTTCCTTCCAGGAGGATTTTCCGCCGGAGAACTTTTTTGGTTGTTCTTGTGGTGTCAAGATTTGGTTGGTGCTTCAGCTTCGTTCTTGTATGACATATGGTTGGTGCTCTTTGTTGGAATGATTCTTGTATGTTTTTTTGGAACATTCTTGTATGTTTGTTATTGAGGTTAATTAGATAAATTGCATTGCAGTTCTGGCGATTCAGAGAAATGCCACTCAATTTCCTTCTTTGGAAAAATACCACAGGAACTTTCCATCACACTTATGCCAGTAGGTAACATTTCAAACCAAAATACCCCCGTCTTCCTCCTTGTGTTCTTCCTCCTCCACTCACCTAAGAGTATCTCCAGCCGTGCCCGAACAGGACCCCAGGCATTTTTAAGCACCGGCGCTCAAAAATCGGCCCAGTCACGCCCTCAGGAACATGTTTTTCGCCGGTCTGGGCCGAAATTGGCGTTGACAGACCCAGACCGAACCCGGCGCATTGGGGGTTGCCAGGGCAATCGATTTTGGCATGAAAGAGCGGTGGGCCCGCTGAGTCAGCGACCCACGCACCTCGTCATCCTCATCGCCTCAGTTTCCCGTGGGGAATCAATGCCAAGGCTGCTCGCCGGTCAGCCTTCCATTGATTCCTCACAGGAGGAGCGGGCGGTGCGGCCGCGGCGACGCACCACCTCCCGCCATGCGTAGACATGGCGTCCACCCCCAGCCGCTATATAAGCAACGCCTCCCCCTCGCTTCAGGCCGCACCCCGCCCACAGCCACCGAGCTCTCTCCACGCCACCGAGCTCTCTTCCCATGCCCCGACACCGGCGATGTTCCTCCCCTCTCTTCTTTCCCAACCGCGACGATGGGCGAGAGGTTCCCCGGCGATGGGGCGGCGGCGAATGGCTTCGGCCGCCGCTCATTGCACGAGTGGGAGGCCTACCTGTTATTCGAAGTCAACAAGCCGGCGCCGCCGGACATGCGCGCGTCGGGGTGGTGGAAGCTTAGCGCCGATGGCGTCCCCATTCCCCCGCTGCCAGACGTCACCGTGCGCGCCGACTACTTCGCTGACGAGGTCTCCCTCATGCGAGCGTCGCTGACGGAGGAGCAGTGGGCCCTCCTGCAGTACGCCGCCTGCAACCACAAGGCTTGGGCGGCGTACAGCACCGGCAGGCGCAGCGGCTGGCCTCCACCAACGAAGCGCCGGTGGTGCGGGGGTCCAAGAACAAAGAGGGACGCCGCCTGTGGTGGGGCACCCCCGGCCGCACACTCCACGCCATCCTCGAGCACCTCGAGGGCGGCAACAACCCGCCATTGACGTACCCTGCCGCCCCGGTCCCCCGCCGGAGCGGCGGCCAATGGATGTCGCGCCGGTCCGACTCCTCCCACTCCTCCGGCTCGTCGGCGTTGTTCAACGTCAACGCCAAGCCCGCGGAGACCGCCGAGACGCCGCTCGGCCGGTGCACCCGCAGCGCCGGCATTGTCATCAAAGAGGGCGGGCGCGCCTCCTCCTCAGCTCCTCCCCGCTTCGTCAAGCCGAAGACGGAGCCGGAGATCGCCACCGTGAAGATGGAGCCAGGGCTCACCGACGTGAAGGCGGAGCCAGGGCTCTACGATGCGGCGGGCTTGAACTGGGGGCGCGAAGACTGGGCGCGGACGGAGCTGGAGCACCAACGCAGCGCCTTTGAGCTGTCTGCCACTCGGCGCCGTGGCCGCGATGAGGGAGGCGTTGTCGTGCTCGACAACGACAGCGACGATGACACGCCGCCGCCATTGGTCCGCCGGGGCGACCCCGGGCAGGGGTCCAGCAGTGGCGTCTACATGAAGGAGGAGAAGGACAACGACGACGGCGGCGACGACGGCGACCTCGCCTCTCTCAACGCGTTATTCTGCCTGTATTCGTGGCCTATTTGTTTTTTTTAGTATTTTATCTATGTAAAAAAACTATTTTAGTTCGCCGAGATAATGTACTGTTTCGTCGAATATTTGTCCCGTTCACCGAATTTTAGATAAATAAATGTTCAAAAAATTTAAAAACAGCCGCCTTGGGCCGACCCTGGGGGCGTCGGCTGGGAACCCGATCACCCCAGGCCGATTTTAGCGCCAGTTCGCCCCATGCGGCGATTTTTCGAGCCACCTGGGGGCCAACGGCTGAAGATGCTCTAACCTCATCTCCTCATGTTTCCTTAAATTAACCATCCTCTTTCTCTCAACAGCAATGAAACAACCGACTTACCCTCCTCTCCCTCTCACCCGAAGCAGTAGACATCTCCCATCTCTTTCCAAAAGCAGCAGATGCAGCTCAATGCCATTGCGGATGACCTCCAAGGCCATGGCAGCGCCCCCATGATGTCGGAGCCCCACTGAAGCAGCACCCCGACGGCCCAGCCACCTCCTATCCCCGTGGACATGGCGGCGACGTCCCCGTCGGGTGCCAGCTCCAATGGGACAAGCAGATCAAGCAGAGCGCAAAACAGATTGAGATCCAACCGCTCCACACGCATCTCCAGCAACGCCTTCCAGCACCCATGCCCCCCGCCCTCCAGAAGGGCCCAGCCCACGGCCTCCAGCGCCCCCACAAGACAGCGACAGCGCCTTACGCCGGCAGCCTTGACCTGCATGAAGCGCCGCCGTACGTCCCCGTGAGCCTCCCTCCCTGCACCTTCTCTCCCTCTCCCTCTCTCTCTTCTGGTTGTCGGCGAGCAAGGGCGAAATGATGAGTGCAGAGCACGGGAGGCCATGAAAGGGTGCAGGTGGGCATGAGTTATGGGGTGCGGCCGCGTTGGGTACTGCTGCCTGGTGCACCAGCAAATCCCAGGCAGCAAGGCAGCCATGGCAACACCTGTAGCAGTAGCAGAGAGAGAGGGAGGGAGGGAGATTGGTCTACGCCATGGTTGATTTCAGGAAAGGAGATGAAGACATGATGGATGGATGAAGAAGAACACAAGGAGGAAGACCGGGGTATATTGGTCTGAAATGTTACATATTAGCATCTATAAGTGTGATGCAAAGTTCCAGTAGTATTTTTCCAAAGAGGGAAACTGGACTGGCATTTATCTGAATTTGCCAGAACTACAGTGGCATTTATCTAATTAACCCTTGTTATTGTTGATTGTATGCATTCTAATAGACGCCGAGTATATGCTCATTCTGTTTGTATTCTCTAGATCCTTAATTAATAAAACCCATAATTTATTGAAAAACATTACGAAAACATCTCCAACATCCAATAGCACACCGTTAATCATTTCCAACCCGTATCGTCTCCCTACTCTATAATTTTCTATCTCTTGTACCATCCCGTGACATTTTCCTCCAAACTCGCTCCTCTATCTCTCTCTATTGGTCCCACCAGCCATACTCTTTTCTTTTTTAGAACGAAGGCTCAAGAAGCACCGGACTTTCAATTAACAAAGCCATCATCAGCCGACCAGATTACAGGACTGCAACTTACAATGAGAAAAAAACAGAAATAAAGATAGGTTATGCTCAGTAGAACAACTCGAAGGCAATGAACTGCGGCCGCGAGCACACAACACCAATGCCATCGAACGTTACTATGTCAAAACCAGCTAACCTATTAAGGCTATGGGAGGAGGGCACCACCGTGCATAGTTTTGTGTTACTGACTGTCACCAAAGAAAATAGGGGCAACACAAGATCTAACTCCGCCGCCACAAAGGCCCCTTACCATTTCACCCAGGCTCAACGGGTGCCACACCGGCAGCCTGCAGAGTGGTTCACCCTAGATCCCAAATCAAAGTACCCAAGCTGCCAAAGGAGAGACACCAGGAGCAGACCTACATGAAACGGAATACTAACCGCCCAATCACCATTGTCGGCAGCACCAAGGTAGAACACCAGATGAGAGTTGTCGAACGAAGACGCTGAAACCTCAAAGAGGCTAAAAGGATGCAGCCCCATGCACCGGTCAGGGATAGGTGTCGACAAAGCCGAAGGCATACCGCCGACATCGAGGAAGGGACCTGCATCCCCTCGCACCAGCGGCTGGGACCCTCTACACCTAAACCCGAGCAGCCTGCCAAAGATGAGATCAGGCCAACACATTCCGCTATCAAATCACCACCAACTTCAGCACCACTAGAGCAATCCCCGCGCGAGGCCTTCAGGAAGGATCACACTTCCAAAGTGTTGTCGTCGCCCCGAACGGGGGAGCTGAGCCTTTCACCTGAGCTACTGCATGGGGTGGAAGGGGGGAGAAGCCCACCGAAGCTTCCAACAAGGGAAACCGCACCCCAAAGACGACGTCTTCAGTGTGGCCGCCGCACCAGCCAGGGGTTTCCCCAGATCCGCACACCCTTTTTTTTCGCGGGGGTTCCAATTTGACGGAAGGTTGTTCCAATGGCGGAAATTTAATTGGGTGTTGCTAGCATTTGGCGGAAGTTTGTTTAGTTATTGATTAGCATTTGGCAGAAGGTTGTTTGGCTAGCATTTCGATTTGGCGGCAGGCAACAACTATATATATTGTTTGTTAATATATTTATTAATTTAATAGAGGCGGTCATTTAAGGTATAGGGCTGGATGACCGACTCCTCCATCGTGTGGACACGATAGTGTTTATGTTTTAGGGGATAGTGTTCAAGATGACCTAAGCCTATATGTAACCTGTGGACTGGTAGACACATAATACGGTGCTACTATTTATGTAACAATCCTTGGTATAGTTCTACACGCTTTCTAAATGAGAATGCTCATATTCTTGAAATCTCAAATGGCATATACTCGTATCTTTCACTAGGGTATAAACCTGAGATTTGGGTTATTCGAGCAACAGTTGCCATCCATCTGGGTCAGATCCGCGAGCCCTCCAATAGCTGGGGACTCCTGCTCCGGGTCCCTACAACACTCAAATGACAAGTCTAGAGTGAGTAAAAAGCACATTTTATTAAAAAGGAAAAAGGGGCCAGATATAATATACCAACCTCATGACAGGCTCTTGTTCATAATTCATGAGGTCGGCAGGGGATTTGAGCCGACTGCTGCTATCATGCACCCCGATCGAAGCTGAAGAGGTAATAGAGTTTAAAATAGATCACAAAGCTTTGTCTACAAGAAATTAATATTGCTCTATGATATTGCAACACTCTGGTGTAATAATTTGAAACAATAGCCACTGATCTCTGCAGCATAATGTGCACTAAACCAGTATAAATATTACAAAGTAATTGGCCTTTAAAGCATTTCAAATATTTCAAACTGTCAAAATACTAAACAAGAAAATGTAGATTTTCACACTTTCGGAATTTCAATGAGAAATTCATTTTAGCAGAGGTGCACTTCTAGTACTCAAATTTTAGAAACAAAATGTTTTTGAAGTTTCTGGGTAGGATTTTTTAGTATTGTAACACAAATTACCGATCTAAAATTTTGTACCCGCACATATCCTTGATTTGTAGATGCATGCATGCATTTACATCACATCGAATTGTGTACAATCACCCTCCTTTAACATACACATTCATGGCTTGCATTCTATTAACCCGAAATATTTACCCCTTCTGGAACGCTGATCCGCAAGCAAACTTTAGCTGCTTCATATTCAGGAACAGCACATCCTTAGGGCATGACCAGGGGCTAAGACATCTTCAGCTCGGGTCTAGCGGCTGGAGAACCCATAGCTAAGAAATTTTTCTATGGATCGACTGTATGGTACTATAATCAACTCTAGGGTCCAATCAGAAGAACGTGGGGAATGGTGGCAGAATCATAGTTTAAAAGGCCGGAACGGCAATCGAACCGGTGAGACTATTGGTTTAGATTTTACGGGTTAGACCGCCGGTTTAACTGGTTCAATAGCGACAATAGCTAAAATATTTAAGTTATTTTTCTAAAAACTTGACCACTGATAGAATAAATAGACATAATATTGGTTGTAATCGAATATCTATACAAATATAAAAAGGCCCAGAGGGTCAGATGCAATAAATCTCGGCCATCAAACCATGTCAATCCAACACTTATATTCCTCCAGTGACGAGCACTCAATCTGTCTACATTATCGACGTAATTAACGCTTGACTGATATCGTACCTAATATCATTTTGCAACTAATTTTCTCCATAATATCAACGTGCATCGCACATATGCATTTACTAGTTAAATCAAAAAATAAATTGTAGCTAGCCTAGTTTCTTCGAGTTAAACTAGATCTTTATTTATTAGAAATAACCAATACATCGTTTATGAGGATTGTTATAGTTTCATTCAAGGGCTCCTCAAACCAATTAGAAGTCAAAAAAATCTAGCTAATCTGTTGAGCTCATGAGCAACTTTAGGAGCTTCTCTATTATAGTGTTCGAACCTAATAATAATGAAATCACATGGCAAATGAAAACACTTATCAAAATTGCGGCCGCTGCTCCCACCAATTGTCCTCCATCCTTCCTGATGTCAGTCACCTCCAAATTGTCCGTGTTAATAATAAGGTGATTGCATCCCATCCTTTGCACAATTGATAGACCGAATGAGAGGGCCAAAGCTTCAACTGGCAAGACATCTGCGCAGTTGTCTATCTTCCCATTCCCCCTGCGATAAATCTACATTTGTCTCTCTTAGGACTGCCCCGTCGTGCCCCTAAGCAGGTCATGGTCAAAAGAAGCATCAACATTAAGTTTAACAAAGCCCACTGGAGGGCAAGACCCCCCCCCCCCTCATAGAAACTTTTGGAGAGGAGGCAGTACCAAAGTTGGTCGTTAGAGCTAGTATCCCCATAGGGACCTGCTGCACATTCTGAGTTGTCCGCAACCCCCCTCAAGAAATCTCACTGGTAGGTTACGAATGGGATGCTAGCATGCACCCTTTTCTTATGAAGTGCAGTCGGATAGATCCAATCTATTCTTGAAATAGACAACTTGCACACACTCCCTTTCCAACCTATTTTCATCTTTCCCACCACAAATACCAGGCTGAGATAACAATCATTTCACACACATTCTAAAGACCAATAATACATAATTCTTGTTCTGACCGAAGAAGTAAATACTCCAACACCATGTAACCATCACAATCAACTTCACAGGCTTTATCAATAATATCATTCATTCCCAACCTTTTCAAAAACCCCTTACTTTGTTGTAGAGAAATAGCAGGTGCTTTGTATCTTTTGTACCAGCCGAACAAGAAAGACAACTGGGTAAGATTTTCATGTCTATTTGCAACTGTAACACACCATGCATGGGAGAGTACCATGTAGCGTATGCCAGGCGAATATTTTAACCTTTGCCGGGCAAGACAATTCCCATATCCTACTCCAAATAGGGTTAACTATGATATTATATTTGGGTTCCAATCATCTTCCTAAATATTGATATTCTGGCCATTCTCCACTCGCCAAATAAAATCATGTTTCAGAGAATTCATGCCCGCCTCAGGTAAAAGAGGAGCCTTTCTTTAACTTAGTATTCAGCAAATTGCCATTAAGATAGCCCCTAGCTCTTAGAATAGAGGCACATAAGGAATCAGGATTCTCAAGAAGGCGTCAAGCCTGTTTGGCCAGCATTGCCAAATTGGAACAATGAATAGCATGAAAACTCATCCCTCCTTGGTTCTTAGTGACACACATTTTCCACCAAGCCACCCAATGCATCCTTCTCTGTTTCTCCTTGTCTCCCCACCAAAAGTGTGTCATCAAGTCAATAAATCCTTTACAATTTTTTTATGAATTTTATAGACCCACATTGCATATGTGGGTATGGCTTAGACAACAGATTTGAGAAGGATCTCCTTCCCTCCGGTAGAAAATAAATTTTACTTCCAACCACTGATTTTCATGATAATACGATCAATCAAGTATTGAAAACAATCGGTTTTATCTAGTCCCACATTGGCTGGCAAGCCCAAATATCTACCGTCGAGGACCTCAGTCATTATATTCAGTGAGGTACACATTTGTTATCTGATCTCCACTTTCGTGTTAGCGCTAAAAAAGATGTTGGATTTATCAATATTAACCAATTGCCCCAAGGTCGCACAGTATGAATCGAGAGCCGATTTCTGAACTTCCGCACTGTGCCGATTACCTTTCATAAGAATCAGCAAGCCATCTAAAAAGAGAAGATTTGTAGCTAGCCTAGTTGGTATTGGGACTTTAAACGTCCGGTGGCTCAAGGTCAAAAAATTGATTCTAGTTTGCACATGATTTTCTTGATATTTTGCTGGGTTCTTTTTTTTAAAGACCGGCCCGTCTTAGAAAACCAAACAGGGCCTCGGTTCTGTTTCTTTTTCGATTAGACCGCCGGTTAGGTCCTTCTAAAAAAAACTATTGCAGATCCAGAGATAGAGAGAGAGAGAGAGAGAGAGAGAGAGAGAGAGAGAGAGAGAGAGAGAGAGATGGCGCTAGGTCTGGTTAGGATTGACATGATGACGTGGATCATACTACTTTTTTCGAACATGTGGAGCTTGTTAGTGAGGCTAAATGTTAGAGTACATACGCTCTTAGGCATCTCTAGGAACTGCTAATTTGAAATATTCTAGAGAGTTTGTGCTTGAAACTATATATACTAGCTAGATAACGCTCCACACATTGCTGCGGAAATTTTTAGCAATGAACTTAACAAAAATAAAATTAGAACATATGAGAATAGTACCACACAATATTTAACCTAGAGGTAATGGAGGGTGGATGCATATTATATTATCTTGTGACACTTAACTTCAATTATTTATTGTCAAAAAGTATAAAATATAAAATAATGATGTCAAGGCTTTTATGTTCTTTGATGATGTCGACGGATTGCACGTGGTTGAAAGTGAAAAGTCAAAAGTTGAATGGTTGCATGGGCGCGTGATGATGTGGAGAGCATGCATAGTGGAAAGTGAAAAGTTGATTGATTGCATGCGCTTGACGATGTGGATGGCTTGCATGTGCATTTAAATGAGAGGTGACATGTGTGGGACATATGTGCTGAGGTGTATAGGCTGCAGATCAAGATAAATAAGATATGGGAATGAACTTGTTAGGTATATAGGATATGTGTTTCAAACGTGATGGCAAACTCACGACTATAAATGCGACTTTCGCAATCGGGCCTATTAGAGGCGAAATCCGAAACCCGTTTCTCACAGCCAAGTTAGAGATGGATCTAGAGAATGGGCGCTGCTATGTTTCGCTTTTAGCGAGCTTGCTTCGCCTCTAGGGGTGGCGGTAGTGGCCTCGCCCAATAGGGAGCCAGTAGTTTTCTTCGTTGCTTGTTTCCTGTTGTTTTTGTTTGTTTGTTTTCTCATATATTTTATATGTTTCAAAATATTCTACATATATATTAAAAAATACTTTACTTAATTTTAAAATTTTAACATTCATTAAAAAGAATTCATGCAATGCGAAATTTTGTCCGCATAATTTGTAAGCAATGTTCATGTCATTCAAAAAAATGTTGATCACATTAATAAATTGTTCACATGTTTTAAAAAATTTGCTCTGTGCTTTTCATAAAAATCATGTAATGTAAAAATTTGTTCAAATAATTTGGGGAAAATGGTTTTTACAATTCAAAAAACGTTTATGACACTGAAAAATATTCATAATACTTTTAAAAAAGTGCACATGTTTTTAAAGGATGTTCTTGACATTTATGATTAGTGTACAATATGTGTTTCAAAATGGTCATTGAGTATTTAGAAACTGTTTTATGTGAATTAGACAAATGTTCAATATGTATTAGGAAAAATGTGCAATGTGTATTTGGAAAATATTCAACATTTATATCTTACAAATTTCAACTTGTATATTATTTTCTTCAATGTGCATTTGAAAAATATTTAGCATGTAATCAAATAAATGTTCAACACGGATTTGAAAAATGTACAACATGTATCTAAAAATTGTTCAACATTTGTACAAAAATGTTCAACTTGTATTAAGAAAGTTGACATCTATTGAAGAACAAAATCATGAATTACAAAACAAAGAAAACCGATACAAAAAACACACAGAAGGAAAAACCACGCATAAACTTCTAAAACCGGTTTCCATAGAAGCTTACAAAAACCGCTCCCAGAAAACTACATTACCCACGTTATTGGGCCGACCTGCTAGCGGGAGCACCAGAGGCGAGTCGTCTTTCGGTCTCCCACTATGCGATGTATAGCCTTGGCGCTTTAGGATGGCCATGGCAGTTTTTTTTGAAAGCCATCTGTGATATGCCATAGTGGGCATGGAAAATCATCACAGTCGGGCTTCGTTAACATCCGTGTATGGTAGGCTTATTTCACACCAAGTTGTAGATGCTTGCCGATTATATGCAGACAACCATCGTTGTAGGCCTCTTGTCTTTGGTAATGTTACATCTAAAGTGGGCCTAGCTACCTGCCCGACTTTGGCAGTTTAACCAGTTTATTGTAAGCATGTAAGGAGTTTAGTTAGCATCTACATCCCTTAGCCATTTTTACCTCCTGCCGTCTTACTCCACATCCTTTGCAGCTAGCCATCGATCTTGTTGGATCTTAGATCGCATGGAAATCTCCTCCTCTATGTTTCCATATGACCTACGACACCATCGAAAATGATGTGTGCGTGGCATGGTTTTTATTATTTTTTGAAACTTTGAATGGCAAAACAAAGTCCACTTTAAGTAATGTGTGTGGCTATCCTATTTTTCGTTAATTTGTTCTTTAGTTTGGTGTGATGTTAGCAATGCACATGTTGATACTATGAGTTGTTACACATTATGTGTTTATATGTAGATGTTCAGAATTTATACATATGTTTTTTCAGGAGGTTGGCGGGGATTGTTGGGTTTAGAGATCTTAGGTTTCCCGTCGCCATCGTGACACGGTAAGATTTTCTTTTGTAGTATCCCTATTGTACCACAACAATGACACCGCCAAAAAGTCATTCGGATGTGTAAATAATCCTTCGGTAAAGGCAATCCTAACTTGTTATCCTTTGCTCCAGAATGTCATCTATGGTTTGCAGTTGTAGCCCAAAGGGAAGAAATTTGTGATTATGCATAATTGAAATTCAACCCTTGTTTGAACTTGTATGGTTCAAACAAGAAAACTTCACAGTCTCTTCCCCGCATGCGGCACAACGTTCAACTGCACCCACCATGATGCACCATCATCATCACCAATAACTTTCATCAACACAAATAAATCTTTGTAGATGTATTTCAATTGAGTATATGTGTTTATTTATGCATACAAATAGTTGTATGTTTTGTATTTTTCAGCACAGGGACTGACTTTGGCACTTGCACTGAATGAAAGGATGTATAAAACACGTCACCTTTAAGTTGAGGCAAGGGGATGATGGCATCGTGCTACAGAGCAAGACTGTTCAAGAGGCATTGTTGTCATGCTACAAGAATAACACTATCCAATAGAGGCATGTTCGTGTACTGGTGTTGCGTGTACAAGCATGATAAAATTCCCTAAGTGAAGAGTTGTAGGAGAGGATCAAGCCATTTCAATTTAGCTAGTAAATGTGAGTATACTGTTCAATGCATGGCCACTCTCACCCGATGCCAGCCCATGCTTCATCATAGTTGCGTTGTCGTCGGCAGCATCAAACGTAGTCACATGCGAGGATTATAGCATTTGCCCCACTTTGCTAGGGGTTAGACCAATTGCCCTAGAGCTGTCTCAGTGGCAAGTGGCAGGTGCTTATTCTTAGATGGTGGCAAATTATCAAATAGGGAAGTAAAATATGGGTTAAGATTCAATTGTTGTCACTTGCCGGAGCTGGTGTCAGATCTAACTCAAAGGCCAAATACAGCACGCGGGCGTTGCGGTCTTCTGATGATGACCTTCGATGCTACGGATGAGGAAGTGTCGAGGCGGGCGACCTTGGGATCTCCGTGGCTGTGCACACATGGTTTTACACAACGGTGACTGACTTCCTCCATCACAGAACGGCCACAATCGTTCCCGTCCCCACTTCAGCTAGAGCGGGCCTATGTGCTGCTGAGGTGCCCAATGGTGGCCATCGCGTAGAGCCCAGACGCCCTATGGCGCCCCCCCTCTCCCGGCGGTTTGCGATGCTCGGCAGTTACGGGCGAAAACACTGATGCCACCAACCGTCACGGCTACACGGGTGTGCCATGTGGATGTCGTTGGGAGGAGGAGGCGCCCTGGTCGGCCTTGCAGCCAGAACTGATGAGGGAAGGAGACGATAACCCCTCCTGATTTATTTATTTTGATTGGGAGGTTTTCTTGGGTGTTTTTGAGCTCTCTACGTATGAGTGTTCTATTTACGAATCAGGAGACGGAAAAAGATCCGAGTATGAAAATTTCTCCATATCACACATGACGTCCCCGAGGAATATGGATTCAGCCACATGCGTTTCCTCACAGTCATGGCCGATTCGATACTAGTGACTGCTTGGGATGACAAAAAGAAGACTGCTTGGAATGACTAGAAAGTGATAAGTCTTCCTGAATATAATGCAACAATATATCCCTCTCTAACTTAATGTAAGAAATTTTTTGACACTGCCAGTGATGTATTTTCTGGGTTATTACATGATGATTTTATTTAATCATGAAGATCAGGAGGTGTGTTACTCACTCGTCGCTGGGTGAAAAGAACAACTCTTTTCACGACCAGCTCTCTAGCTCAGCGCATAATAGCACCATGACACCTTGACCATGTTGTAGTGATGATTGATGAGACTATTCCGATTCACCATCATTGATGCATATTGAAATTATGAAACTTTCCTACACAGGTGACCCAAGAAAAATTCTTGCTTTATTGGAGATTCATACCTGAGTACTTGTAATGGTTATAGGCCAATGCCACCCTCATTTGTAAGTTGGTAGCCTACAAACCAGAAAAAATATTGAGGGTTGAGTCCATGTTCATAGAGGCGTATCATAAAGCAATACTGTTTGGAATTCTCCATCCTATACTTGGAAAATATTTTAGGAGGAACGTAAACAAGATTTCAGTGATCAGTGATTACTTCAAACTTGTTGCACCGAACAACTACTAGCACTCTAACTACAAAATAATTAGGTGGCAAACTTGCACAAATATTTTTGGTATATTTGATAGTAGACTTCCGTGTTTTACTTCAGTACGCAAGAAAGAATAATTTTCACTATATAGTTCTATTGTTTCGTAAAAGAAGCCTCAATAGATAGAGTAGAAAATAGCACTAATCTTGCCTCATCTGCAAGTGAGAATTTTTCAGTAGCAATCCTATCGTTCTGATTAAGTTCATCGATGATCTCATCAGTAGGTGATATGTTTTTAATATCAATGCTCTTAAGCTCGTCGACGATCTCCCTTATTGTAGGCCTTTTATGCCGGTCATCCTGCAAACATCTTAATCCTATTCTGACGCATGTGTTAACTTCTTGCCATGTGTGTGATGACATTGTTGGATGTAACTTTTTTCGCCATATTTTACGTACCTGCAGAGTGGAAACAAAATGTTGACATGTGGCACACACTTATCGAGCAAGAATAGGACAAGACATAATTTTACAAAAATTCCAGTATTATTCATGAGTTGGAGATTTTTTTTTCTTACAAGCTCAATGAAAGTTTCAGAAGGAACACGTCCACAATTCCAGTAGTTCTGGCGTCCTGCCATTATTTGTATGATTATAGCGCCCAAACTGAACATGTCATATTTTGATGAGATTTCCTGTTTGTCAATATATTCCGGTGGCATGAATCCCCTGCATGGTATCATATCCAGTTAATTTCCAACAAAGTTATATTAGAGTTGATTACTTCTCATAAGGTACCAACTCACATTGTCCCTCTCAATGTTCCTTTTGTGGTGGTAATAGTTTTTGTTGAAGGGACGATTCTTGATATACCAAAATCTCCTATTTTCGGCATCATATTGTTGTCCAGCAATATATTTTCTGGTTTTAAGTCTAGATGGTAAATATGTACGCTATGAAGATAATTTAAACCCGCACACACTCCCTTAATTATATTGTAACATGTCTGCCAATCAAGTCCGCATGGCTGCTTGTCTGTTCAAATAAACATGAAACATATTCAAAGGAGTCAATTAAGATATTGAAAGATGTCATAAATTATTATTTTTTGGAAAAGGAAGAGGTCGTAAATTAGGTACATGTTTTCTTTTCATGCAAAATAAGATTCACCAAGTAGAGCGCAGTCATACCAGAAAGGTGTCTCTCAAGGTCTCCACGGTGCAAATATTCAAAGCAGAGAATTCTTGTTGGCTCATGAACAAAGATATATTGTTCATTGTGCTCAATCCATCTACCTGGATGATAGCAGTAGCCAACATACTGTACAATATTTTGATGATGGGCCCTAATAATATTATTGAACTCGTCTGCAAATTTCGTGTCTTCAGGCCCTATGTGAGTAAGCTTCTTCAGGGCAATCTCTTCCCCATTGTCCAATACTCCCTGTTAAGTATTTCTTGTTCATATGGGACATTGGTACTTGATGTTCACAGTAGCAGATCAGTTAAGAAAATATAAAAGATTAATTAAAATCGCACCTTGTAAACTACTGCGAACCCACCCTTGCCAATTATGCGGTCCTCAGCAAAATTATTTGTAATATGTTGTAAGAAGTCTAGTGTAAACTCCCTTGTCATTGGACTCGCCATGGTGTCCTATATCTCCTGCTGGCAGCTAGGACGAGCCTCCATGTCCTATCGAACTAATAACACAGTAATCGTTGAAAATAAGCTGAAAGGTTGTATCCATAATCTTCACAAAGAAAAAGAATACAAATTGTTGGTATACCTTGTTATTTTTACAAACACTAACTCAGATGCTCTGGTATTATTGCTATATCAGGATGGACAAACCCATATTGACCTACTTGCTGAGGTGCGTAGCACACCTAGCTAAGTAAGAACTTCATTTGTTCGTGGCAAGGGCAGTAGCAAGGTAATTAAGAAGATATAAAGTCCATATTGGTACAACGAGCAAAGCAATAACTTCCAAAAGAGCACTAGTTAGTTCCGTGATTTCAACGAACCCAGCAAGATCAAGAAAAACTATGGAAGAAACAAAACAAAATGGAAAGCAGCTAGCAGGTTTATTAGACACAGATCGACGAGAAGGATAGAGGAACAGAGGAATCTTCACACCCTAGCTAACCTGGAGAGGGCCCTTTCCGAAGGCGGAAGCAGAGTATGTGCGTGTGAAGAAGAGGGCGAGCAAGAGAAAGAACTATGGTCACAAAAAGAAGAGAAATTATATGCTGATATTTCCGATTAATGAGGATGGACCAATTCTAGGTAGCCATTTCCATCATGAGAGAGATGCATGACTAATTATAGAGAAGGATGGGAGGCCGAGAAATTGAGGAACAAGTAGTGAGATGCATATGATGTCGACATCCTCGCTCTTGTTGGTACGTCCACGTCAAACAATTGGAAAATGGAGACACACCAAACTGACGATCAACTAATTAGAACTGCCACTGGCTTGCATTTACAGCCATCTTGGCGTTCTAGAATGTAGGACTGGGGTGCCAATAACGTGGGGAGGCGAAATATATTGATGATCTCCACGCAAAGTGGCCTAGGATGTTCATATCTGCCACTCAAGCTGGTCGTAATGAGAGTATCATAGGTAGTATCATGCATGCCAACTAAACAACTTTGATGAAGTGACGTAGAATTAAATAAAGAAAGAGAGGCTTGAGTATCATATCATGATACCGTATCATATTAAATGGTGTACTACTTTGTGTCATGCATGGCAATAAATATAGACCTATATGATACCAACTTACGATAATATGCATTACGGATGTAGTATCACACACTAGTATCATATGCATAATATTAGTATATGCATATGATACTAGTGTATGATATTCCCGTTACAACCAGCCTCAACAACCCAGTACCTCTCTCATCAAGAATCTGAGGGACCTGAAGTTACATCGTTCCGATTAAACTTGTCAGCTGTCATAAAACTAACTAGTATTGATTAAAGAAAACCAGCTACTCCCTCTATCCGGTGAAGAATGTACGTTTGATTTTAAATTTGTCCACGAAAAAGTATACTTTTATCTTCCTAATGCATCTTAAAATAGAAAAAAAAATGCTTCTCTCGTCACACGGTAATCAGCACCAATAACATTTTACACATGCTTTTCTTTATTTCTACATGCACTTAGCTTATTGGGGGTTGAGTAATTAAAAAGGAGAGAGATGAGGGTTTGTATCTTTCTAATGCATTTTTTTACTCCACTTTATAATTTGTTCTAAAAAAATTATATGTACAATTTTCACTCGGACGGAGGGAGTATTGATCAGAGGAGCGAGGAATCAATACTTTCTGGCACCGCAGTCTTGTGTTCTCACCGTCCATATGGGACATTAATCCCTTATGGTTGGCCGTTGGAGGATGCTTACACTGCACGTATGACCAGAGACAAGGAACATAAGGGAGTGATCAGACTACATTGAAAACATGTACTGGTTGAACCGGGGAAGAAAAACCAGCCCTGTACCTTTACAGTACACAGTGAAATGGGAAAAAAATATCTCCAACGAATAGCGACAATTGATTTTGATAGCTCACCAACTTGGTGGCCACGTAATAATGGACAATAACCGATCAAATTTGAGTTCGGGCGACGTTTTGGAGATACTGATTTGAGAATTATTGCTATAGTTCAAGCAACTTGGTGGCATAGAGTAGGTCGTGACGTCTCAACACACACATGTTCTAATTGAGATCTACTTCCTCCGTTCCTAAATATTTGTCTTTCTAGAGGTTTCAACAAATGACTACATACAGAGCAAAATGAGTGAATCTACACTTTAAAATATGTCTATATACATCCGTATGTGGTAACCATTTGAAATCTCTAAAAAGACAAATATTTAGAAACGGAGGGAGTAGATTAGAACACCACGGAGGCATACATACCTCCTCAGAATAGTAAAATGATAAAACCAAATGAGTAGCCTGTTTGTGTTACCGAATGAGGCTTAATTCTCTACTAGTATATTAGTACATCTTTTGTGGGAAGTCACTGCAGAAAATTTGGTCACGTAGATCTCATCCCCATCCTCGAGCGACAAGTCCTGCTTTATTAGTACTCGTAACCAAAGAAGATTCCATCCTAAGTTACCAAAGTGCACTACTCAGAAAAGGCTTATACGTGGGCTCAATTTAGTGGCGGGCAGAGCTGGATACCCACCATAGCTATTTTAGAGAAGTTTCAGTGACGGGTAACAAAAGGCGCCCACCAAGGGTACATGATCTGCAGTGGCTGGCAAAAGTTTTCACCCGCCACTCGTAGATTCTTCTAGCCTGGAGCCGTTGGCAAAATTATTCACCGCCACTTCACCGTAACTCAGATGGTGAGCTTGGTGATGATGTGCTACAGAAGCGACAAACTGTATGCAGTAAGGACAATATCTCCACATACAACAACGGGTAGGAGGTGGTTGCGTCGTGTTTGCAGAAGAACAGCGAGCTGTCAGAGCATGTGGCAACAAAGTCAATGGTCGAGAGGAAGCAGGTGAAGCGAATAAACCATGAGGCTGCTCCCAATGCACCGGTGCTTAGAAGAGGTGCTAAGTGTATTAAATGCCTTAGCAACTATACTCCCTCCTTTCCGGTTTATAAGGCTCAATTCAAAAATCTCACCAACCAAGGTAGATGATGAGTGGTGGAATACTTTTTGTAGTTTGCAAAAGCACACAATTAATACTCTTGTTTTCCTCAAAAAAGTATGTTTACCAATGCATTAATTGCAATGCATGCATGCATAAATTACATGCATTGGTCAATTTTCTCTTAATACTTGCATGCAATGATTTAATGCACATTGAAATCTGAACATGTGATGGGAAACAACCAAATTGAGCCTTATAAAATGGAAAAACTAAAATTTTGAGATAAACCCTATAAACCGGAAAGGAGAGAGTACTTCCCAATGCACCGGTGCTTAGTTTCTTGTAGCTAAGGTTCCATCATTTAATTAGTTGTGGGATCTTAAGTAGTATGGAAACTTTGTGGCCTCTTTGTGACATGCACTCAAATAAGTACTGAGCATATTTGGTAATTTGTATGACTAGATAGCAAAACTTTGAACTGAACTGAACTCAGTTTGATTCTGTACAAACATTGCTACAGATTTGCATATTTATGCAGCTGTCCTTCAGTTAGTGATACTTCTGAATATGCTAATACCCGTACATTTGTGCATACGACATTCCTTCTTATTGTCTAGAAAAAATTAACTAGTGATACAAGCTGACTTGTGTAGAGTAAAATCAGCAAGTACGTTTCGACAAACACTCAAATTAGATGGTCCTGATGTGCAAAAGAAATCGATGACTGTAGTTTATATCAAACTAGATAGTTAGTATTTGACAATCTGACTGCAGTTTATATCAAACTAGGAATCCATGGACTTGTGAAAAATTAGATTCAAAGAGTAAGAGAGAACTGATGCTATCAATCTGCAGTCATGCACGAGTAGTGGCACAAGTGAATAAATAGATTGAAAAAATGATACGAATCAATGGGTGACTGCAGTTTATATGAACCTTCTGTCTTTCACTTTCTCTTCCTCTTCCAGTCAATTGCATACTGAATCCATGGACCTATGATACGGCGGAGACTGGCCGGAGGAGCTGCTGTTGACGGCGAATAGAGGAGGAGCCGGTGGTGGCACGGCAAACAAAGGCGGAATCAGTGGTGTTGCAGCTAACAGATGAGAGGACCACGCAGCGCCGCTGCGACCTTCTCCCGACCATGGTCCATGTGGCTGGCTGAAATCAAGGATGGGACGGCGGCGCTGCGTGCGACGATGAGGGGCGAGGCGGTGCTGCGGGTGGAGGCGACGACGCTAGGCTGGGAAGAAGCGGCGGCAGGGGCTGCACCTGGGGGAGTTGGGGAAGAATGGGAAGAGGGAGGCGACGACTGAGTTCAGCGCATGGGATCGAGTAACCCCACCTTTTGCCTAGGTATCTGCGTCTGGCACCGTTTCCTCGCGGGGTTACTGAACGAGACTCTCTCCTCATTAATTAACGTGACACATCAGCTTTTTGCTAAGCTGGCAGGCTTAGCACCGATCCAGGCTGGAGCACTCGGACTAGCCTGAACATGATACCTGCTTGAGGCTGTAGAGGGGCTTTGTTAGGCGAGTCAGATGTGTTTTGGTTTGGAGTGTCGATGAAGCCGACAAGTTGAAGGCAGAACACCTCCTCGTTGAGTGTCTAGTGAAGGAATGGGTTCTTCAAGCCAAGCTGGTTGACTGGCCAGCCACGCGAGGCGAAAAAGTCTCCCCGCAATCCACATCGAGGCGCCTCCAAAAGCCGTACACAACCCGCAAAAGGGAAGAAATAACAGATTCAAGGTCTGTGATAATAGATTCGGAAATTTAGCACTATGGTCCAAAAAGGGAAGAAATAAGAAGCTCTTTCGATCAAAATCACTAATTAAGGAGTACTCATTGCAAAGAGCACTCCCATATTTCCGGATTGCGACAAGTGGCGCTTTGTATGTGTGCCACTTGTCGCAACCTGGGAGTTTTCTAGTTTTTCGTAAATCTGTTTATTCAAAATATTTTATGTCTTAAACCGTGCGTTCAAATCTTGAACCATTTTTATCATTGGATTCCTCGTGCCGAGATCTTCAAAACTAGATTCCATATTGATAGGTTTTGACGAACTTTTTTTTCACGAAAAAGCCGGAGAAAAAACTGAACCGGGAGCACGGGTTTTTTCCCTTTCCGAAAGAGGCACGTCCGTACCTCTCGTGAAATCACAACCATGCCTCTCGCGGAAGCAAAACCGTGCCTCTCGTGAAATAAAAAAAAACGCTTATCTTTCCTGTTTCCGAGAGGCACGGCCATGCCTCACGTGGAAGGAAAAAACAAAAAAAAGCGTATTTTTTCGTTTCCGAGAGGCACGACCATGACTCTCGCGAAAGCACAACCGTGCCTCTCGCAGAAGGAAAAAAAATAGAAAACACAATTTTTTTCGTTTCCGAGAGGCACGGCCGTCCCTCTTGGGAAAGCACGACCATGACTCTCGCGAAAGCACAACCGTGCCTCTCGCAGAAGGAAAAAAGACAGAAAACACAAATTTTTTCGTTTCCGAGAGGCACGGCCGTCCCTCTTGGGAAAGCACGACCATGACTCTCGCGAAAGCACAACCGTGCCTCTCGCAGAAGGAAAAAAAACAGAAAACAAATTTTTTTTTCGTTTCCGAGAGGCAAGGCCGTCCCTCTTGGGAAAACACAACCGTGCCTCTCGCGGAAGGGAAAAAAGAAAACGTGATTTTTTTCCGTTTCCAAGAGGCAATGCGGTGATTCTCGCGAAAGCAAAACCGTGACTCTCATGACGAAAGAAAACACATTTTTTCGCGGAAGAAAATTTGAAAAAAAAATTGATCCAAAAGTTAAGAAAGACCGGTGAAAAACTGAAACGTCGAAAACCCCGAAAAAAACCGTTTAAAAAGGCAAAAACGTGTGCGGAATAAAAATCCGGAGGAAGCACCAATATAGCGACACGTGGCGGGCGGCTAAGAGCGTGCCAAGTGGCGCTGATCTTTGTGAGGCTCCCGAAGTAGCACTTGTCAACTAGGTACTCCTTCGGTTTTCCTTCCTCTGTTGGCTACTGGGCCTCAATGGGCCGCGTGTAGTAATATCGGGCTCCGTAAATCCTTTCATAGGCTAGGCGGCTGCAAAGCAAAAATCTCCGGCGGCTGCGACGCGGGCGGGCTCTCTCCTCCCCCTCCGGCGATGAAGACGCGAGGGCTCTCCTCCTCCTCCTCGGGGGACGAAGCGGCAACGCGAGCCCGCTGGTCCTCGGTCGCGAGTCGCGAGTCCCACCCGTTTTAGGTCAGCAGCCACTGCCCGCCGTCATCCTCGATAGTCTGCCTCGCTCGTCGAGTTAGGGTAGCCTTCGGGGGTTGTGGTGTACGGGTACGTTTGCGCGGAACAGGCGGTGGCATGTATTCCCTCCGTTCCAAAATAGATGACTCAATTTTATACTAACTTCAGTACAAAGTTGGGTCATCTATTTTGGAACGGAGGGAGTAGATCGCTCACCCCCTCTCACTCTGCTGTCACCCCCTGTGCTCTGCTTTCTTTTCTGTCACTCTGCTATCGCCCTCTGTGCTCTGCTTTGCTCTATTACTCTGCTATGTCCCGGCTCCTCGCGGGTAATAATGACACTTGATGTCCTAATAGCCTGCTACTAGTACTACTGAAGAGCAGTACCAGCATATGTTGCCGTGTTGTCAATGTATATCACATTACCTAATTCATGAACTCAAAACTCAAAACTCAGGATAGTTTGGTACTTATGTAGGTTGATACTGTACCACGGAATACATACTGATCTTGGTTGACTTTATCAGGCCACTTTGGTCAGTTAGTTTCAGTCTGAGCGGAAAAGTGAAGTGCTAATTAAGTTCGAACAAACCTGTTTAAATTCCCTCATTGACTTATAGAACATGTTCTCCACTTGCGTGAGTTTTTCTGGTCAACGGAACAGAGATTAATGTGCTTTGTGAAGGATTCAGTTCTATTCCAACTAGTCCTTTAAAACTTGGGTGATCCATTTATATCTAAACTCAGGGGCTTCATTTTGTAGTCACAAAGTTATTGAGAACGGGCAGGATTCATGATAAACAGCAGTCTTCTGGTCAACCCAGCACGAAATGAAGGATTCATGATCAACTAATATAATGACTTTTACCATTTCGTAGTCACCAAGTTATTCAGATCTAAAACTGCTATTCCGACATCAACAAGTTATTCAGAAGTAAAACTGCTATTCTGACATCAACAAGTTGTTCAGAATTAAAACTGGTAGACATAACAAGAGAGCTCACATATAAAACACTTCCGACATAAGTAACAATATAGCATGCATATTCTGACTAAATTTTCGACAGAATCACGTAGCACCGGTTATACTCGGCAACAATACCCGGAAACAGGGAAAGGTTCGTGAGTTTGACATCCGCCAGGAAAACCCACTAGTTATACTCTGCTAGAGTATAACCTCTGGGACGAAAAACCTGGCGCATTAATCAATCCGCCCCGCCAATCAAGTTTGGACATAATAGCAGTACAAGAAACACAAGAAGATGACAGCTGCTGAGAGGCATTAGCCGCACTAGCTAGCATCACCCCCTTCATCAACCCCTCGTGGGCATGCACCAGACGGAATTTTGAGCTGCATGAGAAAGAACAGTGATCAGGAAGTGCACTGAGTAGTAGAAAAAACAAATGAGACTACATGCTGCAACGATAATTAACAATTGGCAAAACAACTTAGTTGCGAGAGACAGTTTCATATTACTTCCATGTTCATTTAGTTCTTCGAATTATTTGGAACTATTGCCGTAGGTTTGACATTCAGAGAAAATATAGACTTGGTATACATGTTTAATCCTACACAAAAAGGGTGCAACAAATTATGAGGCACTCGAACAAAAAAGACTTGCATGGTGTAAGCACACGTACCTTGTTTTCGCAGGCTGCTCTCACTTCTTGGCTACCACAAGAAGCTGCCTCTTTTCACGGGCTGTTTTATCCCCTTCAATTTTCTACAGGTCTTAATCCACACATTTGGTATTTCTGAAATGGCATCTGCTCCACCAACGGACACAAGCTCTGGACAATCCCGAAGCTCTAATTCCTCAAGTGATGAGAGGGTACTGCTCCAAAGGTGGTCTGGAATGGATATCTTATGCCGACAGTCCAATAATCTTAGTGAAACAAGGGACTGCAGGTTTTCTAGGCCGCTGGGGATAAGTGAAGAAATATCCCCACATGCTTGTAAGTGGAGACTTTGGAGGGACGATGGTAATACAAATCCCCCCCAGTTGATTATAGGGCACTGAGTAACTTCCAAATTCTTAAGAGAAGAGAAACTCCCATACCTTCTGCCATGCATGGTCATGGTCGACAACTTTTCACAGCAGATAATTGTAATACTCTCAATGGCAGGTAGATATTCTTCTCCTAGGAGACCATCAATGGTTGACAGTTGACAGCAGTCACTGATGGTTAGGGAAGTAAGGTTGGTGAAGACATGTCCTGGTTGTCCAATAGATGTAAGAAATACACAATCCAAAATGCGCAGTTCCTGTAGAGCTGGAAGATTCCACATTTGTAGTTGGATGGATGTGAGACGCTGGCATGACAAGGAAAAGTAGGTGAGAGAGAAGCATTGGATATTGGCTGCAGTGAGATTCCCGCAATCATTTCCCTCGCTACCTAGCTCGAGCTTCTTGAGAGAACGTGCAGCCAAACTTTGGGAGTTTATTTTCCCACATGCCGCCACCTTGAATATTTCAATGCAACAAAATTCGTTGAATTTTTCGGTGGGTACTGATATTAAGTTCTCGCAATTCGTTATTGCAATTTTCCTGATGACTGGTAGATAAGTCGGATGTAGAAACTGTTCGAGACTTGATAAATGGTCGCACCGATGAATGATTAGCTCTGTCAGGGACGAGAAACCCATGTTGCTACTGATGATGTTGATTGGCACTGTAGGTATCTCGAGTCGAACACACCAAGATAATGTAGCAGATGTTAAGCCTGCCAGGCTTTGTGGCTGAAACCAGCTGGGAAGCGAAACACCTGGGTAACAGTCAAGGACTAGAGACTTGGCACCAGCAGGAGGTTGTAGATGTCGAAGGACTTCTATCCCGTTTTCATTACCCCCAGATTGACTCACCTAGGAACTCCATCCCAGCGTTAGCTTGTCAAGATATTCCTTATTTTTCAGTTCGGCTTCTGCTGAATGATCCTTTCTTAGCTTGTCAACATTACTTATCTCCAAGTGTCCACGAAGTTGCTTCATATTCTTTATGAACCTACATCCTAGTCCCTGCTCATCACTGGCTGCATCAAGATTTAGTCCATAATAAAATCCTTCCTTTTTGAATCCTCTAATATTTGGACCATATTTAAATCCCTGAGATTGAAATCTCCATAGGTTGACCAACATACTGAAGTCACTAGGCAAGCTTTCAAGCTTGCATTTCTTGACACATAAAACCTGTAAATTATGGAGCATACAGATCGTTCTAGGAAGACTTGTCACCGAACAAGCTCTGGATATCTTAAGGTACTGAAGATGCTTCAATTTGCCAATGCTGGCTGGTAACTCTTTCAAAGACTCAAAAACAATGACACGCATACGCAAAAGTTCACTGCACCAATCTTCCAAAAAACCAGTTGTAGTTTTTTTATTTGCTAAAGGCTTGTCGCAAAGTAGGGTACGGAGCTTTTTGTGCTGGCATAGGATTGGCAAGTAAGAATTGTCGATGTCATTGCTAGATAGTACTGACAGATGGCGGACATTTGGAGGAATTCTTCTAAAGTCATCCTTCGTCTTCACAATGAAACAATCATCCTCTGAAACTTTCTGTGCCATATCATGCAACAAGTCATGGATTACGTATTTACCTTGAACTTTTTGAAAGAATGACCGATTTAAAAGTTCATTGAAGTATTGACATCCAATATCTTGAACTGGAATAACACCCTGGCGTTTCACAAAGCCTTCTGCCGCCCAAATTTCAGCTAAGCTGTCCTTTTCAAACTCCTTATCTTTGGGGTACACAGCACAGAATGAGAAGCATCTCTTCAAGTGGAACGGCAAATACATGTAGCTCAACCGAAGAGCTGGCACAATATCAGTTGCCTCTTGGTCCAATGCCCACAATTCACTGTCTAGTATTCTCTTCCAGTGTGATGTATGAAGGTCACTCTGTAACATGCGTCCAAGAGTTTTAGCGGCTAATGGTGAGCCCTTCAACTTAGGGAGTATGTCTTTACCAATGGGCTCTAACCCTGGATAATCATCAAAACTACCAGACCCAAACACACATAGTTTGAAGAAATCCCAAAAGACGTCACCCTTTAATTCTTCCAGTATAATTGGTTCCATAGTGTGCACTAACCGAGCTACCTTTTGTGATCTAGTGGTGACCAACATCATACTTCCTTGTAGCACATTTTTGAATGGTGCACAGAAGGTCTTCCAGCGTAGGCCATGTTCCTTCAGAGCATCATCCCACATATCATCGAGGACAATCAAGAACCTTTCATTGCTCAGTATGCCAGAAAGAACATGCTGGAGAGAATTTAGATTGTCAGTTGTTGCCTTTTTACCTGGATAGGATCCTATAGCCTCTTTAGTTAACCTCTTCACATCAAAATCATCTGAAACGCAAATCCAAATTATTGTTTTGAAGTGAGACTTCACTATTGGATGACTACAAATATGCTGGGCCAAAGTGGTCTTTCCAATACCCCCGATTCCCACTAATGGTAAAACTGGAAGATCAGATAATCTTGATTCATTACTAACTTGGTTGCTCGTTGATGCACCATCTGCACTAGGTTTCCACTTGCGTTTTGAACCAGCGCTAATATTTGTAGGCACATTGAGCAATCTCATCATCTTCTTTAGCAGCACATCACGACCAAATATTTTTGTTTCATTGCAGAACGAGGTAGTCTCTGGCCTGACTGTTTTGTCAAACCGTGGTGTCACTTCACACAACCCCATTTTCTCTAGGTATTCGGAAATATTAACCAACCTTTTATGGATATCATTGACTTTGCTGAAGTTGCGAAAGAATTCATTAATAGATAATTTGCTTTCATTGCCTTCCACTTTCACCTTATGGTTGTACCATTTAAGATCATCAAGAAGGTCTTCAGCATCATAGACTGCATCCTTGAGGTATGGAATGAGGTTGGCAACACAATCCTTGTGGCTTCTCCACTCTGCTCGATCAATGAGGTCATGCATTGCCGGAAGAGTATCCCTCAGAAATTCCAAGCCACTCTGCAACTGACATATCTCATCTTGAAACCTTTCCTCTCGAGTGTCTCCCCATTTAGACGAAATAGCAGATCTAGCCCACTCAAAAATATTGTCAAACTCACTGATGCCACTAGGGACCCCAGCAATGCCAACCATTATATCCCTGATGCCAAGAGTATGAGCACTTCCTTTCTCCCTATTGACAATAAATGTACAAAATGAGCAAATATATTTTGTGGTCAGAGGATGCTAATAAAAGGTATAAGTACGGTAAGCTATATGTGATGCAAACATATACACTATATGTCTTTCCAGTGTTGTGTGGTTACCCTTTGAGCCGTAGTTTCCATGTATAGTTCATGAAGAAGTTCAGAAAGAATAATGATTTGTGGAAGTGACTTAAAATATGTCTTCAATGATATATGTATACTACTAATAAAGTTTATGTTTGTAAATGGAAAGAAAAGTAACAAAAATATAAGCCCATTGAATAATAATAATAATAATAATAATAATAATAATAATAATAATAATAATAATAATAATAATAATAATAATAATAATAATAATAATACGATGATGATGATAATGATGACGATGATGCAGATGATTGTGATAGTGATAAATAATTATATAGTTTCGGCCTGTACATTAGACACATTTTTGGAAGATAAAACCATTTCATATATTTAGGAATAAGACATATACCGTACTAAGCGATACCCTGCGTTCTGCCGCGAATTTAGAGATTTTATTTCTAAATATTGTACACAATATAAATTCAAACTTAAGATTTAAACCGTGTGGGAATTTCTATAGAAACTAACCAAAAAACCAAAAAATAATAATACAAAAGTTGAACATCTCATAAATTAAATGCTGTGGCATTTAAAATCCAATATGGATGTGGCATGGTAGATTGACTCGCATATTCAGCTCAGACGGTCGTTAGTTGACTAAGCTAGCAAATCCAATGGCTATAATAATTTGGATCATGTAGAAGCACGCATGCGCGGGAAAATAGCAATTCTGACTTGCAGTGGGGATTGTTCATATAGTATACTCGATGATACCCACACTTTGTTATGGAAATATTTTTGCAGTATATTTCAATGATATTTGGTTGTATGAAACATGCTTATTTGAAGTAATAATATGAGAACAAAAGTTAAAACTAAATATGATTTATTGTATTTGATTTTTGTAAAATTATAAAATATTTCTTAAATCTATATAGCATAATATAATAGAAATTCTCATGCGTGTTTGCATGTTGAGGTGAACTTTCTCCTATGCATGGTTACATGTTGAGGTGGACATGTTTCCATGCATGTTGCATGGTGAGGTGGCATGCTTGCATTTTGAGAGAAATACATTAGTGGGATCTAGCTATTTCGATATAGAATGAAGATTGATAAGTAGTACCATATATCTATATATGGTTTAATGGTTGTAGGTAAACAAGAATTGCACTCTTAGAAGGCCACTCAGGGTCCACCAACCTAGTTCCTATAGAACTTGGGTTTAGAATCTAGAAGATAGCCTGAGGGGAAGGTGCCGCCAGGCAAATCCTGGATGGCATCGGTGACAACGCCCCTAGATCTTCCCCTATCTCGAGGCTTGGGCTACTGCGAGGCGCTTGCCTAAGGCGATGAGTGTGGGCACCGCGGTGAGCCTTGACTAAGGCGATGATTGTGGGCACCGCGGTAAGCTGGCTCCGGCGGGCACAGCAGGTATGCGCAGAGGAGTGTGGTGCTTGTGTGCAGGCGCCGAGGGCACTAGCTTGCGTGACGCTATGGTGGCCAGTAGATCTGGGGTGTGCGTGTGTGCATGGTGCTTGGGCGTTGCCCCAACAAGGATATGTGGTGTGCGTTGTACGGAAGGCGCACGACAGGTGCCCCCATCATGGGTCTGCTGGCGGGGGCCTTGCAGGCTCCGTTGGCCTGGTGATCGCACGACGACCCATTGGGCGGGCGATTAGATGTTGTCATTTCATGTGCGAGATCTGCTCGCTGGGATTGGCAGCATAGGAGCTTTATTTCTAGGGCGGTTACCCTAGATCTTGGACGGTGGCGGCAATGACGTGGAGGCTGGGTCTCGAGGTGGTGACGACCTCTATGAGGCCGGCGGCGGTATGGAACGCCCCCTCCACCAATAGATCGGGTTGAATGCGGCTCAATGGGCGACACATGCATCCCTTCTGTAGGCGCCAAGTCATGTGTGTCGCCGACAGGTAAAGTCGCGAGCGGGTGCTACACACGAAGTCTTATGTGGAGACATCAAGTCATGCCTACAGTCGCCAGGTGCTGCTTGGTGGATCTGGAGGAGGTGTCATATTTTTCCTATTGCTGTCGACGGAGTGAAATGTGGAAGCTCGAGTAGGTTGTCCAGAGCTAGTAGTCTTGACACGATGGTAACAGGGGCACGGGTTTCTACCTAGGTTCGGGCACTCATTGAATAAAACCCTATGTCCTACTTGTCTTTTATTTTCTTCGGGTGGAGTACAAAGTAGAGATAATCTAGCACGAGATCGTTGTGTGTCTTCTACGTGCCCTACCCCTCGGTTTATATAGGTTTCAAGGGGGTATCATTCTAGTCGGTTGATTACAAAGAGAATTGGTTGTAGATGACTTCTAACACCATGTAGTATATGACAAGTGTTCGCGAGCCTTCCTTTCATATGCCGTGGGCCGCCCTGATGTGGCCCACTGGTGAAACGACGGGGGGGGGGGGGGGGGGGGGGCGGGGGGGGGGGGGGGGGGTGGTCCTCGGCCCGCCCATCCGACCAGGAGATGGTGAGTGAACACCAATCTGGGACACAATCAACTGCCAAATCAAAGGTGGTGCGGCAGTGACCAATGGTGAGGCAGTAGACGTCTTTGTCTTCTGGTATCACCTACGGTATCCAGCTACCAAGGTGTTGGTAGCAGGACAAGTGTTGATGGTAGAGGCGACTTCAACGATGAGCATGCACACTCCGCTGGAAACATTAGACCTGCGATCAGGCTATGTCGACGCGCGCCTGCTCGTGCCCTTACTGAAGGTCGTGTATTGAAGCTTGGTTTTGGGGATGAAAAATCTAGAGATTGACCTTGGGTTGGACTCGTCATCATCAGTGCACATGTGGTGATTCCCTATTGAAGGCTTAGCCTAGGAGTTGTGTGTTTTTCGTTTTGTTCTTGTCTTTTATCATAGGGTTAGTGGATGTTCGGTGGAGTTACTGTCGCCACATATGCGGCCTCGGGTATCACTACTGGAATCAGGATCTTTGCCATCAGCCAGTTCTTTGCCGTCTGCTAGCTCATGGCGAAGAAGGTCTTTGCCATCAGCTTGCAGAAAACTGACAACAAAGAAAGGGCTGACGACAAAGATCATGTTTGTCATCAGCCAATTTTGTGCCGTCTGCTAGCAGACGACATAGAAGCTTTGTCGTCCGCTAGCTGACGGAAAAGAGGGAGGTTGGCCCACTAATGAGAACAACCCCCCTCTTTGCCGTCTGCTAGCAGACGACAAAGAAAGTGGCCAACTAAAGACCGTTCCCCCCGGGCCCAACCCACTAGCTAAGCTCTTTGCCGTCTGCTAGCAGACGGCACTTCTAGCAGACGGCAAAGAAATTTGCCCTAACTAAAAAACGATCAGCGTCCAGCGCCCCACCCCCCTCTCTCCCTTCCCTTTCTCCCCTCACCTCACCCGCACCCTGTGCCTGAGCCACCGCCGCCCCGCGCCACCCCCCGAGCCCGAGGCGCTGCCGGTCAAGCCCGCCCCTCGGAGCCCGCCCCGTCGCCGCCCCGCCCGCCCACCCCGCCTAGCGGACACAGGCCGCAGCGGCCGCCATGCCCCGCCCCATCGCCGGAGCCGCGCTACGCCACCCCGCCCCGTCGCCGGAGCCGCACCATCACCGGCCGCCCTTCCCCTCAGCCTCCTCAACCCCGCCACCTCCCCGTGGTGGGTTTTTGTGTTTTTTGGTGTTTTTTTAGATTTAGTTTCGGTTAGTTTAGTTTAGATTAGGTTAGTTTAGTTTAGATTAGGTTAGTTTAGTTTAGTTTATTTTAGGTTAGGTTAGTTTAGGTTAGTTTAGTTTACTTTAAGTTAGTTTAGTTTAGGTTAGATTTAGTTTAGTTTAGTTTAGGGTTTTTTTCTGTTTTTTAAGAATAAACAAGAAATATGAAAAAAAGAAGTAAAGGAAGAAGAGGAGGAAGAAGAAGAAGAAGAACAGGAAGAAGAAAAATATGAAAAAAATTTAACAATAAGTAGAAGACGAAGAAGAAGAAGAAGAAGAAGAAGAAGAAGAAGAAGAAGAAGAAGAAGAAGAAGAAGAAGAAGAAGAAGAAGAAGAAGATGATGATGATGATGATGAAAAAAGAAGAAGTAGAAGAAGAAGATGAAAAAAAGAAGTAGGAAAAGTAGAAAAAGATGGTCGCCGAGGTCGAGGGTCGCCGATGGGTCGAGGGTTACCGAGTGGTCGAGGGGTCGAGGATCGAGGGGAAAAGGAGTCAAGGGTCGAGGGGTCGAGGATCGAGGTGTCGAGGGGTCGAGGGGAAAAGGGGTCGATGGTCGAGGGGTAGAGGATCGAGGGTCGCCGAGGGGTCGAGGGATTGCCATCCTACACCGAAACCCCGATCCCCTGACCCCGACACCCCGACACGAGACCCCGACACCCCGACCCCGACACGACACCCCGACAACCCGACCCCGACACGACAACCCGACCCCGAGACAGCACCCCGAGCCCGACACAGCACCTCGACCCCGACATGACACCCCCGACATCCCGACCCCCCATACCTCCCAAAAAGGTGCTCTTCGGCCTTCTAGAGGCCGACAAGGTCATATATTTGTGAATTATGAGTTAGGTCATATATTTTTCGATTTTGTTATAAAACATCATATTTGTGTTGATCAGGTGGTTTTAAATGTGTAGTTGTTTCGTCACTGCGAGGGTCTGGTGTTCGACGACCGCCCCGTGCGTTCGACGAGGTCCGCCCCCTGCATTCATGGGTGAGCACAAATGACATCTCCTCCTCCCCCCTTCATTTTCTCTTTTCGGTCTTCGTGCAAATGAAACTTGCTAGCTATAGGTGTCTTCAATCATCAGGATACGTGACCACTATGTGTCTCCCATTCGAAAGGGTTACATCTATAAATATGTATGCATTCGCATATTTATAACCATGATTCTTTCGAATTGCCAACGTTATCCGTGGACAACTCGAGTATGTTTAGATTGGGTTCGTTTTTCCATATGCATAATTTTTTCAGTGCCTTCCTGTTGTTCTCCGGGTACACATCCTCTCTGCTTATTGCGGAGACGTGTATTCGGAGAATAGCGGGAGGTGTTGCCAAAATTTTGCGTTGGATCCAGAGCAGAGCATGGGAAAACGAACCCAATCTACACATACTCGGGTGGGATTAGGACACATCTTTACCTATTAGCGTCTAGGTTGCATGGACATAATAAAAGTGACAAACTCCATTAACTGATGAATATATGCATGCTGATATATATATATTTCTTATATGTCCAGTAGCTAGGCAGGATGGGTGATCATGTGTGGATGTACACCGGTCACACTGGTCAGAAAGACATGACCAATGAATGGTTAAAAAACCAAGGGGTTTGTGAGAGCCGCATTTGTAAATGGACAGAGAACAACCTGGTGCCCCTGTGCCGGGTGCGACAATTGGCACAAGAGGACATAGGATGAAATGGGCAAACACCTGCAGAAGAGGGGTTTTACGCCCGGTTATACGGTGTGGATATTTCATGGCGAGTCTGCCCAACGTCCCAGAGCTGAGGTGCTTCATCGTCGCACTGACGACCATGGTGCCAGGATGGAAGACATGGTGCAAAACTTTTATGATGCTCGGAACTCGAAGAGATGGAGGAATTTGCAAAGGCCTTCAATGAAATGTTGGAGTCTTCAAAACATCCTCTCCACGAGCACACTGAGCTTTCTCAGATGGATGCCATCTCACAAATAATGGCTCTGAAGGCTCAATTCAACTTGGGCAGAGAATGCTACGATGCGATGATGACAGTATTTGGATGTTTTCTACCCAAATGCCATGTACTACCTGCAAACTTGTACCAGTCAGACAAAATCCTCCGTGCTCTTAAGATGCCCTATGAGAAGATACATGCTTATGAGAATGGATGTGCCTTATTTAGGCTTTAGTATGCGGACTTGAACTATTGTCCCATTTGCAGGTCATCCAGGTATGTTGTGGTAGACAATGGTATGGGTGAGAAGACGCAGACCAAAATCCCCATTAATGTTCTTTGGTACATGCCAATCGTACCAAGACTTCAATGTATTTTCATGGCCCAAGAGACGGCCAGACAGATGACATGGAAAAAAGGGCAAAAGAACCCAACTAGATTCAGATGGGTAGCTGACGATGGTGCACACATCGGATGGTGAAGTGTGGAAGTGCTTCGATGCATTACATGCATGCAAAGCGGTAGATCCAAGACATCCGTGAGTTTCCATCAGCACGGATGGGTTTAGTGTGTTCGGTCTGACCACAGCCCATTATAGTTGTTGGCCCGTATTTGTCATTCCACTCAATCTTCCCCCGGACAGATTATGCCAAGAAAGAACATTTTCCTGACATTTATAATTCCAGGGCCCAACTATCCGGGGAAGAATATGAATGTGTACATGCAGCCGCTTAAGGACGAATTGCAAGAAGCATGGGATAATGGGTTCAAGACATACGGCGCCTTTAGCAAACATAACTTCATAATGCATGTCTGGTACATGTACTCGACGCATGACTTTTCAGCATATGCGCTATTCGTTGGCTGGTGTGTGCATGGAAGGTTCCCGTGCCCCACATGCAAGGGAGCTCTTGAGTTTCGTTGGCTTTAGGCCGGTCACAAGTTTTCTTGCTTCGACTTGCATAGACAGTTCCTGGATCCTCGCCATAAGTTCAGGAAAGACAAGAAGAACTTCATCAAAGATAGAGTTGTCAAAAACTCTGCACCACCTGCGTTGACAGGCCAAGAGACCCTGGATTAGTTAAATGCTCTTGAGCCAGATCGAGAGCGTCCAGGGTATTTCAAGGGGTATAATTCGAAACATGCCTGGACTCACAAGACATTCTTGTGGGATTTGCCTTACTTCAAAAACCTCCTTTGCCCACACAACATCGACGTGATGGATACTGAAATGAATATCATTGAGGCACTTTTTGGTACATTGCGGCACAGAGGGGAAGTCAAAGGATAATACTAAGGCTAGAGTCGATCTAGAGGCGATATGTGATAGACTGCTACAAAACATGATAGAACCAAAAGGAAAGCAGAATTGGACGAAGCCAAAGGCATGGTTCAATCTTGGAAGGCCAGCTATGAGGGAAATTATCTTGTGGGTGAAAATGCAGTTGATGTTCCCCGATAGGTATGCAACGAATCTAAAGAGGGGGGCGAGTCTTGAAAATTGAAAATATTTGGTCTCAAGAGTCATGATTGGCACATATGGATTGAGCGGGTAATGCCGGTGATGTTGTGTGGCTTCATCCCTGAGGATGAATGGCTAGTACTGGCAGCGCTGAGCTATTTTTTCCGTGTTCTTTGTGAGAAAGAACTATCGTCGGGCCTGCTAGAAGAAATGAAAGAGTTGGTGCCGGAGTTAATATGCAAGTTAGAGAAGATCTTTCTGTCGGGCTTTTTTAATCTAATGCAACACTTGATTTTGCATCTCCCGACCAAGGCAAGATTGGTGGGGCCCATGCAAAATCGTTGGTGCTACGCAACTGAGAGGATGCAGAAGACGCTTCGAGAAAAATGTAAAAATAAACATAGAATTGAAGCATCGATGGTCGAGGAATCCATTAATGAGGAGGCGGAAAACTTCATGACATCACACTGCGAAGCCAAAAATCGTTATTTGCATAATCCGAAGCCTCGGTACAATGCGGGGGACCCTAAAAAGGGTGGATCCAACCTTAGCTTATTCAAAGGGAATCTCGCACCATCCGGTGCTTCTAATTCCTTAACGTTAGATGTCGAAGAATGGCGGACCATTTTGTTGTATATCTTCAACAACCTATCAGAAGTGCGACGGTAGATCAAGTAAGATCTCGGTACATTGTTTCACAACTTCTAATTCCTTTGAACAGCTCTTATTCCCGAGTATATTTGATACAGTCGATAAATCGCCAAATTCTCGTATGGAGCGGTGATCCAAAAGGATTCCGTCGAAGAGTATGAGCTTCTAGCAAAGCATGGAGGCGGCTATCCCGGTTTCATCTCTTGGTTCAAACAAACGGTAAATTCCATTAGACCATTTCATTTCTTCGTCTAATTTGCGTTTAATGCAACAATCCTTTCGTATTAAACTTGTAGGCTCATCCAGAGTTTATGGACGCTGAATTGAGACAAGTCGCTAATGGTTTTGAATTTAAGGTCTGTTCATTTGACAAATATCACATCAACGGGTATCCCTTTCGTACCTATGGCAAAGAGCTATCTATGGCCGACCAGAAGTCTACAAATTGTTGTGTCTCTGCTATTGGCGAAGGAGATACCGAGTATTATGGAAGAGTTGAAGCAACTTATGAACTTCAATTCTATGGGGCAAACCCACCAAATGTCGTAGTCTTCAAATGTTATTGGTTCCAGCCGAAGGAGACTAGAAGGATTCATGAATATATAGGGCTAGTGGAAATTAAACAAAGCACCCATTTGGATGTTCCCCATGTCTATATTACGGCTCAGCAGAGAACCCAAGTTTTCTATCTATCGTGGGCCTGTCAAAGTGATCGAAATCTCAATGGTTCGGATGTCGTTTATGAAGTGCTTCCACGTGTTAGACCACCTCCCCCCAATGAAGAGGATTATGAACCTCACATTAACTCATACACATATGAAGGAGAATTCTTCCAAGAAACATGTCTTTCCAAAAAACGTTTCAAGAACCGCTCTACGTCACCCCAGAACATTGAAGTAGACAGCAATAATGAATCCGACATCACCCCTGAGCCAGAACACGAAGAGGTTAATGCTTGACCGATTACGTAAAGGAGGTCTTCCACATGTTGATGCATTTATTGATGATGATGAGCATGTCATTACCGATAGTGATGATGATGATGCATTTATAGATCTCGAAGCATTTATAGACGATGAAGAGTAATATTAGTAATGTCAGTTATTCAATTATTATTATGTACACATATATTATTCATTAGCTCATGTTATTAGGTATTCAATTTAGCTCCAAAATGACCTATGCTTAGCTTATTTTCCTCGAAAATGACATAATAACCTTACTTAGCTCCAAAGTGACATATTTTACCTACGATGGCTATAAAATGACGTATACTTAGCATTTTTTCCTCCAAAATGACTTAATATGCTTAGTTAGCTAAAATTGGCATAACTACCTAGGATAGTTCTAAAATGACCTACACTTACCATGTTGTCCTCCAAAATGAATAAATATGCTTAGTTAGCTCAAAAATGGCATAACTACCTAGGTTAGCTAAAAAATGATCTATACTGAGCTTCTTTAGTTCATTTATGACATACTTAGCATACTTAGATCAAAAATGGCATAATAATCTTGGTTACCTCCAAAATGACATATACTTAGCTTATTGTTCTTGAAAATGACATAATAACCTTACTTAGCTCCAAAATGAACTATTAACCTAGGTTAGCTCTAAAATGACCTACACTTCACATTTTTTTCCTCCAAGATGACTTAATATGCTTAGTTAGCTACAAAAATACCTAGGGTAGCTTAGTTAGAAGAAGAAGAAAGAAGAGGAGAAAAAGAAAGGGAAGAAAAATTCTTCATCTTCTTCTTCTAGTATTCTTCTTCTCCTTCTTATTCTTCTTCATGTTCTAACTTTCTTCTTTCCCAATTTGCAGATTTGCTTTAGATCACGGAAGCTTGCGTTGATGGAGTATACTCTTCTCCTTGTCCTTCCTTTTTGTTTTGATTTTGTAGGATGAACAATGTTAAACTTGCTAATAATATATATATGTATGGATGAAACCATTCTATATATGCTTGCGTTGTTGGATATGTTGGATATGGACCTATATGCGCTTGTTGCTGGATATGTTGGATATGGACCTATGTATGCTTGTTGTATTTGGTTGCTTTGCCATCTGCTGGCAGATGGCAAAGTTGCAAAGATCTTTGTCGTCTGCCCACAGACGGCAAAGCACGTCGTTAACCCCTTAACAGACCTAGCTCTACTGTCTGCCGTCCAGGCCCTTTGTCGTCTGCTGGCAGATAGCAAAGAGGCAAAGGTCTTTGCTGTCTGCAAGCAGACGGCAACGTGCCCTTTGCCATAGTTCGTTCGACCAGATGTGGTGCTGTATGCTGGTCCGCCATGCATGCCTTGCCTTCAGCCATGGCAGATAGCAAAGTGCCTGATTCCTGTAGTGCATTATTTTCCAGGTCGATGTTGTTCGGCTACTGAATTCCGAATAACAAATAATATAGGGTTGTGTGCATCACCTGATGCAGATGCTGGGGGTTATCCTCCATTAAGAATATCCGAACTCATAAAAGGGGGTAGTTTAAACTCTAAACCGCCTTACCCTAAAAAAACTCTAAATCGATTTGGTGGGTAGGGAAATGAGTCCAACACATTCTCAATCCAGAAATGTAACTTGGGAATGACAAATGGGGGCTTAGGTAATCCTCAATGTTGTCCAGTAAACTAGACACCACATCGGTCTGTGAACCAATGGAGGGGGACCAGTCCGTGTACATTGATGTGGGAGCCGTCCATCCAATCGTAGCCGCAAATGTCCGGTTACATTCCGAACGAAATTTAACTATAATAAATATGCAAATTTAAACAAGTCAGACGATATTCAATCATACTCGGATAATTTTTATATAAAACCGAATGTTTTCATCTAAACCGGAGCAAATTCGTTATATTTTGGCATATTTGAACTAAACCGTACTCTAAATGACCGCCGCCCCCGTTCCTCCATGCCGAACAACCATGATCCTCGGAAAATGAAGCTTCACCTATGTAGCTTCCAAGCAGCTAATCAACCGACGATGATGAGCACGCCAAGATTAGCTTCAATGTAAAGGGAGGAGTGGTGGACTTCCTAAGACTCGAGAGCTGGCGTCTTCCCACGTTCTACTCTTCCTCGCTGCCGGCAGAGCCTGTGAATGTGTCGGCTTCATCCCCATCCTCGTCATTTCCATACACTTCGTCCGCCGCCTTGTTAATGTCCCTGAAGGTGGCTTCTAACTCCATCTGATGGAAGTGGTACCGCCAACAGTGGTGGTGGATGTCAGGGCCGGTGTGGTAGGATTGGAACAACATCTCCTGGTCACATACTTCCACATTCGGCGTGATGCATGTGTCAGCAGCGAGTTTCTCCTGCACGCATCAGTGCTCGCCGAGGAGATGGAGGTTCTAGGCCTGGTCGGCATGCGCCTGCCAGAACTCGACCTCTTGCTCTGCCCACACCATCTCTGTGTAGTGATGCCAGCGTGGACGGTGGCGCCGGCTCGTTGTCGACCGCCTTTTCCATTGGGGCATCTGCAACACTGGCTGCGGGTGAGCTCATTGGTCTGCCAGCATGCAGCCAGCTGCAATGCCGGTGATATCCTTCTTCTGCTCAGATGAGAGGTTGTCCTAGAGGGCTTTGGAGCTCGAGGAGGCCACGGCGGCCGTGCAGTAGAGAGGAGATAAGGAGCAGAGGAGGTTGGATGCGGCTATGGCCAGGCCTAAAATTTAAATAGCGGGTGGATGGCAGGGCAAGACGCAAGGTGGTCAATGGTGGGCGGCATAAGGGTGGACAGGTGCCGCCGAAGAAGGTTCCTCGGCCACCACACATGTTTAATGAAGGGAGGCGGATGGACAGGCTGTTGTTTGATAGCGGAACATTCACGTGCACCGGGAAGTGGCACGACACTCTAACTCGCTGCATCATGCTAGGGCAACGTGATAGGTCACCTCCGCTCTGGGCCTGCATGATGACGCTCTGGAGTAGCGTTGACCGCTTCGGGCGGGAAAGGGCGCGAGCGAGGGAGATGGCTTGGGTGGGCTAGGGATGTCAGACGCTTGTGTGGCAGTGGTCTGAGGGAAAAATGACGTCGCGGGAAAAATGACGCATGGACCGCTGAGCGGACCGATACAGGACCAAATTGGATGGGAAAACACGTACGATGTTGCGGTCCGGGCGGTTGCGGGCGATTTGAGAGTTGGTGTTGGAGATGCCCTTACCACCGCCAACGTTTCCCCATAATGAAGTGATATGACGATCCGCAAAAGGAACACGTACACACACACACACAATCTACAAGGCATAAAGATAGAAGCCCTAATCGTTCTGGCAAACATCGGGTAACCGCCATTCTACTATCTTTCAACATAACCTCGGGCATTATGAGTAGGATTATTACTCGACTTGGGGGCCAGATTGAGATGGATTATCTTAATCGCGTTTGCCTAACAAGATTTTGTGTTTGTTTTACTCACTTTATCCTACTTCATGGATAATTTCTTAAAGAAAATTATAAAATAGATACAATGTATCACAGTTGAATAATTGCAAACTAAGCCTTAGAATAATAGAAGATGTCCATGTTTAGTATGTCTTTTACTCAAGATCCTACTCAATTGCAATTACTCAAGGTCCTACTCAGGTACAAACTAAGCGTTAGAACGATACGACAATGACTATGTTTAGTAAGTTCTTATGTTGCAATGCTGTGATTTATTCCAAAGTCCCACACAAATTGACAAAATTCTAAAACCTAGAAATTTGTAATACGTCCCAGTAACCCTAGCATATGCTTAAGCTACACGTTAACTCTTCCATGGTCTTAAAATAAACTTTATGTTTTGACATTTCACCATCCAATACACGAGTTTGACCAATCCGCTGTTGTACAAAAAGTGAAACATCCCTAATAAAAAACTTCATTATGAAATTATTCTTAACTGATATATAATAATGGAAATGCACTTCTAGTATTCAGATTGTGTGGTTTGAGTACTATTTATGTAACGAACTTGAGTAGTTCCATTGCGTTCTAAAATGAAAATATTCGTATTCTTGAAATCTCAAATGGCATATATGTTTTACAAAAGGATCAACCTGATATTTAGGTCCCGCGAGCGATTGCCATCATCGGCTCTAGTCACACCTTCACACCCTCCAATAGCACGGATCTCGGGGTTCCTGAAACATTAAAGTGACAAGTCTAGAGTAAGTAGAACACACATCTTCTTGTAAAGGAAAAGGGGGCAGCCATTGTATATTAACCTCATGATGGACTCTTGTTCATAATCCATCGGGTCAGGTGGGGACATAAACCGGCTGTTGCTCTCATGTACCCCGATCGAAGCTGAGGAGGTTGTAAAATAAAATTTATATATCACAACGTTTTGTATAAAGAAAAATAATATTTTTCTATGGTATTGCAAAATCATGGTGCAAGCAATAATTTAAAACAGTCGCTCTTGCCCTTTGCATGCATTTCAAATATATCTAATTGTCAAAAACATCAAACAGGAAAATCCGAAAATGTAATTGCTCACACTTTTGGATTTTTCATTTAGAAATTCATATCAATGAAAATGCACTTCTAGTACTCAGATTTCGTAAAAAATCTATATTTTTCTCAAGTATTTTTGTTGTGGTTGGGATCTTTGAATATTGTAACACAGATCACTGAATTTTTTATTTTGTACATGCACAATTCATTTTTTTGGAGATTAGAACAAACACTTTATACACATACAAGGCTTGAATTATATTTGGACTGAAAATATTTGCCTCTTGTGGCATGCTGAACCCCATGCAAACATGGTTGCCACATAATCAGGAACAAGGCGTCGTCAAGAACTGTGCAACATAGATAAAATCAGGGGCTAAGACATCCTTCGCTCAGGTCTAAGCACCCATAGCTAGGAAAATCTTCTAGAACAGACTCCAATATAGGGTTGAGGGGGAGACAGGAGAGCGACCACGTTGACGGATTCGAAGGCGAGGAGGTAAGATGTGGCACGTGTGGAAGGCGGCATGGGGCGTTGGAAATTTAGATGCAGAGGGGGTCAAAGGAGGAACATCGGTCCGACAAGCTGGGCGGTTGCAGAGCTTGGACCGGAGGCGAAGTGCTGCGGGTCGTCCTGTCGAAGGCTAGGTATGAACAATGCGAGAGGGCACCATCGGAGGTCAGGCCGGTGTAGTCGCATGCTTCCCTTAGCATTGCCGAGATGAAAATATGCCATGTCGGAGAACCAGGTGGCATCGTACAAAGTGAGCCCAGGTTCGTTGGACCGCCTGTGTGCTCGGAAGCTACAAGCTGCTGGACCAGGAGGCTATAGTTGTGTTTCCTGAAAGCGAAATCTCATCTACTGTTGCTAGATTTATTAGTTGTTTTCGAGACTGCCCATGTAATACTTCTGTCGCAGTTAATTTCTCTTAATGTTTGCATTTACCGGTGAAGTCTCTATTCTAGTGATAATTTAATCCGTGATCCGCCATTTATTTTATTTTGTGTGACTGTTGTCGCTAGTCTAGTTTCTGGTTTTCCATATGGTAGAGATGCTCATTTGAACTGAAATTTGAAACCTTATTAAGCATGTCTTGATGAACTTAAGATCTTCTGTGTGTTGACTTAAGATGGGATTGTGTGTTCTAATTTGGCATTAATCATGTGTTTTGAACCAAGATCAGTTTTGTCGGATAGCTCTGGAGGATTTTGTATGAAAACACACCAGCCGGGGGAGGTGCTGAGTCTAAAGGAACATATCATGTAATTTACCTTTGCATAGTCTAGTTTGCATCTCCACAAAAGGATGTGTGCCCCCCTGCCTCAGCACAAGACCTCGCCACCATCGCCCTGCTCTGCGGTGCAGATGATGACCATGTTGATGCCATCCTCGAGGCCGATGACGCGGCCTCTGGTGCTGAAGACTCTCCATGATTAGCACGCCTCCATCACGCTCGGATGGGTGTGCCTTGCCGCCGCCGTCAGTACCTCGTGCTCTACTTACTCCAGTCCTGTCGTTGTACTTTTGGACCCTCGCATGTGATCGCCCAAACATGTACTGTCCCTTTGCCGCGGTGTATCTTTTGCTTATGTGCAACTGTTGTAGTCCGGTCTTAAAACCTCCATGGTGTATGAAACTTTCTCATGAGTAACGCAGCCTTCTCTATATGCTCGTGGAATGTGCGCGGCCTCGGTGATCAGGACAAATGCACTGACATTCTCTCAGAGCTAATCTCCATTAACCCACATATTGCCCTTCTTCAAGAATCCAAACTTGAAACGCTACCCGACCAGAAGCTACGGTCATTCATGCCCCGCCACCTTGACCAAGTTTTCTCCTTACCAGATGTAGGCTCTGCGGGCGGCACCATCTCTGCCGTCAACCCTTCCTTCTTTCAAGTAATCTCCTTCTCACACCTCTCCTTCTCCTCAACCCTAATCTTGCGATCAACGATGAGTGACCAAAACATAGGCATCACCAACATCTACGCTCCCTCCTCGCGTGCCCTCAAGCAAGAATTCCTCAATGAATTACTGCTTATTGCCCAACCAGATAACTCACCCTGGCTTCTCGTTGGTGACTTTAACCTCCTCCGATTCCCCTCAGATAAAAACAACGCGGCTTTTAGACAGGCAGAGGCCAACGCCTTCAACCAAACTATTGATGACCTGGCTCTCATTGAACTCCCCGCTTCTTGATCGACAATTCACATGGTCCAATAATAGAAACACCCCCACCCTCGAACGCATCGACCGCGCCTTCTTCAATCTAGCTTGGGCAAATGCCTTTCCCAACTCCTCCCTCACATCTCTCACGCGTTTCATGTCAGATCACGTTCCCCTAATCATCACCGTCACAACAACAATCCCGCGCTCAAACTTCTTCAAATTTGAACCTCATTGGGCCCAACTACAACCCTGCCGTGATACTGTCTCATCGATTTGGGCCACAATTCAGCCCACCTCGTTGCTGAACGCCGGCGCTTCCCTCGCCTCATGGCTCAAACAAACCCGTGCCACGCTCAAAAAATGGGCTCGTTCGCGCGTTCCCGCCCCACTACGTGAGTCACGCTGGAAAATAGCCATCTCTGCTCTTGACCTCGTAGAAGAATCTAGGCCCCTCTCCCGCCCAGAACAACTCACAAGACAGATCATTGTTTCTCTCCTAAAGAGCACCATCCTAGAAAAAGTTTCCTACTGGAAATGGCGTGCTAAAGTGTCACGTGCGATCCATGGCGGTGAAAACTCCCGTTTCTTTCACATGTCTGCCTCACATAGAATGCGTAGGAACAAGATCTTCTCCCTCACCCAAGACGGCTCGACTTTTACCTCACACCCATAAAAAGCTGACATCTTGCGAGAGTTCTTTGTTCAGTTAATCGGATCTACTACTTCCACAACCTGTCCTTTTGACCTACAATCGATCTATCCCCACCTAGTGCCCAGACTCCATGCTCTTGATGTGTAGTTCACTGAAGAAGAGATCAAACAAGCCTTCTTTCATATGAAAACACAAGCAAGTCCTGGCCCTGACGGTTTTGGCCCGTCCTTCTACAAAACCTTCTGGCACTCTATCAAACACGAAATTCTCTCCCTCTTCGCGCAGTTCCACTAGGGTACTGCGGATACGGAGCGTCTAAACCGCGCCCACATTGCCCTCCTCCCAAAATCTAACTCTGCAAACTCACCTGATGCCTTCAGGCCCATATCCTTGCAAAACTGCCCGGTCAAAGCCAGTGCCAAGGTTCTCACATCACGACTTCAACCCTTCATCCCACTTCTAGTACACGGTAATCAAACTGGATTCATTCCTGGGAGGAACATTGCCGAAAATTATGTCTTTGCAGCAGATCTCATCAGTTCTTGCCACTCTCGCAAACGCCCCACCATGATCTTCAAACTTGACTTCAGAAAAGCCTTCGACTCGGTTGCCTGGAACGCCCTAGACAAAATACTGGCTGTCCGTGGTTTCTCCCAAACTTTCCGAAACTGGATTCAGAACATGCTCACCACTGGCAAGACTGCCATCCTCTTAAATGGCATCCCAGGTCGATGGATTCCATGTAAGAATGGACTGCGCCAGGGAGACCCGGCCTCCCCCTATCTCTTCCTAATTGTCGCCGACCTGCTCCAGCAGCTTATCCTCCAAAACCCTGACCCTAATCTTCACCATCCCATCTTCACCCACATGCCCCCTACCATTCTCCAATACGCCGACGACACACTGATCGTTGTTGCTGCCTCACCCAACGCTGCTGCCACACTCCAGAACATACTCCAGCTCTTCGCCCAGGCCACTGGCCTCACCATCAATTTCTCAAAAACCACCCTAGCAACCCTGCATACAAACGATAGCTGCCAGCATTGCCCTCGCCATGAACTGCTCACGTGCCTCCCTCCCTCAAACCTACCTCGGCCTCCCACTTGCCCCGACCAAGCCTCCCTCCAACGTATTCGCCCCGCCGATTGAACGTTCTCGCAAACTTCTCACCGGCTGGCGTGCAAAGCTTCTTGACAGGGGCGATCGCCTCATTCTCATCTCTTCAGTTCTTGACTCCATTCTTACACTTCATGTATGTCTTTCGAATTCCCAAGAAAACCCTCAAGCTTGTTGATTCCCTGAGAAGATCTTTTTTTTGGGCTGGTGAGGACGCCTGCTCGGGAGCTAAATGCCTGATTGCATGGAAAAATGTATGTACGCCAATTTTTTTTGGTGGTTTAGGGCTAATGAACCTACAGGTACAAAACAACTGCCTACTAATGAAGTTTGCTGCCAAAGCTTTATCATCCACAGAATCACCATGGCTAGATTGGCTAGACCTACAACATCCCAATGCCCTAGTTTCTGCGGGAACCCAAACATCCTTTCTTTGCCGCACGATCTCGCAACAACTCCCCACCCTCCAAACAATCTCCTTCGTTTTGACAAACAGTGGAACACATACTTATTTTTGGTTAGATACCTGGCTCACCCCAAAACCCTTAGCCACCACCTACCCACACATCTTTTCACACTCAACACAAAAGCTGGTTAAAGTGGATAACATCCTGCGTTTCGGCATCGAAACAAACCTCCGTAATCGTCTCTCTCTCACAGCAGAAACAGAGCTGGTTTCGATTTTGGCTGCTTTGCAGGACTTCGTGCCGTCGCTAGAAGAAGATCAACGGTTCCTCCTTCGGGGTCATACCTTCTCCACCAGGCAGGCCTAGGGCACCATCATGGCTAGGCCAGAAACGGACCCCCTTGCTCCACTCATCTGGAACACCAAGGCTCCTCGCAAAACAAAGATCTTCGCCTGGCTTCTCTTCAAAGATCGCCTAAGCACCACAGTCAATCTTGCCCACAAGAATATAATTCCCTCCGACTTTTGCACATGGTGTGCTTTGCTGCCCGAAGACTCCATTCACCTCTTCATCACATGCCCCCTTGCCAACAGAATTTGGCAACGATTGGGGATACTGCCACACGAAGATGACCTTAATGAACTCTGGGATGCTCCACTACCTCAGCACATGCCCGTAAATGCATGGCCCCTCCTCCTCCTAGCGCTCCTCTCAAATATTTGGGCAGCGCGGAATGACATGCTATTTAGGAATGTCGATCAACGCTCTGTAATAACTATTAGAAAAACTCTGTCGGACTTAGATCTCTGGTCACACCGTCTTGTTGATACGGGTGACAAGGAGGACGTCTCCTCGTGGCGTTCCTACCTCTCTGCACGATGCCTCGTGTCTATGTAATCTGGACCTGCTGTTTCTACAGCCGTTTTGAGCAATATATTCAGGTGGGGAACTCCCCCCCCGGTGATTCTCAAAAAAAAAGGATGTGGGATTTTCCTAAGTTAATCTTGCGCTATGAATCAGGATTGATCCTGACTGATTGATCTAGAGTATTCTGAATGAGAACACACTGGTGGTCCTAATGGAGTGACTTCGATGGAAAAAGAAATCTAGTGCCTAATTTAAATTTGCATTGTGGTAGGTTGAACTATGTGGTTCTTTTCCCTTTCCTTATTGAGCCTTCTCGCTGCAAGAGTATACATTTTAAGTTCTCATTATGTACTGAATGTGTCATCATCAAAGGTGAGGATCGGTAAAGGACATGCCGAAGGTGGAGGCGACATGGAGGAAGGGCCAGCCAAGGCAGGACCGTCACTCGTCTTCCCTAGAGCACGACGCTTCTTCGACGGTGAGGAAGACGCGTAACGTGACACGGTAGGGGCTGACCTGGATCGGCGGCAGCCGTGCGACTCCACTTGTTCACGCCCTTGTGTTGTCCCGACTTTCAGCGACGGTTGTGACGGCACCGTCATGAGCCTCCATGGAGGCGGCGGCAATAGGCTCGGGAGGACGCGAGAAGGTGCACATGGGCAGGAGGCAAGGAGGCGATTATGATAGAAGTGGCGCTACAATTTGAGGAAGGTCATCTTCCCTTAAACACGGGAGAGTTTGAGGTTAGATTACAGGAACCCATAAAATTATTTCGGGTTTACAGGAGCTCTTGACGAGCTTTTGTTGCCCCAACTTCGCGTAGACGGTATTTTTTTTTTGAGATACAAGAGTTGTTTGACTTGCTCTTAGGGTGCATGTCCGTCCGGACATATAGGGGGAAACTGGGGGGTTCGGTTGGGTGTCTTTTTACTCTCTCCTGTCTGTGTTGTCCGCCCACACGTTTAGAAAGGGGGAGAGGGTGGGAGGGGGGGGGCATGTACTCTCTCTCTCTCCCACACTACACTCTTCCCCTAATTCTCTCACGAACCAACCGACCTCATCCCCGCAATAACGCTATTGCTATCCCACATCATTGCCACCACACTTCCCCAGGCGGCAGCCGTGGTCCCCACCCGTGTTGCACCCCCAGTCCGCCTCAAACTTGCGTCAGTGGTCGCCTCCTCACATGGTGCGATGCAGGTATCGCACACATGAGGGCAGTGGTGGTGAGGGCTCTGCGCTTGACGGGCGTATTCGGACTTGTTCCTCCTCTCACGACACTGTGCGGCAAGGAAGGCACAAGTTGAAGGCCGCAATGGCCTCGGCTCTCGTGTCCAACAACATCAAGCATAAGTGAGGCGACAACAACTCCTGGTCTGACTCTACAGTCCACCCACCCAGTCGCGCCACCACCCAGCTGACCCAGTCCGCCTCATCGTAGATTGTGGGGATGGGCAGCAGACGTTACCGCCGACCACCCTGCAGCGCGATTACTACAATCTCCTCATCTTCCACCTCGACTAGGTCGATGTCAAATCCGACCCCACACTACAAGGAGAAATCTTATAGATAGAAATTTAGTAATAGCACTGGTTATGGTCCAGCACTACTGCCACTTAGTAGTTGCGTTGGTTGACACAAAGCGGTATAGGTAGCAAAGTAGCAGTAGCGCTGGCCCCTTGGCGGCGTTACTGATAAGTTGTCCCATGGCCACCGGCAGGGGCTACACGTAGTAGCGGTTGGCTGGAACCAGCGCTACTACTAGAGCATAGCAATAGCGCTGGGCCACCAGCCAACGCTAGTGCTAATGCTATCTTATCCTCTCCCCCGCCGGCCCGATCGATCACTCTCTCTCCCACACTCTCATCGTCCAACCCCGGCTGCCGCCGCCCACCGTCGTCGCCCGGTATGTCTCCCTCCCTCCCTTCTCCTTCCATCCCTCCCTCCTCCCTCCCTCCCTCCTCCCTCCCTCCCTCCGACCCTGCCTCTTCCTCCATCCCTTGCCCTTGTCCCTCCCTTCATCCCTCTCCCTTCCAGCCCTCTAACTCCGACCCTCTCCCTCCCCCGATCCCTGTTGCATTGCATATATAGATGGACAGATAGATGAATGGATAGATAGATAGATAGATGGTTAGAACAATGTTTTTTTTATATATTACATAGATAGAAAAATGGATGGATGGATATATTGATGGATATATAGATAGATGGATGGATGGATAGATGATAGGGTTAGAACTACGGAATTTTATTAAATGTATAGGTCTTTTAATTTTTAGGGTTAGAACAAGGTTTTACAAATTTTTAGAGTTAGAACTAGGTTTAGACAAACGGATGGATAAATAGGCAGTACAAATTATTAGGGTTAGAACTAGGTTTTATAGATTTAGGAGAAAGTTTTAGACATAGGGTTTCACTAAGTCCTAAGATTAGGATAATAATGTTTTTGTTTATATTTTGTTTTTGCAGAAATCAAGGAGCCCCTGCATCATCCCCACCGCCTTCCCCGTCACCGACCCCCTCCGACCTTGAGGTGGGACCAGCCAAATCCCCATGTCGACGATGATGTAGATATTTTGATAGTTGTAGTAGAGTAGTAGCTACATATGATCGAGTTGTTGTGACAATTTTCATGGAATAGAAAATTTTCAATGTAGATCTTTAAAATATGATGGAGATTTAGACATGTGATATGTAGTGTTCTGTAGTACTAGTGCTTGCCCAAGTGGCCTATGTTTGCAAGGAACACCTCACAGTGGCCTATGTTTTGCCAAAGTTTTGATTAATTTCCATTCCGGCAAATTTCAGGCGCTCGATATTTGTCCTTTTTAGCAAAGGTCTTGCTGGATTTTTTCATGATTTTTGGCATGACTTGTGCTAGAATATGTAGGAAATATCGAGTCGCCCGAATTTTGTAGAAAGATAATTAAACGGTATTTCGGGTTGACTTTAAGTCTGTTGAGGCTCCATACATGACAGTCAACAAATGAGCGAGGGAGAAAGTCTGCACCATATATGAGAGAAGAAGAATCCCGACTGTTGTCGTGGGGGTCATTTCTCCTTCTTCTCCTTGTGCTAGACCTTTGTTATGCACTAGGGGAAGGAGGCATAACGACCATCACCGATGGTCGAAAATTCAGTGAGGGTGTGTGTCCACCATATATGATAGAGGACGAAGAATCCCGACTGTTGTGGTGGGGGTCGTTTCTCCCTCTTATCCTTATGCTAGACCTTTATTATGCACTATGGGAAGGAGGAGTAACGACCATCAGTGACGGTCAAAAAATCAGCGAGGGAGTGTCCACCATATATACACCACGTGCGGTCCAATCAAGAAAAGACTCGACAGACCGACAGTCAACCCGTTATGAATAATAATGATATAACTTAGTTTTTCTAGTACATATATTGAACTTTACAAGTTTAATCTTTGAATTATGAATATAGAAAATGTCTGACGACGACGATAGGATCCCGGGGTGCGACTACTGCGGCGAAGACTGGGGTCTGTGTGACAAGCCTTACCTGGTAGACGGTTGATGCTTCAGTGTTAAGCTCGATGAGACCTTTGAAGTTGAAACTGTACGCAACGACAAGTCTTTTTTTGTAATTAAGCATGACTTATGCTTTTTCAATGTGTAATTTTCATCTTTTACAATTCGACTAGCTTATCCCTTGCCATGCAAGACGCTATGTCTTGGAGCATCTGAATTTCGAAGATCATGAAAATATGGAGACAAAGATAATTCATCTCAGGACCCATCATGGTTATGATTTTGTTGTAAAGCTATATAATTCGAAGAGTGTATCCCATTTTGGTTGCTTTAATTGGGAAGCATTATGCAAGGCATATGATTTTCAGGAGGGTATGTATGTCACCTTCTATCTTGGTGATCATGATGATGGCCTTTGGGTCCTTGTTGGTATGCTTCCACCTCTACCTCTACGTGAGTTTCTCAAACATATTTATGAAGTAATTTATATTTTTTATTTCAAAATAATTGACATCTTATTTCAAAATAGTTGACAACTTATTTTCATTGACAGCATATTTTCATTCTTCAAAAAATGTACGGAAGATGGTAGACAGAACCTACTACACTCATGGCGCAGAATTAACTTATCAGGATAAAGATCAACTTATCTCATTTATTAAAGATGTTGAGAATTACAATATCAATTATCAAACTCCTGCACATTATGGTCATTACGTGCGACTAGTGCACGTCTTGAACTACAGTAACATCCATGGAGATGGCATGGTAAGATTCTTTACTGTTACGACATCCGTATATCTTTTGCATAAATTCTTCTAATGCTAAACTACATTGCTAACTACGAAGTTATTACTATGTTTTTCAACAGAAAATCCTGAAGGATTGTGTGCCTGATCTGACGTTTTCAAAAGGTCACCTTGATGTTACTAGCTTGCAGCCAGGTCGTCCTAGGCTTCACTGTTGTTCATACCGGATTTCAAAAACCGATGAAGACATGACAATCAAAGATTGGAAAAAATGTATGGACAATCGTAGGGAGCTACATGGAAGCAACATTGTACGAAGCGCAAGAATTAGAGACAGTATAATCTCCATTCTCCATAATGGAGAGTCAGGGCCTATCTTGTTTTATGCTATTTTACCTTAGAGAGGGTAGTAGGTCCTAGCTAATACTCATGATATTGTGCTAAGAACAATTAAGTAGGGTTGGTTATATGACTATGATGATGATGTGTATGACTTCTTATTATGATAACGAGTAGAATTGTATGATGATGATGAGTAGGACTTGTTATTATGATAACAATGATGAGTTATATATTATGATGATGATGCATGATGCTAAGTTGTTATATGAGCATCATGAGTTATTATATATATATATATATATATATATATATATATATATATATATATCAGTGGGTGAAATGAATATGGATTAGATTCAAGTGGAGGCAACACGTGGTGCACATATCAAAAGTACTAAGTATAATTACTTTCGATATGTGCATCACATGTTGCCTCCACTTGAATCTAATATGATGAAAGTAATTTATATAAAACCTATACAAATACAGTGACAATAAGCTGCATTTTCAAAAATACATGAAAATTTAGCAATAGCGTTTTTCATAAGAAACGCAACTGCTACTTACTATTATCAGTAGTGTTGTTCCCTACCGAGCGCTATACTAACTAGGTATAGTAGTAGCGCTGGAAAACCAGCGCTACTGCTACCAGTTAGCTGTAGCGCCTTAGTGGTAGCGCTTGTACAAGCGCTACTAAGAGCTATAAATCCAGCGTTACTGCTAGGGTTATCCCTAGTAGTGCCACCATGCTCTAGCCCTTCCTCGCCGATTCGAGCTTGGTCTTCATGGGTTACGTGTCCTTGTCCGACGGCCGGATGTCGCGGGAGCACTAAGACGTTCATGTCGTTACGACTTTCATGCACTCGCGAACACATGGAACACCCATAGCTTCATCGAGCTTATGGTGCAACACTCGACATCATGGGGAACGCACCCATCGAGGTGAAGTATGTCTATGTTGAAGCCAACCCAATAAAAAAATAGCGTGTTGTGAAAAATAGTGCAACCATTAAATTCCTCTATAACGAAGCTATATCATGCTATAGAGATGCTATATCACACTATAGAAAATAATTGTACACCAATTTCATTTGGCGAGAAATTACTCAGATATAGCATGCTATTAGCAGCGCTATAGCCCACTATTTTCTGTTTACCTCATCTTTGTTGTCTCAACATATCTGGACCCAAGCCCGGGTAAAGGAGCGGGCTTGTGTTAGGCTTGGTGAGCCAAGTCAAAACTCAACTACTCTTATGGAGATGAAACTCAAAAGATTTCGTTTGCGGCGTAACCCTCTCAGCAAGGCGCTATATCAGAACCAGGGTGTGGTGTGAAATGGGCAATGGGCGGGCCATCACTCCTGCGGTGGCACGCCATATATTGATCTGGATAGGGTGGCAAGTGAGCGCGCTACATCGATGCATGGGTGTAGTAGAAAATGAGTAAGGGTCTTCGCATTTGACTCGACAAGTGTGAAAGGTAAGGAAGCTAGCCGAGCCTAGGAGGATCCATTTAGGTAGCTGAAATGTAGGGTCCCTGATAGGTAAGCTTCGGGAGCTAGTTGACGCAACGATGAGTAGAGGTGTAGATATCCTTTGCCTCCAAGAAACCAGATGGAGGGACAGAAGGCGAAGGAGGTGGAAGATATCGGCTTCCAGTAGTGGTACACACTAGGAATCAGGTAATTTGCCATCAGCCGAACAGAAATGGCAAAGGCTGATATCATGACGACAAAGATTGGGCCGTCAGCTGACTAACAACAAAGATTGTCGACAAAGACGTACTTTGTCGTAAGCTTTCTATCAGGCTAACGACAAGCAATTCATCGTTATTGTCATGCCTTCTCCATCAGCAAACAAAAAAGGAAAGCACTTGATGGTTTGGCAGCAAATGGATGACGTGAAGTGGTTTGTCGTTAGCCATTTACCCTCAACGGACGGCGGCAAACAGAAATGACGTAGGCATCTTGATAAAGAAGAGCCTCAAGTATAAAGTCGGAGATGTCAAGAGACATGTGGACCAAATTATCCTCGTCAAGCTGGTAGTTGAGAACTTAATTGTCAATGTTATCAACGCCTATGCACCACAAGTAGGCCACAATAAGAACACCAAGAGGGAATTCTGGGAAGGCCTGAAGTACATGGTTAGGAGTGTACTGATTGGTGTGAAGCTCTTCATAGGAGGAGACCTCAATGACCACGTGGGTACGTCTGACACAGGTTTTGAAGGGGTGCATGGGGACTTCGGTCGTGGCATAAGGAATCAAGAAGGATAAGATTTCCTATGCTTTGCTCTAGCCACAGCTAGCGGAAACCCTAAAGGTAGACATGTAACAGTAGTGTGGGGCCCTTCCCGGCCGTCCCTCCCCCAGGCTCGTCGGCCCGCCCCCACACTACACTACTCCGACCGCCCGCCCCCGCACCGGCCCCCCTCCATGCGCGGCGCCCTCCCCGGCGCCGGTCCACTCCATCTGTTTCTTGTCACCGCCCTGCCTACCTTGAGCAGCTCCTTCTTCTCTCAATTCATTTTCCTTTGATTGTATATTTGAATGAATGGATGAATTAAACAAATTAGCTAGGTATCTCTGAATGTGTTGGATTAGTTAGCATGTGCAATATGTTCAATTTGTTTTACTAATTTTGTTCATATATATGAACCCTAGGTGTTCATATATATGAGCCCATTTCATCATTACAACACTAGGGTTTTTAGTATAATACAATGTAGATATATGTAACCCTAGGTGTTCATATATATGAACCCTAGGTGTTCATATATATGAGCACAATTCATTATTTGGTTATTTTGCTATATTTAGGGCTATTACAACTATTTTTAGGTTTTTTAGGCCAAATTGTTTTAGGCTAGATTATTTAGAGTTTTTAGGCTATATCTAGTGTTTCCGAATTAATACCAATAGGAAGTTTGTATAAGATCATTTCAATATTGATACTTTGTACTATTTGGACATGTGTATGTGTATGGACATGTTGATCTCGAGCTACTGTGTATTTTGTGCCAAAGATGGCCCCATATATCTCTTTCTATTGCATGGAAACTATGAGTGGTCTATGTTTTGCCGGATTTTCGATTCATTTCCGTGTCGGTAAATTTCAGGCGCTCGATATGTTTTGTTTTTTAGCAATGGTCATGCCAAAAAAATTCGTGAATTTTGGCATGACTTGTGCTAGAATGTAGGAGATGTCGAGTGCGTGAGATGTATCGGAAAGAGAATTAAACGACATTTTGGGTTGACTTTTAGTCTATCGGGGCTCCATACATGACGGTCAAAAAATCAGTGAAGGAGAGTGTCCACCATATATGGGAAAAGAAGAATGTCGAATATTGTCATGGGGGTCCATCTTCCTCTTCTTTCTCATGATAGACCTTTTGGTAATGCACGGGAAGGAAGAGAACAGCGACCATCACAGATGGGCAAAAAATCAGTGAGGCAGTGTCCACCATATATGAGAGAGGATGAATCATGTTTGTTGTCATGGATGTCGCTTCTTATTCATTTGAAGGTGCTAGACATTTTGGTGTAATGCACTTTCGAATGAAAGGAGGAGCAACCATCATCTACGGTTGCAAATCTCAGGGAGGAAGAATCCCGACTATTGTCGTGGGGGTCGCTTCTCCTTTGTTCCCACGAAGGGAGGAGCAACCATCACCGATGGCTGAATATATCAGAGAGGGAGTGCCCACATATACATCACGTAGGATGAGAGTTTTCAAGGAAAGGCTCGATAGACCGAAAGTCAACCCATGGTGAATATTGATCTGTGTGTCAAGTTCATGGTAATTGTCGTCGATTTATAATCTTTGAATTTTGAACATAGGGAATGTCTGACGATGATAGGATACCTGAGTGCGATTACTGCTACGACGATCGGGGTATATGCGACAGGCCTCACCTGCAAAACGGTAGGTTCTTCACGGTCAACCTAGAAGAGACCTTCGATGTTTTTATGGTACGCAATGATGACAAGTATTCCTTCGTAATTAACCATGGCTTGTGCTTCTTTGCTTCAACGTGTAATTTCCAAAAAAATATATCAATTCGACTAGTACATCCCCTGCCATGCAAGACTGTATGTCTTGGAGAAGCTCAGTTTCCAAGAGATTGGGAATATGAAGACGAGGAGATCTCACCTCAGGACTAAACATGGTTATGCTTTTCGGGTTAATCTCTACAATGCACTTAATCACTCACATTTTGGTTGCTCTAATTGGGGAGCTCTCTGCAAGGCCTACGTACTTGAGGGGAATATGCAAATAAGCTTCGATCTTCGTCCTGAAGATGATATTGAAGATAATATCGACATTTTGGTGGATGTGGATATGCCTCCAGTTCTGGCTAAATGTGAGTTTGTCAAACAAATTTGTTAAATAATTTATATTGTTAATTTGAAAATATTTGGTGTTCATCCCTACTAAACTTTTTTATTTATAATTGTCATCTTACTTCTTATCTTAAAGAAATACTCGGAAGGTTGTAGAGAAGACGTACTATAGCTATGGCTTCGAGCTTAAATTGTGAGGAGAAAGGATATCTTGTCTCAGTTATAGAAGTTGTTGAGACTTTTAAGACCAATCACTTTATCAGCCCAAATTTTAGTGGATATGTTCCTCTAGTCCACGAGTTGCATGATGATAACTTCATTGCAAAAAATAGGGTATGATTTTGTTAATGATGGTAACTTCATTGCACATATTCTTCTTAATTAAACTACAGTGCTAATGATATATGTTACTATTATGTTGTTTAACAGAAGCCCCCGAAGGAGGTTGTGTCTGACATGATGTTTACCGACGGTCATATGCATATCGTGAGCTTACAACCATTTCCGCCGACGGCTTACCAAAGTGCATACTCCATTTTTTAAAGATGAAAGGATCAATATTAAAGAATGGTGCAAACTAATGAATGTGGGTAGGCAACCAATTGGAGATAACATGAATGTGCGCAAGTCACAAGTTGGCGACTGGAGGATCTCCATTCTCCATTTTGGAGATGGACCGGTTTACCTGTTTTATGCTATTTTACCTAAGAGAGAGGAGTAGGTCCTAGGTAGTAAGAAAAATTAGCTAGTGTTGATTATGACCATGATGATGAGGAGGAGTTCTTATTATGATGATGACAGGTTATGTGCTACAATGTGTTAGAATGATTAGTTGTTATATGATTCATAGATGATGATGATGATGAGTTGTTATATGACTATGATGATGATGATGATGATGAGTTGTTATGAAGATGATGATGATGATGATGAGTTGTTATTATGATGATAATGAGTTGTTATTATGATGATGATGAGTTATTATATCATTGGATGAAAGAAACGCAGATTAGATTAAAGTGGATGGATTCGAAGAGACCAAGTTGGATTAGTAGGACGACCATCATGATCATAATCATATAACAATCTCTAAATTTCTACTATATCAAAACATGTATAATGGTGTAGAAATACAGTATAAAACAAAAGACAAATGAAATACAGACAAATAGTAGTAGCACGGGTTAGAGCGCACGCTGCTAGTAAGTAGCAGTAGCACTGGTGGGAACACACACTACTGCTAACTGAGTCATACCCGCGCTATTGCTAAAAGTTAGCTTTAGCTCCCTAGTAGTAGCGCGGGGACCCACTTTACTGCGAGACAAAAACCTCACGCTATTGCTAGGGTTTTCCCTAGTAGTGAGTGTACGACATGATCATAGCTAACACCCTCTTTAAAAAGAGAGATCACATCTAGTGAGTTTTACTAGTGGTCAACACTCTAGCTAGATTGATTTCATCCTCTCGGTAAGAGAATATAGGCGTGCATGCCTAGATTGTAAGGTAATACTTTGAGAGGGTGTTGTCCCTCAACATAAGCTTGTGGTTGCTGACTTCCGATTTTGAATTCGTGTCCAGCGGGATAAGCGTGACAAAGTTGCTAGAACGAAGTGGTGGAAGCTCAAGGGGGAGTGAGCTCAGGCGTTCAAGTAGAGGGTCGTTAAGGAGGGCCCTTGGGAGGAAGGAGGGGGTGTAGACAATATGTGGATGAAGATGGCGACTTGCATTCGTAAGGTGCCTCCGGGGATTTTGGACTGTCAAGGGGAAGTAGAAGCGAAGCTAGAGATACCTGGTGGTGGAATGATGATGTCCAAAAGGCTATTAAGGAGAAGAAATATTGTTTCAGGCGCCTATACCTGGATAGGAGTGAGACAACTTAGAGAAGTAGTAGATGGTGAAGAAGGCTGCAAAGCGGGCAGTGAGTGAAGCAAGGGGTCGGGCATATGAGGGCCTCTACCAGCAGTTAGACATAAAGGAAGGCGAAAGGGACATCTATAAGATGACCGAGAGAGGAGATGAGGGATGTTGACCAAGTCAAGTGCATCAAGGACAAAGTAGGTCAGCTCCTGGTGAAGGACTAGGAGATTAAGCATAGATGGCAGGAGTACTTCGACAAGCTGTTCAATGGAAAGAATGAGAGCTCTACTATTGAACTGGATGAGTTGGAGTAGTTAACATGAAATTAAGCTGATGAGCAATACAATGAAGCTATGGGAGATATTCATTGGGCACCGCTTAAGAAGAATGACAAGGGTGACCAAAATTTAGTTTGGTTTCATCCCTATGAGGTTGATCATGGAAGCCATTTATTTGATATGAGAACTTATGGAGAGATACAAGGAGCAAGTGATGGACATACATATGGTGTTCATTGACTTGGAGAAGGGCCATGACAAAATACCGCGGAATGTCATGTGGTGGGTCTTGAAGAAACACAAAGTCCCAGCAAAGTACATTACCCTCATCAAGGACATGTATGATAAATGTTGTGACAAGTGTTCAAACATGTGATGGCAACATTGATGACTTCCCGATTAAAACAGGACTGCACCAGGGGTTAGCTTTGAGCCCTTATCTTTTTTGTTTTGGTGATGGATGAGGTCACATGGGATATACAAAGAGATATCCCATGGTGTATGCTCTTTGCAAATGATGTGGTGCTAGTCAACGGTAGTAGGACGGGTGTCAATAGGAAGTTAGAGTTATGGAGACAAACCTTGGAATCGAATGGTTTTTAGGCTTAGTAGAACTAAAACTGAGTACATGAGGTGCGGTTTTAGTACTACTAGGCACGAGGAGGAGAATATTAGCCTTGGTGGGTAGGTGGTGCTTCAGAAGGACACCTTTCGATATTTGGGGTCAATGCTGCAGAAGGATGTGGATATTGAAGAAGATGTACACCGTCGAATCAAAACCGGGTGGATGAAATGGCGTCAAGCTTCTTGCATTCTCTATGACAAGAGCGTGCCACAAAAGCTAAAAGGCAAGTTCTATAGGATGGCGATTCGACAGACAATGTTGTATGGCGCTGAGTGTTGGTCGACTAAAAGGCGACATGTTCAATAGTTAGGTGTGGCGGAGACGCACATGTTGAGATGGATGTGTGGCCACACAAGGAAGGACCGAGTCCGAAATGATGATGTACGAGATAGACTTGGGTAGCACCGATTGAAGAGAAGTTTGTCCAACATCGTCTGAGATGGCTTGAGCATATTCAACGTAGGCCTCCAGAAACTCCAGTGCATAGCAGACAGCTCAAGCGTGCTGATAATGTCAAGAGAGGTCGGTGTGGACCGAACTTGACATGATAGGAGTTCATAAAGAAAGATCTAAAGGACAGGAGTATCGTCAAAGAAGTAGCCATGGACAAGGCTGTGTGGAAGCTACCTATCCATGTACCAGAACCATGAGTTGGTCACGAAATCTTATGGGTTTCACCTCTAAGCCTACCCCAACTTATTCGGGGCTAAAAACACAAATGCCACTTGGGCAGTCCAAACCGCTGTCCAAATTTATATGTTTTTAATGGTTTTGCAAAATTGAGGGGGTACGAACTTGAACTAATTAGTCCATTTTTTTTCAAAGGCAAACATCATAGCAACTACCACTGGACGGGCAACTAGCGGTCAACTAGCAGTACTGACATAGGTGTACCAGATGCTAAGTTTCAGTGGCATACACGGGAGAGGAAAATTTTGAGTGACATATCGGTAAAATTTCAGTGGCATATATGAAATTTACTCTAGGTAATGTTACATTACAGACGCTTAGGTACTTGGATTATCGTGTGGCATTTTGTTATTATTCTAACTTGTTAGTATTTAAATGAAAATGATGCATGGTTAAATATTAGTAGTACAATTAATGTTATTGAATATATAGTACATAAATGATCTTTCCTTTGTCAGACATGGTTTGGGAACTACTAACAAGAATATTTAATTTTAGAACTTGTATGCCAGAACATAGTTCAATTTAATTAATGTGTTGGCATCCAGTCCCTCCGTTCCTAAATATAAGTCTTTTTAGAGATTTTAATATGGACTGCATACAGATGTATATAGACATAGTTTAGAGTGTAGATTCACTCATTTTGCTTCGTATGCAGTTCATATTGAAATCTCTAAAAAGACTTGTATGTAGAAACAGAGGGATACATTTTTATTTATTATTTGTTCTTTAGTTCAGTTGTGATCTTAGAAATGCCAATTTTGGTACGTATGTGGTGTTCTACGTATTTAAGTGTAGATGTTCACACTCCCCAGAAATATTTTTTCAGGAGGATGTGGGAAAACAGTTGGTTAAAAGGTCTTTGGCTTCTCGCTGTTGTGATGATGTAGGACTGTCTTTTGCAGTGTCCCTGCTGTATCACAGCAGTGATGGGTACAACAGTGACACTGCAAAGAAGGCGTCCATGTCTAAGGATGGTGCTAAGAGTGAAGGTGTAACGCTTTCTTCTGATCAATGAATTTGACAGTTCTCCTGCCAACATTAAAAAAAATACCATTTCTAAATAACCAAGATCCGGTTGGTTTGTAGCTGTAGTTGTAACCAGGTGAGCGACCAAGGTCCGCCAAGACACCAAAAAAACGGTTAAATGAGGCCGTGCTCCTGCAAGGCCAGCGACCTGATTTTGGCAAACCATTCATACGCATGTCGCACGCGCCGCCCCGGGTTTGGTGAGCGAGCGCGCATGTGGTATTTTCTTTCTCTCCTCAACACATCACCTAGTGTGGTGGAGATAACCCACTATATAAAGAGGTCTCACACTTCCTCAACTTTTAGGGTGGTACTAAACTTCAGAACCACCAGTTGCCATCTATTCATGAGCTTACTTTGAGATTTCCGAAATTCTACATGGGCTAGGACCATTATTTCTAACAATTGAAATAGTGACAAAGCATTATATGTGACAAATTTACTCAAAAATAATACGTGACAAACAAAGTCCTTGAGGTGGATGATTTTTTTTCCGATCATCAGTTCCTTGAGGTGGAGGAATAACCGCCTCCAAGGGCTTTAGTTCCAATTCTGTACTAATGCCTGCTCGGGATTACTTGAAAATGATGAGGACAATAATATACGATGAGTGACACCTTGACCATAGCGATGACTAATGAGACATTCTAAACACCACTGTTGATCCATACTTAAAATACCAAACTTTTCTAATCAGAGGACCCAAGCGAAAACCTTGTTTTAATGGAGATGCTTACCTGCGTTCTTGTAATGGTTATAGGCCAATGCCACCCTGTTTTGTAAGTTGGTAACCTACAGACAACAAAAATTGTAGAGGTTTATTCCATGTTCATAGAGGCCTATCCTAAAGCAGTACTGTTTGATATTTTGCATCCTATACTAGGACAATATTTTTAGGGGTATGTAAACCAGATTTCAGTGATCAGCGATTGCTTGGAAGTTTCTGCAGAGAATAACTACTAGTGCTCTATAAACCACAAAATAATGAGGTGTCAAATTTGCACACGTTTTTTGGTATATTTTAGTTGGCCTGGATAACACTTCACGATTTAGTCACCTGGGAAAATGGTAAAATGGTGTGCTGGAAAAATATTACAGATCCAACTATCTACTTACCCCCCCCCCCCCCCTGTGGTTTATAAGGGTTGCATGTTATTTCTAGATCATCGATCTTATAAGACGGAAGGGAGGGAGTACATCTATAAACACTCTACAAACCCTAATACTTCAATATGCAAGAAATATTGGTTTTCACTATGTAGTTCTATTGTTTGCTAAAATAAGTCTCAATAGCTTGAGTAGAAATATCACTAATCTTTCAATACCTCGTGCGTAAGTGAAAAAATCTCAATATCAATCCTATCAAGTTTATCAACGGTCTCATCTGCAAGTGTTAAATTTTCAATATCAATCCTGTTAAGCTCATCGACGATCTCTCTTATAGTTGGCCTTTTATTTCGGTCATCCTCCAGACATCTTAATGCAATTCCGATGCATGTCTTAACTTCTTTCCATGTGTGTGACAACATTGTTGGACCTAGTTTTTCTCGCCATATTTCACATACCTGCAAAGTCGAAACAAATGTCATACTTGTACGTAGCAAGAATAATACAAACCATAATTTTAGGAGAAGACGAGTATTCGTGAATTGGAACATTTTGACTTACAAGCTCATTGAAAATTTCAGAAGGAACACTTCCACAATCAAAGTAGTTCTTGCGTCCTGCCATCATTTGTACAATTATAACACCCACACTGAACACATCAAATTTTGGTGAGATTTCTTGTTTGTCAATATATTCCGGTGGCATGAATCCCCTGCATGGTATCATATCCAATTAATTTGCAACAAAGTTATATAAGAATTGCTTACTTTTCATAAGGTAGCAACTCACACTGTCCCTATCAATGTTCTTGTTGTGGGGGTAATGGTTTTTGTTGAAGGAAAGATTCTTGATATACCAAAATCTCCTATTTTCGGCATCATGTTATTGTCCAGCAATATGTTTGCAGGCTTCAAATCTAGATGGTAAATATTTCCACTATGAAGATAATTTAAACCTGCACACACTCCCTTAATTATTTTGTAACATGTGTGCCAATCAAGTCTGCATGGCTGCTCTTCTGTAGAAATAAGCATGAAGTGTATTCAAAGACGTCAACTTAAAGAATGGAAGAGGTCGTAAATCAGGTAGAATGGTTTTTTCATGCAATATAAGATAGTCAAACTGTGTAAGCAGAGCACAGTCATACCAGAAAGGTGCCTCTCAAGGTCACCACCGTGCAAATATTCAAAGCATAGGATTCCTTCAGCCTCAAGAGCAAAGACATATTGTCCATTGTACTCGGTACATCTACGTTCTTCATGATAGCAGTAGCCAACAAACTGTACAATATTTTGATGATGGACCCTAATAATGTTATTGAACTCATTTGTAAATTCCTTGTCGTCAAGCCCAATCTGATTAAGCTTCTTCAGAGCAATCTCTTCCCCATTTTCCAACACTCCCTGTTAAATCTTACTTGTTGATATGGCACATGTATACAGGTGCAGTAGCAGATCAGTTAAGAAAATTAAAAAAAAGTAATTAACAATCACACCTTGTAAACTACTCCACCCCCACCACGGCCAAGTATGCGGTCCTCAGAAAAGTTATTTGTAATATGTTGTAAGAAGTCGAGTGTAAATTTGTTTGTCAGTCGACTTTTATCTTGAAAATTGCTCCCCATGGCATCCTATATCTCCTGCTGGCTAGGACGAGCATCCATGTCCCATCGATCTAATAACACAGAAATCGTTTCAAATTGATGAGCTGAAAGGTTGCAAACATAACTTTTACAAAGAACGTATATGTTTCTGAATTAAAGAAGAAATAGAAATGCCAGCATATACCTTGTTCTTTTTACAGATACTAACTCAGACTTTTAGATGCTTTTCTGTTAGGATTGATAATCTCATATTGACCTACTTGCTGAGATGCGCAGCATACTGCATACCTAGCTAGCTAACTGAAAACTTCTTCATTTCTTTGTGGCTAAAGCAGCAGCAAGCTAATTAACAAGAAATAGAACCTGTAACAACTATTCCCTCCGTCCAAAAATACTTGTCCCCGAAATGAATGTATCCAGACTTATTTTAGTTATAGATACATTCATTTTATCTATTTTTAGGACAAGTATTTCCGGACGGATGGAGTAGCTAACAAGAGCAAGAACAAATATTAGAAGGAAAACAAAAGAAAAGGGAAGAAGCTAGGGGCTTTCTTCAACAAAAATCGACCATAGAGGGATGACAAAGGAATCCTTAGTAGCTAGCAATTCCCTAGAAGCATGCACCTCGAGTCCTCGACTAACCTGGAGAGGTACCTTCCGGAGGGGGAAGAAGATGAGACCTTAATCCCGGATGCTTTCAACGGCTCGCATGAGCAGAAAGAGAAGGCAGAGGAGGGTGGTATAGAGGACAACGCGCAAAACAAGTTTTGATTGATTGATTGAGATGTAGACCGGGAAGAAAAACCACCTCTGTCTGTACCTTTACAATATACTCCACCGAAGCAATAATTGACAACACTAGCTGGCCCCGAAAGAATGGACAACAACAGAGCAACTTTGGCTTTCGGCGACAACTTTTTCTTTTTTACGAAAGGGCTTTCGGCGAAAGGAATGGCTTTCGGCGACAACTTGAAGATAATTAATTACAGAATTGTTATAGTTCAAGTGGCTAAAAAAGAAATATATTTTCCAGTTGATGAGTAATATATAATAATAGCCATCCAGAAATGAGAAAATCAGAGTAGGTGGCAGGTGGGAGGAGGTCGTTGGCGGAGGCACAGACGCACAGTGGAGAAAAATACAAGTGCAAGACCACCATAAGCCGATGTCGATTGAAAAATAAGAATTCACAATCTATTGGAATGCACTTCAATATTTCTCCTCTAGATTCAAAGTCTGAGAGAACAGGGAACACAGCTCCACCCCAATTTGCCGGCCGATCTGGCATGGCGATATGTGCCAGGCAGAGTCATTAAGGATACTCCCGTTAATCACGTACAGGAATCTTAATAATATAAGGGCATCAACAGACGGACTTGACAAATCCGGCCCCTCAAATGCGGGCACTGGCCGGACACTCCTCCAAAAATGGAATCCACATCCGGACACCTCAATTAACATATCTCAAATCCATACAAACTCGTGCAACTACGTCGACGCACACGCATCGTCCGGCTACTCCATCACTCTACACTAAACATGCCATCGGACTACCAAAATTTGGCATGTTTGGCTATAATGGAGTTCATCCATAGCTGCCCTTGCCCTTCCCGGTGCCCTTGCTGTCCTTCTCGTGGAAGTACCGGTCGAAGATGCAGTACGGATCGAGCCGGATCTGCTCGTCGCCGGAGCTGTCCTCGCTGTCGCTATCCTCCTTCGGTGGCAGTCCGGCCATGGCAAGGACCGCCCGATACTGACCACGGGCGAGGGCGCGCGTGTTCCTCCGCCGTCGTTTCTTCACAATGCGGGCGCAGATGGCTTCCACCTTTGCGGACGCCCGCGCCGCCGCTTCGGCCGCCTCCGCCGCCACCATTTCCGCCGCGAGATGGGCCTCGGCGGCCCTTATCCTCTTCTTCCCATGGCGGGCCGCCCGTTCCTGGGGGGACTCGTAATCTGCCCGACAAGTGATGGGGAAGGAGAGGTGTTCCGGCCTGGACCGCGAGGATCTAGCACCAGAGGACCCGAGCGCCCGATGAGCCGACGCTATGGCGTCGCGGCGAATGGATCCGTCCGTCGGCCGGGAACTGTCCTCCCGGGAGCGGCGTAGTGCAATGCGGACTGCCATTGCCTCCTCCAACCCACACGAGACGACACCCCAGTCAACGGATCCGGATTAGTCGGAGTCCGATCCGCTGTCTGCCATAGCAGAGAAGGTCGCAAACCGCCAGAGGTGAGCTCGGGTGGCGGAGGGGAGTCGAGGGGACTGGACTGAAATGGCTAGGGTTTGGTCCCGCAAAAGTATGGAATGAATATAAGTGTGGTAGGGTGGGCCAGCATGGGCCGGGTCCGACGTGGCGGGCGTGCCCGGCCGCGCCCAGGGACCCCATATCCGCCCCATATTTGGGCTGGTTATGGGGAGTGTCGGTCAGCCCGGACGTTTGAGGGCCGTTTGAGGGGCCTGTCTGGATCCAAATTTCGTGTCCGGGCAGCGACCGGGCGGCCTGCCCGGGCGTTTCAGACGGGTTTTAGGGGTCTGATTGTAGATGCTTTAAGGAGAGTTGCACCAACTCTGCCCACATGCATGGTTGCTTTCTGCTACAACACAGTTACGAGGTTCATTAGTCCTGTTTTATTGAAAATTTGTTCGGACGACAGCCTCTCTCGTATTTAATAGGTTAGCTGGTCTGCAAAAACAGCCTATTTGGCACGTTTCCCCATGACGTCTGTTTTGAAATACGAAAACTGCAGGGCTGGATCGCACCACTCCGACATCCAAGACGTGTTGAATGTTGCCATGGAGGCAAAAAAATTCATGTTTTGACCCTTTCCGTATAGTTTACCTAGATTTGACCCTGCTCTGAATTTTTTTCGGGATTTTACCCTTTTGGCTACCGCCATGGCCTCCGGCGGTAGCTGTACACAGCCTACCGCTGCCCTACCTGGCGGTAGGTACCAAAGACGACTGTTTGGCCGTTAACAACCGCTGACGTGGCAAAGTACCCTACCACCGTAGCCTCCAGTGGTAGGTCTATACAACCTACCGTCGGGGGGGGGGGGGGGGGGGGGGGGGGGCTGGTGGCAGGTTCACTTGGAGGATAAGGTTGTGGGGCCCACCCACCACCCATCCACGACACTCATCTTCTTCCACGAGCTCAAGCTCTCTCCCCCTCTTCTCACCCACCAAAGCACCCACTAGATCCCCCTCAATTGCTTGAGATTTGTCCGGTGGATTTGCATCACCCAAGGTACCTCTCCTACTCTCCTTCATTTGGTTGGTTGGAATCACCTAATTTGGTTGGAATCGGCTAGTTTTGCAAACCCTAGTTTTTGCTCAAGTTTTGCATTTATTGTGCATTTATGCTTGGCCTAAGTATTGTGTGTCAGTCCTAGTTGTGGTAAGCTAGCTTTTGTGTAAGGGTTAGTGATTTAGTTAGGGAAGTGTTAGGGTTAGGGTTTGGATTAATGTTATGATTAAGGTATACAAGTTCTTTAATTCCAAGTATGCATATTGTAGATAGTTCATCCATATGAAATGGCTGACCCATGGATGACTCAATTTTTTTCCATTGTTTTTAGATGGATAAACTAGTGAATGTGCATTATTTGAACAAGGCGGCATTTATGAATGGAAATGCCAATGAAGGGGAGGAGGCCATGGTTTATGACACAAGCCCAAGCTATGATTATTTGTAGTGAAAGTGAGAACCGTCTTAAATTGGATTAACCCAAGTGATGAGGTGAAGGTTATTGGGAGGTATGATGTGGGAGTGGGAGTAAAGTCCCGATTAAAGAGTATGCCCATCACCTCCCAAATGCATTGGAATGTGTATAAGGATAAAGTTGAGGAATCACAAGACAAGTCACTTGAGTTATTTGATAGAAAGGTTGAAGTTCCTCGTGTTGGGGAACATAGTATTTCAAAATTTTCCTACGATCACGCAAGATCTATCTAGGAGATGCATAACAATGAGAGGGGAGAGTGTATCCACGTACCCTAATAGACCGAAAGCGGAAGCGTTTGGTAACGCGGTTGATGTAGTCGAACGTTTTCGCGATCCAACCGATCCAAGTACCGAACGTACGGCACCTCCCCGTTCAGCACACGTTCACCTGGATGACGTCCCTCGTGCTCTTGATCCAGTTGAGGACAAGTGTGAGTTCCGTCAGCATGACGGCATGGCGACGGTGATGATGATGTCACCGGCGTAGGGCTTCGCCTAAGCACTACAACGATATGATCGAGGTGTGTAAATGTGGAGGGGGGCACCGCACACGGCTAACGCAAAACTTGGTGTGTTCTAGGGTGCCCCCCTGCCCCTGTATATAAAGGAGGGAGGGGGAGGCCGGCCGTCCAAGCTAGGCGCGCTGGGATAAGGGGAATCCTACTAGGACTCCAAGTCCTAGTAGGTTTCCACCTAAAGGAAAAGGGGAAAGGAAGGGAGAGGGTGGCCGCACCCCAACCCCTTGTACAATTCGGACTGGACTTGGGGGGGGGGGGGCTGGCGCTACCTCCTGGCCGCTGCCTCCCCTTCCCACTAAAGCCCACTAAGGTCCAACAACTCCATGGGGGGTTCCGGTAACCTCCCGGTACTCCGGAAATACCCGAACTTCTCTGGAACCATTCCGATGTACGAATATAGCCTTCCAATATATCAATCTTTATGTCTCGATAATTTAGAGACTCATCATCATGTCTGTGATCTCATTCAGGACTCTGAACAAACTTCGGTCATCAAAACACATAACTCATAATACAAATTGTCATCGAACGTTAAGCGCGCGGACCATACGGGTTCGAGAATTGTGTAGACATGACCGAGATACATCTCCAATCAATAACCAATAGCATAACCTGTATGTTCATATTGGTTCCTACATATTCTACGAAGATCTTTATCGGTCAAACCACATAACAACATATATTGTTCGCTTTGTCATCGATATGTTACTTGCCCGAGATTCGATCGGCGGTATCATCATACCTAGTTCAATATCGTTACCAGCAAGTCTCTTTACTCGTTCTGTAATGCTTCATCCCGCAACCAACTCATTAGTCACATTTCTTGCAAGGCTTATAGTGATGAGCATTACCGAGAGGGCCCAGAGATACCTCTCCGAAACACGGAGTAAAAAATCCTAATCTTGATCTATGCCAGCCCAACAAACACCTTCAGAGACACCTGTAGAGCATCTTTACAATCACCCATTTATGTTGTGACATTTGATAGCACACAAGGTGCTCCTTCGGGATTCGGGAGTTGCATAATCTCATAGTCTGAGGAACATGTATAAGTCATGAAGGAAGCAGTAGCAATGAAACTATAACGATCGTAATGCTAAGCTAACAGATGGGCCTTGTCCATCACATCATTCTCCTAATGATGTGATCATGTTTATCAAATGACAACACATGTCTATGGTTAGGAAACATAACCATCTTTGATTAACGAACTAGTCTAGTAGAGGCATACTAGGGACACTATGTTTTGTCTATGTATTCACACATGTACTAAGTTTCTAGTTAATACATTTCTAGCATGAATAAGAAACATTTATCATGATATAAGGAAATAAATAATAACTTTATTATTGCCTCTAGGGCATATTTCCTTCAGTCTCCCACTTGCACTAGAGTCAATAATCTAGATTACAAAGTAATGATTCTAACACCCATGGAGTCTTGGTGCGGATCATGTTTTGCTCATGGAAGAGGCTTAGTCAATGGGTCTGCAACATTCAGATCCATATGTATCTTGCAAATCTCTATGTCTCCCTCCGACACTTGATGACAGATGGAATTGAAGCGTCTCTTGATGTGCTTGGTTCTCTTGTGAAATCTGGATTCCTTTGCCAAGGCAATTGCACCAGTATTGTCACAAAAGATTTTCATTGGAGCCGATGCACTAGGTATGACACCTAGATCGGATATGAACTCCTTCACCCGGACTCCTTCATTTGCTGCTTCCAAAGCAGCTATGTACTCTGCTTCACACATAGATCCCACCACGACGCTTTGCTTGGAACTGCTCCACCTGACAGCTCCACCATTCAATAAAATTATGTATCCGTATTGCGACATAGAGTCATCCGGACAAGTGTCAAAGCTTTCATTGACGTAACCATTTACGACGAGCTCTTTGTCACCTCCATAAACGAGAAACATATCCTTAGTCCTTTTCAGGTATTTCAGGATGTTCTTGATCGATGTCTAGTGCTCCACTCCTGGATTACGTTGGTACCTCCCTGCTATACTTATAGAAATGCACACATCAGGTCTGGTACACATCATTGCATACATGATAGAACCTATGCTGAAGCATAGGGAATGACTTTCATTTTCTCTGTATCTTCTGTAGTGGTCCGGCATTAAGTCTGACTCAATTTCACACCTTGTAAGATAGGCAAGAACCCTTTCTTTGACTGATCCATTCTGAACTTCTTCAAAACTTTATCAAGGTATGTGCTTTGTGAAAGTCCAATTAAGCATCTTGATCTATCTCTATAGATCTTGATGCCCAATATGTAAGAAGCTTCACGGAGATCTTTCATTGAAAAACTCTTATTCAAGTATCTCTTTATGCTATCTAGAAATTCTATATCATTTCCAATCAACAATATGTCATCCACATATAATATTAGAAATGCTACAGAGCTCCCACTCACTTTCTTATAAATACAGGCTTATCCAAAAGTTTGTATAAAACCATATGCTTTGATCACACTGTCAAAATGTTTATTCCAACTCCGAGAGGCTTGCACCAGTCCATAAATGGATTGCTGGAGCTTGCCACTTTGTTAGCACCCTTTGGATCAACAAAACCTTATGGTTGCATTATATACAACTCTTCTTCCAGAAATCCATTCAGGAATGCAGTTTTGACATCAATCTGCCCAATTTCATAATCATAAAATGCGGCAATTTCTAACATGATTTAGACAGACTTAAGCATCGCTACAGGTGAGAAAGTCTCATCATAGTCAACTCCTTGAACTTGTCGAAAACCTTTCGCAACAAGTCGAGCTTTGTAGACAGTAACATTACCGTCAGCGTCAGTCTTCTTCTTGAAGATCCATTTATTTTCTATGTCTTGCCGATCATCGGGCAAATCCACCAAAGTCCACACTTTGTTCTCATACATGGATCCCATTTCAGATTTCATGGCCTCAAGCCATTTTGCGGAATCTGGGCTCATCATCGCTTCCTCATAGTTCGTAGGTTCATCATGGTATAGTAACATGACTTTCAGAATAGGATTGTCGTACCACTCTGGTGCGGACCGTCCTCTGGAAGACCTATGAGGTTCTGTAGTAACTTGATTTGAAGTTTCATGATCATCATCATTAGCTTCCTCACTAATTGGTGTAGGAATCACTGGAACTAATTTATGTGATGAACTATTTTCCAATTCGGGAGAAGGTACAGTTCATAAGGTGTCGTCTCAACGGATTTTGATGGTGCCCTGTTTAAAGTGAATGCAGTCATCTGTAAAGCATAACTCCAAAATGATATCGGTGAATCAGTAAGAGACATCATAGATCGCACCATATCCAATAAAGTATGATTACAACGTTCGGACACACCATTACGCTGTGGTGTTCTAGGTGGCATGAGTTGCGAAACTATTCCATATTGTTTCAGATGAAGACCAAACTCGTAACTCAAATATTCTCCTCCACGATTAGACCGTAGAAACTTTATTTTCTTGTTACGATGATTTTCTACTTGACTCTGAAATTCTTTGAACTTTTCAAATGTTTCAGACTTATGTTTCATTAAGTAGATATACCCATATCTGCTCATATCATTTGTGAAGGTAAGAAAATAATGATACTCACCACGAGCCTCAACACTCATTGGACCTCATACATCGGTATGTATTATTTCCAATAAGTCAATAGCTCGTTCCATTCTTCTGGGAACGGAGTTTTAGTCATCTTGTCCATGAGGCATGGTTCACAAGCACCAAGTGATTCATAATCGAGTGATTCCAAAAGCCCATCGGCATGGAGTTTCTTCATGTGCTTTACACCAATATGACCTAAACGGCAGTGCCACAAATAAGTTGCACTATCATTATCAACTTTGCATCTTTTGACTTCAATATTATGAACATGTGTATCTCCACAAGGATGCATGACCATAAAGGATATTACTCATATAAATGGAACAACCATTATTCTCTGATTTAAATGAATAACCATCTCGCATCACACAAGATCCAGATATAATGTTCATGCTCAACACTGGATCCAAATAACAATTATTCAGTTCTAAAACTAACCCCGAAGGTAGATGTAGAGGTAGCGTGCCGATGGCGATCACATCGACCTTGGAACCATTTCCGACGCGCATCGTCACCTCGTCCTTAGCCAATCTTCGTTTAATTCGTAGCCCCTATTTCGAGTTGCAAATATGAGCAACAGAACCAGTATCAAATACCCAGGTGCTACTACGAGCATTAGTAAGGTACACATCAATAACATGTATATCAAATATACCTTTCACTTTGCCATCCTTCTTATCCGCCAAATACCTGGGGCAGTTCCGCTTCCAATGACTTGTCCCTTTGTGGTAGAAGCACTCAGTTACCGGCTTAGGTCCAGACTTGTCCCTTTGTGGGTTTCTTCTCCTGAGCAACAACTTTCTTGCCGTTCTTCTTGAAGTTCCCCTTCTTTCCTTTGCCCTTTTTCTTGAAACTAGTGGTCTTGTTGACCATCAACACTTGATGCTCCTTTTTGATTTCTACCTCCACAACTTTTAGCATCGTGATGAGCTCGGGAATTGTCTTGTTCATCCCTTGCATATTATAGTTCATCACGAAGCCTTTATAGCTTGGTGACAGTGATTGAAGAACTCTGTCAATGACACTATCATCAGGAAGATTAACTCCCAGCTAAGTCAAGTGGTTATGGTACCCAGACATTCTGAGTATGCTTTCACTGACAGAACTATTCTCCTCCATTTTGCAGCTATAGAACTTGTTGGAGACTTCATATCTCTCAACTCGGGCATTTGCTTAAAATAGTAACTTCAATACTTGGAACATCTCATATGCTCCATGACGTTTAAAACGTCTTTGAAGTCCCGATTCTAAGCCGTAAAGCATGGCACACTGAACTATCGAGTAGTCATCAGCTTTGCTCTGCCAGACGTTCATAACGTCCATAGTTGCTCTTGCAGCAGGCCTTGCACCTAGAGGTGCTTCCAGGACGTAATTCTTTTTGTGTAGCAATGAGGATAATCCTCAAGTTACGGACCCAGTCCGTGTAATTGCTACCATCATATTTCAAATTAGCTTTCTCTAGGAACGCATTAAAATTAAAAAGGAACGGTAGCACGGGCCATTGATCTAGAATATCATGGACATGCAAAATAACTATCAGGACTAAGTTCATGATAAATTAACACTACTAGGAAAATGCTTATAGGTAGACAATTAGCAGTAGCGTTGGGTAAAGACCCCACCTACTACTATTTAGCAGTAGCGCCTGGCAATACCAGCACTGCAAACGCATATTAGCAGTAGCGCGTGGTTTCCCGCCCAGTGTTGCTGCTAATGGGCCACGCTCTCGGCCCCTTTAGTTGTAGCGCTGGCCCATTCCCCCACGCTGCTGCTATGCCCACCTCTTCTTCTCCCCATGCCGGCCTGCGCGCCCCTCTCTCTCACTCACTCACAATCACTCACACTCTTCCTCAATCCCCACTCGATCCGGCCGACGCCCCCGTGTGACGCCCCTGATTCAATCGTACACTAATCATACACGCAAACGTGTACGATCAAGATCAGGGACTCACGGGAAGATATCACAACACAACTCTAAAACATAAATAAGTCATACAAGCATCATAATACAAGCTAGGGGCCTCGAGGGCTCGAATACAAGTGCTCGATCATAGACGAGTCAGCGGAAGCAACAATATCTGAGTACAGACATAAGTTAAACAAGTCTACCTTAAGAAGGCTAACACAAACTGGGATACAGATCGAAAGAGGCGCATGCCTCCTGCCTGGGATCCTCCTAACTACTCCTGGTCGTCGTCAGCGGGCTGCACGTAGTAGTAGGCACCTCCGGTATAGTAGTCGTCATCGATGGTGGCATTTGGCTCCTGGGCTCCGTCGTCTGGTCGCAGCAATCAGATAGAGATAGGGAAAAAAGGGGGAACAAGGAAACCGTGAGTACTAATCCAAAGTACTCGCAAGCAAGGAGCTACACTACATATGCATGGATATATGTGTAAAGGGCCATATCAGTGGTCGTACAAGTTGGCAAGAGAGAGGGGTCGTCAACATCGTAGTCGTACTGGGTAGCAGCGGCGTCGGTCTCGGTGTCTAGCGAGAGAAGAGGGGGAGGAAACAATAAATATAATGCAAACATAAGCATGACGGTGCATGACAAGACAATGCACGGTGCTAGGTGTGCCCTAACGCGGTAGGAGGTGATACCGATGAAGGGGGAAAACATCCGGGAAAGTATCCCCGGTGTTTCGCGTTTTCCGACAGACGAACCGGAGGGGGAAAGTTGTGTGTTTTCTATACTAGGGATGTGTGGCGGACGAAAGGGCTGCGTATTCGGATTCGTCTCGTCGTTCTGAGCAACTTTCCTGTAGAAAGTATTTTCATCTGAGCTACGGTTTATTTTATATGATTTTCTAAAGTTTTAAATCATTTTTAGAATTTATTTAATTAATTATTTAGAAAATCCAATTATGATGTCAGCGCGATGTCAACATGATGTCATCAGTCAACACTGACCGTTGACCGGCCAAACTGACGGTTAGGTCCCGTCTGTCATTGCCACGTTAACCTAATTAACCTATTAATTAGTTACTTAGTTAATTAGGTTAACTAATGTTTAACTAGATTAATTAAACATGATCAATTAAGTTAATTAATTATCTAACTAATTAATATATATATATATATATATATATATATATATATATATATATATATATATATATATATATATATATTTGTTCTAATTTTTCCAGGGTGTGGGTCCCAGCGTTCAGTGGCACAGGGGCCAAACGGGGCGGCCGTTAGCGGGCGCCCGGGCAGTGGCTAACAGGGCGGAGCCCCGAGGTGTGCAGGCGACGGCGAACGTCCTTGGCAGGGCACCGACGAGGCAAGGCAGGGCGACGGCCCTGGCGCAGGGCGTCGCCGTCCGGGGCAGGACGAGGCCGGCACGGGCGCGTCTACGGCGGACAGCGCGAGTGCGCGCGAGACAGAGAGAGTGGGAGGGCCAGTGTCGAGGGCGCGCCTGGGGCGTGGCCAGTGGGGGGAGGCGAGGAGCGGGAGCAGCACGGGCATGGCCACGCGCGGGGCGCGGGTGCAGCCGACGCGGCCAGGGGTGGCGCCGTACAGCGAGCAGGGAGAGGAAGGAGGGGGTGGCGGCTCACAGGGGGCCGTAGGGTCCGGGGCAACGGGGCGCGGGGAGGAGGACGGTGACGTGCGCCGGAGAGGAGGCAGTCCGGCGAGGAGGTACGACGAAGGTGCTCCGGGACGTCGGCATCGGAGAGGTGGGGCGACTCGCCAGGAGCGGCCGCGGCAGGGTTCGGTGCGCGCCGGCGGGACCCTGCCAGCATGGTCCGGTGACGAGGTGGGCTCGGCGAGGGGCGCCAGCCTGGTGGCGGAGACGAGAGGCGCCAGCCGAGGTGGGCAGCGGGGCGCTGTCTCAGGGACCGGCGGCGAGGGGGCGCCGTTGCGCCCCGATCCGGATCGGGAGGGAGCGAGAGGAGCGAGGCGTGAGGGGAGAGTGGAGGGGGGCTGGTCCCAGATCCAGATCGGATCGGGAGAGGGAGTGGCGACGTGGGGGGAAGTGGGGGTGTCGGTGGGTTAGGGTTTGGCCTGGGTGTGGTTATCCAGCCGGGGTGGGCCAGCTGGGCCGCGTGGGTGGCCAGCTGGGCCAGTTGGCCCAGTTGGGCGGGGGTGTCCTTTTCTTTCTATTTTTATTTTGTTTTGTCTTTCTCTTTTCTTATTTTTATTTGCTATGTTTGCTTTATTTTAGTTTCCTTTTATTTTAGTTTTAGTAAATTACCATAGTGGCACCTAAATAGATTCTACAAATTATGCCACTGCCACAATAGTTTAATACTTATAACAAATTAGTTTTGAAAATGTTTATTATCTTTAAAGCATTTAAATAATTGTATTGCTACTATTTTATTCAGTTGTAGAGTATTTAAACGTTTTATAAAAGTAGGGTTTCTTCACCTTAATCACCTATGCATTATGTGGCACAAACCGAACATTTTAGTTTTAATATTTGAAAGCTTTTGATGTTTGCCTCTATTTTGAATTTGAATTTGAATCGGTTTCGAACTAACGACGAGATTAGCAACAGTATCGAGGTGATGTGGCATCATTAGCGGGGGATCACTGTAGCTTAATTATCCGGGCGCCACAATTCTCCTCCACTACAAGAAATCTCGTCCCGAGATTTAAGAGGTAGAGTAAGGGGGAAAAGTCTAGTTACTAAATTCTAACGGATCTTCTAGGTCTTGGCGGCTCTTCTCGAAGCGGTCGATCCGTTATATTGATGTCTTCCTTTCTCTGCTTCAGGTCATCATGATGTAGTACACATCCTTTCTTCGGGATCTTCATCGTACTTACAGAAAGAATAAAGGGTGGGCATTCCGGGAGTACGGACCTCTACAATGCTGACTATCTGGTAGACAGCATCGGGGAAAGTGGCGGAAAGTAACTCTCGAATTGAAACTAAGAAGATATCGAGAGCAAAGTAAGAAGGTACCATAAGAAGTTTCAAGCAGCCAGGCAATCGTTCAATGCCTAGTCAGAAGGTGAAAGGGTTTCAGGGCAACATGAATAAGTATTGCGTCTGTTACCAGAATAGATCACTTGGGATGGTGGCCCGTGAATTACATATGAGGCCACGCGCGAGAAATAACCTTGGGAACAGGGGGTGTACTGGAGAGTCAGGTTTCGATCCTGTGACCTGTGGGTTATGGGCCCACCATGTGGTTGAAAGTAGGAAGGGGGCCGACATCTTGCACGGTCGCGATAGTAAGGCGTGTCAGAGGGTAGCCTGCCAGTTATGTTGGCAACAACATCGATACCAAGGGCGAGGGACGAAGAGAACCATTTTCCTGCTCGTTGAACGAGGCGGGCCAATAGGCAAGGTTCTCGTCCATCGGTGGCTACCGAAATGTCATCAACAATAGTAATAGGGTCTTGCTGACAGAATTGTACACCGAGGTATATACATAAGCAGGAGAATATTACTGCTTAGATCATATAGATCACAAGAAAGGTTAAACCAAATAATGGAAAGGAAAATGTGTTTTAACACATATACCAGGGGTATATCCTTCCCAAGGATAAGCAGAGCATGATATCCTTGGCAGGATATAATGTAGTAAACTCCTTAGGTAGGGGAGAGAATTTTCAGGACATTACCCATACAACGGTGTTTGGATAATCGAGCAGGAAACATTTAGCATTGGGCTTCAAATGTTTTTGTTGAAAATTGGAGTACCATGGACATACTTCGAGATAGAACTGACATGATTTGCAAGCAAAGGTCAGACTTTGAATTCACAAAGGATCCATCAGGAACATCTTACAGAATAAGTCTTACAATTTCCTTATGGAAGAATGGCTAACCTTGCTGAAAAGAGGGGGTATTGTAACATTGGGTTCCCCAGCCAGGTGTGCTAGGCATGACATCACCTTACCGGGTCATATAAAGACCAATGTTAAAAACCCCTGGAAATATGTTCAAACCATCATATATGACCCGAGATTTAGACCTGATTGGTGTCAGGATACCTCAGACTCATTATGCCTGAGAAGGAAGGGTGTAAGTCAATTTGACGTGATGGAGTTGCAAGATTCTCGGGAATAAACTATGGACGCAAGTTCCGAATCATGAGTTCATCATTAAACCGAGGAGAGGATTAGGAGGTGGCTGATGAACTCAGCGACAATTCATTGGGACTTCCAAAAGATGGATTTCCACAATTATGTGAACAAGGAGATAACATTTTTCAGATCAAATGATATAATGAGGTATGCCCGAGGAAAACATACACAATTAAATATTGGTTGAAAGGTGCGCCCGAAATATGGGTTGGGTTGTACGACCAATGTCAGAATGGTGATTCAATAATCAATAGTCCAAGAATGAATGGCCGACCATTAACTTCAAAGCAATAGGGTTGCTAGAAGGGCAGAATCCAAATAGCACCGTTCACTTGTTGGTACCCCGGTTGGAATCAACACGAGGACCAAGAAAGAATGGTGATGGTGAGAAGTATCACTATACCAAGAATTTCTTAAGAGGTGGAGCAATCTTCACCACATCCTTGATATTAAAAGATGGTAATACTCCAAGGTATGGAAGAACAAAGGCTGGATAGTAGGGATCTCAAGGTATAGCTCAAAACACGAACAAGTTTGTGTTGAACGGAATGAAAATAAGTGGTCAAAGGTAACACAAATCATCAGGGGCAAGGATGGTATTTCTCATCATGAACTCAATTGATATCCTGGAAGAGCTCATAAGGTTGATGATCATGACACATTTGTCGAGAGATTTTATGAAGATGTAATCAGTCAGCGTTGACATCAAGTCAATGGAATGATGAAGCGGAAGGTTATTGGAACCATGGGTAGGACACAAACTTGAAATCAAGCTTGTTGTTCAAGGCGAACTGATATGACGAGGAAGATCGATGTAAGCTTAGCTCATCGTTGAAAATTTGTGCTCCGGGAAGAAGGACCAGGTAGCACAGTTAGAATTTGGCACGATAATGGTATAGCCGATCAGGCTAGTAATGACTTGAAGGATTATTAAACTCATAAGCAACGAAAATTACTTATGAGTTATTGAATCGGAGTGCGGAATCGATTATCGGTGTTCTCGGTTGACAAACAACCCAAAACCCGTGAAGTGACAAAGACAAGGTAAGGTAGTGCTTCATCAAAGTTTATAAGGTGTAGTGCAATGGCAAGATATCCTCGAGATACCAGGGGTAATACTCGACACAAGATCAAAGTAAAGGTTGGACTGGTGTATTGATCCATAGAAGACAAGTGATTAAACTTGCCCGAGAAATGGGATGAAAGAGAAAATATGGTCGGAACCATGATTGCATAGTATAAATTCACAGATACCAGATGATATTGTATCAACGAAATAGTTATTATCACAAGAAGCTTCTATGGTAGGATCTACATCGTGTCCATGGGCATGAACACAAAGTTCAAGGTCGACTCCCACTTCTTCAATGTATAACCTTCCATTCACCTCTCACTTTTGATGAAGTCATAGTGTTGAAATTTTATCTAGCAAAATACCAGCATTGTGCTTCAAATGTTTTTGTTGAAAATTGGAGTACCATGGACATACTTCGAGATAGCAATGACATGGTTTGCAAGCAAAGGTCAGACTTTGAATTCACAAAGGATCCATCAGGAACAAGTGAATAAACTTGCCCGAGAAATGGGATGAAAGAGAAAATATGGTCGGAACCACGATTGCATAGGATAAATTCACAGATACCAGATGATATTGTATCAACGAAATAGTTATTATCACAAGAAGCTTCTATGGTAGGATCTACATCGTGTCCATGGGCATGAACACAAAGTTCAAGGTCGACTCCCACTTCTTCAATGTATAACCTTCCATTCACCTCTCACTTTTGATGAAGTCGTAGTGTTGAAATTTTATCTAGCAAAATACCAGAAGAGTATGACTCGTGAAAACTTTTGAGTTCACACATATAAAGGAAGGCATAGGTTCAACCCATAGGGGCTTCTTAGAAACATATCCGACAAGTTTCAAGAGTAAATATCACAAGCTCGAAAGTAGAGCAAGGTTGAGAAAGTAGGTGATATAATTTACCAAAGGCATTATGTATCCGAGGGAAGGCTCACAAGGTTATTGAATATGAAGGAAAATGTCAGATAAAATCCATTAAAGGATCTCTTGGTCGATAACAAAGCTGATGTGAGCATCGGCACACAATCAGAGGAAGTAATAATGCAAGGGCATTGGATTATAGAAACAACTGACTAATCCAGAGCTCAAATGCAAAGGAATTATGATTTTCAAATCAAGGGAACAGAAGCAATGTTCTGATTAGGGGTGGATAAGTTGAATAGCCTTAGGGGTACAATCGTCGACATTTGGATTGGTTGAGAACCAGCTCATGTTTAAAATGACATCTGAGCGGGAAAGATAATTTAAAAGGATCAACTGATGATTGCATGCATTCGCACTCATGTTGAATCAAAAGGATCAAAATGACGATGCCTAAGGATACTAACGAATATTGCCAGACATATGGAAAGCATCCATCATGCAAGTAGACAAGTATGGCAGAGCAATAAGCTACTAAGGATTTTTGGATGATCGAATAGTATTTCGAAGACCATTGTGAAACACATGAACAACTGGGGGGGTGAGTGGATACTCGATAAGTGCGAGAATTATACATAGGGGTATTCAGGTGACAAAGAACAGCAAGGCAGTAAGCTCAAAGGATTATCGAAACAACGATGAGTGTTTCGGGGTATCTTGTAATAACAAGACCAACTGGGGATGACTGTAAGAATAACCACTACAAGTAGTTATCCATAAGGGTTGACGGTGGAAGGGGAATTGCAAACGCGATGAACACAAGTTCTCGGGTTAACAACGGAGAGTATCTTCAGGGTCTTCACGTGCAGCAGACGATCATTAGTAATAAGGGGCTCTCCGGGTGAAAGTGATAACGAGAACCTAATGTTAGATTTAGCAAAATTCATTTAACCCGAATAGAAGAGAGATCAGAGTCCCAGAGTATAGACAAGGAGTAAAAGATCCTAATACCAGCCAATGGTGACGTGGGCCCATGGGCCGCACAGCCATGTCAATAAAAGTTTTGTAAAGTCTAGACTCGACTTCGACCAAGGAGTTGGAAGGGGGATTCCTACAGGCAGTCGGCTCTGATACCAACTTGTGACGCCCCGATTCAATCATACACTAATCATACACGCAAACGTGTACGATCAAGATCAGGGACTCACGGGAAGATATAAATCACAACACAACTCTAAAACATAAATAAGTCATACAAGCCTCATAATACAAGCCAGGGGCCTCGAGGGCTCGAATACAAGTGCTCGATCATAGACGAGTCAGCGGAAGCAACAATATCTGAGTACAGACATAAGTTAAACAAGTCTGCCTTAAGAAGGCTAACACAAACTGGGATATAGATTGAAAGAGGCGCATCCCTCCTTCCTGGGATCCTCCTAACTACTCCTGGTCGTCGTCAGCGGGCTGCACGTAGTAGTAGACACCTCCGGTGTAGTAGTCGTCATCGACGGTGGCGTCTGGCTCCTGGGCTCCGTCGTCTGGTCGCAGCAATCGGATAGAGATAGGGAAAAAAGGGGGAACAAGGCAACCGTGAGTACTCATCCAAAGTACTCGCAAGCAAGGAGCTACACTACATATGCATGGATATATGTGTAAAGGGCCATATCAGTGGACTGAACTGCAGAATGCCAGAATAAGAGGGGGATAACTAATCCTGTCGAAGACTACGCTTCTGGCAGCCTCCGTCTTGCAGCATGTAGAAGAGAGTAGACTGAAGTCCTCCAAGTAGCATCGCATAGCATAATCCTACCCGACGATGCCCTCCTCATTGCCCTGTTGAGAGCGATCACCGGGTTATATCTGGCACTTGGAAGGGTGTGTTTTATTAAGTATCCAGTTCTAGTTGTCATAAGGTCAAGGTACAACTCCAAGTCGTCCAGTTACCGAAGATCACAGCTATTCAAATAGATTAACTTCCCTCCAGGGGTGCACCACATAACCCAACACGCTTGATCCCATTTGGTCGGACACACTTTTTTGGGTCATGCCCGACCGCGGAAGATCAACACGCCGCAGCCCCACCTAGGCACAACCGAGAGGTCAGCACGCCGGTCTAAATCTAAGCGCATAGGGGTCTGGGCCCATCGCCCATAGCACACCTGCATGTTGTTTGGGCGGCCGGAAGCAGAACTAGCCCCCTTAATACAAGAGCAGACTTACATTCCAATCCGGCGCGTGCCGCTTAGTCGCTGACGTCACAAAGTGCTTCGGCTGATACCACGACGTCGAGTGCCCATAACTGTTCCCGCGTAGTTGGTTAGTGCGTATAGGCCAGTAGCCACACTCGGATCAAATACCAAGCTCTCGTTAAGCGTGTTAAGTATCCGCGAATGCCGAACATGGCGAGGCCCACCTCTCTCCTAGGTGGTCTCAACCTGCCCTGTCGCTCCGCCACAAGTAACAGTCGGGGGCCGTCGGGAACCCAGGCCCACCTCTACCGAGATGGAGCCACCTGTCCTTTCAGCCTCCATCTCCAAACAGTATCACAAGTAATGTAATAGTGTAAAGTATATAGTATATGCCCATGATCACCTCCCGAAGTGATCACATCCCATTAGTATAGCATGGTAGACGGACAAGAATTTAGGGCCACTGATGGAACACTAGCATCCTATACTAAGCAGTAGGATAGCAGGTAAAGGTAACAACAGTAATAGCAAGGACGGGCTATGCAGAAGTATAGGATTAACTGAAAGCAGTAACATGCTACACTACTCTAATGCAAGCAGTATAGAGACGAATAGGCGATATCTGGTTATCAAGGGGGGGGGGGGCTTGCCTGGTTGCTCTGGCAAGAGAGAGGGGTCGTCAACACCGTAGTTGTACTGGTAGCAGCGGCGTCGGCCTCGGTGTCTAGCGAGAGAAGAGGGGGAGGAAACAATAAATATAATGCAAACATAAGCATGACGGTGCATGACAAGACAATGCACGGTGCTAGGTGTGCCCTAACGCGGTAGGAGGTGATACCGACGAAGGGGAAAACATTCGGGAAAGTATCCCCGGTGGTTCGCGTTTTCGGACAAACGAACCAGAGGGGGAAAGTTGCGTGTTTGCTATGCTAGGGATGTGTGGCGGACGAACGGGCTGCGTATCCGGATTCGTCTTGTCGTTGTGAGCAACTTTCATGTAGAAAGTATTTTCATCTGAGCTACGGTTTATTTTATATGATTTTCTAAATTTTTAAATCATTTTTAGAATTTATTTAATTAATTATTTAGAAAATCCAATTATGATGTCAACATGACGTCATCGGTCAACGCTGACCGTTGACCGGTCAAACTGATGGTTAGGTCCCGTCTGTCATTGTCACGTTATACTAATTAACCTATTAATTAGTTACTTAGTTAATTAGGTTAACTAATGTTTAATTAGATTAATTAAACATGATCAATTAAGTTAATTAATTATCTAACTAATTAATTAATATATTTTTATGTTCTAATTTTTCCAGGGTGTGGGTCCCGGCGTTCAGTGGCACAGGGGCCAAACGGGGCGGCCGTTAGCAGGTGCCCGGGCAGTGGCTAACGGGGCGGAGCCCCGAGGGCGTGCGGGCGACGGCGAACGTCCTTGGCAGGGCACCGATGAGGCAAGGGAGGGCGACGGCCGTGGTGCAGGGCGTCACCGTCCGGGGCAGGACGAGGCCGGCACGGGCGTGTCTACGGCAGACAGCGCAAGTGCACGCGAGACAAAGAGAGTGGGAGGGCCAGGGTCGAGGGCGCCCCTGGGGCGTGGCCAGTGCGGGGAGGTGAGGAGCGGGAGCAGCACAGGTATGGCCACGCGCGGGGTGCGGGCACAGCCGACGCGGCCAGGGGTGGCGCCGTACAGTGAGCAGGGAGAGGAAGGAGGGGGTGGCGGCTCACAGGGGGCCGTAGGGTCCAGGGCAATGGGGTGCGGGTAGGAGGACGGTGACGTGAGCCGAAGAGGAGGCATTCCGGCGAGGAGGTCCGACGAAGGTGCTCCAGGACGTCGGCGTCGGAGAGGTGGGGCGACTCGCCAGGAGCGGCCGCGACAGGGTTCGGTGCGCGCCGGCGGGACCCTGCCGACATGGTCCGGCGACAAGGTGGGCTCGACGAGGGGCGCCAGCCTGGTGGCGGAGACGAGAGGCGCCGACCGAGGTGGGCAGCGGGGCGCTGCCTCAGCGGAGCGGCGGCGAGGGGGCGCCGTTGCGCCCCGATCCGGATCGGGAGGGAGCGAGAGGAGCAAGGCGTGAGGGGAGAGTGGAGGGGGGCTGGTCCCGGATCCAGATCGGATCGGGAGAGGGAGTGGCGACGTGGGGGGAAGTGGGGGTGTCGGTGGGTTAGGGTTTGGCCTGGGTGGGGTTATCCAGCTGGGGTGGGCCAGCTAGGCCACGTGGGTGGCCAGCTGGGCCAGTTGGCCCAGTTGGCGGGGGGTGTCCTTTTGTTTCTATTTTTATTTTGTTTTGTCTTTCTCTTTTCTTATTTTTATTTGCTATCTTTGCTTTCTTTTAGTTTCCTTTTATAATAGTTTTAGTAAATTACCACAGTGGCACCTAAATAGATTCTACAAATTATGCCACTGCCACAACAATTTAATACTTATAACAATTTAGTTTTGAAAATGTTTATTATCCTTAAAGCATTTAAATAATTGTATTGCTACTGTTTTATTCAGTTTTAGAGTATCTAAACGTATTATAAAAGTAGGGTTTCTTCACGTTAATCACCTATGCATTATTTGGCACAAACCGAACATTTTAGCTTTAATATTTGAAAAATTTGGATGTTTGCCTCTATTTTGAATTTGAATTTGAATCGGTTTCGAACTAACGATGAGATTAGCAACAGTATCGAGGTGACGTGGCATCATTAGCGGGGGATCACTGTAGCTTAGTTATCCGGGCGCCACACCCCGCCTACGCCGGTCCTCCTCCCCCGCCGGCCGGCATCCCCGCACCGACCCTCCTCCGCCGACGGTCGCCCTCCCCCCTCCGGCCCTCCTCCCCCACCGGTCGCCCCCGCGCCATCCCTCCTCCCCACGCTGGCCCTTCTCCTCCAGCGAGAGGTACTCCTCCCTCCTTCCTCCTCCTCCCTCCCTCCCTATTTAGATTTATTAGAGAGTAGTTATTTTGAACCTAATGTAGTTGAAAAAATGCAGGTTCTTAGAATAATATATGTTATGATTGAACCCTAGCTAGGACAGATTAGATAGTATGAACCCTAGGCTTTTAAATTAGCTAGGTTTTTAAATTAGGACAGAAATTTGGCTAGGTTTTTAAATCAGGACAGAAATTTATCTAGGTTAATATAATTTAGGTGTTTTAGGTGTATTCTACATAATTCTAGGTGTTTTAGTTGTTTTAGGTGTAGTTAACAAATTCTAGGTATTTATTTAGTTAAAGCAATTGTTGTTATTATTTTAGTTAAAGCAATTTTTCCTGTTATATGCAAATTTGCAGTGGACATGTCATATTTTTCCGAGTGGCCTATGTTTTGCCATATTTTTACGTTATCGCAAATTTCAGGCACTCGATATGTCCTGTTTTTAGCAAAGGTCATGCCCAATTTTTCTATGTGTTTATTAATTTTGTTTTCATAATTAAGCACTTGTTCTCGACGTCGACGATGCCTGGCCCGCATCCTCGTCGTTGACTCAGTGGAAGAGGCTTGCTTGATTATAGGGGCCATGTCCGAGACTGGGCTGCGCCTGGCTGGTACTGGGAGGTGCTACCTTCTGGGGTGCGCAACTTGGTGAGGAGGCAGCCCGTGGTCGACTCGAACCTTATTTGGTGGCGGTCGCGTGGGCTAGTGACGGCGAGGAGGCCTTCGTCCACCGCAGAGGTGGTATCTCACCGTGTCAGCGAGGAGGATGAGCACGTCCGTCGCTACATGGTTGCGTTGGAGGGCAGGTCCGACAGTATGTGGATGGTTCTTCACGGATCTCACTAGAGCTATGATGATGTGATGGTTCCTTCTTTTTGGGTGTCCACTGCCCTCGCCGGTACCCGTCGTTCGCTAGGTTTCTAGCTGTATTAGTGATGTTATATGTATGATACAATTTGAGATGTATTAGTGATAATATTCGACAATGTACGAACGCAAGAGATGATTTAATTTTCTTATTGAATGCATGCTAATTTGAATACTAATTCTTTTTATGATTTAGTTTTGCTTATTGAATGCACGTCTGTTTCAACTATATGAACATAGGAAATGTCTGATGACGATAGCGAAAGGGAATTTGGTATGTGCGAATACTGTGAAGACGAGCGCGGCATGTGCGACAGGCCTCACCTAGTTGGCGGTAGGCGCTTCAGCATCAAGCTGGATGAGAACTTCTAAGTGCATATAGTAAGTCACAACGACAAGTCTTTTTTTGTAATTAAGCATGACTTATTCTTCTTTTGCTTCAACTTATAATTTAACTCTTTTACTATTCTACTAGCGTATCCCCTGCCATGCAAGAATATATGTGTTCGATAAGGTTGGTTTCTGTACTATGGAAACTATGGAGGTAAAAAGAGTTAACTTGAGGATCGAGCATGGTTATAGTTTTCTCGCAAAATTATACAATACAAACACCTACACCCATTTTGAATGCAAACAATGGAGAGCACTATGCAAGGCTTATGCATTTGAGCCCGATATGCTTATCACCTTTGATATTCGTCCGGGAAGATGATATCGACATCCGGGTCGATGTGCAGACGCCTCCAGTTCTACCTTTATGTAAGTTTCTCAACCATATTTATGTCTTGGATATTGTTTATTCAAAAATAGTTGACAACTAATTTCTATTGACAGCTTATTTCCATTCAAGCAAACATGTCCAGCGCTTGGTAGACATGACCTACTACTGTCTCGAGGCTGAACTAAACTGCGAGGAGACAAGTCATTATGTTTGATGGCTTGAGGATCTTCATACTGTGAAGACAAATTATTTTCCTGGAATTAGAAATGTTAGTACGCAAAACGGGTGACCAATAGTGTTCGTACTGAACTACGGCCACATCTATTTAGGAAAGATGGTAAGATTTTTACTATTTGTCCTCAGTGCATCTTTTGCATACATTATTTTTAAGCTAAAATTCATTGCTAAGTATGTTACTACGATGTTATTCAACAGGGAATCCCGATGATAGTTTTGCCTCAGTTGATCGAAGCTAAAGGTCGCATGTCCATCGTTAGCATACGGCCAAGACTTCCTACATTGCACATGAGTGCATTCGGGATTTCTAGAAGCGAGCAAGTCTTAATACTCAAAGACTGGAACAAAATTGTGAAGGGTCGCAGAGAAGTACCAGGGGCAGAAATCAGAAGCGTAGTCCACAAGTAGGAGACATGTTCATCTGCATGCTTCAATATGATGAATCAGGAGCGCTCCACATGTTCTATGTTGTTTTACCTGAGAGAGAGAGAGAGAGAGAAAGAGCAGTAGGAGTGATTAGCTAGCTAGAATGAATTTCAAGATGATGATGATGTGCTACACTATGTAGCTATGATGATTAGACAAAATTGGTGGTAATGACTAGCTATGATGATTATTAGCTAGTAGTGTCGGTGGTAATTTTCCCTTACTTGCAACTCCTATGCTGAATTAGAGGCTATGTTGATGCTACTACTAATCATTGTTGGTGAAGCAAATGCATCTGAATTTCCATCCATGAATACTGCATTTGAATATTATTATTTTTAATTTCTAATTAATTAGCTGTAGCGTGTGGTGGATAAAGCAGCACTACTAGTACATACCATAGTAGTAGCGTATGTTGATAAAGCAACGCTAGTAGTACTTAGCATACCAGTAGCATGGGATAGAAAACACGCTACTACTAATATTTAGCTGTAGCATCGTAGCAGTAGCGCGGGCACCCACACTACTGGTATGCAAAAAACTCATGCTACTGGTAAGGTTTTTCCTAGTAGTGTAAAGTTCAATTAATCATATTACTTAAGAACTACCACTTAGATAGACATCCCTCTAGTCATCTAAATGATCACGTGATCCAAATCAACTAAACCATGTCCGATCATCACGTGAGATGGAGTAGTTTTCAATGGTGAATATCAATATGTTGATCATATCTACTAGATGATTCAAATTCGACCTTTCGTTCTCACTGTTCCGAGGCCATATCTGCATATGCTAGGCTCATCAAGTTTAACCCGAGTATTATGTGTGTGTAAAACTGGCTTGCACCCGTTGTATGTGAACATAGAGCTTATCACACCCGATCATCACGTGGTGTCTCGGACGACAAACTGTAGCAGCGGTGCATACTCAGGGAGAACACTTATACCTTGAATTTTAGCAAGTGATCATCTTATAATGCTACCATCATACTAAGCAGAATAAGATGCATAAAAGATAAACATCACATGCAATCAAAATATGTGACATGATATGGCCATCATCACCTTGTGCTCATGATCCCCATCACTGAAGCATCGTCATGACCTCCATCGTCACCGGCGCGACACATTGATCTCTGTCACAGCATTGTTGTTGTCTCGCCAACTATTGCTTCTACGACTATCGCTACCGCTTAGTGATAAAGTAAAGCAATTACATGGCGATTGCATTGAATACAATAAAGCAACAACCATATGGCTCCTGCCAGTTGCCGATAACTCATACAACAAAGTTATATCACATCTTGTCTTGACCATATCACATCACAGCAAGCCTTGCAAAAACAAGTTAGACGTACTCTACTTTGTTTTTGCAAATTTTATGTGGCTGCTACAGGCTTCTAGCAAGAACCATTCTTACCCACACATCAAAACCACAACGATTTTTCATCAAGTGTGCTGTTTTAACCTTCAACAAGGACCGACCGTAGTCAAACTCGATTCAACTAAAGTTGGAGAAACAGACACCTGCCAGCCACCTATGCACAAAAGCACGTCAGTAGAACCAGTCTCATGAACGCGGCCATATAATGTCGGTCCGGGCCGCTTCATCCAACAATGCCGCCAAATCAATGTAAGACATTGGTGGTAAGCAGTATGACTATTATCGCCCACAACTCTCGCTATTCTACTCGTGCATAAAACATCTACCCATAGACCTGGCTCTGATACCACTGTCGGGGAACGTAGTATTTCAAAAATTTCCTATGATCACGCAAGATCTATCTAGGAGATGCATAGCAACGAGAGGGGAGAGTGTGTCCACGTACCCTCTAGACCAAAAGCGAAAGCGTTTAGTACCGCGGTTGATGTAGTCGAACGTCTTCGCGATCCAACCGATTCAAGTACCGAACGTACGGCACCTTCGCGTTTAGCTCAATGACGTCCCTCGTGCTCTTCATCCAGTTGAGGACAAGGGTGAGTTCCGTCAGCAGGACAGCGTGGCGACGATGATGATGATGTTACCAATGCAGGGCTTCACCTAAGCGTGATACGTCTCCGTCGTATCTATAATTTTTGATTGTTGCATGCCACTAATATTCAACTTTCTTATACTTTTGGCAACTTTTTATACTATTTTTGGGACTAACATATTGATCCAGTGCCTAGTGCCAGTTCCTGTTTGTTGCATGTTTTTTGTTTCGCAGAAAACCCATATCAAACAGAGTCCAAACGGAATAAAAACCGACGGAGATTTTTTTGGAATATTTATGATTTTTGGGAAGAAGAATCAACGCGAGACGATGCTCGAGGGGCCCACGAGGTAGAGAGGCGCGCCCCAGGGGGGCAGGCGCGCCCCTGACCCTTGTGGACATCCTGTAAGGCAGTTGGAGCCCTTCTTTCGCTGCAAGAAAGACAATATCCGGATAGAAATCGTGTCCAAAGGACAACCCAATCGGAGTTACGGATCTTCGGGAATATAAAAAACAGTGAAAGGGCAGAATCAGGAACGTGGAAATAGAGAGAGACAGAGAGACGGATCCAATCTCGGTGGGGCTCTCGCCCCTCCCACGCCATGGAGACCATGGACCAGAGGGGAAACCCTTCTACCATCTAGGGAGAAGGTCAAGGAAGAAGAAGAAGAAGGGAGGCTCTCTCCCCCTTGCTTCAGGTGGCGCCGGAACGCCGCCGGGGGCCATCATCATCACCACGATCTACACCAACACCTCTGTCATCTTCACCAACATCTCCATCACCTTCCCCCCTCTATATTTAGCGGTCCACTCTCCCATAACCCGTTGTACCCTCTACTTGAACATGGTGCTTTATGCTTCATATTATTATCCAATGATGTGTTGCCATCCTATGATGCCTGGGTAGTTTTTCGTTGTCCTATCGGTGATTGATGAATTTCTATGATTGGTTTAATTTGCTTGTGGTTATGTTGCCGTCCTATTGTGCCCTTCGTGTCGCGCAAGCGTGAGGGATTCCCGTTGTAGGGTGTTGCAATACGTTCATGATTCGCTTATAGTGGGTTGCTTGAGTGACAGAAGCATAAACCCGAGTAAGGGGGTTGTGGCGTATGGGATAAAGGGGACTTGATGCTTCAATGCTATGGTTGGGTTTTACCTTAATGATCTTTAGTAGTTGCGGATGCTTGATAGAGTTCCAATCATAAGTGCATATGATCAAAGAATAGAAAATATGTTAGCTTATGCCTCTCCCACATAAAACTTGCTACCGGTCTACTAAAGTAGTCAATTGTTTAGGGACAATTCCACAACTCCTACCACCACTTTTCCACACTCGCTATATTTACTTTATTGCTTCTTTATCTAAATAGCCTCTAGTTTATATTTACGTGCTCTTTATATTCTTGCAAACCTATCCAAGAACACCTTCAAAGTCCTTCTAGTTTCATACTTGGTTTAGGTATAGCGAACGTTAAGCGTGCGTAGAGTTGTATCGATGGTCGATAGAACTTGAGGGAATATTTGTTCTACCTTTAGCTCCTCGTTGGGTTCGACCCTCTTACTTATCAAAATAGGCTACAATTGACCCCCTATACTTGTGGGTTATCAAGACCTTTTTCTGGCGCCGTTGCCGGGGAGTCATAGCGTGGGGTGAATATTCTCGTGTGTGTTTGTTTGCTTTATCACTAAGTAATTTTTATTTGCTGTTCTTAGTTGTTCCCCATCTTTAGTTATGGATATGGAACACGAAATACCAAAAAAATAGGTGTACTTGCTACTCATGGAGATGGGGAACCTCCTAAAACCCTCGATGCTCATTATGTGAAAGATACTATGTACTACTTTGATAATCCTGAGAAAACCCCATTCAATTATGTTATGGGAGACACGTTGGATCAACAATAATGCTTTAGGGATTATCGCTTGACACAAAAAGGGAAATTGTTATTGGATCAAATTCATATGTATTGGTATGCTCATCAACTATGCTTGAGATATGATTATACTTGTTGCTCTAGGATGAAGGCTCCACACCTTCCCTTTTCATGCAAATTCAATGATGATAAAACCTTGGCTTCTTATGCTAATGGTATATATGATTACTATGATGTGGAACAAATATAAGAATTTGTTGCTTTTATGGGTGCTTATGAAATTGAATCTTTGTTTAAAACGTGTGAAAATCTTGATGATGCTGTTTACAGACCTGAAAATTTTGCTATACTTAAATATTGTTATGAGAATTATGAATACAATTCCAATATTGATGCATTTTTTGAGAAAGTCTCCGCTGTCCAAGAAGAGAATAATATTTTGCAGGAGTCTATGGAAGAAGAAATTGATGAAACTGTGAGCTCATTGGATGAAAAAGATGATGAGGAGAGCGAAGAACAAAAGGAGGAAGAGCGGATTAGCTACCCGTGCCCACCTTCTAATGATAGTAACTCTTCAACTCATACATTGTTTAATTTCCCTTCATGCTTACCGAAGGATGACTGCTATGATGATTGTTATGATCTTGTTGATTCTGTTAAATACCCCTTTTTGATTATGCTTGCTATGCTTGTGGCCAAGATGCCAATATGAATTATGCTTATAGAGATGAAGTTGCTCTATTTCCTTATGTTAAACATGAAATTGTTGCTATTGCACCCACGCATGATAGTCCTATTATCTTTTTGAATTCTCCTGACTACACTATATCGGAGTAGTTTGTGCTTATTAAGGATTATATTGATGGGTTGCGTTTTACTACTACACATGATGATTTTGATAGATATAATATGCATGTGCTTGCTTCTCCTACTTGCAATTATTATGAGAGAGGAACTATATCTCCACCTCTCTATGTTTCCAATATGATAAAATTGCAAGAAACTACTTATACTGTGCATTGGCGCATGAATTATTCTTTTATGACATGCCGATGCATAGGAAGAGAGTTAGACTTTGTTGTTGCGTAATATATGTTACTTTGTGCTCACTACTAAATTACAAATCATTGTTAATTAAAATTGGCTTTGATATACCTTGGTATCCGGGTGGATCCATTACTTGAGCACTATATGCCTAGCTTAATGGCTTCAAAGAAAGCGCTGCCAGGGAGACAACCCGGAAGTTTTAGAGAGTCATTTATTTCTGTTGAGTGCTTTTATATAGTCTAAAAACAAAAATAAATAAAGAGGGGAATCCAAAACTTTTCGAAAAGGAAAGTGAAAGTGAGAAAGACAAGCATTGTTGAAGTGGGAGAGCTCCTTGAACTTTGTTCATGCTCACGGAAACTTTGTGAATCTTGATTTCAGAAACCTTGTACAATTCCATTATATTATAAAAATAATGTGCCAAGGTTTGCCTTCAGGATGTTTACAATGCTTGTTCGTTTGTACGGTGCAAGACAGAAACTATGGCTGTAGTGCGCGATTTTACATTTTTTTCTGGAACGTCAAACGGTTCTAATTATTTTTGCACTGTCTTTCTGTACAAATTTTTTATTTTCCCTAATGTTGGTAGAATTTTTGGGGTACAAAAAGTATGGTGAATGTTCATATTTCTACAGACTGTTCTGTTTTTGACAGATTCTGTTTTTGATGCATAGTTTACTTGTTTTGATGAAACTATCAATTTCTATCATTGGATTAAGCCATCAAAAAGCTATATTACAGTAGACATAATGCAAAAATAAAATATGAATTGGTTTGCCACATTACTTATAGTAGTGATTTGCTTTATTATACTAATGGATCTTACCGAGTTTTCTGTTGAAGTTTTGTGCGGATGAAGTGTTTGACCGAGAAGGTCTTGATATGAGGAAAAGGAGGAGAGGCAAGAGCTCAAGCTTGGGGATTCCCAAGGCACCCCAAGTAAATATTCAAGGAGACTCAAGCGTCTAAGCTCTGGGATGCCCCGGAAGGCATCCCGTCTTTCTTCAACAAGTATCGATATGTTTTCGGATTCATTTCGTTCATGCGATATGTGCAAATCTTGGAGCGTCTTTTACATTTAGTTTTCACTTTTATTTTATGCACCATGCTGGTATGAGATAATCCATGGTTGATTTATATAATGCTCATTTCACTTTGCTTAAATCTTTTGAGTATGGCTTTATAGAATGCTTCATGTGCTTCACTTATATCTTTTGAAGTTTGGATTGCCTGTTTCTCTTAATATAGAAAACCTCCATTTGTAGAATGCTCTTTTGCTTCACTTATATTTGTTAGAGCATGGGCATATCTTTTGTAGAAATAATTAAACTCTCTTGCTTCACTTATATCTATTTAGGGAGATGACAGGAATTGGTCATTCACATGGTTAGTCATAAAATCCTACATAAAACTTGTAGATCACTGAATATGATATGTTTGATTCCTTGCAATAGTTTTGCGATATAGAGATGATAATATGTGGGAGTTACTAGTAAATGGTTGTGTCTAGTAAGGATATTGATGTTAAGGTTTGTGATTCCCGAAGCATGCACGTATGGTCTCTTAACTATGTAACCAAATTGGCGCACATTGTATTTTGATTGTTTATCTTTGCGTGAAGGTCGGAGGCGCGCGATGGTTAACTTCTACCAACCTCCCCCTAGGAGCATGCGTAGTAGTACTTTGCTTCGAGGGCTAATAAACTTTTGCAATAAGTATATGAGTTCTTTATGACTAATGTGAGTCCATGTATTATACGCACTCTCACCCTTCCATCATTGCTAGCCTCTTCGGTACCGTGCATTGCCTTTTCTCACCTTGAGAGTTGGTGCAAACTTAGCCGGTGCATCCAAACCCCGTGATACGATACGCTCTATGATAACCCACAAGTATAGGGGATCAATTGTAGACTCTTTCGATAAGTAAGAGTGTAGAACCCAACGAGGAGCTAAAGGTAGAAATATTCTCTCAAGTTCTATCGACCACCAATACAACTCTACGCACGCTTGACGTTCGCTTTTCCTAGAACAAGTATGAAACTAGGACTTTGTAGGTGTTGTTGGATATAATTGCAAGATAATAAAAGGCACATAAATAAAAGCTAGGAGTTGTTTAGATAAATAAAGAAGAAAGTATATGCTTGCTAGAGTTCTAATCATAAGTGCATATGATGTAAGAAGATAAATTATTTTAGCTTATGCCTCTCCCACAACTCCTACCACCACTTTTCCACACTCGTTATACTAACTTTATTGCTTCTTTATCTAAACAGCCCCTACTTTTTATTTACGTGCCTTTTATTATTTTCAAATTCTATCCAACAACACCTACAAAGTCTTTCTAGTTTCATACTTGTTTTCAGTAAAGCAAACGTTAAGCGTCCGTAGAGTTGTATCGGTGGTCGATAGAACTTGAGGGAATATTTGTTCTACCTTTAGCTCCTCATTGGGTTCTACAGTCTTACTTATCGAAAGAGACTACAATTGATCCCCTATACTTGTGGGTTATCGAAGCGCTACATCGATATGGTCGAGGTGTGTAATTGGGGGGGGGGGGCACCGCACATGGCTAACGCAAAACTTGGTGTGTTCTAGGGTGCCCCCTGCCCCCGTATATAAAGGAGGGAGGGGGAGGCCAGCCGGCAAGGTAGGCGCACCGGGTGAAGGGGGATCCTACTAGGACTTCAAGTCCTAGTAGGTTTCCACCTAAAGGAGAAGGGAGAAGGAAGGGAGAGGGTGGCCATGCCCCCAACCCCTTGTCCAATTCGGACTGGGCTTGGGGGTGCTCGCCACCTCCTGGCCGCTGCCTCATGTACCCACTAAGGCCCACTAAGGCCCAACAACTCCCGGGGGCACTACTAGGGAAAACCCTAGTAGTAGCACGGGTTTTAAGCGCACTAGTAGCCCCTCCTTCGGGGGGCGGGGGTGCACCAGCCCACTAGGGGGCTGGTTCCCTCCTATATTCAGCCCATTAAGTCCCCCGGGGAAGGTGGCCCCACCCGGTGGACCCCCAGACACCTTTGGGTGGTCCCGGTACAATACTGATAACCCCCGAAACCATTCCGGCGACTGAAACTGGACTTCCCATATATAAATCTTCACCTATGGACCATTCCGGAACTCCTCGTGACGTTCGGGATCTCATCCGGGACTCCGAATAACCTTCGGTAACCACATACTTATTCCCATAACAAGTCTATAGTGTCACCGAACCTTAAGTGTGTAGACCCTACGGGTTCGGGAATCATGCAGACATGACCGAGACATCTCTCCGGCCAATAATCAACATCGGGATCTGGATACCCATGTTGGCTCCCACATGTTCCACGATGATCTCATCGGATGAACTACGATGTCGGGGATTCAATCAATCTCGTATACAATTCCCTTTGTCAATTTGTACGTTACTTACCCGCGATTCGATCGTCGGTATCCCAATACCTCGTTCAATCTCATTCCCGGCAAGTCACTTTACTCGTTCCGTAATGCATGATCCCGTGACCAACTACTTAGTAACATTGAGCTCATTATGATGATGCATTACCGAGTGGGCCTATAGATACCTCTCCGTCATACGGAGTGACAAATCCCAGTCTCGATTTGTGCCAACCCGACAGACATTTTCGAAGATACCTGTATTGCACCCGTATAGTCACCCAGTTACTTGTGACGTTTGGTACACCCGAAGCACTCCTATGGTATCCGGGAGTTACACAATCTCATGGTCTAAGGAAATGATACTTGACATTAGAAAAGCTTTTCAGCAAACGAACCACACGATCTTGTGCTATGCTTAGGATTGGGTCTTGTCTATCACATCATTCTCCTAATGATGTGATTCTGTTATGAATGACATACAATTTCCATGGTCAGGAAACCATAACCATCTATTGATCAACGAGCTAGTCAACTAGAGGCTCACTAGGGACATGTTGTGGTCTATGTATTCACACATGTATTACAGTTTCCAGTTAATACAATTATAGCATGAACAATAGACGATTATCATGAACAAGGAAATACAATAATAACCATTTTATTATTGCCTCTAGGGCATATTTCCAACATTATCCCACTTGCACTAGAGTCAATAATCTAGTTCACATCACTATGTGATTGTAATGAATTCAACACCCATGGGGTTTGATCATATCTCGCTTGTGATAGAGGTTATTAGTTAACAGGTCTGAACCTTTCAGATCCGTGTGTGCTTTACAAATCTCTATGTCATCTTGTAGATGCAGCTACCACGCTCTATTTGGAGCTATTCCAAATAACTGTTCTACTATACGTATCCGGTTTACTACTCAGAATCATCCAGATTAGTGTCAAAGTTTGCATCGGCGTAACCCTTTATGACGAACTCTTTTACCAGCTCCATAATCGAGAAAATTCCTTAGTCCACTAGTTACTAAGGATAACCTGGACCGTTGTCCTGTGATCCATTCCAGGATCACACTTGTACCCCTTGACTGACTCATGGCAAGGCACACTTCAGGTGCGGTACACATCATAGCATACTATAGAGCCTACGTCTAAAGCATAGGGGACGACCTTCGTCCTTTCTCTCTATTCTGCCGTGGTCAGGTCTTGAGTATTACTCAATACTCACACCTTATAACACAGCCAAGAACTCCTTCTTTGCTGATCTATTTTGAACTCCTTCAAAATCTTGTCATGGTATGTGTTGGTTTGAAAGTACTATTAAGAGATTTTGATCTATCCTTATAGATCTTGATGCTCAATGTTCAAGTAGCTTAATCCAGGTTTTCCATTGAAAAACACTTTTCAAATAACCCTATATGCTTTCCAGAAACTCTACATCATTTCTGATCAACAAAATGTCAACAACATATACTCATCAGAAATTCTATAGTGCTCCCACTCACTTCTTTGGAAATACAAGTTTCTCATAAACTTTGTATAAACCCAAAATCTTTGATCATCTCATCAAAGCATATATTCCAACTCCGAGATGCTTACTCCAGTCCTTAAAAGGATTGCTGGAGCTTTGCATACTTGTTAGCATCTTTCAGGATTGTCAAAACCTTCTGGTTGTATCACATACAAACTTTCCTCAAGAAAATCGCCGAGGAAACAATGTTTTGACATCCTATCTGCAAGATTTCATAAATAATGCCGTAATTGCTAATATAATTCCAACAGACTCTTAGCATCGCTATGAGTGAGAAAGTCTCATCGTAGTCAACTCCTTGAACTTGTCGGAAAATATCTTAACGACAAGTCGAGCTTTCTTAATGGTGATACTTACCATCATTGTCCGTCTTCCTTTTAAAATCCATCTGCAGCCAACAGCCTTACGACCATCAAGTGGTTCCTCCAAAGTCCATACTTTGTTTTCATACATGGATCCTCTCTCGGATTTTATGGCCCCGAGCCATTTGTCGGAATCCGGGCCCACCATCGCTTCACCATAGCTCATAGGTTCATTGTTGTCTAGCAACATGACCTCCAAGACAGGATTACGTACCACTCTGAAGTAGTACGTATCCTTGTCAACCTACTAGTTTTGGTAGTGACTTGATCCAAAGTTTCATGATCAATATCATTAGCTTCCATTTGAATTGGTGTAGGCGCCATGATACGTCTCCAACGTATCTATAATTTTTTATTGCTCCATGCTACTTTATCTACTGTTTTAGGCAATATTGGGCTTTATTATCCACTTTTATATTATTTTTGGGACTAACCTATTAACCGGAGGCCCAACCCAGACTTGCTGTTTTATGGCTATTTCAGTATTTCGAGGAAAAGGAATATCAGACGGAGTCAAAGCGGAACGAAATCAACTGGAGAAGTTATTTTTGGAAGGAAACCCACCTGATGGAATTGGACCCCATGTCAGAAGATACGGGAGGTGCTCACGAGGGTGGGGGGCATGCCCCCCTGCCTCGTGGGGCCCCCGTAGCTCCACCGACGTTCTCCTTTCACCCATATATACCGTCGTACCCTAAAACTTCCAGAACAGAAGATAGATCGGGAGTTCCGCCGCCGCAAGCCTCCAAAACCACCAAAAACCAATCGGGACCCCTTTCCGGTACCCTGCCGGAGGGGGGATCCATCTCCGGTGGCCATCTTCATCATCCCGACGCTCTCCATGATGAGGAGGGAGTAGTTCACCCTCGGGGTTGAGGGTATGTACCAGTAGCTATCTGTTTGATCTCTCTCTCTCGTGTTCCAATCTATGGCACGATCTTGATGTATCCTGAGCTTTGCTATTGTAGTTGGATCTTATGATGTTTCTCCCCCTCTACTCTCTTGTGATGAATTGAGTTTCCCCTTTGAAGTTATCTTATTGGATTGAGTCTTTGATGAGAATACTTGATGTATGTCTTGGTGATCAACTTGCGGGTTTCGTGACATTGGGAACCTATGCATAGGGGTTGGCACACATTCTTGACTCTCCGATAGAAACTTTGGGGCACTCTTTGAAGTACTTTTATGTTGGTTGGATAAATCTGAGATTGTGTGATGCATACCGTATAATGATGCCCACGGATACTTGAGGTGACAATGGAGTATCTAGGTGACATTAGGGTTTTGGTTGATTTGTATCTTAAGGTGTTATTCTAATACGAACTCTTTTATAGATTGATCCAAAAGAGTGACTTTGAGGTGGTTTCGTACCCTACCATAATCTCTACGTTTGTTCTCTGCTATTAGTGGCTTTGGAGTGACTCTTTGTTGCATGCTGAGGGATTGTTATATGATCTATCTATGTTATTATTGTTGAGAGAACTTGCACTAGTGAAAGTATGAACCCTAGGCCTTGTTTCCTATCATTGCAATAACGTTTACGCTCACTTTTATCATTAGTTACCTTGCTGATTTTATATTTTCAGATTACAAATACCTTTATCTACCATCCATTTTGCACATGTATCACCACCTCTTCGCCGAACTAGTGCACCTATACAATTTGCCATTGTATTGGGTGTGTTGGGGACACAAGAGACTTTTTGTTATTTGGTTGCAGGGTTGTTTGAGAGAGACCATCTTCCTCCTACGCCTCTCGCGGATTGATAAACCTTAGGTCATCCACTTGAGGGAAATTTCCTACTGTCCTACAAACCTGTGCACTTGCAGGCCCAACAACGTCTACAAGAAGAAGGTTGTGTAGTAGACATCAAGCTCTTTTCTGGCGCCGTTGCCGGGGAGGCTAGGTAAGTGAAGGTATATCTTTAGATCTTGCAATCGAATCTTTTTGTTTCTTGTTTTAGCACTAGTCTAGTTTATAAAAGAAAATTACAAAAAAATGGAATTGAGTTTGTCTCATACGCTTCATCTTTTCAATATCTTTTGTGAGTATGATTGAAAGGAAAATTGTGCTCAAGTACTAGAAGAAGAATTACATAGAATTCTTGGCATAAAATATGTGAATGATGAGCATGATTGCAATGTTGTTAGTATGAATTCCTTGAATATCCATGATGCTAATGATATGCAAAGCCACAAGCTTGGGGAAGCTATGTATGATGAATATGATATTTTTTTGTCCCCCAAGCTTTGATGAGAAAATTTACTATGATGAAAGCATGCCTCCTATCTATGATGATTATTATGATGACACGTATGCTTTAAAGAATAATGATAACCATGGAACTTGTCATCTTGATCTTAATTTTCAATCATATGATAGTTATTTTGTTGAGTTTGCTCCCACTATTATTCATGAGAAGAAATTTGCTTATGTGGAGAGTAATAAAAATTATATGCTTGTAGATCATGAAAAGAATGCTTTAGGTGCTGGTTATATTGTTGAATTCATTCATGATGCTTCTACATATTGCAATAATATGAAGTTTCCTCTCTATGTGCTCAAAGTTTTGAAGTTATGCTTGTTTTACCTTCCTAGGCAAGATGATTATTGTTCCCATAAGTTTTTTTCTCACAAAATCCCTATGCATAGGAAGTGGGTTAGACTTAAATGTGCTAGTCATATTCTTCATGATGCTCTCTTTATGTTTAAATTCTTATCTTTTATGTGAGCATCATTGAAATCATAATGCCTAGCTAGGGGCGTTAAACGATAGCGCTTGTTGGGAGGCAGCCCAATTTTATTTTAGTTTCTTACATTTTGGTTCTTTTAGGAATAAATAATCCATCTAGCCTCTGTTTAGATGTGGTTATGTGTTTTAATTAGTGTTTGTGCCAAGTAGAACCTTTGGGAAGACTTGGGAGAAGTCTTTATGATCATGCTGTAAAAAATTGAAACTTTAAAGCTCACGAGAGTAGCTATAAAGTTTTACTGGAGCGTGATATTTAGTTGATTCTTTTTGCAGATTATTACTAGACAAATTCCTCAGGTTCACCAATTTATTTTAGAATTTTTGGACTTCCAGAAGTTTGCGTTAGTTGCAGATTACTACAGACTGTTATGTTTTTGACAGATTCTGTTTTCATTGTGTTGTTTGCTTATTTTGATGAATATATGGCTAGTAAAATAGTTTATAAACCATATAGAAGTTGGAATACAGTATGTTTAACACCAATATAAATAAAGAATGAGTTCATAACAGTACCTTGAAGTGGTGTTTTGTTTTCTTTCGCTAACGGAGCTCACGAGTTTTCTGTTAAGTTTTGTGTTGTGAAGTTTTCAAGTTTTGGGTAAAGATTCGATGGACTATGGAATAAGGAGTGGCAAGAGCCTTAGCTTGGGGATGCCCAAGGCACCCCAAGGTAATATTCAAGGACAACCAAGAGCCTAAGCTTGGGGATGCCCCGGAAGGCATCCCCTCTTTCGTCTTCGTTCATCGGTAACTTTACTTGGAGCTATATTTTTATTCACCACATGATATGTGTTTTGCTTGGAGTGTCATTTTATCTTATTAGTATTTTCTTTCTGTTAGTTAGATTAATGTTTTGCATCTTTAGTTTCAATAAAAAATTCAAGGATAGCCTTTGCCATGCTTATTTTCCAAGTATACATGTTGCTGTTTGAAAACAGAAAGTTTACCGCTGTTGCAAAAATTCCCTAGAAAATTAGGAGAGTGGTATAGTGTTGAATCTTTCTGCATATTGAGATCTGGTAAATTTATTACAGTGTGAATTTTAGTTCATAAATTTTGGAGTTAGGGAAGTATGATGAATCTTGCATTCTTTACAAACTGTACTATTTTGGAAGATTGCTGTTATGTTTGCATTGTTTGCATATGTTTGCTTGTTTAATGATTCTATTTGAGGATAGGAGTATTAAATATGCAGAGGCATTTAGTATGCCATGTTGAATAATAATGTTAGTGATTTGTTACAGTAGGAAATGATAAGGTTTTGCATCGGTTTATACTAACCTATCTCACGAGTTCTTGTTGAGTTTGTTGTGAATGCAGCTTTTTGATAAAAAGAGAAACCATGATATGAGAGGAATTAAGGAGACAAAAAATCTCAAGCTTGGGGATGCCCAAGGCACCACAAGATATTATTTCAAGAAGTCTCAAGCATCTAAGCTTGGGGATGCCCCCGTTGGCATCCCATCTTTCTTCTTCAACAACTATCGGTTAGTATCGGTTGAGCCTAAGTTTTTGCTTCTTCACATGAGTTGTGCTATCCTTGCAATGTAGTTTTCTTTAGATTTGCTTGCTGTTTGAATAAAGTATCAAGATCTGAAATTATTAAATGGGAGAGTCTTCACATAGTTGCATAATTATTCGACTACTCATTGATCTTCACTTATATCTTTCAGAGTAGTTTGTTGTTTGCTCTAGTACTTCACTTATATCTTTTAGAGCACGGTGGTAGTTTTATTTTGAAGAAATATATGAACTCTCATGCTTCTATTATATTATTTTGAGAGTCTTAAATAGCATGGTAATGTGCTTAATTCTAATATGCTAAGCATACAAGATTTGTAAGGATTCTTATGAGTGTGTTGAATACTAAGAGAAGTTTGATACTTGATAATTGTATTGAGATATGGAGGTAGTGATATTAAAGTCATGCTAGTTGGGTGATTATGAATTTAAAGAATGCTTGTGTTGAAGTTAGCAAGTACCGTAGCATGCACGTATGGTTAAAGTTGTGTAACAAATTTGAAACATGAAGTGTACCTGGCTTGTGCATCCTTATGAGTGGCGGTCGGGGACGAGCGATTGTCTTTTCCTACCAATCTATCCCCCTAGGAGCATGCGCGTAGTACTTGATTTTTGATGACTTATAAGTATATGAGTTCTTTTGACTAATGTTGAGTCCATGGATTATACGCACTCTTACCTTTCCGCCATTGCTAGCCTCTTCGGTACCGTGCATTGCCCTTTCTCACATTGAGAGTTGGCGCAAACTTCGCCGGTGCATCCAAACCCCGTGATATGATACGCTCTATCACACACAAACCTCCCTATATCTTCCTCAAAACAGCCACCATACCTACCTATTATGGCATTTCCATAGCCATTCCGAGATATATTGCCATGCAACTTTCCACCGTTTCGTTCATCATCATCATGACATACTTTACTTTTGTCATATTGCCATTGCATGATCATGTAGTTGACATCGTATTTGTGGCAAAGCCACCGTGCATTATTTTTCATACATGTCACTCTTGATTCATTGCACCAACCCGGTACACCGCCGGAGGCATTCATATAGAGTCATATCTTGTTCTAGTATCGAGTTGTAATCATTGAGTTGTAAATAAATAGAAGTGTGATGATCATCATTCAATAGAGCATTGTCCGCCCCAAAAAAAGAGAAAGGCCAAAGAAAAAAAAAAGAAGGCCCAAAAAAAGGGGCAATGCTACTATCCTTTTTCCACACTTGTGCTTCAAAGTAGCACCATGTTCTTCATGTAGTGAGTCTCATATATTGTGCTTCAAAGTAGCACCTTGTTCTTCATGTAGTGAGTCTCATAAGTTGTCTTTTTATACTAGTGGGAATTTTTCATTATATAACTTGGCTTGTATATTCCTACGATGGGCTTCCTCAAAATGCCCTAGGTCTTCATGAGCAAGCAAGTTGGATGCACACCCACTAGTTTTCTTTTGTTGAGCATTCATAGCTCTAGTGCATCCGTTGCATGGCAATCCCTACTCCTCATGTTGACATCAATTGATGGGCATCTCCATAGCCCGTTGATTATCCTCGTCAATGTGAGACTTTCTCATTTTTTGTCTTCTCCACACAATCCCCATCATCATATTCTATTCCACCCATAGTGCTATATCCATGGCTCGCGCTCATGTATTGCGTGAAGGTTGAAAAAGTTTGAGATTATTTGAGTATGAAACAATTGCTTGGCTTGTCATCGGGGGTATAGAAGTTGGGAGAATCTCTGTGTGACGAAAATGAAGCATAGCCTAACTATATGATTTTGTAGGGATAAACTTTCTTTTGCCATGTTATTTTGAGAAGACATGATTGCTTTGATTAGTATGCTTGAAGTATTATTATTTTTGTGTCAATATGAACTTTTGTCTTGAATCTTTCGGATCTGAATATTCATATCACAAGTAAGAAGAATTACATTGAAATTATGCCAAAGTATCACTCCGCATCAAAAATTCTTTTTTATCATTTACCTACTCGAGGACGAGCAGGAATTAAGCTCGGGGATGCTTGATACGTCTCCAATGTATCTATAATTTTTGATTGCTCCATGCTACTTTATCTACTGTTTTAGGAAATATTGGGATTTATTATCCACTTTTATATTATTTTTGGGACTAACCTATTAACCGGAGGCCCAGCCCAGATTTGTTGTTTTATGCCTATTTCAGTATTTCGAGGAAAAGGAATATCAGACGAAGTCAAAACGGAACGAAATCAACTGGAGAAGTTATTTTTGGAAGGAAACCCACCTGATGGACTTGTACCCCATGTTAGAAGATACGGAAGGTTCTCACGAGGGTGGGGGCGCGCCCTCCCCTCTAGGCGCGCCCCCTGCCTCATGGGCCCCCCGTAGCTCCCCCGACGTTCTCCTTTCACCCATATATACCGCCGTACCCTAAAACTTCCCAGTAGAAGATAGATCGGGAGTTCCACCGCCGCAAGCCTCCAAAACCACCAAAAACCAATCGGGACCCCTTTCCGGTACCCTACCGGAGGGGGATCCATCTCCGGTGGCCATCTTCATCAACCCGACGCTCTCCATGACGAGTAGTGAGTAGTTCACCCTCGAGGCTGAGGGTATGTACCAGTAAGTATATGTGTTTGATCTCTCTCTCTCTCTCATGTTCTCTCTCGTGTTCCAATCTATGGCACGATCTTGATGTATCCCGAGCTTTGCTATTGTAGTTGGATCTTATGATGTTTCTCCCCCTCTACTCTCTTGTGATGAATTGAGTTTCCCCTTTGAAGTTATCTTATCGGATTGAGTCTTTTATGAGAACACTTGATGTATGTCTTGGTGATCAACTTGCGGGTTTCGTGACATTGGGAACCTATGCATAGGGGTTGGCACACGTTCTTGACTCTCCGGTAGAAACTTTGGGGCACACTTTGAAGTACTTTTATGTTGGTTGGATAAATCTGAGATTTTGTGATGCATATCGTATAATCATGCCCACGGATACTTGAGGTGACAATGGAGTATCTAGGTGACATTAGGGTTTTGGTTGATTTGTATCTTAAGGTGTTATTCTAGTACGAACTCTTTTATAGATTGATCCAAAGAGTAAGTTTGAGTGGTTTCGTACCCTACCATAATCTCTATGTTTGTTCTACGCTATTATGGCTTTGGAGTGACTCTTTGTTGCATGTTGAGGGATTGTTATATGATCTATCTATGTTATTATTGTTGAGAGAACTTGCACTAGTGAAAGTATGAACCCTAGGCCTTGTTTCCTATCATTGCAATACCGTTTACGCTCACTTTTATCATTAGTTACCTTGCTGTTTTTATATTTTCAGATTACAAATACCTTTATCTACCATCCATTTTGCACTTGTATCACCATCTCTTCGCCAAACTAGTGCACCTATACAATTTGCCATTGTATTGGATGTGTTGGGGACACAAGAGACTTTTTGTTATTTGGTTGCAGGGTTGTTTGAGAGAGACCATCTTACTCCCACGCCTCTCGCGGATTGATAAACCTTAGGTCATCCACTTGATGGAAATTTGCTACTGTCCTACAAACCTGTGCACTTGCAGGCTCAACAAACGTCTACAAGAAGAAGGTTGTGTAGTAGACATCAAGCTCTTTTTTGGCGCCGTTGCCGGGGAGGCTAGGTAAGTGATGGTATATCTTTAGATTTTGCTATCGAATCTTTTTGTTTCTTGTTTTAGCACTAGTCTAGTTTATAAAAGAAAATTAGAAAAAAATGGAATTGAGTTTGTCTCATACGCTTCATCTTTTTAATATCTTTCGTGAGTATGATGGAAAGGAAAATTGTGCTCAAGTACTAGAAGAAGAATTACATAGAATTCTTGGCATAAAATATGTGAATGATGAGCATGATTGCAATGTTGTTAGTATGAATTCCTTGAATATCAATGATGCTAATGATATGCAAAGCCACAAGCTTGGGGAAGCTATGTATGATGAAGATGATATTTTTTGTCCCCCAAGCTTTGATGATAAAATTTACTATGATGAAAGCATGCCTCCTATCTATGATGATTATTATGATGACACATATGCTTTAAAGAATAATGATAACCATGAAACTTGTCATCTTGATCTTAATTTTCAATCATATGATAGTTATTTTGTTGAGTTTGCTCCCACTATTCTTCATGAGAAGAAATTTGCTTATGTGGAGAGTAATAAAAATTATATGCTTGTAGATCTTGAAAAGAATGCTTTAGGTGCTGGTTATATTGTTGAATTCATTCATGATGCTTCTACATATTGCAATAATATCAAGTTTCCTCTCTATGTGCTCAAAGTTTTGAAGTTATGCTTGTTTTACTTTCCTATGCAAGATGATTATTGTTCCCATAAGTTGTTTGCTCACAAAATCCCTATGCATAGGAAGTGGGTTAGACTTAAATGTGCTAGTCATATTCTTCATGATGCTCTCTTTATGTTTCAATTCTTATCTTTTATGTGAGCATCATTGAAATCATAATGCCTAGCTAGGGGCGTTAAACGATAGCGCTTGTTGGGAGGCAACCCAATTTTATTTTAGTTTCTTACTTTTTGGTTCTTTTTAGGAATAAATAATCCATCTAGCCTCTTTTTAGATGTGGTTTTGTGTTTAATTAGTGTTTGTGCCAAGTAGAACCTTTGGGAAGACTTTGGAGAAGTCTTTATGATCATGCTCTAAAAAACAGAAACTTTAGCGCTCACGAGAGTAGCTATAACTTTTTACTGGAGAGTGCTATTTAGTTGATTCTTTTTTCAGATGATTACTAGACAAATTCCTCAGGTCCAGTAATTTATTTTAGAATTTTTGGAGTTCCAGAAGTTTGCGTTAGTTTCAGATTACAAAAGACTGTTCTGTTTTTGACAGATTCTGTTTTCATTGTGTTGTTTGCTTATTTTGATGAATCTATGGCTAGTAAAATAGTTTATAAACCATAGAGAAGTTGGAAAAAAGTTGGTTTAACACCAATATAAATAAAGAATGAGTGTCCCATTTCCTCGAGAAAGGACCCGATTCTAGAAACAATCCCTTTTGCTTCCGGAAGTGAGACAGGAGGTATACCCAACTGTTTTTGGGTGTCCTATGAAGATGCATTTATCCGCTTTGGGTTCGAGCTTATTAGCCTGAAACTTTTTCACATAAGCGTCGCAGCCCCAAACTTTTAAGAAATGACAACTTAGGTTTCTCTAAACCATAGTTCATATGGTGTTGTCTCAACGGAATTGCGTGGTACCCTATTTAAAGTGAATGCGGTTGTCTCTATTTCCTAACCCACAAACAATAGTGGTAATTAGATAAGAGACATCATGGTATGCACCATATCCAATTGGGTGCAGTTATGATGTTCGGACACATCATCACACTATGGTGTTCCAGGCGGTGTTAGTTGTGAAACAATTTCCATAATGTCTTAATTGTGTGCCAAACTCGTAACTCGGATATTCATCTCTATGATCATATCACGGACATTTTATCCTCTTGTCACGACGATCTTCAACTTCACTCTGAAATTACTAGAACCTTTCAATAATTCAAACTTGTGTTTCATCAAGTAAATATACTTAGCATCTACTCAAATCATCTATGAAGTAAGAACATAACGATATTCATTGCGTGCCTCAGCACTCATTGGACTTCACACATCAAAATGTATTATGTCCAACAAGTTGCTTTCTTGTTCCATCTCACTGAAAACAAGGCCTTTCAGTCATCTTGCCCATGTGGTATGATTTGCATGTCTCAAGTGATTCAAAATCAAGTGAGTCCAAACGATCCATCTGTATGGAGTTTCTTCATGCATATATACCAATAGACATGGTTCGCATGTCTCAATCTTTTCAAAAACGAGTGAGTCCAAAGATCCATCAACATGGAGCTTCTTCATGCATTTTATATCAATATGACTCAAATGGCAGTGCCACAAGTATGTGGTACTATCATTACTATCTTATATCTTTTGGCATGAACATGTGTATCACTACGATCGAGATTCAATAAACCATTCATTTTAGGTGCAAGACAATTGAAGATATTATTGAAATAAACAAAGTAACCATTATTCTCCTTAAATGAATAACTGTATTGCGATGAACATAATCCAATCATGTCTATGCTCAACGCAAACACCAAATAACAATTATTTAGGTTTAACACCAATTTTGATGGTAGAGGGAGCGTGCAATGTTTGATCACATCAAACATGGAAACATTTCCAACACATATCATCACCTCGCCTTTACTAGTTTCCGTTTGTTCCGTAGCCTTTTATTTCGAGTTACTAACACTTAGCGACCGAATCGGTATCTATTACCATGGTGCTAGTAAAGTACACATTAATATAATGTATAACCAATATACTTCTGTCGACCTTGCCTGCCTTCTTATCAACCAAGTATCTAGGGTATTTCTGCTCCAGTGACCGTTCCCCTTATTACAGAAGCACTTAGTCTCGGGTTTGGGTTTAACCTTGGGTTTCTTCACTAGAGCAGCAACTGTTTTGCCATTTCATGAAGTATCCCTTCTTGCCCTTGCCCTTCCTGAAACTAGTGGTTTCACTAACTATCAACAATTGATGCTCCTTCTTGATTTCTACTTTCGCGGTGTCAAACATTGCGAATAGCTCAAGGATCATATCTATACTTGATATGTTATAGTTCATCACGAAGCTCTAATAGCTTGGTGGCAGTGACTTTGGAGAGACATCACTATCTCATCTGGAAGATTAACTCCCACTCGATTCAAGTGATTGTAGTACTCAGACAATCTGAGCACATGCTCAACGATTGAGATCTTCTCCCTTAGTTTGTAGGATAGAAAAATTCGTCGGAGGTCTCATACCTCTTGACGTGGGCACGAGCTTGAAATCCCAATTTCAGCCCTTGGAACATCTCATATGTTCCGCGACGTTTCAAAATGTCTTTGGTGCCTCAATTCTAAAGCGTTTAACATTACGCACTGAACTATCATGTAGTCACCAAAACGTGTATGTCAGATGTTCGCAACATCCACAGACGACGCTCGAGGTTCAGCACACCGAGCGGTGCATTAAGGACGTAAGCCTTCTGCGCAGCAATGAGGACAATCCTCAGTTTACGGACCCAGTCTGCATAATTGCTACCATCAACTTTTAACTAAATTTTTTCTAGGAACATATCTAAAACAATAGAACTGAAACGTGAGCTACGACATAATTTGCAAAGACCTTTTGACTATGTTCAGGATAATTAAGTTCATCTAATGAACTCCCACTCAGATAGACATCCCTCTAGTCATCTAAGTGATACATGATCTGAGTCAACTAGGCCGTGTCCGATCATCACGTGAGACGGACTAGTCATCATCGGTGAACATCTTCATGTTGATCATTGATGTTTACTACGCAACCTTCTTCTTGTAGACGTTGTTGGGCCTGCAAGTGCACAGGTTTGTAGGACAGTAGCAAATTTCCCTCAAGTGGATGACCTAAGGTTTATCAATCCGTAGGAGGCGTAGGAGGAAGATGGTCTCTCTCAAACAACCCTGCAACCAAATAACAAAGAGTCTCTTGTGTCCCCAACACACCCAATACAATGGTAGATTGTATAGGTGCACTAGTTCGGCGAAGAGATGGTGATACAAGTGCAATATGGATAGTAGATAAAGGTATTTATAATCTGAAATTATAAAAACAGCAAGGTAGCAAGCGATAAAAGTGAGCGTAAACGGTATTGCAATGATAGGAAACAAGGCCTAGGGTTCATACTTTCACTAGTGCAAGTTCTCTCAACAATAATAACATAAATAGATCATATAACAATCCCTCAACATGCAACAAAGAGTCACTCCAAAGACATTAATAGCGGAGAACAAACGAAGAGATTATGGTAGGGTACGGAACCACCTCAAAGTTATACTTTCTGTTCTATCTACTCAAGAGTTCGTAGTAAAATAACATGAAGCTATTCTTTCCGCTCAATCCATCATAGAGTTCATACTAGAATAACACCTTAAGACACAAATCAACCAAAACCCTAATGTCACCTAGATACTCCATTGTCACCTCAAGTATCCGTGGGCATGATTATACGATATGCATCACACAATCTCAGATTCATCTATTCAACCAACACAAAGTACTTCAAAGAGTGCCCCAAAGTTTCTACCGGAGAGTCAAGAACGTGTGCCAACCCCTATGCATAGGTTCATGGGCGGAATCCGCAAGTTGGTCACCAAAACATACATCAAGTTGCACATGATATCCCATTGTCACCACAGATAAGCACGGCAAGACATACATCAAGTGTTCTCATAAAAGACTCAATCCGATAAGATAACTTCAAAGGGAAAACTCAATTCATCACAAGAGAGTAGAGGGGGAGAAACATCATAAGATCCAACTACAATAGCAAAGCTCGGGATACATCAAGATCGTGCCATAGAGGGAACATGAGAGAGAACACGAGAGAGAGAGATCAAACACATAGCTACCGGTACATACCCTCAGCCTCGAGGGTGAACTACTCCCTCCTCGTCATGGAGAGTGCCGGGATGATGAAGATGGCCACTGGTGAAGGATCCCCCCTCGGGCAGGGTGTCGGGAAGGGCTCCTGAGAGGTTTTTGGTGGCTACAGAGGCTTGCGGTAGCGGAACTCCCGATCTATCTTCTCCATGGATGTTTTTAGGGTACGTGGGACTATATAGGCGAAAGAAGTCGGTCGGGGGGGTGCTCGAGGGGCCCACGAGACAGGGGGGCACGCCCAGTAGGGGGGGGGGGGGGGCGCCCTCCTATCTTGTGGCCTCCTCGAGGGTCTTCTGACGTGAACTCCAAGTCTCTTGGGTGATATTATTCCAAAAAATAACGTTGCCGAAGGTTTCATTCCGTTTGTACTCCGTTTGATATTCCTTTTCTTCGAAATACTGAAACAAGCAATAAAATAGCAATATGGGCTGGGCCTCCGGTTAATAGGTTAGTCCCAAAAGTAATATAAAAGTGTATAATAAAGCCCATAATCATTCAAAACAGATAATAAAATAGCATGAATGCTTCATAAATCATAGATACGTTGGAGACGTATCAGCATCCCCAAGCTTAATTCCTACTCGTCCTCGAGTATAAATGATAAAAGAAAGAATTTATGAAGTGTGAATGCTAGCAGGTGCACAAGTTTGATGAATGATAATTTCAATCACCTTTACTAGCATTATAATATGTCATAACAGTAGTTCATCTCATAAAACTTTTCACGAACTAGTAACAAGCAAGTCACATGTTAAAGCATAGACCATAAACTTTCTTGAAAACTAGCAAACTTCATTCTTAGTCATCAAACAATTGCAATTCATCTTACTTTCAGGAAGAGTCTATGTCAGAGCTTTGATTTAGGAAACTTCACATACTCAACTATCATATAGTCTTCTACAATTGCTAACACTCATGCAATACTTGTGGTTATGAAGTTTTAATCAGACACAGAGAAAGATTGGGGCTTATAATGTTGCCTCCAAACGTATTCACCTTTGGGTGATGTCAACAATAATAGTTCATGCTAACGTACATCCAATTGGATATATATATCAGGATCACCCTAACACAAAGTGCTTGCCAAAGGATAAAATGAAAAAGGGAAAGGTGAAGATCACCTTGACTCTTGCATAAAAGTAAAAGACATAAATTAAAAGATAGGCCCTTCGTAGAGGGAAGCAAGGATTTGCAGAGGTGCTAGAGCTCGATTTTGAAATAGAGATAAATAATTTTGAGAGGTATGATCTCAATGTCAACATAACAACCAAGAGTTCCCAATATCTTCCATACTACATACATTATAGGCGGTTCCCAAACAGAATGGTAAAAGTTTTTACTCCCATCTACCAAAAATTATCAATCCATGGCTTGCCCGAAACAACAGGTGCCTCCAACTAACATCAAACCTGGGGGAGTTTTTTTTGCAATTATTTTGATTTGATTTTGATCTTTTTGATCATGGGACTGGGCATCCCGGTTACCGCCACTTTCTCGTGAATGAGGAGCGGAGTCCACTCCTCTTGAGAATAACCCACCTAGCATGGAAGACACTGACAGCCCCTAGTTGCTACATGAGCAATTCGGGCGTACAAAACAGATTATAATTTGAAGGTTCAGAGTTTGGCACATGCAAATTTACTTGGAACGGCAGGTAAATACCGCATATAGGTAGGTATGGTGGACACTCATGGTAAAAACTTGGTTTAAGGATATTGGATGCACAAGCAGTATTCCCGCTTAGTACAGATATTTAGGCTAGCAAGGGGAGAAAGGCAAGCTCAACATGTTTGAATGATCCATGACAATATACTTTAACTGAGATGTGAGAAAACATAACCTATTACGTTGTGTTCCTCGACCAACATCAACTCTTTAGCATGTCATACTTAATGAGTGCTCACAATTATAAAAGATGTCTATGATAATATATTTATATGTGAAATCTCTCTTCCTTCAATATTCTTTCATGAATTGTTCAAATGACCAATACAATGCTAACTAACCTTCAATAAACTTACTATTCCTACTTCTTAGATGTGAAGTCATTACTCCCCATGTGATAAGCAAATGAAACATATATAATTTCAGATTTACGACATTCAACTCATTCAACCATTTACTCATTGGATATAAGTGAAGCACATGAGTAAATGAAAAACTACTCCAACAAGATATAAGTGAAGATCAATGAGTAGCTAAATAATTATGCAACTATGTGAAGACTCTCTCCCAATTAAGAATTTCAGATCTTGTTATTGTATTCAAGTAGCAAGCAAAGCAAAACAAAATGGCATTGCAAGGATAGCACAACTCATGTGAAGAAGCAAAAACTTAGGCTCAACCGATACTAACCGATAGTTCTTGAAGAAGAAAGGTGGGACGCCTACCGGGGCATCCCCAAGCTTATATGCTTGAGACTTCTTGAAATATTATCTTGGGGTGCCTTGGGCTTCTCCAAGCTTGAACTTTTGTGTCTCCTTAATTCCTCTCATATCATGGTTTCTCTTTTTATCAAAAGCTTCATTCACAACAAACTCACCAAGAACTCGTGAGATAGGTTAGTATAAACCAATGCAAAACCATATCATATTCTACTGTAACAAACCACTAACATTATTATTCAACATTTAATACTAAATGTATCTGCATATTTAATACTCCTATCCTCAAATAGAATCATTAAACAAGCAAGCATATGCAAACAATGCAAACATAACAGCAATCTGCCAAAACAGTATAGTCTGTAAAGAATGCAAGATTCATCAAACTTCCCTCACTCCAAAAATTATAAGAAAAATACTACGATGTAGAAGATTTATGAGAGCTCAATATTCAAAAGGATTCAACATTATACCATTCTCTGACTTTTCTAGGGAATTTTTGCAACAGCGGTAAACTTTCTGTTTTCAAACAGCAACATGTATACTTGCAAAATAAGCATGGAAAAGGCTACCATTGACATGTTTATTGGAGATATAGATGCAAAACATTATTCTACATAATAGCAAGCAAATACTAAAAAAAAAAGAAAATGACGCTCCAAGCAAAACACATATCATGTGATGAATAAAAATATAGCTCCAAGTAAGGTTACCGATGAACGAAGACGAAAGAGGGGATGCCTTCCGGGGCATCCCCAAGCTTAGGCTCTTGGTTGTCCTTGAATATTACCTTGGGGTGCCTTGGGCATCCCCAAGCTTAGGCTCTTGCCACTCCTTATTCCATAGTCCATCGAATCTTTACCCAAAACTTGTAAACTTCAACCACACAAAACTCAAAACAAAACTCGTAAGCTCCGTTAGTAAAATAAAACCACCACTTAGGTACTGTAATGAACTCAGTCTAAATTCATATTGGTGTAATATCTAATGTATTCTAACTTCTCTATGGTTCATACCCTTACATTCTAGCCATAGATTCATCAAAATAAGCAAACAACACAATGAAAACAGAATCTGTCAAAAACAGAACAGTCTGTAGTAATATGTATCAAACGTATACTTCTGGAACCCCAAAAATTATGAAATAAATTGGTGTACCTGAGGAATTTATCTATTAATCATCTGCCCAAAGAATCAACCTAAAATCACTCTCCAGTAAAAAAATCGCAGCTAATTTCGTGAGTGCTAAAGTTTCTGTTTTTTACAGCAAGATCAAAAAGACTTCACCCAAGTCTTCCCAAAGGTTCTACTTGGCACTTTATTAAAACAAAAGCTATAAAAAATGATTACTACAGTAGCATAGTCATGTGGACACACAAAAATAGTAAGGTTAAATATTGGGTTGTCTCCCAACAAGCGCTTTTATTTAATGCCTTTCTAGCTAGGCATGATGATGGCAATGATGCTCACATAAAAGATAAGAACTGAAACATAACGGGAGCATCATGAAGCATATGACTGGCACATTTAAGCCTAACCCACTTCCTATGCATAGGGATTTTGTGAGCAAACAACTTATGGGAACAATGATCAACTAGCATAGGAAGGTAAAACAAGCGTAATTTCACACTACAAGAAATATGTCAACTAGTGACCTTCTGTCAGTGACCCTGGAAGAATTGGTCATAGATCTATGACTATTTCAGACCAATTGGTCAAAAGCTGTTTGGGGGGCTCCAAACCCTAAACCATTGCGACCATTTTGGTCAGAAAGGTCGTAATTTCCTTACACCAAATGGTCACAAAGCAAACAGGGCTGGTCCGCTGCCTTATTTCTAGTTGTTAACGACCAAAATAGATGGTCATAGCCTTGTAGATTGTGGTGGGTTGTGATGACTAGGCGCCATCTCATCAGTTTTGCCTATGTGTCATGTCCATGTTTCAATTTTTGCCCTAGGTTGTGAAGCAACCTATATTTCTGTTATTCCAAAAATTCCCAAATAATTCTCATAAATTGTTTGGATCATATCTTCATCAAATATGTCAAAAACCTTCCTTGCCTAGTTCAAAAATAACTCAGCAATATTCATTTTCCTATTCTGTTCAGAACAGCAGTTTGTGAAGGAAGTACCACTTTGGCATGTCGAAATAGTATCCATTTTCTACAGTGCTTTCCTATGCCCAAATAACCATCCTCCACCAAATGCCAGCTCAATCCATTCATTATTTTGAGCCGAGCTTCAACATTTGTAGTTATGTCCAGTGTGGTAGTTTGCAAAGCAAGTACAACCTAGCTCCTCCTTTTGAGGTGAAATTTTTTGAAGACGGTCTTCTTAGTAACTGATCATCCTCAGCCAAAACTCACACCCATTAGCCATGTACATTTCCCGTACCGCTAATCAAACACTTGGCTGCTAATTCATGTTTGAGCATCGATCGGTCTCCTCGTGAGAATGTTATGTTGTAATTTTCTTCCTAGCACCTACCTGGGGAGTGCCCAACCCACTAGACATGCCTAGGCTGCCCAGAACACATGGCAACGCCACGGTCACGCGGTGACCACGCGGCGGGCATGCGAGCTTACGCGCTCTAGAGTTGGGGCCCTCGGCCACCGTCCAAACCTCGATGTCTCGCCATCAAACCATCTATTTCTGATTAAATAGATACTTATTTACCTATAAATGATTTTTGGAAAAAATAAATAGCAAACTATGAGGCAGCTGCAGTTCAAATTTGACCCGCTTCCAGCTGAATCGGCGCGAATTTGTCTTTTTCACCATAGGTGGATCAAAACTTTTGACACCCAACCATTTTGTCAATTGTGCATTAAATATGTCCTAGTATTTTACAAAATTGATTAGGTCCAATTTTGCAACAAATATATGGTAGGTCCTTCACAAAAAAAACTCATTTCAGGCACTCAGAAAATGGAAAATGGTATTTTCGTCCAAAGAAAATGAAAACTTCCTTAGGGAACATTGTTTGCCATTCCAATGTGCACCCTTGTGCACAATATGAGATCATTTGAACAAACTATGCAATGAATGTGGCCATAAGATTGATCATTTGGCTTGAAAGCCGTGAATCTTCAGAGATGATAGCTCATTTCTAAGAACACTTTTTTAAAATAATTGCCGTATTATAATTTTGTTATTTTTCCTGGGAACTTGGCCACATATAATGACACAATGCGAAGGTTTCCCAAGTTTTTATTTTTTTTTGAATTTTTTATGCCCGTTTCAAAATGCGGTCAAAACAGCGGGAATGACCGTTCCTAGCTAGTTGTTGAATCTTGGAATTTTTTTGGTGTTTCTATGATTAAATAGGTACTTATTTACCTATAAATGATTTTTGGAAAAAATAAATAGCAAACTATGAGGCAGCTGCAGTTCAAATTTGACCCGCTTCCAACTGAATCAGCGGGAATTTGTCTTTTTCACCAGAGGTGGATCAAAACTTTTGACACCCAACCATTTTGTCAATTGTGCATTAAATATGTCCTAGTATTTAATAAAATTGATTAGGTCCAATTTTGCAACAAATATATGCTAGGTCCTTCACAAAAAAAACTCATTTCAGGCACTCAGAAAATGGAAAATGGTATTTTCGTCCAAAGAAAATGAAAACTTCCTTAGGGAACATTGTTTGCCATTACAATATGCACCCTTGTGCACAATATGAGATCATTTGAACAAACTATGCCATGAATGTGGCCATAAGATTGATCATTTGGCTTGAAAGCCGTGAATCTTCAAAGATGATAGCTCATTTCTAAGAACACTTTTTTAAAATAATTGTCATATTACAATTTTGTTATTTTTCCTAGGAACTTGGCCACATATAATGACACAATCCGAAGGTTTACCAATTTTTTGATTTTTTTGAATTTTGATGCCCGTTTCAAAATCCGGTCAAAACGGCGGGAATGACCGTTCCTAGCTAGTTGTTGAATCTTGGAATTTTTTTTGGTGTTTCTATGATTAAATAGGTACTTATTTACCTATAAATGATTTTTGGAAAAAATAAATAGCAAACTATGAGGCAGCTGTAGTTCAAATTTGACCCGCTTCCAGCTGAATCGGCGGGAATTTGTCTTTTTCACGAGAGGTGGATCAAAACTTTTTGCACCCAACCATTTTGTCAATTGTGCATTAAATATGTCCTAGTATTTTAGAAAATTGATTTGGTCCAATTTTGCAACAATTATTTGGTAGGTCCTTCACAAAAAAACCTCCTTTCAGGCACTCAGAAAATGGAAAATGGTTTTTTCGTCCAAAGAAAATGAAAACTTCCTTAGGGAACATTGTTTGCCATTCCTATATGCACCCTTGTGCACAATATGAGATCATTTTAACAAACTATGCCATGAATGTGGCCATAAGATTGATCATTTGGCTTGAAAGCCGTGAATCTTCAGAGATGATATCTCATTTCCGAGAACACTTTTTTAAAATAATTGCCGTATTACAATTTTGTTATTTTTCCTGGGAACTTGGCCACATATAATGACACAATGCGAAGGTTTCCCAATTTTTTGATTTTTTTTGAATTTTTTATGCCCGTTTTTAAATGCGGTCAAAACGGCGGGACTGACCGTTCCTAGCTAGTGGTTGAATCTTGGAATTTTTTGGTATTTCTCTGATTAAATAGGTACTTATGTAGCTAGAAATGATTTTTGGAAAAAATAAATATCAAACCATGAGGCAGCTGCTGTTCAAATTTGAACCGCTTCCAGCTGAATCAGCGGAAATTTGTCTTTTTCACCAGAGGTGGATCGAAATTTTTGACACCCAAACATTTTGTCAATTGTGCATTATATATGGCCTAGTATTTTATAAAATTGATTAGTTCCAATTTTGCAACAAATATATGGTAGTTCCTTCACAAAAAAACCTCATTTCGGTCACACGAAAAATGGAAAATGAATTTTTCGTCCAAAGAAATGAAAACTACCTTTGGCAACATTGTTTGGAATTCCAAGATGCACCCTTGTGCACAATATGAGATCATTTGAACAAACTATGCCATGAATGTGGCCATAAGATTGATCATTTGGCTTGAAAGCTATGAATCTGCACGCATGATAGCTCATTTCTGAGAACACCTTTTTAAAATGATTACCGTATTAGAAGTTTAATATTTTTCCTGGAAACTTGGTCACATATAATGACACAATGCGAAGGTTTTCCAATTTTTTGTTTTTTTTGAATTTTTTATGCCCATTTCAAAATGCGATCAAAACGGCGGGCTTGGCCGTTCCTAGCTAGTAGTTGAATCTTGGAAAACTTTTGTTGTTTCTATGATAAAATAGATACTTATGTACCTAGAAATGATTTTTGGAAAAAATAAATAGCAAACTATGAGGCAGCTACAGTTCAAATTTGACCCGCTTCCAGCTGAATCGACGGCGATTCGTCTTTTTCACCAGAGGTGGATCAAAACTTTTGACACCCAACCATTTGATCAATTGTACATTAAATATGGCCTAGTATTTTATAAAATTGATTTGGTACAATTTGGCAAGAAATATTTGGTAGGGTCTTCACAAAAAAGTTCATTTTGGGCACTCAAAAAATGGAAATTGATTTTTTCGTGGATCAAAAGCATTTTACATAAAATCATTTGGTCAATTATACATAAAATTTTGTCTAATACATAGAGTTGGTAGGTTCGTCACAACAAAACTATTTTTTATACTTCAACAACAAAAAATGATTTTCTTCTGCAAAAGAACTTATTTTTAATCAATTACGACCTATTTATATGGTCATAAAGTCATCAAGGCCTTTATTGCATTCTGATTGGTCCACGAGCACCTCACGCGGATCATGCCCAACCACCGTTGGATAGGCCCGGATCCGACGGCAGCCCTCCTCCCCCACCCCCTCTACCCCTCATCCCTCTCATCCCCCTCCCGAATCAACGCAGCTCCCTCTCCACTCGTCCAAACCCTAGCCGCGCCCTCCTCCGTGCGCCGCCGCCCCCATCGATTCCGCCGAACACCGCTGTCCCCCTCCACTTGCTCTCCTCCATGAGCCGGATCCCCACCTCCTCCGGCTCTCCTCCGGCTCCAGCTCCCCTCCTGCGGCACACCCACAGCCGCCGCCCTCTCCCTCCCTTAGATCTCGATCTCGATCTACGACCCAAACCAACCCACCTCACCGCCATCCCCGGCTGCCGCGCCCTTCCACGAAGACCCGTTCCTCAGCTTCGCGGACGGCCGGGCCCCGGCGGCCGACGTCCATGTCTCCGGGGGCGGCGGCAACGACTTCCCGTCCTCCCCCGACCCCTACGCCTTCCGCCACGACTCCGCCGCCGCGCACCCTTTGGCATGCCCGACTCCAACGTCAACGACATGCACCACGAGGCAGAGGATGACGGCCTCTTCACCAACTCCATCCCCATCTTTACCGACCCTGGACGACGAGGGCTTCTGCCTCCGCGATTGGCGCCGGTACATGCGCTTCCTCCCCTCGCCTCTGCTGCTCAGATCTGGTCGGGTACGGTGGTTGGTCCTGTTAGATCTAGCTGCGCGATCGTGGTGGGGTGGGTTTGTTCGGGCCGTAGAGCTGCCGCGCTGGGTCACGATCTGGCATGCCGCTTGCCATTACCTAGGGCGCCGAGCTGCTGTGTGCGCGAGATTCCATCGTTTTGCTACAGATTCGGCAAACGCTTGCTCGAAATTCGGTGCACTTGCCATGTGTTGATGTGATCCAGTGCCTCCAGGTTCAGTACACTATGATTATAGCTGAGTTAGAGGAATTGACATACAAATCTATCACTATTAGTGTTTAGTTGCTTCGAAGTGACCGATGCAAGGCTTCGCACCATGACTTGTGTTAATGAGATCAAAATGGTTCATCTTGCTGCAACTTGTCACGGTTAGCTGAATGATGTTGTAACCCAGTGACTTTGCAACCTCAGTACACTAGGATTTTAGCTGAATAAAGGCAAATGATCGCTTAGAATTTGCCATATGATGATGAGATCTACTGTCTTTGCAGCTTTTGCAGCATGAATTTAGCTGCATAGGAGCGATTGCCATACAAATTGGTCACTGAAGTTGTGTTTTCGCAGTAGGAATATATTTGTGTGTCTGCCATAAGTTTTTTAACCATGACCTGTGAATATGATATAAAATGGTTCAGCTTGCTACAACACTTTTTAAACCTGTGATTTTGTGGTTGAGGATGTTGTTTCTGATTCATGTTTCTCAATCCGTTCGTGCATGCAACATCGGGGATCAGTGCCTCGCCGTCGGGGATCAGCGCCTATTGAGCTTGCGCTTTGTTTGTTATACACCAAAATTGCTCTACACATCCATTCTGGATGGTCGTCACATAGGACTGCATGAGCTCTATTGAACCTGCTTTCTACTTGTACAAGTTATGCCACATCGGAAGATTGCCTTTTGCATTTACGCTTGCTATAAGTGTACTCGTGATATGTGAGACAAGTTTTGACTCTTTCATGCTAGATCTATGACAATGTTATATTAATCAATTAGCTCGTGGGAATTGACTATATTGGTATTATAAGTGTTGCATGTGTAATTAATAAATGGAAGAAATAACACCTGCTTGGAATCTCCCAGTCCTGGCGCGTGTGATCTGACTGGGTTGCTTTGCTATGTGGTTGCAGGGCAAGGTGGTGAACCCGCTATTCGAGAAGAGGCCAAGAACATAATATTTTCACATTTGCCATCTGAACAAGATACTGTTATCCAAATGATTTTCCCTACAATAACCTATTATTCACCATTGGTTCAGTAGATGTCTATGTAGTAGAAACTTACACTACCAGTGATAGTTTGAATCTAAGAACTCACCCTATTTATCTGATCTTTGTAGCTGCTAGATTTGAGTGGTATCCTCACTGTATTCTTCCCTGGTATTGTGATGTCACATTACACCTAGCATAATGTGACAGAGAGCTCAAGAGTTGCAACAAAGTAATCTTAGTTCTTAGTCTGTGTAATTTCAATATAAGTAATCTTCTGTTCAGTCAAAAACTGCTGCACGTGCTACTACCAGCAGTGCTTGTGATTTTGTTTTCCTCTTAATTTCTGTACAACCGTTAGTTGTGAGTGATTACTAGCTATTGTTGTATTGCTAATTGATATACCATTTTTATGCCGTTACCTTTGTTGGAGCCCATATGCTTAGACCTTTGCTGGAGTGCATCAATGCTGGCCATGTTGCTGCATTCACATCACTCATTTCACCACGCTGACAACACAACATTCTGTGGATTTGAGTATCCACTGAAGTTTATGGAGGAGCATTTGATATGCATCTCTCCATTATTCCTGTCTATGTCTAATATTGGCTTGTGTATTGAGATGTCGTTGTTGTAAAAACAAGTAGGAAAGCACCATTTTCGTTGATCATGTTCCCACAACCGTATGTGATTTAATTGACTAAGTTGTTGCAATACGTCCTTGGGTCTTGTGTTTGTGTGATGATTTTTTGAATCTCTTGCAGACTGGGGTGTGTAGTACGTCCGTAGGTGCCACAGATCTGGAGCCTGATGTTGCTGCTGAAGATCGGAGCGATCAAGATCCCCCAAAGGGACATCTAGAGGGTCTTACTCATCAGGTGAGGTGATGTTTGCCCGAGCGCTTTGAGATGGTAGTTGGTAGTGGGATAGGCTGCTGTCCTCGTTGGGTAGAATGTCTGCCTCGCCCTGATTTGATCTGTGTGTCATGCTTGTGTTTCGATGCTGGTAAGATTGCCAGAATCCAGCAACAGATGTTAATACTGTATAGATGTTGTTGGCCAACTTTTTTATAAACCGAACACTAGTAAGAAAAGGCCTATGCAGTATTGCTTAGTCTATACTTAATACTATACAGATTTTGCAACCTGATATGATCAGCAGAGAATAAAATAGTGCAAGTGCCTGCCAGTAGCACCATGATCAACTTTGCATACTAGTAGCTGTATAGATGTTATTCTAGGCATAGAAGTTGAACCCATCTTCAGCAGTTATTCTAAACACATATTTTGATGTGTGAACAATGCTTGCATTTTAGCTACTGCCACTTTGAGCTGCTGTAGCTTGTAGTTATCAATTCCAGTTGGGTTTACATATTGCATTTCTGGAGCAATCGATCGGCATTTCTAAGTTTTTTTGTTATATAAAATGAACAAATGTTATGTTTAAACTGTGAGCTGACTAGTAATCCTAGAGAGAACCAGCTCCATTTTTGCAAATGTTATGGTATATTATATGGTTTCTTTAGCTATGCGATGTCACACTTATATTTTAATTTTTTGTCTGGTGTAAATTTTGGTTTCGTTCTCAATTTCGGTGCCTCTGGTTGATGCAGGTGCACATGACTGTTCTGGATGACATGGTCTCCTTTTCGGCATGTGCAAGTGTCGGGTGGTGCTTGCCTACATGGTTTATGGCAAGCTGCAGTTTAGGTGGGCGCTCCAGCTCTCCTTTCTCATGCTATACATCGAGGTACACCCTTCCATCGGTACCTACACATACCAATGCCCGCTGGATAAATATCAAGAGTTGATAGCTGATCTGTAGCAAATATAGCTGTGTGTAAGGAGCAGCTGTGTGTAACTTCTTTGCTTGGTTCCTCTTTTACAGGAGCTCCAGGCCTAAGAAAGTTGGAAGTGCGAAGACGTGAAGAAAATTGCGAAGCCGTGAAGTGCTACTCAGCAAAGAGTTGTCTGTTCTATTTGACTATAATATTCTAATATTGTAATAGCTGGTATACCTGGGTTGTAATAGTCTACCGAAATAGTAATACACTAATTTAGTGTTATTTGACAAATTTCACTTGTTCTCTTATTTGTTTGGAATATGTGATTATGAATGTGATTTGATAGTGTCTGAGACGTAACCTGACCAGTGCAACCCACTTGTGAAATAATATGACTAGTTCATAACTATATGATGTGTGGGATCAATATATGAGATTAACATGACTAGTGGGACCAACTCCAAAATATATTTTCCAAAAATATATAATTAATAGACTGTAAAAGGCCAAAGCCCAGAAATAAAAAGGCTGAAATATTGGGCTTGGCCCATGTAGCCCAATAGAATTCATAGGAAAAATAATAATAGGAATATCAAATTTGTTGGGCTAGGCCCAAGAAGAAAATCGAATTGGACCGGGATGAATCTTGTGCCACATCAGCTTGCCACGCTGGATGCCTACGTGGACTGCGGAGGCTGCTAGTGACCAAAACGCCACAGTAGGAATATTTTGGTCATAAACGTCCACGACCTTCTCACACAGAAGGTCGCTATAGTCAGTTTACGACCCTTAGCTTTTGACCTTCTGTTTTTGGTCACAAAAAGGTCGCGAATGAAAAACTGTGACCTTTCAGTGACCAATAGTGGAGGTCACAAGATAGCATATTTCTTGTAGTGTCAAAAAATTGAACACATAGAGAGGAAACTTGATATTATTGCAATTCCTACAAGCATATGTTCCTCTCTAATAATAATTTTCAGTAGCATCATGAATGAATTCAACAATATAACCAGCACCTAAAGCATTCTTTTCATGATCTACAAACATACAAAATTTACTACTCTCCACATAAGCAAATTTCTTCTCATGAATAGTAGTGGGAGCAAACTCAACAAAATAATTATCATGTGAGGCATAATCCAATTGAAAACTAAAATCATGATGACAAGTTTCATGGTTATCATTATTCTTAATAGCATACAAGTCATCACAATAATCATCATAGATAGCAACTTTGTTCTCATAATCAATTGGAACCTCTTCCGAAATAGTGGAATCATCACTAAATAAAGTTGACACTCTTCCAAATCCACTTTCATATTCATCACAATAAGATTCAACATCCTCCAAAATAGTGGGATCACTACTTCCTAAAGTTGACACTCTTCCAAACCCACTTTCATCAATATAATCATCATAAGTAGGAGGCATGCTATCATCAAAATAAATATTCTCATCAAAACTTGGGGGACAGAAAATATCATATTCATCAAACATAGCTTCCCCAAGCTTGTGGCTTTGCATATCATTAGCATCATGGATATTCAAGGAATTCATACTAACAACATTGCAATCATGCTCATCATTCAAAGATTTCATGCAAAACATTTTATAGATTTCTTCTTGTAGCACTTGAGCACAATTTTCCTTCCATCATACTCATGAAAGGTATTAAAAAGACGAAGCGTATGAGACAAACTCAATTCCATTTTTTTTGTAGTTTTCTTTTATAGACTAAACTAGTGATAAAACAAGAAACAAAAAGACTCGATTGCAACATCTAAAGATATACCTTCAAGCACTCACCTCCCCGGCAACGGCGCCAGAAAAGAGCTTAGTCGACGGGGTCTGAGTACCGTTTACCTAGCCTCCCCGGCAACGGCGCCAGAAAAGAGCTTGATGTCTACTATGCAACCTTCTTCTTGTAGACATTGTTGGGCCTGCAAGTGCACATGTTTGTAGGACAGTAGCAAATTTCCCTCAAGTGGATGACCTAAGGTTTATCAATCTGTAGGAGGCATAGGATGAAGACGGTCTCTCTCAAACAACCCTGCAACCAAATAACAAAGAGTCTCTTGTGTCCCCAACACACCCAATACAATGGTAGATTTTATAGGTGCACTAGTTCAGCGAAGAGATGGTGATACAAGTGCAATATGGATAGTAGATAAAGGTATTTGTAATCTTAAATTATAAAAACAGCAAGGTAGCAAGCGATAAAAGTGAGCGTAAACGGTATTGCAATGATAGGAAACAAGGACTAGGGTTCATACTTTCACTAGTGCAAGTTCTCTTAACAAGAATAACATAGATAGATCATATAACAATCACTCAACATGCAACAAAGAGTCACTCCAACGACACTAATAGCGGAGAAGAAACGAAGAGATTATGGTAGGGTACGAAACCACCTCAAAGTTATCCTTTCTATTCTATCTACTCAAGAGTTCGTAGTAAAATAACATGAAGCTATTATTTCCGCTCAATCCATCATAGAGTTCATACTAGAATAACACCTTAAGAAACAAATCAACCAAAACCCTAATGTCACCTAGATACTCCATTGTCACCTCAAGTATCCGTGGGCATGATTATACGATATGCATCACATAATCTCAGATTCATCTATTCAACCAACACAAAGTACTTCAAAGAGTGCCCCAAAGTTTCTATCGGAGAGTCAAGAACGTGTGCCAACCCCTATGCATAGGTTCATGGGCAGAACCCGCAAGTTGGTCACCAAAACATACATCAACTGGCACATGATATCCCATTGTCACCACAGATAAGCACGGCAAGACATACATCAAGTGTTCTCATAAAAGACTCAATCCGATAAGATAACTTCAAAGGGAAAACTCAATTTATCACAAGAGAGTAGAGGGGAGAAACATCATAAAATCCAACTACAATAGCAAAGCTCGGGATACATCAAGATCGTGCCATAGAGGGAACACGAGAGAGAACACGAGAGGGAGAGAGAGAGAGAGAGAGAGAGAGAGAGAGAGAGAGAGAGAGAGATCAAACACATAGCTACTGGTACATACCCTCAGCCTCGAGGGTGAACTACTCCCTCCTCGTCATGGAGAGCGCCGGGATGATGAAGATGGCCACCGGTGAAGGATCCCCCCACCGGCAGGGTGCCGGGAAGGGCTCCCGAGAGGTTTTTGGTGGCTACAGAGGCTTGCGGCGGCGGAACTCCTGATCTATCTTCTTTGTGGATGTTTTTAGGGTACGTGGGACTATATAGGCGAAAGAAGTCGGTCAGGGGGTTCTCGAGGGGCCCATGAGATAGGGGGGCGCGCCCAGTAGTGGGGGGGGGGGCGCCCTCCTCTCTCGTGGCCTCCTCGAGGGTATTCTGACGTGAACTCCAAGTCTCCTGGGTGATATTCTTCCAAAAAATAACGTTGCCGAAGGTTTCATTCCGTTTGGACTCCGTTTGATATTCCTTTTCTTCGAAATACTGAAACAAGCAATAAAACAGCAATATGGGCTGGGCCTCCGGTTAATAGGTTAGTCCCAAAAGTAATATAAAAGTGTATAATAAAGCCCATAATCATTCAAAACAAATAATAAAATAGCATGAATGCTTCATAAGTTATAGATACGTTGGAGACGTATCAACTGTATCTACTATACGACTCATGTTCGACCTTTCGGTCTCTTGTGTTTCGAGGCCATGTCTGTACATGCTAGGCTCATCAAGTCAACCTAAGTGTTTCGCGTGTGTAAATCTATCTTACACCCATTGTATGTGAACGTTAGAATCTATCACACCCGATCATCACATGGTTCTTCGAAGCAACGAACTTTCACAATGGTGCACAGTTAGGGGGAACACTTTCTTGGAATTTTAGTGAGGGACCATCTTATTATGCTACCATCGTTCTAAGCAAATAAGATGTAAACATGACAAACAGCACATGCAAATCATAAAGTGACATGATATGGCCATCATCATCTTGCGCCTTTGATCCCCATCTTCGAGGCGCGACATGATCACCTTCGTCACCGGCATGACACCATGATCTCCATCATCATGATCTCCATCATCATGATCTCCATCATCATGTCTCCATGAAGTTGTCTCGCATGGCGTTGTTCAATGACACGCATGTCATACAATAAATTAAGACAACTCCTATGGCTCCTGCCGGTTGTCATACTCATCGACATGCAAGTCGTGATTCCTATTACAAGAACATGATCAATCTCATACATCAAATATCATTCATCACATTCTTTTGGACATATCACATCACATAGCATACCCTGCAAAAACAAGTTAGATGTCCTCTAATTGTTGTTGCATGTTTTACATGGCTGCTACGGGTTTCTAGCAAGAACATTTCTTACCTACGCAAAGCCACAACGGTGATATGCCAATTGCTATTTACCCTTCATAAGGACCCTTTTCATCGAATCCGATCCGACTAAAGTGGGAGAGACTGGCACCCGCTAGCCACCTTTATACAACAAGTGCATGTCAGTCCGTGGAACCTGTCTCACATAAGCGTACGTGTAAGGTCGGTCCGGGCCGCTTCATCCCACAATACCGTCGAAACAAGATAGGACTAGTAACGGTAAGCATATTGAACAAACCAATGCCCATAACTACTTGTGTTCTACTCGTGCATAGAATCTACGCAATAAACCTGGATCTGATACCACTGTTGCGGAACGCAGCACAAATTCAAAATTTTCTATGCATCACCAAGATCAATCTCTGGAGATTCTAGCAACAAGAGAGGGAGAGGATGAGCATCTTCATAACCTTTGAAGATTGCTAAGAGGAAGCGTTACAAGAACGCGGTTGATGGAGTCGTACTCATGGCGATTCAAATCGCAGAAGATCCGATCTAGCGCCAAACGGACGGCGCCGCCGCGTTCAACACACATACAGCCCGGGGACGTCTCCTCCTTCTTGATCCAGCAAGGGGAGAGGAGAAGTTGAGGGAGAACTCTGACGGCACGACGGCATGGTGCTGGTGGAGCTCGTGGTATTCCTGCAGGGCATCGCCAAGCACTACAGAGGAGGAGAAAGAGTTGGAGCAGGGAGGGGCTGCGCCAAAAGCAAGGGTACTGCAGCCCTCCTACCCCCCCCCTCTATTTATAGGGTGAAGGGGAGAGGGGGCCATCCCCTCTAGATCCCATCTAGAGGGGGCGGCGGCCAGGAGGGGAGCCTAGCCCCCAAGCAAGGAGGAGGCGCCCCCCTCCCCTAGGGTTTCCAAACCCTAGGCGCCTTGTGCCCGTGTGGGGGTGCACCAGCCCACTAGGGGCCTAGTTCCGTCCCATATTAAGCCCACTAAGTCCCCCGGGGCAGGTGTCCCCACCCGGAGGACCCCGGGACACCTTTCGGTGGTCCCGGTAAAATACCGATAACCCCCGAAACCATTCCGGCGACTGAAACTGGACTTCCCATATATAAATCTTCACCTCCGGAACTCCTCGTGACATCCGGGATCTCATCCGGGACTCCGAACAACCTTCGGTAACCACATACTAATTCCCATAACAACTCTAGCGTCACCGAACCTTAAGTGTGTAGACCCTATGGGTTCGGAAATCATGCAGACATGACCGAGATAGCTCTCCGGCCAATAACCAACAGCGGGATCTAGATACCCATGTTGGCTCCCACATGTTCCACGATGATCTCATCGAATGAACTATGATGTCGGGGATTCAATCAATCCCGTATACAATTCCCTTTGTCAATCGGTACATTACTTACCTGAGATTCGATCGTTGGTATCCCAATACCTCGTTCAATCTCATTACCGGCAAGTCACTTTACTCGTTCTGTGATGCATGATCCCGTGACCAACTACTTAGTCACATTGAGCTCATTATGATGATGCATTACCGAGTGTGCCCAGAGATACCTCTCCGTCATACGGAGTGACAAATCCCAGTCTCGATTCGTGCCAACCCAACAAAAAATTTCGGAGATACCTGTGGTGCACCCTTATAGTCACCCAGTTATGTTGTGACGTTTGGTACACCCAAGTCACTCCTATGGTTTCCGGGAGTTACACAATCTCATGGTCTAAGGAAATGATACTTGACATTAGAAAAGCTTTTTAGCAAACGAACCACACGATCTTGTGTTATGCTTAGGATTGGGTCTTGTCCATGACATCATTCTCCTAATGATGTGATCCCGTTATTAATGACATCCAAAGTCCATGGTCAGAAAACCATAACCATCTATTGATCAACGAGCTAGTCAACTAGAGGCTCACTAGGGACATGTTGTGGCCTATGTATTCACACATGTATTACAGTTTCCAGTTAATACAATTATAGCATGAACAATAGACGATTATCATGAACAAGGAAATACAATAATAACCATTTTATTATTGCCTCTAGGGCATATTTTCAACAGAATGCTCATTGCACTTCACTTATATCTTTTGAGTATGGCTTTATAGAATGCTTCATGTGCTTCACTTATATCATTTGAAGTTTGGATTGCCAGTTTCTCTTCACATAGGAAACCGCCATTTGTAGAATGCTCTTTTGCTTCACTTATATTTGTTAGAGCATGGGCATATCTTTTGTAGAAAGAATTAAACTCTCTTTCTTCACTTATACCTATTTAGATAGATGACATGAATTGGTCATTCAGATGGTTAGTCATAAAATCCTACACAAAACTTGTAGATCACTGAATATGATATGTTTGATTCCTTGCAATAGTTTTGCGATATAGATATGATAATATGTGGGAGGTCCTAGTAAATGGTTGTGTTTAGTAAGGATATTGGTGTTAAGGTTTGTGATCCCCGAAGCATGCACGTATGGTCTCCTAACTATGTAACCAAATTGGAGCACATTGTATTTTGATTGTTTATCTTTACGTGAAGGTCGGGGGTGCGCAATGGTTAACTCCTACCAACCTCCCCCCTAGGAGCATGCGTAGTAGTACTTTGCTTCGAGGGCTAATAAAATTTTGCAATAAGTATATGATTTCTTTATGACTAACGTGAGTCCATAGATTATACGCACACTACTAGGGAAAACGTTATACATAGAACTTTAGCAGTAGCGATTGTTAAAAAAGCTCGCTACTGCTAGACAGGAGTAGCGCGTGCCATATAAGTGCGCTGCAGATGCATATATAGAAATAGCGCGTGTCGCTGAAAACTCGCTACTATGAAAATTTCGACCAGTAAGCCGATGGGCTACACATAGTAGTAGCGATCTTTCAGAAACCGCACTGCCGCTGATAGCAGCGCGTTTACATGTAGAGCGCTACTGCTAACGAAAATAAAATAAAATGAAAAACAAATAGAAAAGTAAATGAAAATGAAAGAAATAGAAAAAGGAGAAAGGAAAAATATATAATGTAGAGAAAAATAAACGAAGAAGGAAAAAAAGGATGAAGGAATATTAGTAGCGCGTTTGCGGAAGCGCGCTATAGCTAACTTAGCTATAGTGTGTTTTCCCTAATGCGCTACCGTTATTTTTGACTTAACCCAAAAAATGGTTTCCCCCGGCCACCACTTCTCCCCCAAATCCCTCGCCCCACTCTTCGCCGCCGTCTCCCCCACTTCGCCGTTGCCCCCACTTCGCCGCCATCTCCTGCCGGCGTCGACGCCGCGCTCATCCTCACCGCCTCCGCCCGAGGCCGCCCAGCCTCACCGCCGCCGCCTCTTGGGCCGCCCTCGACCTCACCATCACCTCCCTCGACCTCTCCGCCGCCGCACTCGACCTCACCGCCCCCGTGCCCACCCAGGAGCGCCGCCTCTCGATCCCGAGCCCGCCCTCGCCGCCCTACCTCCGTCGCCGAGCAGCTCCCCGCCACCATCTCTCCCCTCTCTGTAAGCCCCACCCCTCCCCCACCCCCTCTCTCTCAGCTTTTTCTTCCTCTGCCATGCTAATTAGCAGTAGTAGTAGATGTTAATTAGTACTAGGGTTCATACATAATGATTTCTAGTAGTAGTAGTAGTAGATGTTAATTAGTAGTAGTGATGGTACTAGTTAACTAGGGCAGTATGGTTAATAGTAGATGTTTTTTAGTTATGGTAATAATAGACGTTAAGTAGTAGATAATGCTGCTGTTAATTAGTTCAGTAGGGTTTAGTTTTTAAATTGAGTTTGTTTAACTAGATGTTAATTAGGGCAGTAGGGAATTTAGTTTAGAGTAAAGTAATTTAGTTCAGTAGTTAACTAAATATAATCTATATTTGGTTTTTGAATTGAGTTTGAGAGAGCATGTGATTTGTGTAGATTTTCTTGTAGTGTCAAACGCTAGGACATGCAAATTTGAAGTGGTCAGGATACATGCAAATTCCTCAATTGTGTTTGCACATGCATGTTTTGATTGTGCCCAAGTGGCCTTTTGTTGTTTCTAGGGAATGAAGCCGAGTGGCCTATGTTTTGCCGGAATGTTGATTCATTTCCGTTCTGGCAAATTTCAGGTTCTCGATTTGTCCACTTTTTAGCAAAGGTCATGCCAAAATTTTCCGTGAATTTCGGCATGACTTGTGCTACAAACTAGGACATATCGAGTGCCCGGGATTTGCCGCACCGGGAAGGAGTCAATGTTCCTGCAAAACAATAGGCCTTTTTTATGTCATTATTCATTTTATTAGGTCTAGAATTAATTGACTAGATTTAATCGTAGGAAACATGGCTAGCAACGATGAAGGGCAGGGTTCTGGTGATTGCGACGACGTCTACCGGGAGGTAGACAAATTTTTGAGCCTTGCCGACGATCAACCGATGTTGTTGCTGGGCCCACCGGTGGCATCGGGGACTGAGACCGACATGCAGACCGATGCTGAGACTGAGACCTGCGCTGAGACTCAGACCGACATTGAGACCGGCGCTGAGACTGAGACCGGTGCTGCCTCGGGGAGCGAAGCCGGTGTAGAACCGAAAGCAAAGAGGCAACGACGCGTGCTAGGACAATCAAATAGGCTGCATCATACGGACAACCACCACCATAAACAATGACAAACTACAGAAGATAGATAATATGAGGCCCTCCCTCCTAAAGAAGTTTCACCAGATATTCCTGTTCCCGGACCGGAATGAAAAGGATTATAAAGATCCAGATAAGGACCCGACAATGAAGAAGATAAACAAACACACCGTGACCAAGTTTAGCGACGCGTTGGTCGCCTAGAAAACAAGGGTGAAAGCAAGGATCATCGACAATAAGGAACCCTACTCTGAGATTGTAAAGGATAATCCGACAATCACGGAAGAGCAGTTTCAAATATTCAAGGCGACTTGCGAGGCCAAAGCTGCCCAAAAAAAGTCTAAGTATATGAAGGGGCTTTAAGAGAGGAACATTGGGAGCCACCACCTCGGAAGCCTTGGTTACGGTGGGAAGAGGTCCAAATGGGCCAAGGAGGACACGGAAGCCTCGAGTCTGGGCATCCTAGACCCTTTGGTGGAGTTCACCGTCCCGCAGGAGCTTGACGTCCTCAGGGCTCGGCACCATTGGGACCCAGTGAAGAAGGTTTACGAGACAAACGCGGTAACGACGGAGTTCATTAGACTGCTGGTAATTTTAGTTTCTGATCAATTCAACTACAGACGTTAGTCATATTTGTAAATGATCCTTGTGTCTTTTGCAGAGAGAGCAGCACAGGATTGCGGCCAAAAGCAACTCGCCGTCTGAGGCATTGGCGAGGCCCAAGTGGGACACTCCAATCAACCGGGCGTTGAACATATTGAAATGACTCCCGGTGGAGACTCAACCGTCGTATGGATACGTGCATGGTGTCGAAGACGGCGCCACGTGGAAGAAGTACTACCATGAGACCACGGAGGAGAGAAAAGAAAGACGGAGGTTAACTGAAGAAAACATCGACAAGAAGGTTGAGATTGCGGTTGAGAAGAAATCATCTCAGACAGTCGCAGCAGCGGTAGCTGCCGCAAAACAGGTTGTTGTAGATATGTCTACTTCCACGGTTCTAGCCGTTTTCAATCGGACCAGGCAAAATCCAGAAAAAATGCAGCGGACTTTCCCCTTGCTGACTTCTTGGGGAGCAGCTCGACTAGCGTTGCACCAGCACCTGCTCCCGCACCGGCTCCCGCACCGGCCCCCGCACCTGCTCCGGCACTGGCTGCTGCACCACACGTGCTCGACGGTGCTTCGTCTTTGGCTGAGCTCGACGCCCTCACGGTATCTGTCACACCATCCCCCTTCAATAAATGTATAATCTCCAGTTTTCGTTGCCTTTCGGATGTCTCCCGTCGCAGACTTTTCTTTGCAGGGCGACGAAACCCTTTGCACCATATTGTACACCATCGACGACCAGAAGGAACCATTGTTCCACAGCCGACCGATCCCCCCGAACGTCTTCAAGGTTTCCGTGGCCAGTGTCAAACCGGGCCACGAGAATTTGCCTCCTCTGATACTAGTGGGGATGACGACGAGACCCCGCGGCGGCTTGGTGATTGTTGCAATGGGTGGGTCCTGTTGTGGCCAAAGAGTCTACTTCGTCTGGAGGCGGCCGGGAGCACACCCACGAGCATGCATCCTCAGCAAGGTATGAACATCAACACCCCACCTACCCAATTAGTGTCGGGTGTCGAGTTGGGTGATAGCGGATGGGGTAAGGAAGAGGCTCCATTAGTCGCTGATGACGTCGCCATGGATGAGGATGAGGATGACAATGGCACTCAACATTATGTCTATATTGGCGCCTACTCAGGGTTTGAGCGTAATGATTCGATGCCTGAATTGCCGTCTCCGGAGGCTAAACGTATTATGGACGACCTTCCGGTAGTAAAGAAGTCTAGGAAGAGAGCGAGGAAAGGCAAAAAAGCTGATTCTATGATCCAGCCGCCTCAGCAGCCTCGACTTCAAGACCGTATAGATATCCCCGATGCGGATGAATGGCATATCCCCGGTCAATCAATCCTACCTGCAAGAGCGCTAGGGGCCAGATTCGGCGATCTAAGGAGACTTCATGATGATGTGCTGCGGATAGAGAAAGGCCTCATCGCCTCGAAAGATCCAGCATACCCACTCTATGTGGTTAAAGTTCCGCGGCAATTGTCGTACGTCCACTGCTTCCCCGCGGATAAGTTCTTCCTTCGATTCGATTACATATTCTACATGTTTCACGTGAAGAAGCTAGATTTTACGTTTGTCCGCCTTTATGCCTTGCACATGAACTACATCATCGGGGTTGAGGAAATACCTTATATCTGTGTCGCTGACCCGTACTACATGCACGAGGGCTTCTTGGGAGTCTGCACAAAGCACCGTGAATCCGTGAGGGAATACATCATCAGTTTCATCCTCGCCAATAAGGACAAGGAGGCGATTCTCGTGCCTTATCATCCCCTGTAAGTCATTCGCGTGGATATCCTTCCTTTGATTTCAATCATTCATTTGCACGGTGGAGGCTAATTAATTTGAGGTGTTCTTATTTTGCGTAGCCGCGGGCGCGCCGTCCTCATCATCCTCTACCCCCGATACTCCCATGCTCTTTACTTGGATTCGTCGAAGAACATTCACAAAAAGGATTACAACCACATCAAGGATGTTCTTGATAGTGATATGTTTTACTACCAAGCACTAGGTGGAGAGGTCAAGGACAAGAAGAGAAGGGGCGGCAGGCCGGCCTTCGGCCATAAGACCGACTTCTGCTGCATCCAGCAACCGAGTGATTCCCTTAATGATGGATTCTATTTCCTACACCACATGCTGGAGTACAGACGGGATCACTAGAACCTTCGCATGTCACCTAGATCCGGTGATGCCCATATTCTGGAATGGGCAAAGAACATAGGAGATATCGAGGTTCATCGACTTCGAGCTGAGTTCTATCACATCCAGCGCGAACTTGCCCAAATCATCATGAAGGGGGTCGTCGGAAAAACAGGGATGTTCTACGAAGAAGGAAAAATGTTGCGTGAAGACGTCCGAACATGGATAGCCTCTCAGCGTCTCGACATGAAGCCTTTGACTAAGCTCGGGGACTATCTCCCTGACAACGATGGATGGCATGACATGTTGGAGTGATTGTCGTTATATGACAATGTGTCCGTTTAGTCCATACTTTCTGTATGACAAAACTTTGAGTTATGCACGGTGAAACTTTATTTATGATGTAATTAAACTGTCCTCCTCCTCAACTAGCGAAGATCACTCTAGTTAGGGCATTTTGGGTACGATCAACTTTGTTATTTATGCTTATGATATGTTGTTTCTATTTTTGCCAAGTCAGTCTCTTTTTGTTGCTCAACTATATATGTTGCATATCATCGACTCATGTGACAATGCAGGTGCATAGATCATCGATGGCGAAGAAGTGCTACGCTAGGAGTATATATACGACGAGTGGCCAGAGTGTCAGGCCCAGGTGTACCGGTTTCCGGTTTCCGAGCGACATGCAGTAGTTAGTTTAGGTTCACGCTAATGTGAGAGAGGGGTACGAACTCATGTATTGCATAGTTCCGCTCTCACTCAAAGTGATACCTCTTCTCGCGTATATCATTGTTTAGATGGATGATGATGTATTTGCATGTAATCGAGAATTGTATCGCTATTTTCGAGATGATGACGAGAGACCACTTTGTGTTAGATGATGATTATGATGATGACATGATTAGATGAGACTAGTTGTATGTATATGCTATGGTTACATTTGTATGTGTATGATATGCTAAAGATTATTGTATAAAGCCTATTCAAATACAAAACAAATATACAAAAAAACTAATAAAACTAGTAGTAGCGAGGGGGGAAAGTTAGAAGTAGCGCCGCCTTACCAGTAGCGCTTCCCTGTAAAAAGTGCTGCAGATAATATCAGCAGCACTCTTCACTGAAGCGCCCTACAGCTATCCATGTATAGCAGTAGCGTGGGACGACATGCGCTACTGCTACACGTTAGTTGTAGTGCCTTATCAGTAGCGCATCGTCCCGCGCTACTGATAGGCCTAAAACCCGCACTGCTGCTAGGCTTTTCCCTAGTAGTGGCACTCTTACCCTTCTATCATTGCTAGCCTCTTCGGTACCGTGCATTGCCCTTTCTCACCTTGAGAGTTCGTGCAAACTTCGCCGGTGCATCCAAACCCCGTGATACGATACACTCTATCACACATAAGCCTCCTTATATCTTCCTCAAAACTGCCACCATACCTACCTATTATGGCATTTCCATAGTCATTCCGAGATATATTGCCATGCAGCTTTCATCATCATCATATACATGACTTGAGCATTCATTGTCATATTGCTTTGCATGATCGTAAGATAGCTAGCATGATGTTTCATGTCATTTCTATGCTAGATAATTGCACACCCCGGTACATCGCCGGAGGCATTCATATAGAGTCATATCTTTGTTCTAGATATCGAGTTGTAATATTGAGTTGTAAGTAAATAAAAGTGTGATGATCATCATTATTAGAGCATTGCCCCAGTGAGGAAAGGATGATGGACACTATGATTCCCCCACAAGTCGAGATGAGACTCTGGACTTTAAAAAAGAGGCCAAAGAAGCCCAAATAAAAAAAGAGGCCAAAGAAGCCCACCCAAAAAATAAAAAAATAAAAAAAATAAAAATGAGAGAAAAAGAGAGAAGGGACAATGTTACTATACTTTTACCACACTTGTGCTTCAAATAGCACAATGTTCTTCATATAGAGAGTCTCTTGAGTTATCACTTTCATATACTAGTGGGAATTTTAATAATAGAACTTGGCTTGTATATTCCGATGATGGGCTTCCTCAAATGCCCGAGGTCTTCACGAGTAGGCAAGTTGGATGCACACCCACTTAGTTTCAGTTTGAGCTTTCATACACTTATAGCTCTAGGGCATCCGTTGCATGGCAATCCCTACTCCTCGCATTGACATCAATTGATGGGCATCTCCATAGCCCATTGATTAGCCGCATCGATGTGAAACTTTCTCCCTTTTTGTCTTCTCCACATAACCCCCACCATCATATTCTATTCCACTTATAGTGCTATATCCATGGCTTGCGCTCATGTATTGCGCGAGGGTTGAAAAAGCTAAAGCGCGTTAAAAAGTATGAACCAATTGCTTGGCTGACACCGGGATAGGCATGAGGGGTACCTTGTGTTAAGAAAAGGGAGCATAAAAGACTATATGATTTTGTAGGGATAATGTTCTGTAAGCATTTATATTTTGAAAGGCATGATTGTTTGTTGGGATGCCCGAAGTATTATTGTTTTTATGTCAAATGATAGATTATTGCTTTGAATCACTCGTGTCTTAATATTCATGCCATGATTAGATACATGATCAAGATTATCCAAGTCCTAGTAGGTTTCCACCTAAAGGAGAAGGGAGAAGGAAGGGAGAGGGTGGCCGTGCCCCGAACCCCTTGTCCAATTCGGACTGGGCTTGGGGGCACGCGCCACCTCCTGGCAGCTGCCTCTTGTACCCACTAAGGCCCACTAAGGCCCAACAACTCCCCGGGGCACTACTAGGGAAAACCTTAGTAGTAGCCTGGGTTTTAAGCCCACCAGTAGCGCGCGCTGCCGCGCTACTAATAAGGCGCTACAGCTATTACTTAGCAGTAGCGCATGTGACACGCGCTACTGTTAAGACACATAGCGGCATCGCTTCTTCTGTCCCGCGCTGCTGCTAATCTGGCTAGTTGCAGGGTGTTTACTAACAATCACTGAGGGAGTCCCGGATTAGGGGGTGTCCAGATAGCCGAAGTATAACCTTTGGCCGGACTCCTGGACTATGAAGATACAAGATTGAAGACTTCGTCCCGTGTCCGGATGGGACATTCCTTGGCGTGGAAGGCAAGCTTGGCAATACGGATATGTAGATCTCCTCCCATTGTAACCGACTCTGTGTAACCCTAACCCTCTCCAGTGTCTATATAAACCAGAGGGTTTTAGTCCATAGGACGAACAACAATCATACCATAGGCTAGCTTCTAGGGTTTAGCCTCTCTGATCTCGTGGTAGATCAACTCTTGTACTACCCATATCATCAATATTAATCAAGCAGGAGTAGGGTTTTACCTCCATCAAGAGGGCCCGAACCTAGGTAAAAACATCGTGTCCCTTGTCTCTTGTTACCATCCTCCTAGACGCACAGTTCGGGGGCCCCTACACGAGATCCGTCGGTTTTGACAGCGACATTGGTGCTTTCATTGAGAGTTCCTCTGTGCCATCGCCATCAGGAAGGATGCCTCATCCCGTCTTTAAAGACGGCATTGTTGCTAAAGGAGCTTTGGGTATTGGCCAAACTCTCCAGCTAGGCGGTTTTCTTATGACCGCCTGTTCGGCCGCCGCGCCGACGATGACTTCTCGGGTCATCGAAAGCAATCTTCACGTCAACTCGGAACTCGCCGAGCAGTTAGATCCGACGGAGCTCTCTTCCTTAAACGAGCTCCTGGATCGCATCGTCGCCCTGGGAGTCGCTACAGACTACGATCAGATTGGGCCTAAACTCGATCTTAGAGAGATTAACTCTCCCCAGGTCACCCATCACGTTGCTGTGGTGGAGGAACAATGCGGTGACCCTTCATCTATCTTAAAGACTAGCTATGTCCGGATTCCCGATCCCTCCAAGCCAGATACCCGCGGAGGGGAGGACGACACTCAAGACCTAAACTTAGAGTCAGGCAACGGGCTAGATTCATTGGACAACATCCAAGAATCCAAGCTTCCGAGTTCGGAAACTCCTTGGCCCTTGAGCCTCAGATTGGGTGAGGTTTCGGATCTAATTACACCCACCCACCCGAACATAGGCGATCTATCCAAAATTAGGCAAGAGCCCGATGAAACAGTACATCATTACTGGGCCAGATTCCTCCTGGTTATGAACATGATAAAGGACTGCCGCTAGGAAGTTGCAATTTCATTCTTCTGCAATAATTGCATGGACAAGGGAATCCTCAACGCCATAGGTCGCCGTGAAATTACACACTTTGCTGACTTGGCGTCCATAGTACGAAAGTACTGTGCGATGGAAAGCGCCTGGAAAACCGAAGTAAGATTTTGGGACAATCCGGCCCCGAATACAAACCCAGTCCGAAATAAAAGGGTGCATTATCGCCAATCACCCGGGTTAAACACCAAAAAACAAAAAAAAAACCTATGGGGCATGGAACCGTACCGGAGGGATGGCACAATGGACCCTGTAAAATTCATAGTACAGAGGGCGCCACACCAACTCGTAGCCTTAGAGCATGTTGGATACTCCGGCAGGTGGCCAAAAGTGGCTAAGAGCTTCTAACCCCAGCATCCACAGAGCACCAGCCCAGGGATACCAGTACGTTATTAACAGTCTTCGAGACTTTCGCATCAAAGAATATGCGAAAACGAACACTCCGCAGCCTTGCCGAAGTCTACCAAGTAGCAACAATAAATCCATGGAGTGACACGGTTATTAGATTTAATGCTAGTGATGAACCTAAATTCCGAACAGCCCGAGCACCAGCAGCATTGGTCCTCAGTCCAATAGTGGACGACTTTCGCCTTACCAAGGTACTCATGGACGGTGGCAGCGGATTGAACCTCATTTATGAGGAAACCCTTCGAAAAATGGAAATAAACTGAAGCCGAATTGAGCGAAGCAGCACAACCTCTAGAGGAATAATACCCAGTCGGGAAGCGTGCTGCACAGGAAAAATCACACTGGATGTGGTGTTCGGCACGCCGGATAATTACAGGACCGAGGAGGTCACGTTCCATGTGGCCCCGTTCAGCAGCGGATACCACGCTCTATTAGGGCGAGAGGCATTCACAATTTTTCAAGCTATACCCCATTACGGGTACATGAAGCTCAAAATGCCCGGGCCCAACGGAATCATCACTCTTGCTAGTGACCCGGACATAACATTCCGCGCCGAAAACAAGACAGCCGCACTACCCCTTGAGGCACTATTCGAAGCCCTAGCGGCCGAGGAACTGACTGCACTGCGCTCCACGGTGAACAGGGACGATGTGATACTCGATAAAAGATCCAAGTCCACCTCCTTTAAACCAGTGGACAAAATAGTCAAATTCCAAGTCCACCCAACGGACCCTACAAAAACGGCCTCCATCGAGGCACAATTAAACCCTGATGTAGACGCCACACTACGAGAATTCCTACGCAAAAATTGGGACATTTTTGCCTGGCACCCTTCAGACATGCCTGGAATCCCACGCCGGCTGGCCGAGCATAGCCTAAACATCCTAAAAGGATTCAAGCCAGTCAAAAAGGCTCTTCGTCGTTTCTCTGAACCTAAGAGACAAGCCATGGGAGAGGAGCTAGCCAAACTATTGGAGGCCGGATTCATTAGAGATATAAAACATCCGGACTGGCTAGCAAACCTGGTGATGGTACCAAAGAAGGACAAATCCAGGCGCCTATGCGTCGACTTCAAGGACCTCAACAAGGCTTGCCCAAAGGATCCCTTCCCCCTCCCCCGCATCGATCAAATTATCGACGCTACCGCATGACACAATTCATTGTGTTTCCTCGACGCATACTTCGGCTACCATCAAATTAAGATGGCAGAGCCTGATCAAGCCGCAACGGCATTTATCACCCCATACGGCCCATTCTGCTTGAACACAATGCCCTTCGGGCTCAAAAACGCTGGCACAACATATCAGCGCATGATTCAGACATGTCTGGCAAACCAGATCGGCAAAACAGTGGGGGCATACGTAGATGATGTGGTCGTCAAAACCAAGCATGTCGAAACTCTATTAGACTACTTGAGGCTCACATTCGATAATCTCCGAACATATAACATCAAGCTTAACCCGGAAAAATGCATCTTCAGCGTACCAGCCGGAAAGCTCTTGGGCTTCATTGTATCTGGTAGAGGAATTGAAGCAAACCCAGCCAAGATCTGAACATTCTGACACAATTGGAGGCTCTGCCAACGAAGTAACATCTTCAGCCCACGTAATAATGGCAGTCATTGCCCCGTGGACAGAACCATTCCTAGCCTACCTAACTAGGCAGGAACTTCCCAAGGACCAAAACGGGGCACGCTGCATAGTGCGGCGATCTAAAGCCTATAAAGTCCATGAGGGAGAGCTTTATAAGAAAAGCACCACCGGAGTCCTTCAAAGGTGTATCTCCAAAGAGGAACGGCGGAATCTTCTGGCTCAAATTCATGCCGGACTCAGCGGGCACCACGCCGCAGCCCGGGCCCTTGTAAGCAAGGCCTTTCGTATAGGATTTTATTAGCCGACGTCCCGGGCAGATGCTCAGGACTTAGTCCAACGATGCGTCGGTTTCCAGCTCTTTGCTAATCAAAGCCACATGCCACCACCGCCCTCCGAACTATACCCATCACCTGGCCCTTCGCGGTCTGGGGGCTTGACATAGTTGGACCCCTTAAAGGAGGAACCCACAAGCAAAAATACCTACTGGTCATGGTGGATAAATTCACCAAATGGATAGAGGCCAAGCCTGTTAAGATGGCCGAGTCCGAACCGGTGATAGACTTCATATCAAGGGTCGTACACCATTACGGCGTCCCCCACAGCATCATCACTGATAATGGCACGAACTTCACAGCCGACGAGGTCAAACTCTGGTGGAAAAACATGGGCATGAAGCTCGACTATGCTTCAGTCTATCACCCTGAAAATAACGGTCAAGTCGAGCGAGCAAATGGTCTAATAATGAGCGGCATCAAACCCAGATTAGTGCGGGCCCTCAAGGAATCTAACACGCACTGGGTAGAGGAGCTCGACTCTGTACTCTGGGGGCGGCGGACCACGCCGAATCGCACCACCGAATTCACACCATTCTTTATGGTATACGGCGCAGAGGCAGTTCTGCCCTGCGATATAATTCATGACTCACCTCGTGTGCGCATGTACGAAGAAAGAGAAGCTGAGCTCGATCGGCGGGACAGTTTGGACGCCCTGGAGGAGGAGCGTGACTTGGCCAAAGCCCGTTCTGCATTCTATCAACAGCAGGCCCGAAGATATCATAGCAGAGAAGTACGGGCCAAAACTTGCAATGTTGGCGAGTTAGTTCTATGCCTGACGGACAAGAAAAAGGACAAACTCAAGCCCAAATGGGAAGGTCCCTTTATTATCGACCGAGTCCTGACCGGCGGAGCGTACCATCTGCGAGATGTATCGGATAACCGACTCGAGCCGAACCCATGGAACGCAACCCGTCTCCAAAGATTCTACGCCTAGCGCCGTATTCTGAGTTCTTCTCCTTCCTCTGTCTCTTTTTTACACATTAGCTGTCTTATATTTCTCTCTTTCTCCCTCCTTTTCTCTTACAGCCTTTAAAGGCTCGCCAGCGTATTGTTCGCACACACTCGACGCGCTATCCGCGCTCATTATACCTGGGGGCCTCTTTAACAGAAGCTTATTTATACGGGCTTCATGCCCAACACATGTGACACACTTCCGCATGTACCTTTTATTCACCATTATATGCATCGATATGACTTAAGTTTTGGCCAAGCTGGGTTGCCTGGCTCCTGTGCCTACCCCTACGTTCCCGATTGTTCGGCTAGGCGGTAAAGGGAGCACCTCTGCGATTGTTACTGCCGGGTCAGCCGGATGTGTACCTCAGACTGGGTGAAGCCGAAAGCTAGCGTTCTTAAGGGAATATTCGGTCGGTGAACTAAAGATGATTTCTCAATTATTTATTTATCTGCCCCCAGATGTTTTTCTGCTTTTTCGCAGTCCGGACATGCACTTTAAAGCATGCCTCCCAGGGAAAGGAACCCTTAACGGAACTATTCTCCCTGGAAGATGTTTCTTACTAACCATGTAATATAACATAACTAGTTGGGCACTTGTCTGTTCAAGCACTAATGACCCCTACGCCTGGTCTCCATGCATGCCCCGGGTCTTACATAACCGTGAGGGTATTCGGACACACTCTGGACTATAGGGTCCCGAGGTTGAAGCGAAAAGGTCCGCCATGAGAAACGATCTACAATCCGTCTAGAAGGCATTTTTACATGTCATCTTAAATTACATAGTCAATTTGACTGGGTGTATTCCTCCTCAATACCATCTAATAGGCTATCTAGTTTACAGTCCTGTTGGGAATACTTTGCGACCAATTCTACTTGGCCGTACACTAAGATCACATGGATCTCCTTCCCATTGGGCCCCACAGGTCCGACCTCGGCCATGTGGTTTGGGTCAGCCTTCGTGTACCGCGTCTTCACCATGGCCCAGGCCTCCCTGGCGCCTTGATGGCAGGCCGATATCTTCCATAATGGGAAGCACCGCTGCACTCCCTTAAGCCTCTCTGCAAGCTCTCCAAGGCCTTTGGGCAGGGAGACAGATGGCCACAAGGCCTGGGCGACGCCTTTCATCACCTGCCGAACTCGTTCGTGTAGTTGTAAGAGCTCGGGAAGAAGGTCACCCGTAGAATCGGGCATTTCCTCTGCAGGACAACCTGTGAGCATACCTATAGACATAACTCTGTTAGTCGACTTCCTCGCCGAACTCTTTTTCAAAGTTCGTTCAAGCACTTACTAAAAATGTCGCATCGAAGCCGTCGATTCTCCTTCACGGAGTCCAACAGCTGGGCACGAACATCCTTTAGTTCCTCGCCCAGCTGGGTGTTGGCATCTTGGAGATTATTCTTCTCTTGCCTCACCCTCGTAAGCACGCTCTCGCTGGCCTTTAACCGGCGCAAGAGTTGTTGCTCGTCCGGATCCAGTCCGGCGCCATATGCAATGATATTGTCAGATTTACACACACGTCGCACTTCACAACATACTTATCTTTCGAAGCGTATATTACAAGAGGGGGTCTCCTTGGCCTCCCCTGCAGCGGCTAGTGCGGCCTCAAGTTGGGCTTTGCACTCTTCCAGCTCCCGGGACAGTTGGGTATTCTTTTTTGTAAGATCCTGTGTAACAAATAATCCTTAAATTAGTTATTATAACTGTTTCAAGTCTCAGGGGCTACTGGCATATATAACCATCAAAATTTTCTCACCCGTATGTCTTTCACATACTACTCCGTGCCTCTGGCTAGACCATTTTGAGCGGCACGGAGGTGCGCATCTCCCGAATTGAAGGCATTCAATGCCTCTTGGGAGAAACATGCGTCACGAAGAACTGTCCGGCGACGCCTGTGATTCATGGCACTCTATACCTCGGAATTGGTGGCAGACAGTCTGTCGGCATCCTCTATCGGAGGAGCGTCCGACGCACGCTTCGTGTTCATCTCCGCTTCTGGACCTGGCTTTGGAGCCTGGCTGGTTGAGACTCGATTGGCAACCTTTCCTGATATAGTCCGGCGAACGCTCTTTTTCCTGAAGAGAGCACAAGCGTTAGTATACCTTCCGGGAATAAAACCTGGGAATAAATGGCACGCCATACCGTTGCACCGGCGTCTCAATCCGGACCGCACTTGTTTTCAACCTATTGGGCCTTGTTGCCCCTTGTTGGCTAGCCACCGCAGGCTCGGCCTTCCGCCTCAAGGGCTTCCCCTGCAAAACACCATTTGTATACGGTGATAAAAAATAAGCACGGATGGATCATTTTCAAAGTATTGGGACCTCGGTCTCAGTTACCTGCGAGGCTGGAAGTATTCCGGGGTAATCGGCCATAATGGCGACCAGGCATTGTCGATGCTCACTTGGTAAAATACCCCATCAATCAGCTCCACGGCTATGTCTGGATCCTCTTGGGAGGCCGAATCGAGGGACCGCTCCGGATCCTCGGGTTGTGGAGGAGGGTTGTTTATATCCTTCACGGCCCGGCGCAATTCCTGCGTCAAAATCACAAGATAAGGTACTTAACTATGGGAATATCGAACGGATGGGCAAAAAGAAGTGTTCGCTTTCCCAGCTTGGAGGATTGTACATAGAAAATCCGACCTGTGGATTGACGCGGAGGAACTCCTCCTCTTCTCCCTTGTACAATGCGGACAAGGCCTTCGTCAGAGCGGCAACCGATCCCGGCCCCTTACGGCCGCAGCGGGTGGCATCATCCTCCCCGTTGAAATCCCACATGGGGTGGGCTCTATACTGAAGTGGTTGCACCCCCCGCATAATGCATGTGGCCATGACCCCGATCATGGTCAGTTCGGAATGCGCTAACAACCTTATCCGGCTCATCAGGTAAAGAACGTCCTTGTCATTTTCCCTTTGAGGGCTCCGTGGATGCCAGCTTAGGTGCTTCTTCAAGGGAGCATTATTGAACTCGGGGAGGCCGATCCGAACAGGGTCCGGCAGGGGGACATCTTCTATATAAAACCATTCTGAAGGCCAGTCTTCGGACACCTTCCTTGGTGTTCCGGATAGATATCTGGACCCGGTGATGCGCCATAGTTTGGCTCCGCCCACTTGATATATCGACCCCTCCCGAGAACGGGGCGCAAGGCAGAACAACTTCTTCCATAGCGTGAAATGAGCCTCGACGCCCAAGAACAGCTCGCAAAGGGCTACGAAGCCTGCAATATGCAAAATGGAGGCAGGCGTAAGGTTGTGCAACAGGAGGCCATAGAACCCAAGAGCCCCCGGAGAAATGGATGAATTCGGAATCTAAGCCCCCTTATCAAATAAGGGACAAGGCATACCCGCTCTCCTTTGGAGGGATTGGGGACGCTCTCCGCCTGCTTTCCGCCATTATAGGTGGCGAGTCCGGCTCGAACCTGGACCATGAAGGCCGGGGGAAGGAATCCCTTACTTTGGAGCGTCACTAGCTCGCTGTGGGGGACGGAACATCTCTCCCCACCTCCAGGCTGAGGACTGGGAGGGCGAGAGGAGGAGCTGCATCGACTGGCCATGATGGAATGGATCTCTGTCGGATGCGTTCCGATGAATGCTCACAAAGGGAAGATGGTGTGATTCGGATCTAAATCCTCGTCTCTTTTATAGGGCAGCTTATTTGCGCAGCCAGGGGGGTAAATGTAAAAACACCCTGGCTTTTCGCATTCGTTTGACATGTGGAAGACGGCCATTATTGGGCGTGGAAGCCAAGGAGCACAATATTCACGAGAAGCCGGACACTATTCAATAGGTACACAGAATTTGGAGAAGAACCCGCCTTGCAATGCCGAAGACAAATCTGCGCGGCTGACTCATCGTCATTAAAGCCTGGTTCGGGGGCTACTGAGCGAGTCCCGGATTAGGGGGTGTCCGGATAGCCGAACTATAACCTTTGGTCGGACTCCTGGACTATGAAGATACAAGATTGAAGACTTCGTCCCGTGTCCGGATGGGACTTTCCTTGGCGTGGAAGGCAAGCTTGGCGATACGGATATGTAGATCTCCTCCCATTGTAACTGACTCTGTGTAACCCTAACCCTCTCCGGTGTCTATATAAACAAGAGGGTTTTAGTCCGTAGGACGAACAACAATCATACCATAGGCTGGCTTCTAGGGTTTAGCCTCTCTGATCTTGTGGTAGATCAACTCTTGTACTACCCATATCATCAATATTAATCAAGCAGGAGTAGGGTTTTACCTCCATTGAGAGGGCCCGAACCTGGGTAAAAACATTGTGTCCCTTGTCTCCTGTTACCATCCGCCTAGACGCATAGTTCGGGACCCCCTACCCGAGATCCGCCGGTTTTGACACCGACAATCGCTACTAGTATTCTTTTTTTATTTTTTTATTTTTAGTGTATTTATCCGCCGTTATACAAATTTTGGTACAATACCAATTATGAGGTTTATATCATTATGTCCATGACAGTGTGTCAAATGAAGGTGGATTAGGTTCAAGTGGAGCCAATATGTGGTGCATGTCGAAAGTATACTACTAGTCCAAACTTGATCTAGTTTGGACTAGTAGTACTTTCGATGTGCATCACATGTTGCCTCCACTTGAATCTAATCCGCTAGCACAAACTATTTAATCATCATCATAGTCATTACCACCAACAGTATTTATTTAATCACCACTAACACTAGCTAATAATAATCATCATAGTCATTACCACCAACACTAGCTATTTTATCATCATAGTAATAGTGTAGCACATCATCATCTTCAAACTCATTTCTAGCTAGCTAATCACTCCTGCTGCTCTCTCTTAGGTAAAATAACATAAAACAGGTGTAGCTCTCCTCCTTCATCAAGTTGGAGCATGCAGATGAACCTGTCTCCTAATCATGGGTAGCGCTTCAGTTTGCTTCCCCCTAGTACTTCTCTGCGCTCCTCCATCACACATTTGGTCCAGTCTTTCACTATTAAGAATCCGTCGCTAATCCTAAGTGCACTACAGTAATCTGTAGGATCTCTTGGCCGCAAGCTAATAATACTCATGGTACCTTTAGTCTTGATCCCATAAGGCACAACATTCATCGGGAGTCCCTGTTGAGGAACATCTTATGGTAACATACTTAGCAATGAAGTTTAGCTTTAAAAGTAATGTATGGAAAAGATGCATTGAGGACAAATAGTAAAAATCTTACCATCCTTCCTAAATAGATGTGACCGTAGTTCATTATGAGCACTATTGGTCGCACGTTTTCAGTACTAACATTTCTAAATCCAGGACGAAAAATTTTCTTGACAGGATCAAGATCCACAAGCCATGAAACATAATGACTGAGCTCCTCGCAGTTGAGTTCAACCCTGGCATAGTAGTAGGTCCTGTCTACCAAGCGCCGGACATGTTTGCTTGCACCGAAATAAGCTGACAATAGAAATTAGTTGTCAACTATGTTTGTATAAACAATATCAAAGACATAAATATGGTTGAGAAACTTACATAATGGTATAACTGGAGGCGTCTGGACATCGACCCAGATGTCGGTATTACCTTCAATATCATCTTCCGGACGAATATCAAAGGTGATAACCATATCAGGCTGAAATGCATAAGTCTTGCATAGTGCTCGCCATGTTTTGCATCCGAAATAGGTGTAGTCGTCTGAATTGTATAATTTTGCATGGAAAATATAACCATGCTCGGTCTTCAAGTAAACTTTCTTTACCTCCATAGTACGACTGAAACCTATCTTATCCAATACAAAAACTCTTGCATGGCAGAGGATACGCTAGTAGAATAGTAAAAATAAATAAATTATAAGTTGAAGCAAATGAAGCAGATGTCATGCTTAATTATGAAAAAAGACTTGTCCTTGTGAATTACTATATCCACTTCGAAGTTCCCGTCCAGCTTGATGCTAAAGCGCCTATCATCATCTAGGAAGATTCCGTCGCACAAGGCGCGCTCGTCTTCATAGTATTTGCAAATACCGAAATCCTTTTCGTCGCCAGACATTTCCTATGTTCATAGTTGAAACATTAATTGAAAATCGATCGAAAACAACTACCAGGATACTCAACACACAAATCTGGGGCACTCGATATTTCCTACATATTCTGGCACAAGTCATGCCAAAATTCACAGAAAAATCCGTGATCACGACGGTGTAACCTACAAACATGACCGGCCAGTTGGGCAAGCACAATCCTATTTGAGCAACACAAGATATACAACAAGTTCTTACTAACTAGTTCTATTAATTCAACTAGTTCTTACTAAAAATAAAATTACTATAAATAAAAATAAATGAGTACCTAATTAGTACCTAGTTCTTACTTACTATTACTACCTAGGAACTATAAATAAATTTTTTACTCGTCTTATGATTCATCTTAGAAATTTGATTCGTTTCCACCCTGACATGAACCCTAACTAATTTGAGCCACATCCGCATCTGATTCGTTTCCACCCTTACATGAACTCTAACTAATTTGATGCAACTAAAATATGAAGAAACCCTAGGCAGAGGTAGGGGAGAGGGAGGAGCAGGTGTGCTCACCTCGTGTGACTGCGACGAGGGAGGGGCAGGCGGCGTCGAGGTCGGGGTCGGGGGTCGGGCATGCGGCGGAGGGCGGCGTCGAGGTCGGGGGTGGGGGCGGCGTTGAGGTCGGGGGCGGGGGCGGCGTTGAATCCGGGGTCGGGGTGGCTTAGAGGGTGTGCAGAGAGCGCGCGGCGGCCGACGGGCGACGGCGGCGGCGAGAGCGGAGGAGTTGGATTTGGGGAAGTGGCCGTGGGTAAGGACGAACCCGCAGTTAAGTCAAAAGTAGCAGTAGCGCGTTAAGGAAAGCGCGCTGCTGCTACATTAGCTACAGCGCGTTATGTTATACACGCTACTGCTACTCCTTTCTCTTTTTTCCCTTTTCATTTATTTTTCTTCACATTTTATTTTTGTCCTTTCACCTTATTCTATTTCTTTCATTTTCAATTACCTTTCTATCTGCTTTCCATTTAATTGGAGATCCTTTAGCAGTAGAGAGTTTAGTGGTAGCGCTGTTCTCTGTAGATCGCTACTACTATGTGTAGCTTCTGGGATAAGCCGTGGGAATTTTAGTAGTAACGTGTTTTGGAGGAGGCGCGCTACTACTGCAACTTTAGTTGTGGCGCGGTTTGAGCAGGCATGCTACTGCTATTTAGCACCAGCGCGCGTTTTTAACCAACACTACTGCTAAAGTTCTGTGTATAAGGTTTTCCCTAGTAGTGGGGGGTTCCGGTAACCTCTGATATGTCTCCCTCGTATCTATAATTTTTGATTGTTCCATGCCAATATTATTCAGCTTTCATTAATTTTGGCAACTTTGTATACTATTTTTGGGACTAACATATTAATCCAGTGCCTATTGCCAGTTCCTGTTTGTTGCATGTTTTTTGTTTCGCAGAAAATCCATATCAAATGGAGTCCAAACGGGATAAAAACAGATGGAGATTTTTTTGTAATATATGTGAATTTTGGGAAGTGGACTCATCGCGAGCTGATGCTCGAGGGGCCCACGAGGCAAGGAGCACACCCCAGGGGGGCAGGCGCGTCCGTAACCCTCGTGGACACCCCATAAGGCGGTTGTTGCCCTTCTTTCGCCACAAGAAAGCCAATATCTGGATAGAAATCGTGTCCAAAGGACAACCCAATTGGAGTTACAGATCTCCGGGAATATAAAAAACGGTGAAAGGGCAGAATCTGAAACGCAGAAACAGAGAGAGACAGAGAGACAGATCCAATCTCGGAGGGGCTCTCGCCCCTCCCATTCCATGGAGACCAAGGACCAGAGGGGAAACGCTTCTCCCATCTAGGGAGAAGGTCAAGGAAGAAGAAGAAGAAGGGGGGGCTCTCTCCCCCTCGCTTCCGGTGGCGTCGGAACACCGCCGGGGGCCATCATCATCACCGCGATCTACACCAACACCTCCACCATCTTCACCAACATCTCCATCACCTTCCCCCCTCTATATTCAGCGGTCCACTCTCCCGCAACCCGCTGTACCCTCTACTTGAACATGGTGCTTTATGCTTCATATTATTATCCAATGATGTGTTGCCATCCTATGATGCCTGAGTAGATTTTTGTTGTCCTATCGGTGATTGATGAATTTCTATGATTGATTTAATTTGCTTGTGGTTATGTTTCCGTCCTATTGTGCCCTTCATGTTGCGCAAGCGTGAGGGATTCCCGCTGTAGGGTGTTGCAATATGTTCATGATTCGCTTATAGTGGGTTGCTTGAGTGACAGAAGCATAAACCCGAGTAAGGGGGTTGTGGCGTATGGGATAAAGGAGACTTGATGCTTTAATGCTATGGTTGGGTTTTACCTTAATGATCTTTAGTAGTTGCGGATGCTTGCTAGAGTTCCAATCATAAGTGCATATGATCCAGGAATAGAAAGTATGTTAGCTTATGCCTCTCCCACATAAAACTTGCTATCGATCTACTAAAGTAGTCAATTGCTTAGGGACAATTCCACAACTCCTAGTGAAGGAAATATGCCCTAGAGGCAATAATAAAGTTATCATTTATTTCCTTATTTCATGATAAATGTTTATTATTCATGCTAGAATTGTATTAACCGGAAACATAATATATGTGTGAATATATAGACAAACAGAGTGTCACTAGTATGCCTCTACTAGACTAGCTCGTTGATCAAAGATGGTTATGTTTCCTAGCCATAGACATGGGTTGTCATTTGATTAACGGGATCACATCATTAGGAGAATGATGTGATTGACATGACCCATTCCGTTAGCTTAGCACACGATTGTTTAGTATGTTGCTATTGCTTTCTTCATGACTTATACATGTTCCTATGACTATGAGATTATGCAACTCCCGTTTACCGGAGGAACACTTTGTGTGCTACCAAACATCACAACGTAACTGGGTGATTATAAAGGTGCTCTACAGGTGTCTCCAAAGGTACATGTTGGGATAGCATATTTCGAGATTAGGATTTGTCACTCCGATTGTCGGATAGGTATCTCTGGGCCCTCTCGGTAATGCACATCACTATAAGCCTTGCAAGCAATTTGACTAATGAGTTAGTTGCGGGATGATGCATTACAAACGAGTAAAGAGACTTGCCGGTAACGAGATTGAACTAGGTATTGAAATACCGACGATCGAATCTCAGGCAAGTAACATACCGATGACAAAGGGAACAACGTATGTTGTTATGCGGTTTGACCGATAAAGATCTTCGTAGAATATGTAGGAGCCAATATGAGCATCCAGGTTCCGCTATTGGTTATTGACCGGAAACATGTCTCGGTCATGTCTACATAGTTCTCGAACCCGTAGGGTCCGCACGCTTAAGGTTTCGATGACAGTTATATTATGATTTTATGAGTTTTGATGTACTGAAGAAGTTCGGAGTCCCGGATGAGATCGGGGACATGACGAGGAGTCTCGAAATGGTCGAGACATAAATATTGATATATTGGACGACTATATTCGGACATCGGAAAAGTTCCGAGTGACTGGGGTATTTTTCGGAGTACCGAAGAGTTACGGGAATTCGTATTGGCCTTAATGGGCCATACGGGAAAGGAGAGAAAGGCCCCAAAGGGTGGCCGCACCCCTCCCCATTGACTAGTCCGAATTGGACTAGGGAGGGGGGGCGCCCCCTTCCTTCCTTCGCCTTCTCACTTCCCTTTCCTTCCCTCCTACTCCTTCTACTTGGAAGGGCTCCTAGTTCTACTAGGAAAGGGGAAATCCTACTCCCAGTGGGAGTAGGACTCCCCTAGGGCGCACCATAGAGAGGGCCGGCCCTCCCCCTCCTCCACTCCTTTATATACGGGGAGGGGGGCACCCCTTGGAGACACAACAATTGATCCTTGAGATCTCTTAGCCGTGTGCGGTGCCCCCCTCCACCATAGTTCTCCTCGATAATATTGTAGCGGTGCTTAGGCGAAGCCCTGCGACGGTAGAACATGAAGATCGTCACCACGCCATTGTGCTGACGGAACTCTTCCCCGACACTTTGCTGGATCAGAGTCCGGGGAACGTCATCGAGCTGAACGTGTGCAAGAACTCGGAGGTGCCGAAGTTTCGGTGCTTGATCGGTCGGGCCTGAACACGTACGACTACATCAACCGCGTTGTGCTAACGCTTCCGCTTTCGGTCTACGAGGGTACGTGGACACACTCTCCCCTCTTGTTGCTATGCATCACCATGATCTTGCGTGTGCGTAGGAAATTTGTGAAATTACTACGTTCCCCAACAGTGGCATCCGAGCCTAGGTTTTATGCGTAGATGTTATATGCACGAGTAGAGCACAAGTGAGTTGTGGGCGATACAAGTCATACTGCTTACCAGCATGTCATACTTTGGTTCGGCGTTATTGTTGGATGAAGCGGCCCGGACTTACATTACACGTACGCTTAGGCGAGACTGGTTCTACCAACGTGCTTTGCACACAGGTGGCTAGCGGCTGTCAGTTTCTCCAACTTTAGTTGAACCGAGTGTGGCTACGCCCGGTCCTAGAGAAGGTTAAAACAACACTAACTTGACGAACTATCGTTGTGGTTTTGATGCGTAGGTAAGAACGGTTCTTGATCAGCCCGTAGCAGCCACGTAAAACTTGCAACAACAAAGTAGAGGACGTCTAACTTTGCAGGGCATGTTGTGATGTGATATGGTCAAGACGTGATGCTATATTTTATTGTATGAGATGATCATGTTTTGTAACCAAAGTTATCGGCAACTGGCAGGAGCCATATGGTTGTCGCTTTATTGTCTGAAATGCAAACGCCCTGTAATTGCTTTACTTTATCACTAAGCGGTAGCGATAGTCATAGAAGCAATAGACGGCGTACACGACAACGATGCTACGATGGAGATCAAGGTGTCGCGCCGGTGACGATGGTGATCACGATGGTGCTTCGGAGATGGAGATCACAAGCACAAGATGATGATGGCCATATCATATCACTTATATTGATTGCATGTGATGTTTATCCTTTATGCATCTTATCTTGCTTTGATTGACGGTAGCATTTTAAGATGATCTCTCACTAATTATGAAGAAGTGTTCTCCCTGAGTATGCACCGTTGCCAAAGTTCGTCGTGCCCAGACACCACGTGATGATCGGGTGTGATAAACTCTACGTCCATCTACAACGGGTGCAAGCCAGTTTTGCACACGCGGAATACTCAGTTAAACTTGATGAGCGTAGCATATGCAGATATGGCCTCGGAACACGGAGACCGAAAGGTCGAGCATGAATCATATAGTAGATATGATCAACATAGTGATGTTCACCATTGAAAACTACTCCATCTCACGTGATGATCGGACATGGTTTAGTTGATTTGGATCAGGTGATCACTTAGATGACTAGAGAGATGTCTGTCTAAGTGGGAGTTCTTAAGTAATATGATTAATTGAACTTAAATTTATCATGAACTTAGTCCTGTAGTATTTTGCAAATTATGTTGTAGATCAATAGCTCGCGTTGTTGCTTTCATATGTTTATTTTGATATGTTCCTAGAGAAAACTGTGTTGAAAGATATTAGTAGCAATGATGCGGATTCGATCCATGATCTGAGGTTTATCCTCATTGCTACACAGAAGAATTATGTCCTTGATGCACCTCTAGGTGACAAACCTATTGCAAGAGCATATGCAGACGTTATGAATGTTTGGCTAGCTCAAAATGATGACTACTTGATAGTTTAGTGCACCATGCTTAAATGGCTTAGAATCGGGACTTCAAAGACGTTTTGAACGTCATGGACCATATGAGATGTTCCAGAAGTTGAAGTTAATATTTCCAGCAAATACCCGAGTTGAGAGATATGAAGTCTCCAACAAGTTCTATAGCTAAAATTTGGAGGAGAATCGCTCAACTAGTGAGCATGTGCTCAGATTGTCTGGGTACTTCAATCGCTTGAATCAAGTGGGAGTTAATCTTCCAGATAAGATAGTGATTGACAGAATTCTCTAGTCACCATCACTAAGTTACTAGAACTTCGTGATGAACTATAGTATGCAAGGGATGACGAAAACGATTCCCGATCTCTTCGTGATGTTGAAATCGACGAAGGTAGAAATCAAGAAAGAGCATCAAGTGTTGATGATTGACAAGACCACTAGTTTCAAAAAAAGGGCAAAGGGAAGGGAAACTTCAAGTAGAATGACAAGCAAGTTGTCACTCCCGCGAAGAAGCTCCAAGATGGACCAAAGCGTGCAACTGAGTGCTTACACTGCAAAAGAAATAGTCACTGGAAGCGGAAATGCCCTGAAAATTTGGTGGATAAGAAGGATGGCAAAGTGAACATGGGTATATTTGATATAAAGGTTATTGATGTGTGCCTTACTAGTGTTTATAGTAGCCCCTGGGTATTTGATACTTGTTCAGTTGCTAAGATTAGTAAATCGAAACAGGAGTAATATAAACAGAGACTAGTTGAAGGGGAAGTGATGATGAGTGTTGGAAGTGGTTCCAAGATTGATATGATCATCATCGCACACTCCCTATACTTTCGGGATTAGTGTTAAACCTAAATAAATGTTATTTGGCGTTTGCGTTGAGCATGAATATGATTTGATCATGTTTATTGCAATATGGTTATTCATTTAAAGTCAGAGAATAATTGTTGTTCTGTTTACATGAATAAAACCTTCAATGGTCATACACCCAATGAAAATAGTTTGTTGGATCTCGATCGTAGTGATACACATATTCATAATATTGATGCCAAAAGATTCACAGTTAGTAATGATAGTGCAACTTATTTGTGGCACTGCCTTTTGGGTCATATCGGTGTAAAGCGCATGAAGAAACTCCATGAAAGATGGATTTTCGAAATCACTTGGTTATGAATCATTTGATGCTTGCGAACCGTGCCTTTTGGGCAAGATGACTAAAACTCCGTTCTCCGGAACAATGGAATGAGCTACTGACTTATTGGAAATAATACATACCGATGTATGCGATCCAATAAGTGTTGATGCTCGTGGCAAGTATCGTTATTTTCCGACCTTCACAAGATGATTTGAGCGGATATGGGTATATCTACTTGATGAAACATAAGTCTAAAATAGTTGAAAGGTTCAAAGAATTTCAGAGTGAAGTGGAAAAATCATCGTAACAAGAAAATAAAGTTTCTATGATCTGATCGTAGAAATGAATATTTGAGCTATGAGTTTGGCCTTCATTTTAAATAAAGTGGAATAGTTTCACAACTCACGCCACATGGAACACCACAGCGTAATGGTGTGTCCGAACGTCATAACCTTACTTTATTAGATATGGTGCAATCTATGATGTCTCTTACCAATCTACCACTATCATTTTGGGGTTATGCATTAGAGACAGCTACATTCACATTAAAAAGGGCACCATGTAAATCTGTTGAGATGACACCTTATGAACTGTGGTTTGGCAAGAAACCAATGTTGTTGTGACACTCCAAAAATTTTGTTATTGTTTTTGTTTTCAGCAAGAGCCTTGCTTGGTTTGAAGAAGGTCATTTAAACCCTTCTTAAAAACCTCTCTTCTGAGTTTTCCTTCTCAAAAACATTTCTTGGATTTAGTTTCTTCTAAAAAAAATCTTTTTGGTTTTGGGCTATTCTCTGGTTTTGATCCATTCTTGTTTTTACCATTCCTCTTTTGGTTAAACCCTCCCAAAACCCCTCCTTCCACTTTGGATTTTATTTCATTTATTTCTTTCCCCAAAAAAATTGTGTCCTTTATTTTGAGCCTAGGTGATTTGCAAAGCAAGTACCTTAATGCCTTTGAGCTTTGATCTCAAATCAACTCCTCTGGATAGTCCCTAGCACCCACAACCTAGAACCATCAAGATCCAGTCTTCTTCTTTTCAAAATTTTCAAGTTTCATCTTCTGCAAGTTTGGACCAGATTTGTCAAATTTGGTGAAATTCATACCTCCACTTCTCCAAAAATTCCACCAAAATTTAGGCAGCCCCCAGTTGCAATGAGAGGCCACTCCACCAAAAATCAGCTCATGGAAAAATCCCCACATGCCAAAATCATTCTGTCGGACACCTGGCTTGCACTGTTACTTTGCATTTTCAGAAAAATTCAGAGTTTCAGTAAGTTCAGATTCGTCAGAGTCTGGTCACCTGTCAACAGTGCACCCTAGCACGTTGCGCACGGCCTCTCCTCCCTGGCCGGAGCGCCGCATGCCCCCTTGGACGGATGCAGGCATCGGTGGCGGCGAGCCTCGCCGGCGTTGGCAGTTTCTGTGGTGGCTGCGCCACCCGTGGCGGCCAGCGAAGGCCCGAGCCCGCTCGTCGCGCCACCCATCACCGCCCATCGTTCCCTGGCCCTCCGTGTGGCTCATGCACGCCAGCGCACCCCCGTTGCACCATCGCCGTGGGCGGCAAGCACAGGGCACGCCCTCTGCCGCCGACGGGCCCGCGCCGCCCCGTTCCGTCGAACACCCCCCAAAGCTTCTAATCCTAGCGCGTTTAGTGCCTAAATGGAGCCTGTAGACCTCCACGTTGAAGCTCAACTGCTAAACCACCCCGACCAAGCCCTGCGCCGCTGTAACCTTCGCCGGAGAACTCCGTTCACGGCCGTCACCTCGGATCGCCTATAAAACAGGGCCCCGAGCTCGCCCTCGAGCACGCACCCTCCCTGCACCTCCCCAACACTCCGCCAGGCCACTAGAAGGACCTCGAGGAGGTCTCCTTCCCCAACTCCGGCCCCCCTGTTCCGCCTCGGCCTCCACCTCGATTCACTCCGGTGAGGCTGTCCCCGGCGTCCTAACCTCGTCAGCAACCCTCTCGAGCACCCAGGAGTCTAACCCCCACTTCAGTTTGCCTTTCGCATCACTCTCCGGCGAGAGCCAACCCCTCCCGAACCGCCGTCTGCCGGAGCCAGGGCCGTCGTCGACACAGTGCTCGCCGGCGACCACCACCACCACCCACCGACGCAGAATGATGCACTGAGCACGGAGGTACCACCCGATCACCTTGCCTCGCCGTGGATCGCCGCCGGCGACCACCGCAGCCCTCGGGCGCCGACGAGCTCCGTCTCCCCCTTTTTAATTTTTAAACCTGACGGGTGGGACCCGCCTGTCAGTCTCTCATTCTTATTAAACGAACCGTTTTCTAAAAGCGTATTCTGGAAAAAATGCGCTTTCCAGTTTGAATCGTTTTCTAGACTTTTCTGCTTAGCCCCTTGGGAAGTTTCTGTTTCACTACAGAGAGGTCCTTGGACCAAAACACTTATAACTTTTAAACAGAAAAGGATTTTTGAATGATTCTTTTTCTGCACTCTTCAAAATTTTGTCTAGTTTTTTAGCAGATTTATTTGAAAAATATTTGGTATATTTCTGTACACCTCATGGTACTTACGATAGCGCATGTATTTTTGTATACCGTAGATACCGAAGGAGGTGACGGAGCCGCGAACTTCACCAAGTCAGACTCCGACTACTCCGAACCAAGCAAGCATGTTTGAACTCTTGATATGATGAGTGTTTGTTGCATGTTTGCATTTAGGAGTTTCATGGCATGTTTCTTTACACTTCTTTGAATGTTATATTTCATGCAAAGAAGTGGAAAGTGAGTTTCGGAAATCCATATGTTGTTGGATACATATTTGCATGGCCATGCGATGGCATGAGGATGGGTAAGATGGCAGTGTTGTGGCAGGCCAGTCTTATGCCAGTCTATTTGACTTCAATGTCATCGTGAATCAAGTCACATTCCCATTCATTTCCTTTCCTGTACTGCCACATGTTTTCCGCAAGGAATATGGCTTAGTAAGTTGCAAACCGTTTTCCTGGTACACACCAAATAGAGAGGCCGGGATGAGAGTTCCATGGCCCTGGATTAAAGCCCATCATCCGGTCAGGGGGCATGGGTGTTTCCGGTTGGGACCGAGAGGGGGGCACCCCTTAGAGCGCGCGTATAGAAATTTGATCCCATGCTATTCGAGGTTGTGACCTCCCCGTCTCAAAGTTTTTCTTGTACAATGTCTAGGGTGATTCCTGGCATTGTGAGGTGGAATGGGTGTGTACTAGTTAGATGGGTTCCTACCGAAATACCGTAAACGGAACTAGTCCTTCGTGACTACGGAAATCCGTTGGTTGTGGACAGTTCATACAAACTCTGCAGAGTCACAAATCCTTTAGATCATCTTGTACATGTCCAAGTACTGTGTTCATCCTATCTTGTCAAATGTCAGTCCCAGTGACAAAACTCCGGTGGACTACAGGAGTGTTAAGTTTGGTTAAAAGTTTATTCTTGTGAATGGAATAATCTGATAATTACATTTGATATAAGCCCTTTCTGTGATGTCACTCAGATGTCCGACTATGGCACACTTGATATAAGCCCTTTCTGTGACGTCGCTTAGACGTCCGACTGTGGTACGTTTGTTATTTATTTTCAATATAATCCCTTTCTGTGACGTCGCTCAGACATCCGACTATGGCACGCTTGTTATTTATGTTCAATATAAGCCCTTTCTGTGATGTCACTCAGACGTCCGACTGTGGCACGCTTGTTATGTATTTTCAAATAAAAGCCCTTTCTGCGATGTCGCACAGACGTCCGACTGTGGCACGCTTGTCTTTTACTTTTCAGTATAAGCCCTTTATGTGGTGTCGCTTAGACGCCCGACTGCGGCATGATTTTTATTTTGTTTACCTTTCGAGGCGTCGCTCCAGACACCCGATTGGTTTCAGTTATTTGTTTTACTTATCATATCGTGCAAATTCTTTTTATTGGAATGAGAATTATTATTATTTTTGCTCATGACGCATTCATGCATGCATTTGTTATATCCTTGGTCCGAACTGTCTTGCGAGTACTTTAAAGTACTCACCTGGCTTGTTGATTTGGCCAGATGTTGATGAAGGCGATCTCATGGATGAAGAGTTCGATAGCGAGTCCGACGCCTAGAGGAGTCCCAGTTAGTCCCGTGCGATTCTGCATTTGGTCACTGTATTATATCCGCTTCCGCCACCCCAGAAATAAATTCATCGAGCCTCACCTCGTCGCTCGATGAGCTGCCAGTTTAGAAGTCAAGTTATCCACCACCACTTTTATCTCGAGCTAGTAGCATGTCACCACACCTCTGTGTCATAACCGCCCTTATGTATAATATTGGCGTGTTTGTAATAAATTGTTGCGCATCCTCAGCTCAACCCTATAATATATTTGATGCTACTAGTCTTCTGTATTCAAGTATTTGTCTACCAGTAAGGATAACTCTTCCAATACTGGAATCAAGAGATCGATTTCTCAATAAGTATTTTATTGAAAAAACGGGTCGTGACAGTTGTCGTTTCTTAAAGTTTGGGGTTGCGATGCTTATGTGAAAAAGTTTCAACATGATAAGCCTGAACTCAAATCGGAGAAATGCGTCTTCATAGGATACCCAAAAGTTACTGTTGGGTACACCTTTTATCACAGATCCGAAAGCAAGATATTCATTGCTAAGAATGGATCTTTTCTAGAGAAGGAGTTTCTCTCGAAAGAAGTGAGTGGGATTAAAGTAGAGCTTGATAAGGTAATTGTACCTTCTCCCGAATTGGAAAGTAGTTCATCACAGAAATTAGTTCCAATGATTTATACACCAATTAGTGAGGAAGCTAATGATGATGATCATGAAACTTCAGATCAAGTTACTACAGAACCTCGTAGGTCTTCCAGACTATGGTTTACACCAGAGTGGTACGGTAATCCTATTCTGGAGGTCATGTTACTTGACCACGACGAACCTACGAACTATGCGGAAGCGATGATGAGCCCAGATTCCGAAAAATGGTTTGAGGCCATGAAAACTGGGATGGGATCCATGTATGAGAACAAAGTATGGACTTTGATTAACTTGCCCAAATGATCGGCGAGCCATTGAGACTAAATGGATTTTTAAGAGGAAGACGGATGCTGACAGTAGTGTTACTATCTACAAAGCTAGAATTGTCGCAAAAGGTTTTCGACAAGTTCAAGGTGTTGACTACGAAGAGAGTTTCTCACTCGTATCTATGCTTAAGTCTGTCCGAATCATGTTAGCAATTGCCGCATTTTATGAAATCTGGCAAATGGATAAACAAAACTGCATTCCTTAATGGATTTATTAAAGAAGAGTAGTATATGATGCAACCAGAAGGTTTTGTCGATCCTAAAGGTGTTAACAAAATGTGCAAGCTCTAGCGATCCATCTATGGACCGGTGCAAGCATCTCGGAGTTGGAATATATGCTTTGATAAGTTGATCAAAGGATACAGTTTTATACAGACTTACGGTGAAGCCTGTATTTACAAGAAAGTGAGTGGGAGCACTATAACATTTCTGATAAGTATATGTGAATGACATATTGTTGATCGGAAATAATGTAGAATTATTCTGCAAAGCATAAATGAGTATTTGAAAGGAGTTTTTTAAAGAAAGACATCGGTGAAGTTGCTTACATATTGAGCATCAAGATCTATAGAGATAGATCAAGACGCTTGATAAGTTTTTTCAATGAGTACATACCTTGACAAGGTTTTGAAGTAGTTCAAAATGGAACAGTCAAAGAAAGAGTTCTTGCTTGTATTACAAGGTGTGAAATTGAGTAAGACTCAAAGCCCGACCACGGAAGAAGATAGAAAGAGAATGAAAGTCATTCCCTATGCCTCAGCCATAGGTTCTATAAAGTATGCCATGCTGTGTACCAGATCTATTGTATACCCTACACTGATTTTAGCAAGGGAGTACAATAGTGATCTAGGAGTAGATCACGGGACAGCGGTCAAAATTATCCTTAGGGGCATAAGGATATGTTTCTCGATTATGGAGGTGACAAAAAGGTTCGTCGTAAAGGGTTACAAAGGGTTACATCGATGCAAGTTTTGACACTAATCTAGATGACTCTAAGTCTCGGTCTAGATACATATTGAAAGTGGGAGCAATTAGCTATAGTAGCTCCGTGCAGAGCATTGTAGACATAGAAATTTGCAAAATACTTACGGATCTGAATGTGACAGACCCGTTGACTAAAATTATCTCACAAGCAAAACATGATCACACCTTAGTACTCTTTGCGTGTTAATGACATAGAGATGTAAACTAGATTATTGACTCTAGTAAACCCTTTGGGTGTTGGTCACATGACGATGTGAACTATGGGTGCTAATCGCATGGTGATGTGAATTATTGGTGTTAAATCACATGGCGATGTGAACTAGATTATTGACTCTAGTGCAAGTGGGAGCCTGAAGGAAATATGCCCTAGAGGCAATAATAAAGTTATTATTTATTTCCTTATTTCATGATAAATGTTTATTATTCATGCTAGAATTGTATTAATCGGAAACATAATACATGTGTGAATATATAGACAAACAGAGTGTCACTAGTATGCCTCTACTAGACTAGCTCGTTGATCAAAGATGGTTATGTTTCCTAGCCATAGGCATGGGTTGTCATTTGATTAACGGGATCACATCATTAGGAGAATGATGTGATTGACATGACCCATTCTGTTAGCTTAGCACACGATCGTTTAGTATGTTGCTATTGCTTTCTTCATGACTTATACATGTCCCTATGACTATGAGATTATGCAACTCCCGTTTACCGGAGGAACACTTTGTGTGCTACCAAACGTCACAACGTAACTTGATTATAAAGGTGATTTACAGGTGTCTCCAAAGGTACATGTTGGGTTGGCGTATTTCGATATTAGGATTTGTCACTCCGATTGTCGGAGAGGTATCTCTGGGCCCTCTCGGTAATGCACATCACTATAAGCCTTGCAAGCAATGTGACTAATGAGTTAGTTGCGGGATGATGCATTACATAACGAGTAAAGAGACTTGCCGGTAAAGAGATTGAACTAGGTATTGAGATACCGACGATCGAATCTTGGGCAAGTAACATACCGACGAACTAGGTATTGCGGGATGATGCGGTTTGACCGATAAAGATCTTCGTAGAATATGTAGGAGCCAATATGAGCATCCAGGTTCCGCTATTGGTTATTGACCGGAAATGTGTCTCGGTCATGTCTACATAGTTCTCGAACCCATAGGGTCCGCATGCTTAAGGTTTCGATGACAGTTATATTTTGAGTTTATGAGTTTTGATGTACTGAAGGAGTTCGGAGTCCCGGATGAGATCGAGGACATGACGAGGAGTCTCGAAATGGTTGAGACATAAAGATCGATATATTGGACAACTATATTCGGACATCGGAAAGGTTCCGAGTGATTTAGGTGTTTTTCGGAGTACCGGAGAGTTACGGGAATTCGTATTGGGCCTTAATGGGCCATACGGGAAAGGAGAGAAAGGCCCCAAAGGGTGGCAGCACCCCTCCCCATTGACTAGTCCGAATTGGACTAGGGAGGGGGGGCGCCCCCTTCCTTCCTTCTCCTTCTCTCTTCCCTTTCCTTCCCTCCTACTCCTTCTACTTGGAAGGGCTGCTAGTTCTACTAGGAAAGGGGGAATCCTACTCTCGGTGGGAGTAGGACTCCCCTAGTGCGCGCCATAGAGAGGGCCGGCCCTCCCCCTCCTCCACTCCTTTATATACGGGGAGGGGGCACCCCTTGGAGACACAACAATTGATCCTTGAGATCTCTTAGTCGTGTGCGGTGCCCCCCTCCACCATAGTTCTCCTCGATAATATTGTAGCGGTGCTTAGGCGAAGCCCTGCGACGGTAGAACATCAATATCGTCACCATGCCGTTGTGCTGACGGAACTCTTCCCCTACACTTTGCTGGATCGGAGTCCGGGGAACGTCATCGAGCTGAACGTGTGCAAGAACTCGGAGGTGTCGTAGTTTCGGTGCTTGATCGATCGGGCCGTGAAGACGTATGACTGCATCAACCGCGTTGTGCTAACGCTTCCGCTTTCGGTCTACGAGGGTACGTGGCACACTCTCCCCTCTCGTTGCTATGCATCACCATGATCTTGCGTGTGCGTAGGAATTTTTTGAAATTACTACGTTTCCCAACACCTACCACCACTTTTCCACACTCGCTATATTTACTTTATTGCTTCTTTATCTAAACAGCCTCTAGTTTTTATTTATGGCTCTTTATATTCTTGCAAACCTATCCAACAACACCTACAAAGTCCTTCTAGTTTCGTAATTGTTTTAGGTAAAGCGAACGTTAAGCATGCGTAGAGTTGTAACGGTGGTCAATAGAACTTGAGGGAATATTTGTTCTACCTTTAGCTCCTCGTTGGGTTCGACACTCTTACTTATCAAAAGAGGCTACAATTGATCCCCTATACTTGTGGGTTATCAAGACCTTTTTCTGGCGCCGTTGCCGGGGAGTCATAGCGTGGGGTGAATATTCTCGTGTGTGCTTGTTTGCTTTATCACTAAGTAATTTTTATTCGATGTTCTTATTTGTTTTCTATCTTTATTCCGGGTAGGAAATGCAAAATACCAAAAAAAATTAGTTATACCTACTACACCAATGGTTTGAAGAACCAATCAAAATCTATCACACTCCTGAAGCTTTTTACTTGGATCATCTTCGATCCCTATGTGCTCGTGCTGAAACCCCAACTAGCTTAGTTGAGGGCAAATCTTTAGATGAGCATGCTTGTTATGTGCGACACCGCATATCTGAAAAAGGGAAACTTTTACTAGATCAAATTCATCGTTTGCAATGCTATGCTTGAAATTTATGTGAAATATATGATTTTACTTGTTGTTTTGAAAACCCTAAGAAACACCTTCCCTATCAATGTGAATTTGGTGATAATGGAATCGTATCTTTGTATTCTAAGGCTGTTTATAATTACTATAATGTTCAACAAATTGAAGAATTTGTTGCTTTTAAGGGTGCTTATGAAATTGCTTCTTTGATTGAAAAGTATGATGCTACTCTCTTCAAATCTGAAAATTTTGCCATACTTAAATATTTTTATGATAATTATGTTTCTAATGCCTATGTTAAACCATATATTGAGGACTCCTCCACCGTCCAAGAAGAGACTAATATTTTGCAGGAGTCTATGGAAGAAAAAATTGATGAAACTATGAGCTCATTAGATGAAAAATATGATGAGGAGATCAAAGAATAAAAGGAGGAAGAGCGGATTAGCTACCCGTGCCCACCTTCTAATGAGAGTAACTCTTCAACTCATACATTGCTTAATTCCCCTTCATGCTTACCGAAGGATGATTGCTATGATGATTGTTATGATCTCATTGATTCTTTTGAAATAGCCCTTTTTGATGATGCTTCCTATGCTTGTGGCCAAGATGCCAATATAAATTATGCTTATGGAGATGAACTTGCTATAGTTCCTTATGTTGAACATGAAATTGTTGCTATTGCACCCACGCATGATAGTCCTATTATGTTTTTGGATTCTCCCTATTACACTATATCGGAGAAGTTTACCCTTATTAAGGATTATATTGATGGGTTGCGTTTTACTACTACACATGATGATTTTGATAGATATAATATGCATGTGCTTGCTGCTCCTACTTGCAATTATTATGAGAGAGGAACTATATCTCCACCTCTCTATGTTTCCAATATGATAAAATTGCAAGAAACTGCTTATATTATGCATTGGCCTTTACTTGGTGTGCATGAATTGTTCATTTATGACATGCCGATGCATAGGAAGAGAGTTAGACTTTGTTGTTGCATGATATATGTTACTTTTTGCTCACTACTAAATCACAAATCATTGTTAATTAAAATTGTCTTTGATATACCTTGGGATTCAGGTGGATCTATTACTTAAGCACTACATGCCTAGCTTAATGGCTTTAAAGAAAGTGCTGCCAGGGAGACAAACCAGAAGTTTTAGAGAGTCATTTATTTCTATTGAGTGCTTTCATAAAGTTTAAAAAAATAAAGAGGGGAACCCAAAACTTTTCGAAAAGGAAAGTGAAAGTGAGAAAGACAAGCATTGTTGAAGTGGGAGAGCTCCTTGAACTTTGTTAATGCTCACGGAAACTTTGTGAATCTTAATTACAGAAACTTTTCATCAAAAATAATTATCCCCTTGTACAATTCCATTGTATTATAAAAATAATGTGCCAAGGTTTTCCTTTAGGATGTTTACATTGCTTGTTGGTTTGTGCGGTGCAGGACAGAAACTTTGCCTGTAGTGCCCGATTTTACATTTTTTACTGGAACGTCAAACGGTTCTGATTCTTATTGCAATGCCTTTCTATACAAAGTTTGTATGTTTAGTAATTTTGGAAGAATTGTTGGGGTACCAGAAATATGGTGAATATTCAGATTGCTACAGACTGTTCTATTTTTGACAGATTCTGTTTTTGATGCACAGTTTGCTTGTTTTGATGAAACTATCAATTTCTATCAGTGGATTAAGCCATGGAAAAGTTATATTACAGTAGACACAATGCAAAAATAAAATATGAATTGGTTTGCAATAGTACTTAGAGTAGTGATTTGCTTTATTATACTAACGGATCTTACCGAGTTTGCTGTTGAAGTTTTGTGTGGATGAAGTGTTCGAAGATCGAGGAGGTCTCGGTATGAGGAAAAGGAGGAGAGGAAAGAGCTCAAGCTTGGGGAAGCCCAAGGCACCCCAAGTAAATATTCAAGGCAACTCAAGCATCTAAGCTTGGGGATGCCCCGGAAGGCATCCCCTATTTCTTCAAGAAGTATCAGTATGTTTTCAGATTCGTTTCATTCATGTGATATGTGCAAATCTTGGAGCGTCTTTTGCATTTAGTTTTCACTTTTCTTTTATGCACCATGCTGGTGTGAGATAGACTTTAGTTGATTTATAGAATATGTTGGGGAACGTAGCACAAATTCAAAATTTTCTACACATCACCAAGATCAATCTATGGAGATTCTAGCAAGAGAGAGGGAGAGGATAAGCATCTTCATACCTTTGAAGATCGCTAAGCGGAAGTGTTACAAGAACGCGGAGTCGTACTCGCGGTGATTCAAATCACGGAAGATCCGATCTAGCGCCGAACGGATGGTGCCTCCGCATTCAACACACATACAGCCGGGACGTCTCCTCCTTCTTGATCCTGCAAGGGGAGAGGAGAAGTTGAGGGAGAACTCCAACGACACGACGCCATGGTGGTGGTGGAGCTCGTGGTATTCCTGCAGGGCTTCGCCAAGCACTACAGAGGAGGAGAAAGAGTTGGAGGAGGGAGGGGCTGCGCCAAAAGCAAGGGTGCTGCAGCCCTCCCACCCCCTCTATCTATAGGGTGAAGGGGAGAGGGGGCTGGCCCCTCTAGATCCCATCTAGAGGGGGCGGCGACCAGGAGGGGAGACTTGCCCCCAAGCAAGGTGGAGGCGCCCCCTCCCCTAGGGTTTCCAAACCCTAGGCTCCTTGGGCCCTTGGGGGGCCGCACCAGCCCACTAGGGGGCTGGTTCCCTCCCATATTAAGCGCATTAAGTCCCTCGGGGCAGGTGGCCCCACCCGATGGACCCCGGACACCTTTGGGTGGTCCCGGTAGAATACCGATAAACCCCGAAACCATTCCGGCGACTGAACCTGGACTTCCCATATATAGATCTTCACCTCCGGACCATTCTAGAACTCCTTGTGACGTCCGGGATCTCATCTAGGACTCCGAACAACCTTCGGTGACCACATACTAATTTCCATAACAACTCTAGTGTCACCGAACCTTAAGTGTGTAGACCCTACGGGTTCAGGAATCATGCAGACATGATCGAGACATCTCTCCGGCCAATAACTAACAGCTGGATCTGAATACCCATGTTGGCTCCCACATGTTCCACGATGATCTCATCGAATGAACTACGATGTCGGGGATTCAATCAATCCCGTATACAATTCCCTTTGTCAATCGGTACGTTACTTACCCGAGATTCGATCGTCGGTATCCCAATACCTCGTTCAATCTTGTTACCGGCAAGTCACTTTATTGGCTCTGCATGATCCCGTGACCAACTACTTAGTAACATTGAGCTCATTATGATGATGCATTACCGAGTGGGCCCAGAGATACCTCTCCATCATACGGAGTGACAAATTCCAGTCTCGATTCGTGCCAACCCAATAGACACTTTCGGAGATACCTCTAGTGCACCCTTATATTCACCCAATTACGTTATGACGTTTGGTACACCCAAAGCACTCCTATGGTATCCGGGAGTCACACAATCTCATTGTCTAAGGAAATGATAATTGACATTAGAAAAGCTTAGGATTGGGTCTTGTCCATCACATCATTCTCCTAATGATGTGATTCTGTTATGAATGACATCCAATGTCCATGGTCAGGAAACCATAATCATCTATTGATCAACGAGCTAGTCAACTAGAGGCTCACTAGGGAAATGTTGTGGTCTATGTATTCACACATGTATTAAGGTTTCAAGTTAATACAATTATAGCATGAACAATAGACGATTATCATGAACAAGGAAATACAATAATAACCATTTTATTATTGCCTCTAGGGCATATTTCCAACAGTATCCCACTTGCACTAGGGTCAATAATCTAGTTCATATCCCTATGTGATTGTAATGAATTCAACACCCATGGGGTTTGATCATATCTCGCTTGTGATAGAGGTTATTAGTCAACGGGTCTGAACCTTTCAGATCCGTGTGTGCTTTACAAATCTCTATGTCATCTTGTAAATGCAGCTACCACGCTCTATTTGGAGCTATTCCAAATAATTGTTCTACTATACATATCCGGTTTACTACTCAGAATCATCCAGATTAGTGTCAAAGTTTGCATCGGTGTAACCCTTTACGACGAACTCTTTTACCACCTCCATAATCGAGAAAATTCCTTAGTCCACTAGTTACTAAGGATAACCTTGATCGTTGTCCTGTGATCCATTCCAGTATTACACTTGTACCCGTTGATTGACTCATGGCAAGGCACACTTCAGGTGCGGTACACAACATAGCATAATGTAGAGCCTATGTATAAAGCATAGGGGACGACCTTCGTCCTTTCTCTCTATTCTGCCGTGGTCAGGTCTTGATTCTTACTCAATACTCACACCTTATAACACAGCCAAGAACTCCTTCTTTGCCGATCTATTTTGAACTCCTTCAAAATCTTGTCACGGTATGTGTTTGTTTGAAAGTACTATTAAGAGATTTTGATCTATCCTTATATATCTTGATGCTCAATGTTCAAGTAGCTTAATCCAGGTTTTCCATTGAAAAACACTTTTCAAATAACCCTATATGCTTTCCAGAAACTCTACATCATTTCTGGTCAACAATATGTCAACAACATATACTCATCAGAAATTCCATAGTGCTCCCACTCACTTCTTTGGATGTACAAGTTTCTCATAAACTTTGTATAAACCCAAAATCTTTGATCATCTCATCAAAGTGTATATTCCAACTCCCAGATGCTTACTCCAGTCCTTAGAAGGATTGCTGGAGCTTTGCATACTTGTTAGCATCTTTCAGGATTGTCAAAACCTCCTGGTTGTATCACATACAAACTTTCCTCAAGAAAATTGCCGAGGAAACAATGTTTTGATATCCTATCTGCAAGATTTCATAAATAATGCAGTAATTGCTAATATAATTCCAACAGACTCTTAGCATCGCTACGAGTGAGAAAATCTCATCGTAGTTAACTCCTTGAACTTGTCGGAAAATATCTTAACAACAAGTCGAGCTTTCTTAATGGTGATACTTACCATCATTGTCCGTCTTCCTTTTAAAATCCATCTTCACCCAACAGCCTTACGACCATCAAGTGGTTCCTCCAAAGTCCATACTTTTTTTTCATACATGGATCCTCTCTCGTATTTTTTGGCCTCGAACCATTCGTCGGAATACGGGACCACCATCGCTTCTCCATAGCTCGTAGGTTCATCGTTGTCTAGCAACATGACCTCCAAGACAGGATTACGTACCACTCTGAAGTAGTGTGTATCCTTGTCAACCTACTAGTTTTGGTAGTGACTTGATCCAAAGTTTGATGATCAATATCATCAACTTCCATTTCAATTGGTGTAGGCACCACAGGAACAACTTCATGTGCCCTGCTACACACTATTTGAAGTGACGGTTCAATAACCTCATCAAGTCTCCACCATCCTCCCACTCAATTCTTTCGAGAGAAACTTTTCCTCGAGAAAGGACCCGATTCTAGAAACAATCCCTTTTGCTTCCGGAAGTGATACATGAGGTATACCCAACTAATTTTGGGTGTGCTATGAAGATGCATTTATCCGCTTTGGGTTCGAGCTTATTAGCCTGAAACTTTTTCACATAAGCGTCGCAGCCCCAAACTTTTAAGAAATGACAACTTAGGTTTCTCTAAACCATAGTTCATATGGTTGTGTCTCAACGGAATTGCGTGGTGCCCTATTTAAAGTGAATGTGGTTGTCTCTATTTCCTAACCCATAAACAATAGTGGTAATTCGATAAGAGACATCATGGTCTGCACCATATCCAATAGGGTGCAATTATGATGTTTGGACACATCATCACACTATGGTGTTCCAGGCGGTGTTAGTTGTGAAACAATTTCCACAATGTCTTAATTGTGTGCCAAACTCGTAACTCGGATATTCATCTCTATGATCATATCATAGACATTTTATCCTCTTGTCACGACGATCTTCAACTTCACTCTGAAATTACATGAACCTTTCAATAATTCAAACTTGTGTTTCATCAAGTAAATATACTTAGCATCTACTCAAATCATCTGTGAAGTAAGAACATAACGATATCCACTGCCTGCCTCAGCACTCATTGGACTTCACACATCAAAATGTATTATGTCCAACGAGTTGCTTTCTTGTTCCATCTCACTGAAAATGAGGCCTTTCAGTCATCTTGCCTATGTGGTATGATTTGCATGTCTCAAGTGATTCAAAATCAAGTGAGTCCAAATGATCCATCTGTATGGAGTTTCTTCATGCATATATACCAATAGACATGGTTCGCATGTCTCAATCTTTTCAAAAACGAGCGAGTCCAAAGATCCATCAACATGGAGCTTCTTCATGCGTTTTATATCAATATGACTCAAATGGCAGTGCCACAAGTATGTGGTACTATCATTACTATCTTATATCTTTTGGCATGAACATGTGTATCACTATGATCGAGATTCAATAAACCATTCAATTTAGGTGCAAGACCATTGAAGGTATTATTCAAATAAACAGAGTAACCATTATTCTCCTTAAATGAATAATCGTATTGCGATAAACATAACCCAATCATGTCTATGCTCAACGCAAACACCAAATAACAATTATTTAGGTTTAACACCAATCTCGATGGTAGAGGGAGCATCCGATGTTTGATCACATCAAACTTGGAAACATTTCCAACGCATATCATCACCTCGCCTTTAGCTAGTTTCCGTTTATTCTGTAGCCTTTTATTTCGAGTTACTAACACTTAGCAACCGAACTGGTATCTATTACCATGGTGCTACTAGGAGTACTAGTAAAGTACACATTAATATAATGTATATCCAATATATTTCTGTCGACCTTGTCTGCCTTCTTATCTACCAAGTATCTAGGGTATTTCTGCTCTAGTGACCGTTCCCCTTATTACAGAAGCACTTAGTCTCGGGTTTGGGCTTAACCTTGGGTTTCTTCACTAGAGCAGTAACTTTTTGCCGTTTCATGAAGTACCCCTTCTTGCCCTTGCCCTTCCTGAAACTAGTGGTTTCACTAACCATCAACAATTGATGCTCCTTCTTGATTTCTACTTTCGCGGTGTCAAACATTGAGAATAGCTCAAGGATCATATCTATCCTTGATATGTTATAGTTCATCACGAAGCTCTAGTATCTTGGTGGCAGTGACTTTGGAGAAACATCACTATCTCATCTAGAAGATTAACTCCCACTCGATTCAAGTGATTGTAGTACTCAGACAATCTGCGCACATGCTCAACGATTGAGATCTTCTCCCTTAGTTTGTAGGCTAGAAAAATTTGTCGGAGGTCTCATACCTCTTGACGTGGACACGAGCTTGAAATCCCAATTTTATCCCTTGGAACATCTCATATGTTCCTCGACGTTTCAAAATGTCTTTGGTGCCTCAAATCTAAACCGTTTAACATTACGCACTAAACTATCATGTAGTCACCAAAACGTGTATGTCAGATGTTCGCAACATCCACAGACGACGCTCGAGGTTCAGCACACCGAGCGGTGCATTAAGGACATAAGCCTTCTGCGCAGCAATGAGGACAATCCTCAGTTCACGGACCCAGTTTGCATAATTGCTACCATCAACTTTTAACTAAATTTTCTCTATGAACATATCTAAAACAATATAACTGAAACGCGAGCTACCACATAATTTGCAAAGACCTTTTGACTATGTTCAGGATAATTAAGTTCATCTAATGAACTCCCACTCAGATAGACATCCCTCTAGTCATCTAAGTGATACATGATCCGAGTCAACTAGGCCGTGTCCGATCATCACGTGAGACGGACTAGTCATCATCGGTGAACATCTTCATGTGTTCATATTGAAAAAACCGCTTCATCCCACAATACCGTCGAAACAAGATAGGACTAGTAACGGTAAGCATATTGAACAGTGGCAATGGCGTCTCCCACCTCTCCTCTCCCTCTCATCCCCCACCTTCTCCACCAAAAATCATGGCGCTTTCTAGATTGATTCAAGGTGGAAGGACTCCTGCATTGGGATTTTGCTCCTGGCTTAGCCCTTGCAGATCAGGTGAGAAGAAAGTTTGGTTCTACGGTGCATTTCTCCCCTTCTCGAGACTCCAAGGAGTTCTTCCTTGTAGTCACGTTCTCTTCGGCTTCCTTCCCACTCACTGAAGAATCCATGGGTATTGCGCTCCAATGTTGAATTGGAGGGTTTAGGGTTGGCCTCAATTTTCTTCAGGTTAATCCTCGAGCCTTTCGTTTCTCGGTTGCCAATAATAAGTTTGGACATTTTATTTATGGCTTAAGGATCGTATTTGGCTGGATTTCATTTGCCACTTCCATCTGTTCAATGGCCGGTTCAATCATGTGCCCTCGAATAATTTGAGTTGGCACGCAGATGAAGAGTGACCTGAGATCACTGTTCATCGTCCCATGGCTATTAAATCGAACTTGGGGTTTTTACATTCTGATTCTTGGTCTCAAGATTCATCCATGAAGGAGCTAAGTAAAATTTCCCTCAAACCCATTGATCACATGGTTTTCTCCAACATGCATGCTCTGGAGGCGTCGTCATCCTCAGGACCAAAGAACAGTCAGGGAATTCAAATTCAATTTGGGTCATTTCCGGCAGCGGATCATTTGCCAACGGTAATTGAGGAGTCATCGACGGTCTCATTACTTGAGAAATATCATCGCCAAGCGCAATCTGAGGGCTCTAATGACATTGAGTACCTACGTTTGGGCAGTTTTAATTGTCCCATTAATGTGTCTTATCCTAGCCCGCTACAATGCTTTCTTTCCTCGGCTTTCAAATATGCCCCAGCCCATACGATCTGGCCACCCCGCCTATCGGACCATTACAAATTGGATTGGGCCCAGGTTGGATATTTTGAAGATGAGATCGATCTGATTACTACTAATTGGGCGGTTTTGTGTGCTCGTTACCTTCAACGGGGGCACCGGAAGATTGATTGCCCTGCTAGACTGATTTGCATTAATTGCTCCACACCTGATCACAAGGCAAGCAAATGCCCGGCCTGGATTCCTCTATAGCAGCTTAGACCAAATTTTGTAATGAATCCACCCAGTATCAATCAGTCTAGTCTCCCCTCGGCCTCTGATCACATAAAAAATAAACCCAAGACCAAATCGGCCATTCGATGTGATGTTTGTGGACACACGGCGCAATCCTGTGGAAGGAAGCGTTGGATGGAGCGTTGGAAATGGATCCCTAAAAATCCTCAAATTACCAAAACAGCCTCGCACGCTTCCGCTTCTACTCGGTTTCCTCAATCGTCACTGCCCTGCGCCTGCCATTCGCCACCTCTGTCACACCCGTCGCCTTAACCTCTCTCTCTCTGCACCACCATCATGTCGAACTTCACCCTCAACCCGGTGTCGTTCCTGCCGCCAGGCTTCGCCGTCGAGCCGGGGCTGGCTGGTCATGTCATCCGGAGTGGGATGGTGGTCGGCCCTATTCCTCCGCTCAACCAAGACTACTTGGCAATCGCAGAGACAAGCGCCTATATGCCTCTGCACCGTCGAGCTGCGGTTCGTCAAGCTGTTCACGCTCTACTTCAAGAAGCCCAGTTGTTCACCACTGAAGTAAGTGACCACCCTTTTGGGATTGGAATCTTTGGATTTGTCGATTCCTTCATCTGTGGTACCGCCGTTGCAACACCATTAGAGCTTGAGGATGAAGATCTGCTTGTCACATTTGTCCCCCACAATGAAGCCCTCAATCGTCGCTCCACAACTTTTGGACCAGAGATCTAGTTGATGTTTTTTGGTTTTCCTTATGACTACCAGACTGACTACTATATCAATAAATCTTTGGGTGGTTTCGGTTCGCTTGTTTCTTGGTACAATCCTCACCAGGACCGTCGTTTCATGCTCATTAAGGTGAGAGTTCTGAATCTGTGATTGGTGCCAAAGAGTTTTGTGGTTTGGCAGCTTGGTGGCGCAAGGGATTGTTGGACTGTCCAGATCACCATTCTCAGGAGCAATGACTGGAACAGGCTACTTCTAGAAGTCCTGCCCGCCGGAGAAGAACCACCGCCGCTTGATGGAAATCCTCATCCTCAGTTTGGCCCTGATCTGACAGCCGAGCAACCATATCAGCAACAGGTCCACAATTGGCTCGTACAGAATGCGGCACCCCCCAATGGTGCGCCCGTTGGTCCTGCGGCTCCACCTCACCATGATCATGTTGGATGGGGAGAATGGCCTGCTCCGCCAGCCCCACCGCTGCCACAATTACCACCATATCTCATGAACTTCCAGGCCTGGCTCGCAGCTCAGGGTTTACAGGTGCAAGATGGCATTTTCCCAGAGAACAATGTCTCTGACAATGATCTTCGGGCTTGGCATGATCGCTCACGAGCTCTGAAGATTCTGAGTCCACCCATTATGCTGATCTTCTCCTGCTCGATGAAGTTAATGCACCGGAGGTCCAGAGCCACAATGAGGTGCTTACTATATCTGTTGATGTTCATCCTCAGGGTCTGCGCTTTGGTCTGTCTGCGTAGTGTGATGTGCTCATGGCTCTTCTGCTTGCCAACCCTATCCCTCGTCAACAGCTGAATGCGGCTCTCTTCTCGGCACTAAGCCCGCTTGTTTCTTCATTTGGCCCCTGGCGCTCGGGCCTTGGCTTTCGTCAAGATTCAGTTCAAGTGCTGGTGCATGTGTCTCTTTCTGGTGAAGACATTCAGTTCTCTCTGGTCCAGATGGTGATCTCTCCTGTTCAAGTTAGTCTGTCTGCTCTGTCTGCTCCCCTGCTCCTCACCATGGAGCATTCTGAACCCATGATCACCGACACTGTTGAGATACACTCAATGGGTGAGATCCCACAACCTGCTCAGTTTGTTGTTGATGCTCCGGAGCCACTGATGCCACCTCTGTCACTGCCTGAGGAAGGATCGTCAAGATCCCTACCCCATTCTGCACAAGCCCTGAAACAGAGGAAAGGCAAGATGTTAGCCCCAACTGGCACTGCAACTCTACGCAGAAGCACAAGAAACAACAAGTACGATGGCTTCCGGGTCACTCTCACCTCTGATTCTCGTCAGACCAAGTCCAGAGTCAAGCCTCGTGTCATCCCCTCCGCTCTGGAGGCTACTGAAGATACTCCTGTGGATTCCACTGCTGCTGATGCCCCCAGAGTCGATGATGCTGCTTTGATCCCACCACCAACACCCATCCCCACCATGCAGGCCATTGGCGTCAACCTTTGCGCGGTGCCCGTTGAAGAGCTCACTACCTCGGTCCTATCCGACAAATAGGTGGGTTTCTCTTTTATCTTCTGTATTTATCTGAACTTTTCGTACCTCGATGCTTTTGTATAACTGGAATGTACTCTGCTGGAATGTGCGTGGTCTTAATGCACCTGAGAAACATTTAGTGCTTAGTAATGTGATCCAGACTAGTGGTTGCGCCATGATTTGCCTACAAGAATCTAAGATGCCTTCTTTTGATGCTGCCATTCTCAAATCATTATGCCCGCGACGTTTTGATCAATTTGTGTATATTCCCTCACACAGTGCTTCGGGTGGCATAATTACGATCTGGAACAGTAGTGTTTTCACGGGCAGGGTTTTCGTGTCTGAGCAATTTGCGTTAGGAGTTGAGTTTACCTCCACGCAATCTAATCACCATTGGAAACTCGTCAATGTGTACGGCCCCTGTCAAGGTGATCTTCGTACGTCTTTCACTAGGTGGTTATTTGATTTGGATATCCCTGCTGCTGAAGACTGGCTTATCCTTGGCGACTTTAATTACATTCGTTCACCTGATAACCGGAACAAACCTGGTGGGAATGTCCAGGATATGTTCACTTTTAATGACTTTATTCTTGAACAAAACCTCACTGAAATACCCATTAAGGGAAGAGCTTATACCTGGTCCAATATGCAGCAACAACCGCTCCTGGAACAACTAGATTAGTTTTTTACCACACTAAATTGGACCATATCGTTCCCTAACACTTTGGTGAATCCTTTGGGGAAGCCAGTCTCCGACCATACCCCTTGCTCTGTGGTCATCCAAACAACTATTCCAAGAAGTAAGCTCTTCAGGTTTGAAACATACTGGATTGCCCATCCATGGTTTATGGAGGTTGTGGCAGAAGCTTGGAATAAACCCATCAAATACAACAGACAGTCCAACGCGGCCACCAGGATTGGTCAAAAACTCAAGGCTGTGCGATATGCTCTCAAGAAATGGAGTAAGAAGATTTCCCGTTTAAACATTGCTATTGAAAATACTAATAAAACGCTTCTGGAGCTAGATAATATTGAAGATCGCCGGCCACTTACCACTCCTGAGCGAAACTTCCGCAATATACTCAAAAAACATCTATTGAGGCTTCTCCAACATCAGAAAGATTATTGGAAAAAACGATGCACCATTAGATGGATCCAATTCGGGGATGAGAATTCAAAAAAAAATTCAAACTGTGGCTACTGAACGTTACAGAAGGAATTACATCAGTTCTCTGAAAATTGTTGATGGCAGTGTTGTTGAGGATCATGCAGGTAAGGAATCTGTCCTCTAAGGCTTTCAAGACTCGGATGGGCCAAGCCAACCCCTCGCCTATGAAATTCAACCTAGATAATCTTCTCAAGGAAGAGGAGTTGTTCGCCACTCTTGTGGCTCCATTTACAAACAAAGAGATTGATGCTGTGGTTGCGGCAATGCCGCCTGATCAGGCCCCCGGCCCCAATGGTTTCAATGGCGCCTTTTTGAAAGCTTGCTGGCCTATCCTAAAAGAAGACTTCTATCTCCTCTGCCATGAATTTCATCAGTGTGGTCTTAGTCTGGACAGTATCAATGCGGGTTATATCACGTTGATTCCAAAAAATAACTCGCCTGACCACGTGAATGACTACAGGACCATCACCCTTCTCAACTGTTGTCTGAAGTTAATCACTAAAATCCTGGCTGATCGCCTGCAACGCATTATTCTTCAGCTAGTACATAAAAATCAGTATGGCTTTCTTCGGGGCAGGTCCATCCATGACTTCCTAGCTTGGGCCTTCGAATACATACATCAGCGTCAAGCCTCCAAGAAAGAAATCATTATCCTCAAGCTGGACTTTGCCAAGGCATTCGATACCATTGAGCATTCGGCTATGCTCCTCATCATGAAGAAAATGGGTTTCCCACCTGCATGGCTGGGTTGGATGCACAATATCTTCTCTTTCGGCAAGTCTTCAGTGCTTCTCAACGGTGTTCCTGGTCGACAATTTCACTGCAAGTGCGGGGTCCGCCAAGGTGATCCTATGTCACCTCTCATTTTTTTAATTGCGGCCGACCTCCTTCAAACTGCCATCAATGATGCACTTGCGCAAGGCCTGCTCAGTCACCCGATCCCTCCTAAAGGTGATGCTAAGTACCTTGTCATCCAATATGCCGACGATACTATCGTTGTATTGCCTGCATGCCTTCTCCAAGCGGCCAAGTTGAAACAAATCCTTGAGGACTACGCCACGTCGATCGGGCTCAAAATCAACTTTCATAAATCCACGATCTTCCCTATCAACACCCCGGGCGACAAGTGCAATGCCCTGGCAAATCTCTTTGGTTGCACCCAAGAAACTATGCCGTTCACTTACCTTGGGTTGCCCCTAGGGACCACACGTCCAATGGTCTTGGATTTGACGCCGTTTGTGTGCAAAGCAGAAAGAAAAATTGCGGCTGCCATGTCTCTCATGTCTCATGCTGGCAGATTGGCGTTGATCAATTCACTCATTACCTCTCTGGCCATATATCCGATGGGCACGTTGAGAATGCCACAGAAAATTATTGCCCAGCTGGAGAAGATTCGTAGGCATTGCCTCTGGTTAAAAAAGACAGACGATGGAGATAAACACAACTCTCTTGATGCTTGGCCCATGGTCTCCCATCCCAAATCCAGTGGTGGCCTCAGTATTCTTGACTTGAGGATTCAAAATGATGGCCTGCTTCTGAAATTCCTCCATAAATTCTTCAATAAACTTGACATTCCTTGGGTGCAGTTGATTTGGGATACGTACTACTTGGACTCAATCCCGCATGCAGCTGAGATTTGCGGCTCCTTTTGGTGGCGAGATCTCGTTCACCTCATGCCAATATACCGTGGTATCTCCCATGTTCAAGTCAACAATGGTAAATCTGCGTTGTTTTGGAAGGACAATTGGAATAAGGATGTTTATGCTAACAAGTATCCTAGGGCATTCTCGTACATCCATCATGAAGATCTTTCGGTCCGGGACTTTCTGACGACCGCCACCCTGCATGAAACCTTTCAGCTCCCACTGTCCGTACAAGCCCATGATGAGCTAAAGCTTCTGCAGCTTGACGTTTCAGAAATTACACTTGATGAATGACGAGATGTGTGGGCCTACTGCTGGGGGGGCACTGTTTTCAAAACTGCTACATATTACAGTTTTTTTCTTCCGGGACGTGGTGGCTCATGTGGCGTAGAACTGGCTTTGGCGGACCAAATGTACCCCAAAAATCAAAGTCTTCGGTTGGTTTTTGCTCTCTGGCCGCCTCAACACATGCAACATGCTGAAACACCAACATTATAACATTGGGACCAACCTTGATTGCCTGTTGTGTGGTCGTCACGTCGAAGAAATGGTGGAGCACCTTATTTTCTTCCACTGCACCTTCAGCAATGTTTGTTGGCAACGTCTGAACATCGTGTGGGGGACGGTTGGCAACCGGCTGGATCTTATTGAACAAATGAAGAATCAGCACCCGTGCAAGATGATCATGGAAATCTTTCTGATTGCTGCTTCGAGTCTCTGGAAAGAGCGTAACAACAATTATTTTAGACATGTGGTGCCTTCCGTTGACTCATGGTGGAATAGGTTCAAGATTGACTTTGGTAACCATCTTTATAGACTGCTAGAACACAAGAGACATGTTGTCTCTTCCATTTTGCAAACTCTAAACCAAGGCTTTCATTAACTTTGGGGCTTGTAGCTTAGTACTATCTAACTCCCCCACTTTGTAATTATCACCATGTAACCACTTTTGTTTTATACTTAATATATATGCAGTAGGAGCCTTTCCTACTGTCCCAGCCCTCAAAAAAAGCATATTGAACAAACCAACGCCCACAACTAGTTGTGTTCTACTCGTGCATAGAATCTACGCAATAAACCTGGCTCTGATACCACTGTTGCGGAACGTAGCACAAATTCAAAATTTTCTATCCATCACCAAGATCAATCTATGGAGATTCTAGCAATAAGAGAGGGAGAGGATGAGCATCTTCATACCGTTGAAGATCGCTAAGAGGAAGCGTTACAAGAACATGGTTGATGGAGTCGTACTCGCGGCGACTCAAAACTCGGAAGATCCGATCTAGCGCCAAACGGACGGCGCCTCCGCGTTCAACACACATACAGCCCCGGGACGTCTCCTCCTTCTTGATCCAGCAAAGGGAGAGGAGAAGTTGAGAGAGAACTCCGACGGCATGACGGCATGGTGGTGGTGGAGCTCGTGGTATTCCTGCAAGGCTTCGCCAAGCACTACAGAGGAGGAGAAAGAGTTGGAGGAGGGAGGGGCTGCGCCAAAAGCAATGGTGCTGCAGCCCTCCCACCCCCCCCCCTCTATTTATAGGGTGAAGGCAGGAGGGGGCTAGCCCCTCTAGATCCCATCTAGAGGGGGCGGCGACCAGGAGGGGAGACTTGACCCCCAAGCAAGGTGGAGGCGCCCCCCTCCCCTAGGGTTTCCAAACCCTAGGCCCTTGGACCCTTGGGGGGCGCACCAGCCCACTAGGGGGCTGGTTACCTCCCATATTCAGCCCATTAAGTCCCCGGGGGCAGGTGGCCCCACCCGGTGGACCACAAACACCTTTGGGTGGTCCCGGTACAATATCGATAACCCCTGAAACCATTCCGGCGACTGAACCTGGACTTCCCATATATAGATCTTCACCTCCAGACCATTCCGGAACTCCTTGTGACATCCGGGATCTCATCTGGGACTCCGAACAACCTTCGGTAACCACATACTAATTCCCATAACAACTCTAGTGTCACCGAACCTTAAGTGTGTAGACCCTACGGGTTCGGGAATCATGCAGACATGACTGAGACATCTCTCCGGCCAATAACCAACAGCGAGATCTAGATACCCATGTTGGCTCCCACATGTTCCATGATGATCTCATCGGATGAACTACGATGTCGTGGATTCAATCAATCCCGTATACAATTCCCTTTGTCAATCGGTACGTTACTTACCTGAGATTCGATCGTCGGTATCCCAATACCTCGTTCAATCTCGTTACCGGCAAGTCACTTTACTCGTTCCGTAATGCATGATCCCGTGACCAACTACTTAGTCACATTGAGCTCATTATGATGATGCATTACGAGTGGGCCCAGAGATACCTCTCCGTCATACGGAGTGACAAATCCCAGTCTCGATTCGTGCCAACCCAACAGACATTTTCGGAGATACCTGTAGTGCACCCTTATAGTCACCCAGTTACGTTGTGATGTTTGGTATACCCAAATCACTCATACGGTATCCGAGAGTTAAACAATCTTCTGGTCTAAGGAAATGATACTTGACATTAGAAAAGCTTTTTAGCAAACGAACCACACGATCTTGTGCTATGCTTAGGATTGGGTCTTGTCCATGACATCATTCTCCTAATGATGTGATCCCATTATTAATGACATCCAACGTCCATGGTCAGGAAACCATAACCATCTATTGATCAACGAGCTAGTCAACTAGAGGCTCACTAGGGACATGTTGTGGTCTATGTATTCACACATGTATTACGGTTTCCAGTTAATACAATTATAGCATGAACAATAGGCGATTATCATGAACAAGGAAATACAGTAATAACCACTTTATTATTGCCTCTAGGGCATATTTCCAACAGAATGCTCATTGCACTTCACTTATATCTTTTGGGTATGGCTTTATAGAATGCTTCATGTGCTTCACTTATATCATTTGAAGTTCGGATTGCCTGTTTCTCTTCACATAGAAAACCGCCATCTGGAGAATGCTCTTTTGCTTCACTTATACTTGTTAGAGCATGGGCATATCTTTTGTAGAAAGAATTAAACTCTCTTTCTTCACTTATATCTATTTAGATAGATGACATGAATTGGTCATTCACATGGTTAGTCATAAAATCCTACATAAAACTTGTAGATCACTGAATATGATATGTTTGATTCCTTGCAATAGTTTTGCGATATAGATATGATAATATGTGGGAGGTACTAGTAAATGGTTGTGTTTAGTAAGGATATTGGTGTTAAGGTTTGTGATCCCCGAAGCATGCACGTATGGTCTCCTAACTATGTAACCAAATTGGCGCGCATTGTATTTTGATTGTTTATCTTTACGTGAAGGTCGGGGGCGCAACATGGTTAACTCCTACCAACCTCCACCCTAGGAGCATGCGTAGTAGTACTTTGCTTCGAGGGCTAATAGACTTTTGCAATAAGTATATGATTTCTTTATGACTAATGTTAATCCATGGATTATACACACACTACTAGGGAAAACGTTATACACAAAACTTTAGCAGTAGTGATTGTTAAAAAAAGCTCGCTACTGCTAGACAGCAGTAGCGCGTGCGAAATAAGCGCGTTGCAGATGCATATATAGTAGTAGCGCATGTCACTGAAAACTCGTTACTACTAAAATTTCGACCACTAAGCCGATGGGCTACACATAGTAGTAGCGATCTTTCAGAAACCGCGCTGCCGCTAATATTCTTATAGCAGCGCGTTTACATGTAGAGCGCTACTGCTAACGAAAATAAAATAAAATTAAAAACAAATAGAAAAGTAAATGAAAATGAAAGAAATATAAAAAGGAGAAAGGAAAAATATATAATGTAAAGAAAAATAAATGAAAAAGGAAAAAAAGGATGAAGGAATAGAAGTAGCCCGTTTGCGGAAGCGCGCTATAGCTAACTTAGCTATAGCGCGTTTTCCCTAATGCGCTACCGTTATTTTTGACTTAACCCAAAAACGGTTTCCCCCGACGACCACTTCTCCCACAAATCCCTCGCCCCACTCTTCGCCGCTGTCTCCCCCACTTCGCCCCCGTCTCCTGCCGGCATCGACGTCGCGCTCATCCTCACCGCCTCCGCCCGAGGCCGCCCAGCCTCACCGCCGCCGCCTCTCGAGCCGCCCTCGACCTCTCCGCCGCCGCACTCGACCTCACTGCCCCCAAGCCCGCCCAGGAGTGCCGCCTCTCGATCCTGAGCCCGACCTCGCCGCTCCTACCTCCATCGTCGAGCACCTCCCCACCACCATCTCTCCCCTCTCTGTAAGCCCCCACCCCTCCCCCACCCCCCCTCTCTCAGCTTTTTCTTCCTCTGCCATGTTAATTAGCAGTAGTAGTAGATGTTAATTAGTACTAGGGTTCATACGTAATGATTTTTAGTAGTAGTTGTAGATGTTAATTAGTAGTAGTGATGGTGCTAGTTAACTAGGGCAGTATGGTTAATAGTAGATGTTTTTTAGTTAGGGTAATGATATATGTTAAGTAGTAGATAATGTTGATGTTAATTAGTTCAGTAGGGTTTAGTTTTTAAATTGAGTTTGTTTAACTAGATGTTAATTAGGGCAGTAGGGAATTTAGTTTAGAGTAAAGTAATTTAGTTCAGTAGTTAACTAAATATAATCTACTTTTGGTTTTTGAATAGAGTTTGAGAGAGCATGTGATTTGTGTAGATTTTCTTGTAGTGTAAAATGCTAGGACATGCAAATTTAAAGTGGTCAGGATATATGCAAATTCCTCAATTGTGTCTACACATGCATGTTTCGATTGTGCCCAAGTGGCCTTTTGTTGTTTCCAGGGAATGAAGCCGAGTGGCCTATGTTTTGCCGGAATGTTGATTCATTTCCGTTCCGGCAAATTTCAGGTTCTCGATTTGTCCATTTCTTAGCAAAGGTCATGCCAAAAAAATTCGTGAATTTCGGCATGACTTGTGCTACAAACTAGGACATATCGAGTGCCGGGATTTGTCGCACCGGGAAGGAGTCAACGTTCCTGCAAAACAATAGGCCTTTTTTATGTCATTATTCATTTTATTAGGTCTAGAATTAATTGACTAGATTTAATCGTAGGAAACATGGCTAGCAACATGAAGGACAGGTTTCTGGTGATTGCGACGACGTCTACCGGGCGGCAGACAAATTTTTGAGCCTTGCCGACGATCAACCGATGTTGTTGCTGGGCCCACCGGTAGCATCGGGGACTGAGACCGACACGCAGACCGATGCTGAGACTGAGACTGGCGTTGAGACTCAGACCGGCATCGAGACCGGCGCTGAGACCGAGACAGGTGCTGCCTCGGGGAGCGGAGCCGGTGTAGAACCGAAAGCAAAGAGGCAACGGCTTCCTAACAAACTCAGGACTACTGGACTGGTGGTCACGGAGGTGAAAGATGGCAATTTTGAGCCAAAAGCGCCCGTGGAAGCGTGCGCGTGCTACGACAATCAAATAGGCTGCATCATACGGACAACCACCACCATCAACGATGAGAAACTACAGAAGATAGATAATATGAGGCCCTCCCTCCTAAAGAAGTTTCACCAGATATTCTTGTTCCCGGGCCGGAATGAAAAGGATTATAAAGATCCAGATAAGGACCCGGCAATGAACAAGATAAACAAACACGCCATGACCAAGTTTAGCGACGCGTTGGCCGCCTGGAAAACAAGGGTGAAAGCAAGGATCATCGACAAGAAGGAACCCTACTCCGAGATTGTAAAGGATAATCCGACAATCACGGAAGAGCAATTTCAAATATTCAAGGCGACTTGCAAGGCCGAAGCTGCCCGAAAAAAAGTCTAAGTACATGAAGGGGCTTCAAGAGAGGAACATTGGGAGCCACCACCTCAGAAGCCGTGGTTATGGCGGGAAGAGGTCCAAATGGGCCAAGGAGGACGCGGAAGCCTCGAGTCTGGGCATCCCGGACCCCTTGGTGGAGTTCACCGTCCCGCAGGAGCGTGACGTCCTCAGGGCCCGGCGCCGTTGGGACTCAGTGAAGAAGGTTTACGAGACAAACGCGGTCACGACGGAGTTCATTAGACTGCTGGTAATTTTAGTTTCTGATCAAATCAACTACACACGTTAGTCATATTTTTAAATGATCCTTGTGTCTTTTGCAGAGAGAGCAGCACAGGATTGCGGTTGAAAGCAACTCGCCGTCTGAGGCATTGGCGAGGCCCAAGTGGGACACTCCAATCAACCGGGCGTTGAACATATTGAAACGACTCCTGGTGGAGACTCGACCGTCGTATGGACACGTGCACGGTGTCGGAGACGGCGCCACGTGGAAGAAGTACTACCGTGAGACCACGGAGGAGAGAAAGGAAAGACGGAGGTTAACTGAAGAAAACATCGACAAGAAGGTTGAGATTGCGGTTGAGAAGAAATCATCTCAGACAGTCGCAACAGCGGTAGCAGCCACAAAACAGGTGGTTGTATATATGTCTACTTCCTTGGTTCCAGCCGTTTTCAATTGGACCAGGCAAAATCCAGAAAAAATGTAGCGGACTTTCCCCTTGCTGACTTCTTGGGGAGCAGCTCGACTAGCGTTGCACCAGCACCTGCTCCCGCACCGGCTCCCGCACCAGCTCCCGCACCTGCTCCCGCACTAGCTCCGGCACTAGCTCCGGCACCGGACGTGCTCGGTGGTGCTTTGTCTTTGGCTGAGCTCGACGCCCTCACGGTATCTGTCACACCGTCCCCCTTCAATAAAAATGTATAATCTCCCATTTTCGTTGCCTTTCGGATGTCTCACGTCGCAGACTTTTCTTTGCAGGCCGACGAAACCTCGTGCACCATATTGTACACCATCGGCAACCATAAGGTGGATGTGGGGAAGGCGACGATAATGGAGCCCAAGGAACCATTGTTCCACAGCCGAATGATCCCCCCGAATGTCTTCAAGGTTTCCGTGGCCAGTGTCAAACCGGGCCACGAGAATTTTCCTCCTCTAATACTAGTGGGGGATGATGACGAGACCCTGCGGCAGCTTGGTGATTGTTGCAATGGATGGGTCCTGTTATGGCCAAAGAGTCTACTTCGTCTGGAGGCGGCCGGGAGCACACCCACGAGCACGCATCCTCAGCAAGGTATGAAAATCAACACCCCCACCTACCCAATTAGCGTCAGGTGTCGGGTTGGGTGATAGCGGATGGGGTAAGGAAGAGCCTCCATTAGTCGCTGATGACGTCACCATGGATGAGGATGAGGATGACAATGGCACTCAACATTATGTCTATATTGGCACCTACTCAGGGTTTGAGCGTCATGAGTCGGTGCCTGAATTGCCGTCTCCGGAGGCTAAACGTATTATGGACGACCTTCCGGTAGTAAAGAAGTCTAGGAAGAGAGCGAGGAAAGGCAAAAAAGCTGATTCTATGATCCAGCCGCCTCAGCAGCCTCGACTTCAGGACCGTATAGATATCCCCGATGCGGATGAATGGCATATCCCCGGTCAACCAATCCTACTTGCAAGAGCGCTAGGGGCCAGATTCGGCGATCTAAGGAGACTTCATGATGATGTGCTGCGGATAGAGAAAGACCTCATCGCCTCGAAAGATCCAGGATACCCACTCTACGTGGTTAAAGTTTCACGGCAATTGTCGTACGTCCACTTCTTCCCCGCGGATAAGTTATTCCTTAAATTCGATTACATATTCGACATGTTTCACGTGAAGAAGCTAGATTTTACGTTTATCCGCCTTTTTGCCTTGCACATGAACTACATCATTGGGGTTGAGCAGATACCTTATATTTGTGTCGCTGACCCGTACTACATGCGGGAGGGCTTCTTGGGAGTCTGCACAAAGCACCATGAATCCACGAGGGAATACATCATCAGTTTCGTGCTCGCCAATAAGGACAAGGAGGTGATTCTCGTGCCTTATCATCCCCTGTAAGTCATCCGCGCGGATATCCTTCCTTCGATTTCAATCATTCATTTGCACGGTGGAGGCTAATTAATTTGAGGTGTACTTATTTTGCATAGTGGCGGGCGCGCCGTCCTCATCATCCTCTACCCCCGATACTCCCACGCTCTTTACTTGGACTCATCGAAGAACATTCACAAAAAGGATTACACCCACATCAAGGATGTTCTCGACAGTGCTATGTTTTACTACCAAACACTGGGTGGAGAGGTCAAGGACAAGAAGAGAAGGGGCGGCAGGCTCGCCTTCGGCCATAAGACCGACTTCTGCTGCATCCAGCAACCGAGTGATTCTCTTAATGATGGATTCTATGTCCTACACCACATGCTGGAGTACAGACGGGATCACTAGAACCTTCGCATGTCACCTAGATCCGGTGATGCCCATATTCTACAATGGGCAAAGAACGTAGGAGATATCGAGGATCATCGACTTCGAGCTGAGTTCTATCACATCCAGCGTGAACTTTCCCAAATCATCATGAAGGAGGTCGTCGGAAAAACAGGGATGTTCTACGAAGAAGGAAAAATGTCGCGGGAAGACGTCCGAACATGGATAGCCTCTCAGCGCCTCGACATGAAGCCTTTCACTAAGCTCGAGGACTATCTCCCTGACATCGATGGATGGCACGACATGTTGGAGTGATTGTCGATATATGACAATGTGTCCGTTCAGTCCATACTTTTTGTATGACAAAACTTTGAGTTATGCACGGCGAAACTTTATTTGTGATGTAATTAAACCGTCCTCCTCCTCGACTAGCGAAGATCACTCTAGTTAGGGCATTTTGGGTACGATGAACTTTTTTATTTATGCTTATGATATGTTGTTTCTATTTTTGCCAAGTCTGTCTCTTTCTGTTGCTCAACTATATATGTTGCATATCATCGACTCATGTGACGATGCAGGTGCATAGATCATCGATGGCGAAGAAGTGCTACGCCAGGAGTATATATACGACGAGTGGCCGGAGTGTTAGGCCCAGGTGTACCGGTTTCCGGTTTCCGAGCGACATGCAGTAGTTAGTTTAGGTTCACGCTAATGCGAGAGAGGGATACAAACTCATGTACTGCATAGTTCCGCTCTCAGTCAAAGTGATATCTCTTCTCGCGTATATCATTGTTTAGATGGATGATGATGTATTTGCAAGTAATCGAGACTTGTATCGCTATTTTCGAGATGATGATGAGAGAACACTTTGTGTTGGATGATGATTATGATGATGACATGATTAGATGAGACTAGTTGTATGTATATGCTATGATTACATTTCTATGTGTATGATATGCTAAAGATTATTGTATAAAGCCTATTCAAATACAAAACAAATATACAAAAAATAATAATAAAAGTAGTAGTAGCGAGGGGGAAAAGTTAGCAGTAGCGCCGCCTTACCAGTAGCGCTTCCCTGTAAAGAGTGATGCAGATAATATCAGCAGCGCTCTTCACTGAAGCGCTCTACAGCTATCCATGTATAGCAGTAGCGCCTTATCAGTAGCGCATCATCCCGCGCTACGGATAGGCCTAAAACCCGTGCTGCTGCTAGGCTTTTCCCTAGTAGTGGCACTCTTAATTACCCTTCTATCATTGCTAACCTCTTCGGTACCGTGCATAGCCCTTTCTCACCTCGAGAGTTGGTGCAAACTTCACCGGTGCATCCAAACCCCATGATACGATACGCTCTATCACAGATAAGCCTCCTTATATCTTTCTCAAAACAGCCACCATACCTACCTATTATGGAATTTCCATAGTCATTCCGAGATATACTGCCATGCAACTTCCATCATCATCATATACATGACTTGAGTATTCATTGTCATATTGCTTTGCATGATCGTAAGATAGCTAGCATGATGTTTCATGTCATTGATATGCTAGATAATTGCACACCCCGGTACACCACCAGAGGCATTCATATAGAGTCATATCTTTGTTCTAGATATCGAGTTGTAATATTGAGTTGTAAGTAAATAAAAGTGTGGTGATCATCATTATTAGAGCATTGCCCCAGTGAGGAAAGGATGATGGAGACTATGATTCCCCCACAAGTCGAGATGAGAATCCGGACTTAAAAAAAAGGCCAAAGAAGCCCAAATAAAAAAAGAGGCCAAAGAAGCCCACCCAAAAAAATAAAAAAATGAGAGAAAAAGAGAGAAGGGAAATGTTACTATCCTTTTACCACACTTGTGCTTCAAATAGCACAATGTTCTTCATATAGAGAGTCTCTTGAGTTATCACTTTCATATACTAGTGAGAATTTTCATTATAGAACTTGGCTTGTATATTCCGATGATGGGCTTCCTCAAATGTCCGAGGTCTTCATGAGCAGGCAAGTTGGATGCACACCCACTTAGTTTCAGTTTGAGCTTTCATACACTTATAGCTCTAGTGCATCCGTTGCATGGCAATCCCTACTCCTCGCATTGACATCAATTGATGGGCATCTCCATAGCCCGTAGATTAGCCGCGTCGATATGAGACTTTCTCCCTTTTTGTCTTCTCCACATAACCCCCACCATCATATTCTATTCCACCTATAGTGCTATATCCATGGCTTGCGCTCATGTATTGCGCGAGGGTTGAAAAAGCTGAAGCGCGTTAAAAAGTATGAACCAATTGCTTGGCTGACACCGGGATAGGCATGAGGGGTACCTTGTGTTAAGAAAAGGGAGCATAAAAGACTATATGATTTTGTAGGGATACCGTTCTGTAAGCATTTATATTTTGAAAGGCATGATTGTTTGTTGGGATGCCCGAAGCAAAACCAAGATAAGTTTCACAGAAGAAAATATTGTAGTAATTCGGGTCTATGATGATAGATTCAGAATTTTAGCGCATGTCCACATGGAATGGAATACAACAAGATTCCAATACATCGAAGACTTGTACTTCAACTGCAAGTACCTCGACGACAAGGTGAAAACCAAGCAGACAGGAAACACTTGCAGAATAAGCAACAAGAAACAGGGGAGAATTGCCTGCAAATACTAGCACCAGCTCAATTTGAAAACTCTTCTTGGTGGACACACCTCAACTATAAACATCCAGAAATAAAACACAACATATGGAGCATTGTTGTTTTGTTCATATTACAGTCCGTGTGGCAATCTTCATCATGCTCCGGCACTTAATGTCGATAAAACTCACTGAATTATGTTCCGATAGATGATTGGGCAGGTTCCGATGTCGTGCCCGAACTTGGGCATAAATACATCCGGTGTACAGGAGGGCGGTAGCCATAGCATGAGAATGTCTACGGTTATTCCTATGTCTACTAGCTTAAGAATTAGAGTCACTTTCTGTATCGGAATGCACGTCGAATGGCCTATTTCGGTTTGTGTTCGCCTCGAGTGGAGGAATATCATCATCTTCTTCTTCGGAGTTTTGCCCTTCCGCAACCTGTGATGACGTTCCTTCAGGCCCTGTCGCCCACCCATTGGGAGTTGACCTGAAGATAGCTGGCCTAGGATAAGAAACATGAGTGAATCAATGGCACCCAATCAAGAGGATGACATGCTAACAATCCTGGTTTTATAAGTAAAACTACCAATGAATCAAGAGGATGACAAGCTAACAATCCTGGTTATATCAAGTAAAACTACCAATGAATCCAATCAAGAGGATGACAAGCTAACAATCCTGGTTTTATCAAGCAAAACTACCTATGCAGAGCTTGTGCGGATGTAAAAAGAACAAACTGGCGCATTACTAGAAGGCCTCCTGGGAAATCTTTTAGATTCTTCAATCCAAGTATTTTGCCATAATTTATGCTACATCAACATTTGACTATAGTATCAATTCTCGGTGTCAGTTTTCATGTTCATTGGATCAAGCAAAACCAGAAACAAACTATTTAAGCTATTGAAATGCATTGGTAACTTGCATATCACATGGAATGTACATTCAATATAATGTTGAAGGAAAAAAAACTAGTTTTTGAAGCTCAATCTCCAGCACAGTATACTATCGGAAAAGCTGAATGAACTGCCAGTCAACCACAAACATTGAACCACGCCATTTATATGCACATACTAAAGAAGGAAGCAGTACATGACTGCTTTGCCAATGCATATGCCGGAGAAGGAACACTAGATGATTGCTTTGTCAAAAATGACGGCATGATAAATACATGAAACGGCAAATTACAAAGCAGAGTGGCAGCCAGCTTTCAGCCTTTCACAAACTGACCCTGGTGTAAGTAGGTCATAAATCACACTAAAAGCTTATAATACAACTTCAATATGAGTTACATGACAGCTATTTGAAATCACAAGAAAATCTATATATGTATTCGAAGGGAGAGTGTATTTTTACCAATATCCTGGCAACTAAAGGGAGGCCTTTTGTTGTCTGAAAGTGGTATAATATAACACTGATAACTAATGGACATCTTGGGCACTGAGCAGAATGGATTTAAAAGACCAAAAATTACAACCACTGCTAACTCATTATTCAGTATAGTATGTGCATGTACTCTTAGGGTTACATCTTACTACTACTCCCTCTCAGGATCTTATATTTCTTATCTTACTACTACTCCCTGTCACGATCTTATATTTCTTTAGAGAGGGAGTACTGATAACTATTACTCCCTCCGTCCCAAAATACTTGTCAAAGAAATGGATAAAAATAGATGTATCTACAAGACTACAACTAAAATACATCTAGATACATTCATTTATCCGACAAGTATTTCCGGACGAAGGGAGTATTATACAGCAAGGAACACAGTAACTCACCATTCGCCAGATTTCTCGAGCTCACGAACCTGGTCATGAAAGAGGACTCGCGACACGACACAGGCTATCTTGCTTCCAGATTCTATTCCCTCGTCCCTCCCATTAGCATCGATGGCCACGAAATTGCCTGCACATTCAGAGGACACATGACATGTGCAAACCACCAGGGTGCTAGTGACAAAGGCCATGAGTAACTAATCAACGACTTTGGAAGTCATGCCATTTACTCAATCCGTTTCTAAATACAACTCTTTTTAAATATTTCAATAGGGATTACACACATAGATGTATATAGACATATTTCAGAGTGTAGATTCATCCATTTTGCTTCATATGTAGTCCACACTGGAATCTACAAAAAGACTTAACGGAGGGAGTACTAACTAAATTACTCACCGTTCTTGATCCAGAATCTCTTTTGGAACTTGGCGGGGAACAGGGCGAGAGACTTGACACCCTCGCCATCTGTGACCTAGCACCAGCACCAGCACCAGCATGGCGGCAGAGTGAGAAATCCGCGGCGGCGGGAACCAATTTTAAGAGAGTGGGGAGGCCTGGGAAAGAAGCCTGTATCTCGATCATACATGTTACTAGTCTATATTACTACCCATTGTGACTAGTCTTACGTAGAGGGACTTTGTTAGGCGACCGATGTGTTCCGATTTGGAGCATCGACGATGCCCACCTGTTGAAAGCAAAACACCTCCTTGTTGAGTGTGTAGTGAAGGCAGGTGTTCTTCAAGTCAAGCTGGTTGACTAGCCAGCCACGCGAGGCGCGAGGGGGTGAACACCCTGAGAATTGTAGCAGGCTTACGACAGGCGGAAAAGTCTCCCGCAGTCCCCATTGGGGCGCTTCCGAAAGCTGCAAACGACCCGGCGCGGTTTTATAGCACGCAAGGGACTCATCAACGTGAGTTTGGTGGCAGAAACCCACTTGCCAATGATGATATTGGCGTGCGGCGGTCGAGGAACCAGCTCCCATGTGAGATTGCCAAGAAGCGCGGTGAACTCGCCGCGCATGGCAGCGGGCCAGTTGGGGTCCTGGACTGTGCAACACTTGGAGCGAGGAAGCAATGAGATGTTTGATGATGGAGACAACGCGACGGCGAGGGTGTATTCACCGGCGTAGCACACGTTGGGTCAGAAGACACCGGCATATGCGTAGGTGACCCTGTGACGACTAGCGGATGGAGCAGGACAAGGTGGTAAGCTGGAAGATGGAGACAGCACGATGGCCACCGCAGAAATTACAAAAGCACAGTTTTTTTGGTTGATGTGGTACAGAAGCACAGCTAGGAATGAAGCATGAGCGCGCAAGGTTTGTGATAATAGATTCGGAATTTTAGCACTATGGTCCAAAAAGGGAAGAAATAAGAAGCTCCTTCAATTTCCCTTTCTATATTGGCTACTATGCCTCAATCGGCCGCGTGTAGGAAGGAGGAAATTAGAACCTCGTATACTGTCTCTAAACATAGTAAGAACATCTCTATCAGACCCCTTATATCGCGCCAAACTGTAAACAGACACCGTATCGGACTACGGCCTGTAAAAAAATTGCGGGGCGCGGCAAATCTTTAACCTGAACCTTTAGATACACGGGGTGGGAGGCCGACCCGAGCTTGACCCCTATCGGCGGCGATATTTGGCAGGAAGGACATTTCTGTGCGGCAGTTCCCGCTTCCCCTTCCCTCCCCCCCGCTCCGTACCACCTTCCCCGGCTTTGTATCGCTGCCATGGAAGCCTCCCAGCCGTCTCCCTCACCGTGGATGTCATCCACGCGTCAACCCCTCCGGCAGATCTCGTCGCCGGCCATGTCGCGCACATCGCTGTTCAAGGCTCCAACCCGCAACCCCCACCGGGAAGGCATGCATGCCCGCCGCTGCCACCGCTGCGAATCCGGTCCGGCCCGCGCCGGTGAAGAAAGGCAAGGTCTCAGGTGTCAAACGCAAGAAGGCCACCACAAGAGTTACTCCGCCAACACCTCCCCCGATTGCCCCGGCAAGAGCTACCCCGAGGATTCCCGCCGAAGACGCTGCTACCGCCGCCCCCAAGGTGTTCGACAAAATGGGCTCAAGGTATGATACTTTGATTTCTTCTAGTTGTTTCACTTTTATCCATTGACACTTGTTCTTGACTTGTTGAGCGAAATTGTAGCGTTGGTTTGCATGATGCGACTGTCAAGTTTGTGCATTGTTGGATGACAACACTTTCGACATCGATCAGGCCCTGATCGGTGATTAAGGTTACAATGAGATGGGTGGTGGTGTGCATGGTCACATGAGGAAGAACATGAGGTGGAGGAGGTTGAGGAGGGGGTGCTCGAGCCAACACAAGCAAAAAGTGCGTGCAAAATCGAAGAACACCACACAATTGGAAGATCAAATCTTGATCAAGGCTTGGGAACCTTGATGCGTGCACCGACACTGACCAAACCGTCAAGCGGTATTGGCAAAGGATAGAGGATCAGTTCTTCTGCATTATGGCAAAGTATTCCAACAGGACACCATGCACCTTTAGGTCATTCTAAGGTCGTTGGGACGTGATCAAGCTGATTTGTAGTTGTTGGGATGCTTGCTTGGAGCAAGGCCGCAATGCACCTCCAAGTGATACCATTGAATCCGATTATGTGAGTTTGTTTCCACGTCCCAAGTTGTGCAAATCATTTGTAGCCGTGTGAATCGTTGCATAATTTGACATTGTTTTCATTTTGTAGGAGAAAATTGTGCAAGAAAGGTACAAGGACATGGAAGCTTCCGGTGGCAAGTCATTTCAACTAGAGCATTGTTGGAAATTTCTTCAAAATAGCGAGAAGTGAAAGTTGATTGAGAAAGAATCCCCACCGAAGAGAGGTGCATTCACCAAGATGGATGATGATGATGATGGCCCAAGAAACAAGAACAAGCCCAATGGAAGCAAGAAGGCCAAGGACGAGATCAGGACAGAAGCGGAGGCATCAAGCTTGCGGGACAGGATAGATGCCATGGTGCAATCAAATGAGTTGATGGTGGCCAAGAAATTGGAGGCAAAGAAGGAGTTGGCCGAGAAGAAGGCGCAAGAGAAGCAAGAAAAGTGGCAATTACTCAAGGAAGAGGGGTTGCGCAATGCTGTCATTGAGGAGAGAAAAGCCCTTGCCGAGGAGAACAAGGCCTTAGCCAAGCTACTTGCCGAGGAGAACAAGATCATGACTATGAACCGCAGTGACATGAACGACCTCACCAAAGAATGGCATGATATGGAAAGGAGAGAGATCTTGAAGAGAAGGATGTTGGCGGCGACGGGTGATGGCTTCGGTGCCGGTGGGGGAATCGGTGGCAGTGGTGGAGAGTGATAGATGGTCATGGAGGTGGTGGTGGCTTCGGTGGCGGTGGTGGAGAGCAATGGCGATGATGAAGATGGTGATGGAGGTGGCTTTTGCATGAGGTTCTTTTGTGTTATGATTGAAAACTATGCTTAATTTTCGCACAAACTATGTATGATTGTTTGAATTTGAAGCCAATCATCAGAATTGCGGTCAAATTGTCTAATTAAAAGTTTTTTCGGTTTGCGGGCTAGCGGGGGCTGCGGCCAAACAGAATATTCTATTTTACAGTTCCGCTTTGCTGGGTCTGGTCGGAAAATATTCTGTTTTACAGTTCCACTTTGTGGGTCTGTTCGGCTGCAGCCCGCGCCAGCCCGTAACAAGGGTCCGCGATATAAGGGGTCTATAAACACACTATAAGGGTCCGCGATATAAGGGGTCTACTAGAGATGGTCTAATATCGAGTTCATAAATTCTTCCATACGCGGCCGCAAAGCAAGAACCTCGAGCGGCGACGATGCGGGCGGGCTCTCTCCTCCGCCTCCGGTGATGAAGACGCGAGCGGCAATGCAAGGACACTCCTTCTCCTCCGGCGACGAAGCGGCGATGCTAGCCCGCTGCTCCTCGGTCACGATTCCCACCCGCTCTAGGTCAGCCTCTCGGCCGCCGTCATCCTCGATTGTCTTCCTCGCGCGTCGAGTTAGGGACTTAACAGGGTAGGTTTGGCGTGTATTACCTCTGTTCCGAAACATAAGTCATCAGGGGAGTTCAGTTTATACTCCCCCCAACGAATTATATTTAGGAGGGAGTAGGTATGTTGACGCGGAACAGGCGGTGGTACGTGGATCGCTCACCCTCTCACTCTCCTACCGCCGTCTGTGCTCTGGTTTGCTGTCTGTACTCTGCTATTGCCCTGTGCGCTCTGCTTTGCTCCATTACTCTGCTATCGCGGCTCCCAACGGGTTGCAGAATGGATCGGTGGATGCTTCAGCTTCACCGCACGGCTCCCGGCCACCTCTGGACTCTAACTGCAAGCATGAATGGAAGGTTCATTTCAACTGATAGCAGAGTATTTTTGCTAAATGTCCACCATGGGTGTAACGAGATATCGGTGATTCTGTTTGCGCAGGCTGATACGAACCCTGGCCCGTCATTCCGAGTCAAATTCGTAGTTGTCTCACCACATGTATAACCACTAGAACCCTAACCCGTCTCTATGTCCCATGCGTACCGCACGCCTCGTCGCTATTATCGCGTCGAGCCTCCGCTGTCCTGATCGAGTCTCAAGGGTCGCGAACCCACACCACTCAACCCCCACTGCAGAGTACCACCGATCATCACTGACTGATGACGAGTTTCACGCTTTCATCAGACCACTGGGCTCTAGTCCGAACTACGTGTCACTCGCTTCTTCCCGCTGAAATAGGCTTTGACTCTCTGTGCACTTACGCCGTAGCCCCTCAATCAGCACCGAGTGAAGTCCTCCAGACTCCAGCTCTACCTTCAACATGACTCAATGGTAGATGATCAGTCCACCCTCACGCCACATTGACTTCAAGCTCTCATGTGCGCACCGTCTTGAATCAACCTCGCGTCATAGTCTTGTCGAAGCCGCACAAGCCCTCAGGCCTGCGCCGCGTGTTTCCACGCCCCAGAAGTCGGTCACCATCCGCATCACGCTCATATGCCGTCGTCGCCGATCCCACCACCCTCTTCTGTACCAACCGACCCGCGTCGATCCGTCAGACTGTTCAATCCGTCCCAGACTCTCAAATCATTTTCCGCGAATTTCCATCCATCACGTGATAATTTCATCTTACCTGACATGACTTACCGAGACAGAACACCGTCAGCTTGCACGCTTTAAGCCTAGCTGCTTCCATCGATTGCATCGCCTTACGAAAAAACTCCAATCGCATCCGTAGTTACTTTATTCGTTGCGCTGCGGCCGCCCAGATCATACACGGAAACACCTTGTGACAGCGATCCACTCCACCGCTTGTATTGTATCGCGATATAACTCAACGATCATCTTGCAAAGCACATTCCTCTAGATCAACTTTCTGTAGCCTCCTCGTAACCTTGCTCATGATACCACTTGTGTTAGAATAAATCTGGGACCACCGTTGATCATCCGAGGACCAAGCAATCATACGAGCACGACACCGAGATTGTTAACGAGGTTCACTGATATGGCTACATCCCCTGGACCTGACTACGGGCGCTCCTCCCCGTGACACCGTCACAATACCGCACACCGGCCACCCGGGCGCCGAAACACACCGCCGGCTCCCCTTAGCATAGGTTACATCGTGTGTCTAGCTTCGCTATATATGAGAGGCCTACGATACAAGTGTCCTACTAGAACACAACTCCATACCATGTAAACACAATACAACTCATAGTCCAACTGTAACCTTGTACACTATATTCGACACAACTCTAACAAACGAAAGGCTTAATAAGATGATCATGAAGTGGCTCCCTGGGCAGAGAATGGCTGTAAGGACGATTGGTGAGTATTAGCTCCTGGGTTGCCTATATTTTTGGACGACTTTGAGAGCCATTTTTGCTCTGACTTCTTTCAGAAAATGTCAGAACATTTTGTAATTCGGAACAGAGGGAGTAGGGAGGAATTTGAGACGGAGAAGAGCAGCAGGAGGTAGGAGACAGGCGAAAATGAGGTCGGTTGCTTATCACTTACACAGGGTGAGCCCAATCACCACACGCAGGTGGGTCAGTTCCATATATTGGCCTTCCTGGTTCGAGTGTTCTGTACCCTAGAAACAGAGCTGGCCCAGCTAGATTTGACCCATCAGTGCTCTTGTTTGTTGATGCACCAGGAGCTGGGGGCATGACAACGCTGTTGCAGCAAACTGATTTGTTCTTTGTATGAGGCTAGTTTGGTACGTACACGTGTAGGTTCATATTGTAGTATAGTACATACTTATCTTGGTTGACTTCATTAAGCATCCCTCCCTGGTAACGTGTCTCGATCTGAGATGGTCAGTATGGAAAAGTGAAGTGCTAATTAAGTTAGAGCAAACCTGTTTAACTCGCTCATTAACTAATAAACATTTGTTCTACTTGATAAACACATTATTGTGAGGCTGTTGGGCCGAACCACTCATGTATCACGTTGGAGTAGTTAGGTGTTGTATCTCCTTCTATCTCCTGTTTAAGTCTCCTATAATATCTCTTGTTGGTTAGATAAGACTCTGCCAACTCTTGTAACACAAGTCATCAATCCAATATATACCAATGCGGCTCCCCTGTTGGGAGTAGGAACGCTTACCCAAATCCTTACATGGTATCAGAGCCATTTTGTTGGTGTGCGTGAGGGCATGACACATGGTGAGATACGCCTATTTGTTGAAAGAAAGAATTCAATTTTTCATACTCACCACCCCAGTCTGATTGCATGTCAAGAATTTTGCAATCAAACTTGCGTTCAACAAGGGCTTGAAAATTGTGAAAGACTTGAAAAACATCTGAACGCTTTTTAAGAAGATATATCCAAGTATATTTGCTAAAATCATCAATAAAGCTCACATAATAAGTGTGTCGACCAACAGAGGTGGGTGCTGGGCCCCAAACATCAGAGAAAATAAGTTGCAAGGGTTTTGTAGACACACTAGTAGAGACAGGATATGGTAGTTGATGACTTTTTGCTTTTTGGCATGAATCACAAATAGTTTCTAGATTTCTCTCACCAACAACTGGGAGTTTATTCCTACTAAGAATTTGATGAATAGTAGCAAAGGATGGATGACCTAATTGACTATGCCACCTCTCAGGAGAAAGCTTGATGGCACCATAGACTTGTTTATTGAATTTGCAGTACTTGGGAAGCAACGAGTAGAGCCCTCGCACACAGATACCCCTATGAAGAACCCTCTTCGTGACCTGATCCTTGATCAAAAAGAAGAAAGGGTGAAACTCTAGAAACACATTATTATCAAGAGCAATGCGATGGACAGATAGAAGATTCTTGGCAGCATTAGGAACATGCAAGATGTCATTGAGTTCAAGATTTGTGTGTGGGGTTTCAATAATTGATTTTCCAATATGACTAATTTCCATACTTGGACCATTTGCAGCTGTGTAGATCGGATCATTGCCACGGTACTTTTCATGCATCGTCAGCTTGTCCAGTTCTCCAGTAATATGGTTGGTGGCACCTGTATCCATATACCAGTTTGTATCTACACCATATGACATATCAGCAGCGGCTGCAACCTTTTTCTTTTGAGAGTTGTCATCAGCGTAGCGCCAATCACAATCTTTAGCTATGTGGTTTTTTTTTACAGATTTGGCACTTCCCTTCGTATCCTTCGTAGCCCTGGAAATTGCGCCCCCGATTATTGTTGCCGGGGGGGAGCCTGTTGTTTCCACCGCGAGGGTTGCCCTGGTAGTAGCCGCCACCCCCACCAGGATAGCCGCCACCACCACCACTGTGGTAGCCGCCGCCGCCACCCGGATAGCCGCTGCCACCACTGTTGTTTGGGTGGTAGCCGCCGCCACCGCCCTGATTGTTGCCGCCGTTGTGGTAGCCACCGCCACCACCATACTATCCGCCGCCGCCGCCTCCGTACTGGCCGCCACTGCCACGGGATCCACCACCACCGTACTATCGCACAAACTATGTATGATTGTTTTCTTAACACATATGACCTGTATATTGTGGAGCCTACAAATCGTTGCTGGAAGAGTGGTGATAGAACACGCTCTGGATACCTCAATGTACCGAAGATGCTTCAATTTGGCAATGCTAGCTGGTAACTCATTAATGGAGGCACAAACAATCACGCGCATACGCGTAAGTTCACTGCACCAAGCATCCATCAAACTAGCTGGAGTTTTTTTATTTGCTAAAGATTTGTTGCAGAGAAGGGTACGTAGCCTTTTGCACTTGCGAAGGCTCAATAAGTGGAAATTGCTGATGTCTGTGCTAGATAGTACTGACAAATGGCGAACATTATGAGGAATTCTTTCGATGTCATCCTTGTTTTTCACGATGAAACAGTCATCCTCTGAAACTTTTTGTTCCATATCATGCAACAAGTCATGGATTAAGTATTTGCCTTGAACTTCTTGAAAGAAGGATCGACTTAATAGGTCATTAAAGTATTGAGAGCCAATTTCTTGAACTGGAATAACACCTTGACGTTTCACAAAGCCTTCTGCTGCCCAAATTTCAGCTAAATGGCCCTTTTCAAACTCCTTATCTTTGGGGTACACATCACAGAATGAAAAGCATCTCTTCAAGTGGAATGGTAAATACATGTAGCTCAACCGAAGGGCTGGCAAAATCTCGGTCATCTCTTGGTCCAACTCCCACAGTTCACTCTTTAGTATATTATTCCAATGTGATGTATGAAGGTCATGTCCTAACATGCGTCCAAGAGTTTTAGCGGCTAAAGGGGAGCCCTTCAACTTAGGAAGTATCTCTCTACCAATGAGCTCTAACTCAGGAAAATTGTCAGAACTCTCAGACCCAAACACGCATAGTTTGAAGAAATTCCAAAAGACATCGTCCTTTAAGCCTTCTAGTATAATGGGCTCCATAGTGTGCACTAAATCAACAACCTTTGGAGATCTTGTGGTGACTAACATCATACTTCCCCGTACCAGATTTTTCAGAGGTCCACAAAGTCTCTTCCAGCACTGGCCGTTTTCCTTCAGAGCATCATCTCACAAATCATCGAGGACAGTCAAGAACTTTCTATTTTCTAGTGTGTTAGAAAGAGCATGCTGGAGAGAATTCAGATTGTTAGTCGTTGCCTCTTTACCAAAAAATGATTCTATAGCCTCTTTAGTCAGCCTCTTCTCATCGAAATCATCTGAGACACAAATTCAAATTATTGTGTCAAAGAGAGACTTTACCCTTGGATGACTACAAATATATTGGGCCAAAGTGGTCTTTCCAACACCCCCCAATTCCAACTATTGGCAAAACTCGAAGATCTGGTAATCTTGGTTCATCTACGCGTTTTGAATGAGTGCTACTATGTGTAGTCACATCGAGCAGTCCCAAGATCTGCTCTAGCACCATGTCACGACCAAATATTTTTGTTTCACTGCGAAAAGAGCTAGTTTCTGACCTGACTGTTTTCTCAAACCGCGGTGTTACTTCACCCAACCCCTTCTTCTCTAGGTGATTGGAAATAAGATCCAACCTTTTTTGGATATCATTCACACTGGTAAAGCTATTAAAGAAGTCAGTAAAAGATGACTGCCTTGCATTTCCCTCCACTATCACCTTATGGTTGTACCATCTGAGCTCATCAAGAAGATCTTCAACATTGTAAACTGTGTCCTTGAGTTTTGGAAGGAGCTCGGTCACACCATCTTTGTGGCTTCTCCATTCCACTCGATTAATGAGGTCATACATCTCTGGAAGAGTATCACTGAGGTGTTGCAAGCCACTCTGCAGCTGAAATAGTTTATTTTGAAGCTCTTGCTCCTGAGTGCCTCTCCATTTGGATGAAATAGCAGATTTAGCCCACTGAAAAAGATTGGCATACTCATTGATACCAGTAGTGACCCCAGTAGTATCAATTATATCCATGGTGAAATGAGAATCAATAGTTCCTTTCTCCCCGCTGACAACCGTGCAAACAATGAGCAAGCTTATTTTCATGATCAAATAATGCTAATAAAGGTATAAGTAGGATAAATCAGATGTGATGCAAACAACCTGACTAGGTCCTCCGTGCTGTCTAAAATGACAAAGAACAAACCTGAGATTTCGGTTTTGCGAGAAATAGCCATCGTCGTTCCAGGTCACATCTCCAGGCCTTCGAATAGCATGACACTCCTGGTTCCTAAAACAATGAAATGGTAATCCTAGCGTAAGTAGAAAGCACATTTTCTTGGAAAGGAAAAAGGGGTATATATACTAACCTCATGGTGGACTCGTGTTCATGATCCGTGGGGTTGGCAAGGGACTCAAACCGACTGCTGCTATCATGGACCCCGATCGAAGCTGAGGAGGCCGTAAAATATATCAGTACGTTTCGGATAAAGGGAAATAGCATTGGTCTATGATATTACAAGATGCTGACTTCAATCATCTAAAACAGTCACTCCTGCTCTATGCAGCAAAAGGTACATTAAACCAGGATGAACATTACGAAGTACTTGCCTTTAAGGCATTTCAATTATTTTGAACGGTCAAAATAACAACCAGAGAATGCAGTTTTTATATGTAGTTTGCATTGTACAAAATATATGAACATATCTATCAAGCGTTGCATGGTTTGCATGGTCCGGTGTCCGCCGGAATTTAGAGCATAGCGTTGGATGGACGCCATCCCACCGGATGTCTGCGGGCTCATCTGAAGTTGTCCACAAACAGTTAAGGGAAACTCAACGTGAATCACCAAAACTACCTAAATATGGACAGTCCGGACATTTTTTGCTATCCAACACTAGTCACCAAATTTGTCTTCACCATCCGTCCGACATCCCACAAAATGGGACCAAAGGTACGGGATGTTTGGGGTAGTCTATACGTCCTCCACATATGCATCTGACAACGCGGACCCACCCAAAAACCCTCCCTTCGCTCAGACTAGGATCGTCTGCTCCGCTCTTCGCTCTGCATTCATGCCGGTTAGATAACATGGCCGGACACTGGCTGCCACGTACCGCATTGATGCCGACTGACCGAGCCACACACTTGGCCCGGCTCAAAGGAGGGCGGCGCGGGCGAAGTCCACGACCGTGGCCTATAGTCGTGGCCAGGCCGAGGTGCCCAAGGCTCTGCGCTAGATGGAGAAGGACCAGCGACTGCACCGCGGGCGTGGAGCGGTGGCCGATGAGGTCACAATGCCTAGCGGCGTTTCTTCCACTGGAAGGACGACGACGATGATGGCTCGGACGGCAGCGGCCATAAAAAACGTGACACAGACGACGACGGAGGTGCCGACAGCCACGGAAGCCATGCCGATGAGGTCACCGTCAGGAAACCTCCATAATTAAGATTCGTTTTTTTAAATTCCATTCAGTTTAGTTAAAATAATCCTTTTGGTTGTAATATACCAAAATGTAACGACGATAGCGAGTGGTATCCCTCAAGATGAGTACCATCACTAGGGCGCAATTGGAGATGGATATCGTCCGTTTTAGCATGATTTTTCTTTTCATTTTAGAAATACCCGTTTTAAATGGGGAGGACATTTGGTGAATGCAGTTAGATAACGTCTGCCATTGTTCGCGTCCGCAGATACATTCAATTTCAAACATATTCACAGACATTTGGTGATGTCTCTTTCGATGATAGGGTGTCTGTTTGAGGGCGCGGGTTTAGAGATGCCCTAAGTGCCGAGCCTGTCTAAGCATTGCTGGATTGCTTTCCACAAGTTTTTATTTTTGGGCAGCCCGTCGGCGTTGTGGAAAGTCGGCGCTTAGCTCTCTAGCTCGGCGCATAAAAGTGCCATGACACCTTGAGCGTGTTGTAGTAATAACTGACGAGACTATTTCAAATCCCCACCATTAATTGATCCACAATGAAATTATCACACTCCTCTCAACAGGCGACCCAAGCAAAAAACTTGCTTCAGTGGAGATGCTTACCTGAGTTCTTGTAATGGTTATCGGCCGAGGCCTCTCTGCTTTGCAAGTTGGTCGCCTATAAAGAAGAGAGGTTAGTCCATGTTCGTAGAGGCCTCTCCTGACACATCACTACTATTTGAATTTTTTTGTAGCTTATACTTACAAATATTTGTATAGGTATGCAAACCAGATTTTAATCACCAGTGACTGACTGAAAGTGGCTACTAGACCACTAATCACAAAATACTTAGGTGGCAAAGTTGCACAATTTTCGTTGGCATTTATGCTATATATACATATACTATGGTTGACTAGTTGATACATTTTGCTTGGCGGGATAACAATTTTCCATTTAGTCATCTGGGAAAAATAGTCTGCTGGGAAATTATTATAGATATTTAGAGCATCTCTAGAAGATACCTTAAAAGCCATATTTGAGCCAACTCAGCATAGCTCAGATGGTTAGGTTATTTGTGGTCGAGGTATAATTCCATCAGGGTTCAAGTTCTAGACTTGACATTGGTGGTCACATATTTCTGGATTTATTTCAAAGTTTTCGGCCATATTTGTTTATTGAGAGTAAACGTTCTCGTCGATTACAGATGCGCTTGTGGTGACTTCGTCAATCTCAAAATGATGTGCCAGCTCAGGTTTTCGGAGGTACTCATAGGGATATGGTGTGTGTGAATGCTTTCATGGGATGAGTGTATGTGCATTTGTATAAGCATCTGCTTTTGTGTTGCGTTGAACAACCATACTTGAGGGATTAAGTGCTATGTATCAGACCCTCAAATGTTTAGTTCCCCAAATAATATGAATTTTGATCCCTTAAAACTCAGCCTTCTAGCCTATTTTAAATCCAGAAGTAGAGACTTGGTAAAACAAAGGAGGATCCCCCCCTTTCGCATACATGGGTGTGGCGACCGGTGCAATGACTGATTGGCCCAGCTCCAACTACAACACCCAGCTCAGTCGCCCTGAAACCTTAACCAATTCAGCGGTGCACCGATTTTTGTCGCGGACGAACCCGATGCGGGCCTCTCTCTTCGTCGATTTGGGCAGCCACTGCCGCCTTCTTGAGGTCGAGGTCATGGCTGCTGGTCGAGCTTCACCGGCTTCCCAACGTCGGCAATGGTCTACGCGCGGACCGCGATCACCCTCCCCGCCCTCGCATCGTCTTCCTCGACTATGGCACCGCTTCAGCTCTGTTTCATCTTCTCCGACATTGCCGCCTCCCCGAGCTCCGTTTGCTGCATTCCTACCGTGTCTTTGAGCCCCTGCGCTGCTTCCTGATACGTCTCTAACGTATCTATAATTTTTGATTGTTCCATGTTGTTATAGTGTTAATCTTTGATGTTTTATATGCAACTATATGCAATGTTATATAATTTTTGGGGACTAACCTATCAACTTAGCACCTAGTGCCAGTTGCTATTTTGTTCCCTGTTTTTGGTTTTCGAGAAAATCAGACCAAATGAAGTTCAAATGCCACGAAACTGTTTGGAGATTTGTTTTCTGGACAAAAGAGACCGTGGAAGCTTCGGGAGACGACCAGAAGCTGAAGGAGTAGCCCACAAGGCACCAAGGCGCGCCCAGGGGGTAGGCGTGCCCTGGTGTGTTGTAGGGTCCACATTCAACATTTTGACCTAATTCTGCTTCTATAAATTCTCTAAAATCAAGAAACCAACAGAGAGCCACCCAAAACACTTTTTCCACCACCACAAATTTCTGTTCTCGAGAGATCTCATCTGGAGGCATTTTCCGGCACTTTGTCGGAGGGGGAATCAATCACGAAGGGGTTTTACATCAAGCTTGCTACCCTTTCAATGATGTGCGAGTAGTTTACCACGGACCGACAGGTCCATAGTTAGTAGCTAGATTGCTTCTTCTCTCTTGTTGATATTCAATTCAATGTTCTCCTTGATGTTCTTGGAGTTCTATTCGATGTAATCATTTTTTTGCGGTGTGTTTGCTGGGATCCGATGAATTGTGAGTTTATGATCATATTGTCTATGAATATTATTTTAGTCTTCTTTAAAATTTTTTGTGCATGATTATTATAGCTTTGTGTTTCTCTCCGATCTATCGATTTGTTTTGGCCTACTAGATTGATTTTTCTTGCAATGGGAGAGGTGCTTTGTGATGGCTTCAATCTCGCGGTGCTCAATCCTAGTGACAGAAAGGGACATGACACGTATTTGTATTGTTCCCATTAAAGATAAAAAGATGAGATTTATTCATATTAATTGAGTTTACTTTGTCTAAATCATGTCATCTTGCTTAGGCATTACTCCATTCTTTATGAACTTAATACTCTAGATGCATGCTGGATAGTGGTTGATGTGTAGAGTAATAGTAGTAGATGCAGGTGGAGTCGATCTACTTGTCTCGGACGTGATGCCTATATACATGATCATTGCCTTATATATCGTCATGATTATTTGCTTTTCTATCAATTGACCAACAGTATTTGTTTGCCCACCGTATACTATTTTCTCGAGATAAGTCTCTAGTGAAAACTATGGCCCTCGGGTCTATCTAAATCATATAAAAAATCTAAAAATATATTTCTGCACTCTTATTTACGTTATTTTATTTTGTATTTTTATTTATCTATCTATCACTACGAGGTTTGAGCCTTTCCATTAACCGCCATGGTGTTGACAACCCCTTGTTTGCGTTGGGTGCAATTATTTAATATTTTGTGTTTAGCAGCTGCTAACGAGTTGTTGCATGATTCTCCTACTGGATTGATAACCTTGGTTTTTAACTGAGAAAAATACTTATCTCAATTGTACTACATCATCCTCTCCTCTTGAGGCAAAAACCAACGCAGATCACAAGTAGCACCTCCCCGAGCTCCGTCGTCGAAGTCGCCCCCTCCTGCGAGGTCACTGCCAAAGTACCACGCTACACCACGGAGGAGGCGACGCATGCCTACAACATAGTACATTGCTTCTTCAGGCAGCGAGTGACGGTGTCCTGGACTAGGGGTATTCATCACGTCATGGGTCGGGCCGAGGATCCTCATGGCGGTTCACTAATGGGCTTCTACGGGCAGCCTATACAAGGGAGATTCCACAAGACTTGATGCACAAGCCAAAGACTCCTCTCCACCTACTTATCCGACTAGGACTCACTATCCTAGGCCTCCGGTACATTATATAAGCTGAGGCCAGGCTAGTATAGATATATTCTAGATAATTAGAATCATACACAACAATCTCTGTACTTTATACCATCCCCCAAATCAATACAATGAGAAGCAGGACGTAGGGTATTATCTCTGTGAGAGAGCCCGAACCTGGGTAAAATCCTGGGTCTATGTTACCATCGCTCCTAGATGCCTAGATTTGGACCCCTACCTTGAGATATGCTGGATTTAGCACCGACATTGGAAGCCCATGCCGGTCCCTGAAGGTAGTCACCACGGTGCGATGGAGATTCGGATCGGCTCCGACGCGATCTATGACTCGAAACAAAGCTTCATTGTTGACGTCGGCATCTTTGTCGCCGTCTCGACTGGTCAGCGGCCGGACCAAGGACTGCGCCCTGTGTCGGATCATCAAGATCTGATGGGTGCTTTCATAAACATCAACTCCGATCTCTATCAAGTTCATGGGAGAATCATCCATGGAGCTCGGGGCTCAACGTCAACATTGCACTCTCGCATCTGTGAAGTTTTTCTGGACAACGGATACGTGTTCACCATCGCCACCTCCTCGAGCGTTATTTTGATGAATCCTTTTGTGGAATTGTGAGGAATTGAGTCTACAACAACCCTGTAAAACTCTTTCGATGGAGGAATCTCTGGCAATCTCCATGGAGCCATGTCAAATATGGAAGGGAATCTGGACGAGTTTAGGGAAATCAGTCCAGCATCCAACTCGGACATTCGTTGGAAAATCCCACCATTAATAGGCTTCAGAATTCTTGTATCGACGACTCCTTAGAATTTCAGCTCGATCCCACTGTTAAAACTCCGGGAAACGTCCGAGGAGCGCATAAATTTTCGGATGTGTTTTCTACGCGAAAACGAACCCGACCCAAGTTTATCTTTTTTCATGAACAGGTTATCGGGCATCCTTTTTGAAGGAGTTTTTTCCTAGGATATTGTGTTTTCATCTCCGACATGTGCAAACAATTTTGAGCCTTTTTCGAGATGATCTTTACAGTCACGCCGGTGTTAAACCGGCCGACCTCGTTGCTCCAAGGATGTCGACCTGCTCTTAACGGGTCATCACTTCGTCGAGCCGACATCAACCTCATTGGATCATCACCTCGGTGAGCCGACCAAGAGTTCGGCATCACGAAGGCCAAATAATTGCTCGAACACCTGGAGACTGGCTTGGTGGCTGGGACCTCGACCCGCCGCAAGCGCGGACCACATCATCAATATCTAGCACATTAACTAGATAATTCACTTTCATCCTCAAAATTTTATTTCTTTTCAGTTCAACTAAGCATTATATTTATGTTAAACAAAAAAGTTATTTGTTAAAACTTAGTTTGTTAAAAACACTTATTTTCCCATGTTAACTGGGAGCTCTTAAATTTATATGAGCCATTTATAATAAATATTTTCTTCTAAGTCATTGCAAAGTCTTTTTCTACTACTCTTTTTTCATATGCGAGAGTGTGGTTAATAGCCGGATAGCTTGATTTCTCTCTAGAGCCACTGAAGTTTAGTTCTCTAAAACGGGCATGGGAAGCACTCTGCCTTGGGCAAGGGAGGTTGAAGCTGACCCACTTGAGGTATGGAGATCGGACGTATCATGTTAAAGCATGGAGGAATCACAAATTAATTTTAAGACTAACTTTTGGATTGGCACCAGAAAACTTGATTTAATGCAAACTAAAGTTTTTACATAAGTTTTTTGGTTTTTCGAACATATGACACTTTAAACCTATTTGTATGTTTTTTTTCCACGAGGCAGGATATCCTCTTCATCGAGGTCTCCTGCATGATGGCTCTGTTCCGGAAATCTTTTCCGGGCTGCACTTCGGCCTCTTCCCTGCCGAGCTGCACCTTGGCGAGGGCGACACTCAAACACCGACCGGACAAATTCCCAAGGGGATACAATCCTAGGGTAGGTCATGTGCCCAACCCAAGTCTCGGGGGCTACTACATTCACGACTCAATGCAGAAAAATCAAAGTGTACAACTGTTTCTGAGGAGATTATAATCCTCACGTTGGCTGACCGCATCCAACCTGAGTGTACATTTCGTTCCTAGGTATGTTGCCGAGTTAGGAGTTCATCCTTAGTCCGATGTCGCGAATCTACCCGAGTCTCATGGACTACTAGGATCTGTGGTTTTATGCTATCCTTCAGGTACATCCCGGATTTTAGGACGGTACACACCTTGAGGGCTACTTGCTATACATCTTGGTAGAGAATAAATTGCACCAATAAAAAAATCTGCAAAACATCAGCCCAAGCTTGAGGTGGCGCACCACCTCGGAAGCAGTCCGGCAGAAAGCTCGGATGCGAGTGGCTAACTCCATCAAGTACATTCCGGGCATTAAGCTTGGCTGAACACCTTCAACTTTTCCGAGACCAAGGTAATCTATGACACCTCGAACGCATCCTGCATTGGATCTCGGCTACAAAAAGACACCCTGGATATAGTGCAACACTGGAGCTAGGCAACACGAGTACACCGCCGCACGGTAAAAACTTTGAACCCGAGGTGTGGCGTAAAAATAACAAGGCATTGATAAAAGTCGAGAATTAAAAGGGCTCCTCTAATGCCCGACGTGTGAACTCCTCAGATACTCGACGTTTGAACTCTTCGGATACACCTCGGCGATCCTCAAGATCGAAGATGAGAAGATTTGTTGAACCGGCTTTCACCGATGTCCGAAGATCAAGAACAATTCGAAAGAACCGAGGAGCGTCCCCAACTTGAAGACCGGTTCAGGGGGCTACTAACGATGTCCTGGACTAGGGGGTACTCACCACATTGTCTCCCAACCAGGTGGGTCAGGCCAAGGACCCCATGGCGGTTCACTAATGGGCTTCTACAGGAAGCCCATGAAGTATACGAGGCAGATTCCACAAAACTTGACGCACAAGCTGAAGACTCCTCTTCACCGACGTATCCGACTAGGACTCTTGCTATCCTATGCCTCCAGTACATTAAATAAGCCGGGGCCAGGCTACTCGATAGATATATTATAGATCATTAGAATCATACACAACAATCTCGTGGTAGATACCTGTACTTTGTACTATCCCACATATCAATACAATGAAAAGCAACGCATAGGGTATTATCTCTTCGAGAGAGCCCAGACCTGGGTAAAATTCCGTGTTCATGTTACCGCCGCTCCCAGACGCCTAGCTTTGGACCCCTACCTCGAGATATGCCGTATTTAGCACCGACAGCGAGCGAAACTTAACTTCGCCGCTAACGCGGCGGCCGTGGTTGATCTCACCCCTCCCATCATTCGAATTGTTACTCACGATGATGAGAAAGAGCACCGAAAGTCCAAGGTGCAACTCATGGCCGAGCTCGCCGATGCCGACTTTCTGTCCAAGCTTGTCAAGGAGAATCTGCAAATCCTCACCGAGAACCAAGCGTTCATCTAGTCTGTGGAGGACGAGCCACCATGCATCAACCGCGAGCGTGCCCAGCTCTCCTGCCTCCAAGTTTAGAATCAGGATATGTTCGACAATCTTGCCGACGAGGACGAGATGTCGTGGAACTGGCCCACTACAAATGACAATGGGGCCGGCCCCTCTGGCAGGTGTGATCCCCGTCTCCTCCTCCAATTTAGATTTCTTGAACAACGTCAAGGGTGACGACAAGTAGAACTATATGGTTTGTAGTTTTATACGGTTTATATCAATGCTTAACCTAGTTTGACATGGATCTAGTTTTAATGTAGTAGGCAACGGTCTGTTTAATCATGCTATGTATGAACTAGTTTAAATATGTGTTTGAAATGAGTTTAATCCCCTAAAGGATAATTTTAT